>NC_045784.1:94549752-95174752 GCF_008692025.1 Phocoena sinus
CAGTCTGTGGGAGGGGTTCACCAGGTCTCTTAACCCCGACTAAAGCTCTGCTGCTCCTTGTGAGAAAGAAAAACGGGATGTGACATCTCTGCCAGAATTCCTGCAGCTGTAAGACACTTACTCCTCTGATGGCTGACCTCTCAGAGCATGGGGCCGACCTTGGGGAGGCGTATAACAGACACAGCAGGAGCGAGAGGTGGAGGCCGACTTTCCCCAGGAACCTTGACCAGTTCGAATGTCCTGTTAAGCTTTTGGGCTTGTGTGATGCCTGATCCATTGTGTATATAGCTCAGCGATTGACAGCGTGGGTTCCAGAGGTAGACTGTGGTCCTGGGTCTGCCACTTCTTAGCTTTGCATCCTTGGGCAAGTTATGTAACTTTTCCGTGCTTCCATTTTAACAACTGTAATGGGAACATAATCAGAATAATGGCTATAGGAATACTGTGAGGAATAAATATGATAATCCATGTAGACTTAGAATGATGCCTGAGTATATAATAAGCACTCAATAAATATTGGCTAGCCTTATTTATTATTACTTTTATTTTCTTACGCAGGGGACAACAAACCTTTTCTTCTGCGAAGGGCTGGATAATAAATACTTTAGACTTTGCAGGCCAAGAGCAAATTCAAGGATATTATGTAGGTGCTTACATCATTAGAAAGTAAAAGGATTTCCACAAACTTTTATTGAAAAAATTCCAAATATGATAATGATTGGGTATAATTTTTGATAATATAAACCTACTAATGAGAAAATGGAAATCTTTTTTTTTTTTGGAATAACATTTCACCTAATTGGGTTTTTGTAAATTGCAAATGTTTATCTGCAAAAACGATTCTTTTTTTTTTGTTTTGTTTTGTTTTGCGGTACGCGGGCCTCTCACTGTTGTGGCCTCTCCCGTCGCGGAGCACAGGCTCCGGACGTGCAGGCTCAGCGGCCATGGCTCACGGGCCCAGCCGCTCCGTGGCACGTGGGATCTTCCCGGACCGGGACACGAACCCGTGTCCCCTGCATCGGCAGGCGGACTCCCAACCACTGCGCCACCAGGGAAGCCCTGTAAAAACGATTCTTAAGGAATTCCCTGGCAGTCCAGTGGTTAGGACTTAGCACTTTCACTGCTGTGGACCCCGGTTCCACCCCTGGTCAGGGAACTAAGATCCCCGCAAGCCACCTGGCCCTGCCAAAAGGGGAAAAAAAACCCCAAAAACCCCGATTCTTAGCTCATGGGCCAAAGAAAACCAAAGAGTGGCTTGATTTTGGCCCATGAGCAATAATTTACTAGCCTTGGATATTATACAACGTCATTGACAGAAGGTTTGTTATCTACCTGGAGGATATCCTAATTTATTCCCATGATTTGACCTCAAAAGAATCCCAAGTCTGGGCAGTTCTGGGCCATCTGAAATAGCACCACCTCTGGGAAAGCCTTGAAAAGCCCAGAGGTAACTTTCTTAAACAAAGGCCTGGCCACCCCAGTTGTCTACATAGTGCCTGGCAAAGTGCCAGCCACACCAGATTGGGGCCCCCAGATCAATCAAAGTGGTCTATTGATATCTGACCTCCAGATTAACCTTCTCAAAAGAGGAAAGTTTTTATCTGGTTCTCATCATGGCCCTAGCTCTCTAGCAGTTGGAGCCACTTTTCATCTCTGACCTCATTCTGGCCTCCTAGGCATAGATAGCCCTACACCATCCAAACCAATACCATAAAAATGACAATCGATGCCTATCTGACTTAAGAGAACCCTGGCTGCATCACTGTCATTTTATGTCCTTTGTTCTCTAGGAAGGAAGTATCTCTGCCTGTGTTCCACCAACTGTGTGTATGTGTGAGGGGTACTGGCCACGAAGGCTAACCTAGAGATCTAGAGGTGTTACTTCAGGGGTATCCAACACCCATGACTGATTGTCGTAGACTCCAATAGGCTAGAGCAACTGAGAAAGACCCAGCAGCTCAGCCTTCCAAGATGAAGAAGGTCGAAGGTCATCTTTTTTGAGCAGTTCAGTATCTCCATTGTGGATACTATATCCACATTTTGAACTGTTTCCACCTGTCATTTTATATCAGGCATCCAGGACAGCTGGGAGGATACTCTGTCTGTACAAGCTGAGTCAGTGCCCTTTCTAGCCCCTTCTGCTCATGCTGTGGTCAAAGGCATCCTATAAAACTTGTTTGTGTGTATGCTCCACAGCTCAGGGAATTTTCCCAGGCTTTTTCTCTGCTTTCTGTTTAACAGCAACAACTAATATTCATTGAGAACTTACTGTGTGCCAGACACTAGATATACTAAGCACTTTATAGAAATTACCATATTTAATTCTCACAAGTACTCTGTGACTTATGTGTTCTTTTCAATCTGTATTTTCACAGATGAGAAAACTGTAGAACAGAAAGATAAGTAATTCATCCAAGGCCAACAGCTAAGGAAGTGGCTGAGTCAGAATATAAACCAAATTTAATTAGGATGTTCAAGGCCATTCAACTTGTATGTGGTGGAGCTGAGTTATAGCCAGGCCCTCTCTAGCTCTTAATTTTCCTCCTTTCTGCTCTGTTACCTACATACATCACAGATTCTCCTGTTCTACCAGCCTTTGACTGACATCTAGATTTGACTGTTTGCCTGGCTTTGGTTTCAATTTTTCACCAGAATGTTGCCTCTTGGATTGCCCACCTCTGTTCCACCTTCTGCAGGCTGCATTCCAGCCCAGCCCTACCCCTGCGGCCAATGCAAGTTCCAGTGACAGCACACTCCAGTCTAAATCCAGCGCTCAGGAGTTCTACTTGTCTGGAAGGAGGAATCCAACATTGCCTCAGACAAAAACTGGAGTAAAGGGGGAAAATGGAGGCAGCCTCACCCTGGTAGTTTCTCCCACAGACCTGGGTTATCCAGACCGAAGAAAAATAATAACCAATGTTAATCCTGTGCTCCAAGCACTGGTATAAATGCTTTGCACAAATTATTCCATTTAAATTCTCACGGATGTTCACTAAATTTATTGTGATAACCATTTCATGACATATCTAAGTCAAATCATTATGCTGTACGCCTTAAACTTATACAGTGCTGTATGTCAATTATATCTCAACAATACTGGAAGAAAAAATTAAAAACAAACAAACAAATCCTCATAACAATCCTTTAGGTTAGTACTGTTATCACTCCCACTTTAGAGATGTGGAAACTAATGTTTGAAGAAATTAAGTGACTTTAATTTTGAAGAGCTAGGTTCTGGATTCAGATCTCTTAGATTCTAAACCCCACACCACTACCCTCTACAATTAGCTGACACAATCCAGAGCAGGCTGCAGATGGATACCTACTCATGGCAGCACCTGGATGAGATCCAGGCCTGTGTAGTGACAGCACTGAGAGGCACAGAACATTGGAATTGCCTACTGAATGAGAGTGGGCAATTATATTTCCTAGCTGGAGAAGCTCACGCACATGTACTTCTCTTGTACCATGACCCTACCCTGATGGCCACTGTGATCCATTCAAGTCAAGACCTCCAACGTGGTTTTCAGTAGCGGTTCCATCACTGACACAACATCTCCAATGTGTCATCACATGTTATAGCTGCTTCTAAGTCAAGGAGTAGACTAGGAGATCCAAAAGTCTTCTGCATCCACTGCAGATCTCCAAACACCTCTGGGATACCATCTCACAGTCAGCTATTTCTAGCATATTCCCCTTTTTAAAATTAATTAATTAATGTTTGGCTGTGTTGGGTCTTCATTTCTGTGCGCGGGCTTTCTCTAGTTGCGGCGAGCGGGGGCCACTCTTCGTTGCGGTGCGCAGGCCTATCACTGTCGCGGCCTCTCTTGTTGCGGAGCACAGGCTCCAGTTGTTGTGGCTCAGCAGTTGTGGTGCACAGGCTTAGTTGCTCCACGGCATGTGGGATCTTCCAGACCAGGGCTCGAACCCATGTCCCCTGCATTAGCAGGCAGATTCTCAACCAGTGCGCCACCAGGGAAGCCCCAAGCATATTCCCTTTTTATAACTTCACAAAATCCTCATAGTGGGAGATGCTCTGAAAAAAAAAAGTCATTCATTTTGTACTCAGCACCAGCTCCCCTTCTACTCCAGCTATGTTTATTTTGTTTATCAAAAGAATCTTCTGGATCTTGGGACTTCCCTGGTTGGCTCCCTTTTGACAAGCTGGGTCAGCAGATATATTTCTCAGATGAGTTAAGAGGCCCAGGTAGTTTTTGAACTTACAAGAAGTATAAAGCTTACTCACCCATGTCTATAGGCATACAGGATTTAAGGAAGTCAAGAAAAGCAGCTTCCTTTGATTCCACTGTGAGGGATGCCTGAATATGTTCATATATGCCAGCATTTGGAGCCCAAAGCTGGCAGCATGAGTCTCTATCAAGCTATGACATGTGCCAACACAGTGACCAAAGTCTCATCCTAGTAGCTGATAGATAAGCATGCAAGCCCTGAATCCATACCCAAAGTGAAAGATGTCCTTTAAATAAATACTGTCTGATGCTTTTCTCATAATGTGGAGGCTAGGAAGGAGAGTAGCCCAGCAAGTTAGTCCCACAAGACAAAGATGCTTCTTCCTGAAGTCCTTAGTCATGGATCTTGAAAGAGGAAATAACAAAATTATGTCCAAAGGAAAAAACTATCTAAAATAAGTGGTGATGCAAGAGGATCTTAGGAAAGCAGTAGAAGTTGAGGGGCAGTGCCAACGGGGGAGAGCTAAGAAAGACAAGAGGAATATCATCAATCAGGTAGGAGTGAGAAAACCAAATGTGCGGTGTCTGAATGAATATCAAAACCAGGCACTCAGTGATGACAGACACTGGGATTATACCTGGTCCAGATATTACTTGCATGAAGGAGCCAAATCCCTTTTAATGGGGCCAGAATGACGATCACATTAAAAATTCAAATAACTAACTAAATAATTTTTTAAAGTGTACATACTCTCTAACTCAGCAATTTGACTTCAGAAATTTATCTTACCAATATACTTGCACAAAGACCTAAGTGCAAGGATGTCTATTGTAGCATTAATTGTATTAGTAAAAGACTGAGAAGAACAGAATGCACATCAATACTGGACTGGTTAACTAAATTATGGTACATTCATACAATGTAATATTATTCAGCCACTAATGAGAATAATAAATCAATTGAAAACAAACCCAGAACTAACACAGATATTAGAATTAGCAAAGACATTAAAACTGTTACTTTAACTGTAGTCCGTATATTCGAAGTGTTCAGTAGAGACATGGAAAAAATTTTAAGTGACCCAAATAGAAGTTTAGAGATGAAAACTGTAATGTGTGAGGTTGATAATATACTAAGTGGGATTTACAGCAGACTAGATGTTGCAGGAGAAAATATTAGTAAACTAAAAAATACAGCAATAAAAACTACCTTTAAAAAACACAGGAAAAAAAGAATCAATATAATGAAAACACATCAGTGAGCTGTGAAACAACTTCAGGCTGCCAAATATATGAGTAATTGGAGTCACCAAAGGAGAACAAGGAGAGGTTAGGAAAAATGCTTGAGGAAACAATGGTTGAAAAATTTCCAAACTTGATGAAAACTATAAAGCCACAGATTCGGGTAGCTCAGAGAATCTCACAAACAAGAAACATGAAGAAAACTACACCAAACCACATCCGAATCAAGTTTATCAATACCCAGGGAAAATATCTTTTAAAAGGGAAGATGATATAAAGACATTTTCAGACATACAAAGTTTAAGATCACCATCAACCATCACCATTAACCCCCCACTACAAGAAATGTTAAAGGATGTCTTTCAAGTAGAAGAAAAATGACACCAGATGGAAATATGGATCTACATAAAGGAATAAGGGGTACTGGAAATGATGACTACTTGGGTAAATATATGTTTTTTTCCATGTTAGTTAAATCTCTTTAGAGGATAACTGATTCCTTAAACAAATATAATAACAATGAGTTGTGGGGTTTATAAATAAGTAGAAGTAAAATGTATGACAACAATAGTGTAAAGGCTGGGAGGGAAGAAATGCAATTATACTGCTGTTAAGTTCTTATACTACCTGTGAAGGGGTATAAATTCTCTTGGCAGTAGACTGTAATCACTTAAAAATGTTTCTATAGGACTTCCCTGGTGACACAGTGGTTGAGAGTCCACCTGCCGATGCAGGGGACACGGGTTCGTGTCCCGGTCCGGGAAGATGCCGCGGAGCGGCTAGGCCCGTGAGCCATGGCCGCTGAGCCTATACATCTGGAGCCTGTGCTCCATAACAGGAGAGGCCACAACAGTGAGAGGCCCATGTACCGCAAAAAAAAAAAAAAAAAAAAAAAAGTTTCTATAAATCCTGAATCAATCTGTAAAATAGCAAAGCAAAAGCTATAGCTAATAAGCCAACAAAGGAGATAAAATATGATCATTAAAAATGCAGAATAGGGCTTCCCTGGTGACACAGTGGTTAAGAATCTGCCTGCCAATGCAGGGGACACGGGTTCAAGCCCCGGTCCGGGAAGATTCCACATACTGCAGAGCAACAAAGGCCGTGCACCACAACTACTGAACCTGCACTCTAGAGCCCACAAGCCACAACTGCTGAGGCCGTGTGCACAACTACTGAAGCCCGTGTGCCTAGATCCTGTGCTCTGCAACAAGGGAAGCCACTGCAATGAGTAGCCCGTGCACCGCAACGAAGAGTATCCCCCGTTCACTGCAACTAGAGAAAGCCCATGAGCAGCAATGAAGATCCAATGCAGCCAAAAATAAATAAATAAAACAAATAAATATTTTTTAAAAATTAAAAACAAAATGCAGAATAATCCAAAAGAAGGTGGGAAAAGAATAAAAGGGGAAGAAAGAACAGATGAGACAAAGAGAAAACAAATAGCAAGATGATACACTTAAAACCAACCATAGAAATAATCACATTAGAAGTTAATGGTCTAATCTCCTTAATTAAAAGGCAGAGATTGTCAGATTGGATAAAAATAGTAAGATGCAATTATATGCTGCATTCAGCATACAGGCATACCTCAGAGATATTGCAAGCTTGATTTCAGACCACCACAATAAAGCAAATAACACAGTGAAGCAAGTCACATGAATTTTGTGATTTCCCAGTGCATATAAAAGTTATGTTTACACTATAATATAGTATATTAAGTGTGCAATAGCATTATGTCTAAAAAAGGTACATACCTTGATTTAAAAATAAAAAACAAAAAAATTGCAATAGTAATATCAAAGATCACTGATCATAGATCACCGTAACAAATATGATAATAATCAGAAAGTTTGAAGTATTGCGAGAATTATCAACATGTGATACAGAGACACAAAGTGAGCAAATGCTCATTTTTGGGAAAATGGTGCCAATAGACTTGCTTAATTCAGGGTTGCCACAAACATTCCATTGATTAAAAAATGCAATATCTGTTAAGAGCAATAAAATGAAGTATGCTTTACACACTTTAAAAATAAAAACACAGATAGGTTGAAAGTGAAAGGATGAAATAAGACATACCATGCTAACAAACCAAAAGAAAGTTGACATGGCTGTATTCATATCAAACAAAGTGAATTTCAAAGCAAAGAATCTCATCAGTGATAGAGAAGGTAACTTCATAATGATAAAGGGATCAATTCTTCAAGAGGACATGGCAGTCCTAAATGTTTATACCCCTAAAAAAAGAATACATGAAGCAAAAAATTATAGAACTACAAGGAGAAATAGACAAACCCACAACTATATCTATATTCAACATTATCTCGTAATTAACAGAACATGTACACAGAAAATCAGTAAGGATACAGCAGGCTTACACAGCACTATCAACGAACTTGATTGACAAATATGGAACTGTCCACCCAACAACAGCAGATGTGATAGTCTTCTCAAGTGCAGATGGAACATTTATCAAGATAGATCATATTCTTGAACAAAATAAATCTCAATAAATTTTAAGGGATTCAAGTGATACAATGTATATTCTTCAACCACAGTAGAATTACATTAGAAATTAATAACAACATCTGAGAGGGAATTCCCTGGCATTCCAGTGGTTAGAACTCTGTGCTTCCACTGCTGGGGGCCCGGGTTCAATCCCTGGTTGGGGAACTAAAATCCCATGAGCCATGTGGTGTGGCCAAAGAAAAAGCAAAAAAAAAATCTGAGAAATGTTTAAATATACTTAAAAACTGAACAACGCACTATTAAATAACCCATGAGTCAAAGAAGAGATCAAAGGGAAATTAGAAAATATTTTGAACTGAGTGAAAATGAAAACATAGCGTACAGAATTTGTGGTATGTAACTAGAAGTAGTTTAGAAAGACCTCAAATCAATGATCTCAGCTTCCACCTTAAAAACTAGAAAAATAAAAGCAAAGTAATTAGAAGAAAATAAATAATGAAGATTAAAGTATAAATCAATAATATAGGAAACAGTAAAAAGAGACAAGCAATGAAACCAAAAGATGGTTCTGCAAGAAGATCAAAGAAACTGATAGACCTCTACCCAGACTTCTCAGGAAAAAAAGGACACAAATTGCTGATGTTAAAAACAAGAATCAGCACTACAGATCCTACCAACATTAAAAGATAATAAGGGAAAATTATAAGTAACTGTGCCAATAAATTTGGCAACTACGATAAAATGGACAAACTTCTTAAAAGACACAAGCTACCAAAGCCCCCCAAGAAGAAATAACCTAAATAGCCATAAATCTATTAAAGAAATTGAATTGTAGTTAAAAGCCCTCCCATAAATATATCTCCAGGCCCAGATGCCTTCACTTCTATCAAATATTTAAGGAAGAAAAATACGAATCCACTATAAATTTTCTTCAAGAAAATCGAAGAGGAATGACTATTTCCCAACATATTCTATGAGGCCAGAATTACCCTGATACCAAAACCAGAAAAAGTTATTACAAAAAAAGAAAATGACCAACCACTATTCCTCATGAATATAGATAGAAAATGCCTAAAAAATGTTTGCAAATCAAATCCAGCCATATATTAGAAGTATAAACATCATTACCAAGTAGAACTTATTCCAAGAATGCAGGGTTGGTTTAAATATAATTCACCATATTAACAAACTAAAGGAGAAAAACGATGTGATCATCTTAATAGGTGAAGAAAAAGCACTTGATAAAATCCAACATCTATTCTTGATTAAAAAAAAAACTCTCAGTAAAAGTAGGAATAGAAGTGAACTTCCTCAACCTGATAAAGTGCATCTAAAAAACCTATATATGACATCATATATAATGATGAAAGACTAAATGTTTTTCCCATTAGATAAGGAACGAGGCAAGGATGTCTGTTTTCACCACTTCTATCCAACATGGTACTGGAGCTTCTGGATAGTGCAATTAGGCAAGAAAAAGATATAAAAGGCATACAGAGTGGAAAGGGGGAGAAATAAAACTGTCTTTATTCACAGATGATGTGATTGTTTAGAAAATTTGATAAAATCTACGTAAAAGCTATTAGAACTAAATGAGTTTAGCAATATTGAAAGATAAGGAGTCAATATGCAGAAATCAAGTAAATCAATCAGGAGCTGAAAATTCAGAATATATATTTATAATAGCACAAAAATATGAAATACTTAGAGATAAACTTGATAAAAGATTTGAAAAACCTGTACACTGAAAATTATACATCATTGTGGAGAGAAATTAAAGATGACTTCAATAAATGGAGAAACATACCTTCTTTATTGGTGAAGTCTTAAAATTGTAAAGATATCAAGTCTTCCCAGATTGATTTATAGATTAAATGCAATTCCAATCAAAATCTCAGCAAGTTTTTATTTTGTTGGTAGATATTGACAAGCTGACTCTAAAATTCTAAAATTGACAAGCTGCTTCTAAGATTCACATAGAAGTTCAAAGGAACTAGTATAGTCAAAATAAATTTGAAAAAGAAAAATGTTGATGTGCTAACCCTAAATGATTTCAGGACTTTTTTTTTTTTTTTGCGGTACGCGGGCTTCTCACTGTTGTGGCCTCTCCCACTGCAGAGCACAGGCTCCAGACGCGCAGGCTCAGCGGCAATGGCTCATGGGCTCAGCCGCTCCGTGGCATGTGGGATCTTCCCGGACCGGGGCACGAACCCGTGTCCCCTGCATCGGCAGGCAGACGCTCAACCACTGCACCACCAGGGAATCCCAGGACTTATTATTAAGCTACAAAATCGTATGGTATTGACATAAAAAATTTGATCAGTAGAACAGAATGGAGAGCCCACACTATATGGATAGCTGATGGTCTTTTTGCAAGGTGCAAAAGCAGTGCAGTGGAGAAAGTATAGTCTTTTTATCAAATGGTGCTGAAACAATTTGATATTCACATGTAAATCATGAACTTCAACCCACATACAAAAATTAACAGCGGATCACAAACCTAAATGTAAAATCTAAACCTGTAAGATGAATAAAAGCAAACATAGGAGAAACTCTTTGTGACCTTGGGTTAGGCAAAGAGTTTTTGGATACAACACCAAAGATGTGATCCTTAATAGAATAAATTGAAAAATTAGCCTTCATCAAATTAAGACTTCTGCTTTTCAAGAAAACATTCTTAAGAGAATGTCTGGGGAAAAAAATCTTTGTAAATCACATATCTGAGAAATGACTTGCATCCAGAATATATAAAAAATTGTCAAATCTCAATATAAGAAAAAAACAACTCAAAAATAAACAATGGGTGAGGAGAAATTTATATGTATAAGTTGTTTGTTGGTATGTAATTGGATATAGCCCGTTTGGAGGCCAATTTGGTAGAATCAAAAAAAATTAAATGTACTTTACTCTTCAATACAGCAAGTCCTTTAGAGGGACTATATTTTTTCTAGAAAATTTCTTTCCATGTGCACAAATAGGGATGTACACAGATGTTCCTGAAACGTTTATAATAACAAAAAATTGGACACAATCTAGGTGTCCAGAAATAGAAGAATGATGAATAAACTATGATTCCTCCATCATCCACATTGCATTGAACTATAATACAGCAGCTGAAATGAATGAGGTAGAGCTATGTGTCCTGACATGAAAAGAATTCTGAACTCCATTGGCAGATGAAGAAAGCAAGTTGCAGAACAAATGCACAATGTTATCCTAAGCAAAGTAAAACCATATATTTGCATATGTACACATAGGTATGAAAACTTATTTAAATGGTCTGGAGCGACACATACCAGACTTCCTACCAAAAGGAGGGAAATATGGACACATGATTGTGAAGGGGCTCTTTACTTTATATGATATATATATATATATATATATATATATATATATTTATTTATTTATTTATTTATTTATTTATTTTGTCGTACGCGGGCCTCTCACTGTCGTGGCCTCTCCCGTTGCGGAGCACAGACTCTGGATGCGCAGGCTCAGCGTCCATGGCTCACGGGCCCAGCCGCTCCGCGGCATGTGGGATCTTCCCGGACCGGGGCACGAACCCGTGTCCCCTGCATCGGCAGGTGGACTCTCGACCACTGCCCCACCAGAGAAGCCCCACGCTATACATTTTTATAACAGTTTCATAGAGATATAGTTCACATAAAATAAAATTCACACATTTAAATGTGTGATTTAATAGTTTTTTACTATATCCACAGACTTGTGCAACCATCACCACAGTCAGTTTTAGAACATTATCATCACCTCAAAAAGAAATACTTTACCTGTTAGCAGTCACTCACCATTTCCCCTCAACCCCAGTCCCATGCCCAGCCCTAGGCAGCCACCAATTTACTTTCTGTCTCAATGGGTTTGGCTATTCAGGACATTTTATAAAAATGGAATCATACAATATGTGGCCCTTTGTTACTGGCTTCTTTCACTTAGCATAATATTTTCAAGGTTCATCCAGGTATCAGTGTATCATTTCTTTTTATTGCTGAATAATATTCCACTGTATGGATATACCACCTTTTATTTATCCATTCACCAGTTGGTGGGCAATTGGGTTGTTTTCACTTTTTAACTATCATGAATAATGTTGCCATAAATGTACAAATTTTTGTGCATGTACTATGTATTTTTAAATTTTTCCAATTTTTTTTACAATGAGAATATATTCATATATTATTTGTGTAAAAATTGAACATATAACAAAGAATGCTTTACACATATTATTATATGCAGTTCTGTGAGGTAGGGACTGTTATTATCTGCATTTTACAGCTGAGGAAACTAGGCTTAGGAAGGTTAAGTGGCTCACCCAAAATCACAGCTAATAAAGGAGAAAGCAGAGATTCAAACAACTGCTGTCTGGCTCCAAAGCCCATTCCCCTAATCATTATGTAACACTGCCCACCGTGAGGGCCTTCTGGTAAGGGTATCGACACTACACTACAACCAAGATAGTATTATGATCATGAAACAAGGAGTAGGTTTATGATCAGTCCCACAGCAATGGCATCAAGAGTGTGTTCTACAGTTGGTAATGAGTATATTAGTCTGTTGGGCTTTTCAGATCTATTTTTAATCGGAATGTAAATACTCCAAGTGCTGATGGCAGATAAGGGGACATCATAAGTGCTTGCATTCAAAGTTTTGAATAGGGCACTGTGTCGGAGTCAGTACTTCTCCCAGAACGTATTGGCAGCTTATAGTTAGTATCCCCCTTGCATTAATTAGAATATTCTGGCCCCTTGCCAGTGCTCCTGCATAGGGGCATCTGCCTGTTGTCTGTTTCACTTGCCTCAATTAGATGCAACTGACTATAATGGCAGTAAAACTCCCAGGTCAGAGGCTCTCTTAGGGTGGGGTCTTGGCTGCACCCAGACCTGCTTGACTGGGCATCTACTCAATGGGAAAGAATGGATGTGAAAAGTCTACCTTTTCTAGAACAGTGCCGTTTCACCTGGCAAAACTGAGCATTCAGTTTTGCTTCAACGACATCATAATGCACAGGTTGTGCTACATCATTATAGGTGCAGAAACCCCATGCCTCAAAGGTAGCTCTAATTGCCAGCAGTTCCTGTTCCTACACCAAGTAGTTAACCTCATCTGGGGCCATTTTCTTTAAGAGAGAGGCCATTTTCTTTGAGAGAGAGGCACATAGGTGGAAGTACTTGGGCTGTGATCTTCTTGTAGTAATAGGATCACTCTACCTCAATACTGGAGGTGTTAGTTTTAGTTATGTAAGGCTGGGTTGGCTCAGGTTAGGCCAGGATCAAGGCAGAAAGTATTTTTTACACTGCTTTATTGTAATAATAATTAGTATACAATATACTGCACAAACTTCAACTACTTACCAGTTCTTTCCTTTTCCTCCTAATCTTTCTTTTTTCTTGTCTCACTGTACTTGCTGGAACCTCCACTGGCTGAACAAGGGTTGTCCTAGGAAGCATCTTTGTCTTGTTTCTGATGTTAAAGCGAATACTTTTGGCATTTCCCCAGTATGATGTCTGCTATACTTATTGGCACAGATGCCTTATCAGGTATAAGAAGAGCCCTTCTATTCCTAGTTAGCCAAGGGACTTTTAAAATCATGAATGAATGTTTTCTATATTAGTAAAATGATCATATGGATGTTTTCCTCCTTAATACGATGAGTTATGTTAATTAATTCTCCAAACCAACCTTGCATTCCTGGTGTAAATCCAACTTGGTAAATATTCACTATCTTTTTATACATTGCTAAATTTAGTTTGCTAAGTTTTAAAATAATTTTTACACCTTATAACCATGAGTGAGACTGACTTGTAACATTCCTTTGTATATATAGTCCTGGTCAGGTTTTGTTATCAAAATAACTCTAGTGTACTATTTTTCTTTTCTCTGGAAAAATTTGGATAATACTGAATGACATTTTCCTTGAATGATTGGTAGGACTAGCCTGTCAAGCGCTGTGAGTCTGGTGTTTTTTGTTGTTGTTGTTGCTGTTTTTCATGGGAACAATTTTATGTACTGATGTTTTCTTTAGTGGTTAGAGGACTTTCTGAATTCTCTATTTCTAAGGACACTTTTAGTAAAATGCATTTCTCTAAGAATATACCCACTTTTAAATCCAAGTTTTCAAAACTATCGATATGAAGTTCTTTGTATTATCTTATTGTTATATGTTTAATCTCTGCAGCATCTGTATTTCCCACTTTTTAAATTCCAAAATATATAATTGCATTATCTGTCTTTTTTCCCCCTTGATTAATCTTTTTTTTCCCCAGATCTTAGGTAAAAAGCATTTATTCTTTCATCAATAAGTATAATTTAGACTTTTGTGGTTGTTGTTGATCATATTAAAGAAGTTTTCTGTTATTCTTTTAGTTTGTGGAGAGTTTTTATCATTAATGGGTGTTGAAATTTGTCTAATGTTTCTCTTGCACTTTTTGAGAGTATAATATGTCTTTTTTTTTTTTTTACTATTTTTTAACATCTTTATTGGAGTATAATTGCTTTACATTGTTGTGTTAGTTTCTGCTGTATGACAAAGTGAATCAGCTATATGTATACATATATCCCCATATCCCCTCCCTCTTGCGTCTCCCTCCCACCCTCCCTATCCCACCCCTCTAGGTGGTCACAGAGCACCGAGCTGATCTCCCTGTGCTATGTGGCTGCTTCCCACTAGCTATCTATTTTACATTTGGTTGGTAGTGTATATATGTTCATGCCACTCTCTCACTTCGTCCCAGCTTACACTTCCCCCTCCCTGTGTCCTCAAATCCATTCTCTATGTCTGTGTCTTTATTCCTGTTCTGCCCCTAGGTTTTTCAGAACCATTTTTTTTTTTAGATTCCATATATATGTGTTAGCATACGGTATTTGTCTTTCTCTTTCTGACTTACTTCACTCTGTACGACAGACTCTAGGTCCGTCCACCTCACTACAAATAACTCAATTTCGTTTCTTTTTATGGCTGAGTAATATTCCATTGTTTATATGTGCCACATCTTCTTTATCCATTCATCTGCCGATGGACACCTAGGTTGCTTCCATGTCCTAGTTATTGTAAATAGTGCTGCAATGAACATTGTGGTACATGACACTTTTTGAATTATGGTTTTCTCAGGGTATATGCCCAGTAGTGGGATTGCTGGGTCATATGGTAGCTCCATTTTTAGTTTTTTAAGGAACCTCCATACTGGTCTCCATAGTGGCTGTATCAATTTACATTTGCACCAACAGTGCAAGAGGGTTCCCTTTTCTCCACACCCTCTCCAGCATTTATTGTTTGTAGATTTTTTGATGATGGCCATGCTGACTGCTGTGAGGTGATACCTCATTGTAGTTTTGATTTGCATTTCTCTAATGATTAGTGATGTTGAACATCCTTTCATGTGTTTGTTGGCAATCTCTGTATCTTCTTTGGAGAAATGTGATTAATCTTGCCAGAGGTTTTTGTATTTTATTAGTCTTTTCAAAGAAATAATTCTTGGTTTTGTTGATACTACTATATATTTGTTTTATATTTCATTGACTCTTACTTATATCTTTATTATTTCCTTCCTTCTGCTTTCCTGAGGATTAGTCTGATATTCTTTCTCTAATTTCTTAAATTAAATGTTTGACCGATAAGTTCTGAGCCTTCCGTTTTTTCTAGTGAAAGCTTTTAAGTCTATTAATTTCCTTCTAAATATCATTTTAGCTCATCTCAGAAATTTTGATATGCAATATTTTCATTATCTTTCACATCTAAGTATTCAGTTCCAAATCTAATTTTCATTATAATTTTTCTTTCACCTGTAAGTTGTAAAATATTGTGTTTCAAGTTGCTAAACAAATGGATTTTTTCTAGTCATTTAAAAATGTTGATTTATAATTTAACTGCATTGTAATTAGAGAAGGTGGTCTGATACAATACTAAATCTTTGGAATATGTTGAAGCTAGCATCTGGTCCATTTTTATATGTGCTCCAAATGTACTTGAAAGTAATATATATTCTCTAATAGTTGAAATTTTCTACATATATATCTATTATATCTAGCTTGCTAATTATGCTGTTCAAGTCTTTTATTTCTTTACTGTTTTTCTTTTTTGCTTGATCTATCAGTTCTGTAAAAGATGTGTTAAAATCTCCCACTGTGATAGTGGGTTTATCAATTTTTCCTTGTAGATCTGTCAATTATTGTTTTGAAAAAATCCTTGGCCATGTTAATAGGCAATTACACATTTAGAAATGATATATCTTCCTGGTTGAATTTACTTTTTCCACTATGAAGTGACTCTTTTTCCCCCTAGTAATGCTTTTGCCTTACATTTAAAAACATTATATTAAAACAACTACTTCATATTTCTTTTGGTCAGTTTTTGCCCAGTAATATTTTTCCATCCTTTGACATATAGTCTTTCTATGTCTTTACATTGAAGTCCAAATGAAATTATCTCTCTTATAAACAGCATATAACTGGGTTTTGTTCTCTTATTCATTCTGACAATCCTTGACATTTTAATTGAGTACTTTAGCCCATTTATATTTAGGGTGATTACTGATATATTTGGATTTATTCTTATCCCTTATTATGTGGTTTTTACTTAGTTTTTAAAATATTTGTTTATTTATTTAGCTGCACCGGGTCTTAGTTGCGGCATGCAGGATCTTCCTTGTGGCATGTGGGACCTTTAGTTGCGGCATGAGGGATCTAGCTCCCTGACCAGAAATCGAACCTGGGGGCCCCCTGCATTGGGAACGCGGAGTCTTAGCCACTGGCCCACCAGGTATGTCCCTATTGTGTGATTCTTATTTGTCCCTTTTACTGTTTCATTTCACTCCTCCTCTTTTCTTGGCTTCTTCTTCTTCTTTTTTTTAATGTTTAATATGCCTCAGTTTATCTTTTTTTTTTTTTTTTTTGGTTGTAGCAAGTGGGATCTTAGTTCCCTGACCAGGGATTGAACCCATGCCCCCTACATTGGAAGTGCAGAGTCTTAACCACTGGACCACCATGGAGACCCAGCTTCTTTTAAATTAAGCTTTTTTTTCTTTTTTTCTTTTGTATTCACTTTTCCTCTCTACCAATTTGAAAGTCATATATTTCATGTCTATACTTTTGTTGATCACTCTTGCCATTTTAACATGCATACTTTAATTAGTCTAAAATTAATCATTTTCCATTTCCTTCATAATTTAACTTTCAAAGGACCATACACATTACCCACACTCACCATATTTTGCTTTCTGCATCAATATTTGAAAACTATGGATTATGTAGTACTCTTCCCACAAGGCTTTCATCTTTCCTAGTTTTACAAAGAGACATGTGTTTAAAAAATTATTACCAATTTTGTAGATCAAGAAATTGGGTCCTAAAACAAAGAACTTGTCCATAGAAATAACTCATCTAATCAGGAGGGGAAACCAGGCCTCCTGATAATTTCTCCAATTATGGAATTCAGGAGATTGCCTGGGGAAACTTCTTTGCCACACTTAATGTTTAAAAATTTTGATATACATTGCCACCTTGCCCTCCAGAGAAACTATACTAATTTACATATAGCAGTAATTGAAATCCATGATCAATCCAATGCTGAATTCCTTCCAGTTCTCAGAGTACAGGAACCATGTCTTTTTTTTTTTATACTTGTATTATAGGAAATTTCAAACATATATAGGAGCAGAGAGACTAGTTAATAAATCTTGTGATAACTTTTATTTAAAAATTTTTACTGGAGTATAGTTGATCTACAATGTTGTGTTAGTTTCTGCTATGCAGCAAAGTGAATCAGTTATACATATATTGTGATAACTTTTAAACCCCAAGTAAATGTCAACAGCTTAGATAAGAAACATGGCAATAAAACAGAGGAAAGTAAGACTAAATAGTGTTGTGTTTTATGTTTTATTTTTTAAAGGTCAGATTCTTTTCAATCCTTTCTGTGTTTTGAGATTACAGTAAAACTTTAATTAACAGGACCCCAACAAACTGGAAACTTTCACTAACTAGATTCTTTCCTGGTACCCTATTTTAAGTAGAGGCTCATTATAATATGCTCCTAACAAGGATTTACTCTAAAAATGCAAGAATCATAGAATGACTCCTAAACAACCAATGGATCAAAGAAGAAATCAATGGGAAATTAGAAGCTATCTTGAGACAAATGAAAAGGAAAACACAACATACCAAAACTTATGAAATTCAGCAAAAGCAGTATTAAGAGGGAAGTTTTAGCAGTAAGTGCCGACATTAAAAAAGAATAACTCAGGGCTTCCCTGGTGGCACAGTGGTTGAGAGTCCGCCTGCTGATGCAGGGGACATGGGTTCGTGCCCTGGTCCGGGAAGATCCCACATGCTGTGGAGGGGCTGGGCCTGTGAGCCATGGCCGCTGAGCCTGCGCACAATGGGAGAGGCCACACAGTGAGAGGCCCGCGAACCGCAAAAAAAAAAAAGAACTCAATCAACATAACTTTACATCTCAAGAAACTAAAAAATAAAGACAAACTAAGCCTTAAGTTAACAGAAAGAAGAAAATAGTAAAGATCAGAGCAGAAATATACAAAATAGAGAATAGAAACACAATAGAAAAAAAATCAATGAAACTGAGTTTTTTAAAAAGATAAACAAAATTGACAAACTTTTAGCTAGACTAAAAAAAGAAGAGGGAGAACTCAAATAAATAAAATCAGAAATGAAAGAGGAGACATAACAACTGATGCCACAGGAATAAAAAGGATTGTAAGAGACTACTGAGAGCAATTATACATCAATAAATTGGATAACCTAGAAGAAAAGGATAAATTTCTAGAAACATACAACCTACCAAGGCTGAATTATGAAGAAATTGAAAATTTGAACAGATTTTTAACTAGTAAGGGATTGAATCAGTAATTGAAAGTCTCACAACAAAGAATAGCCCAGGACCAGATGGCTCTACAGGTGAGTTCTATGAAACATTTAAAGGAAAATTAATGCCAATTCCTCTCAAACTCTTCCAAAAAATTGAAGAGGAGGAAAAATTTCTAAACTCATTTTATGAGGCTATCATTACCCTAATACCAAAGCCAGACAAAGAAACTGAAGAAAAGAAAATGACAGGCCTGTATCCCTGATGAACATAGATGTGAAAATCCTCAACAAAATATTAGCAAACCAGAATCAACAGCACATTAAAAGGATCACATACCATGACCAAGTGGGGTATATTCTTTAGATACAAGGATGGTTTGACATATAAAAATCAATTCATGTGAGGCACCACATTAACAGAATGAAAGATAAAAATAACATGCTCATCTCAATAGATGCAGCAAAAGCATTTAACAAAATTCAACATCCTTTCATAATAATAATAAAAAAAACCTCTCAATACACCAGGAATAGAAGGAAATTACCTTAGTCAAAGGGTACAAAGTTTCAGTTATGCAGGATGAATAAGTTCTGGGGATCTAATATACAGCATGGTGACCATAAATAATACTGTATCGTATACTTGAAATTTGCTAAAGTAGATCCTACGTGTTCTTGCCACACACACAAAGAAAGGTAACTATGTGAGGTGATGGATGTGTTAATTAGCTTGATTGTGGTAGTCACTTCACAGTGTACACATATATCAAAACATCGCGTTGTACACCTTAAATACAATTACAATTTTACAATTGTACAAATTTACAATTTGTACAAATACAAAATACAATTTTAATTTGCTGATTATACCTTAATAAAGCTGGAAAAAAAAGACGGAAACCACCTCAACATAGTAAAGGTCATATATGAAATGCCCATAGCTAACATCATTCTTAGTGGTGAAAAACTGAAGACTTTTAAGATCAGGAACATGGCAAGGATGCCAACTCTTGCCACTTTTATTCAACATAATACTGGCAGTCCCAGCCAGAGCAATTAGATGGAACAAAAAGGCATCCAAATTGGAAAGGAAGCAGTAAAATTATTGCTGTTTGCAGATGATATACACAAGTCAGTTGCGTTTCTATACACTAACAGTGAACTATTCAAAAAGGAGTTTAAGAAAACAATACCATTTATAATCACATCAAAAATAATAAACTGCTTAGGAATAAACTTAATCAAAGAGGTCAAAGACTGGTACGTTGAAAACTACAAAACATTGATGAAAGAAATGTAAAAAGAGACAAATAAATGGAAAGACATCTCATATTCATAGATTAAAAGACTTAATACTCTTAAAATGTCCATATTACCCAAAGCGGCCTACAGATTCAATGCAATTCCTATCAGCACCCCAATATCCAGAGAGTAGAATGGTGGTTGCCAGGGATTGAGAGGAGGGGGAATAAGGAGGTGCTGTTCAATGGGTATAAAGTTTCAGTGATGCAAGATGACTAAATTCCAGAGATCTACTGTACAGCATTGTGCCTATAGTTAACAGTACCGTATTGTACACTTACAAATTTGTTTAAGCAGTAGATCTCATGTTAAATGTTCTTACCACAATAATAAAAAAAATGATTCAGGGAGTGACCAGGACCTCTAATATCATTTCCAGAGTCAGGTGCCTGGCATCACATAGACCATCCTGCATGTCAGTCTTGTTTGAAATAGCTACTTGTGAGGAGCAAGCTAAAGAAAGAGGATTGCACCTTCATTTTGGTCCTCTATTCTTATTTTCATGCCATCCCTATATACCTGGAATAAAGTCTCAAATATCAATTCTAAGCAATTGTTCCTGGTTTTCTTCCCGGCTGATGGAGTAGGACAGTGTAGTGGAAAAAGATCTGTGATTGGAATTCAAGTCCTGGCTTTCCTTCTTGGGAGCTATGTGGTCTTGGAAGAGTCATTTAACCATTCTGAGCCTTGGTTTAATGGCTTGTAAAACAAAAGGGTTGGACTGGAAATAATAACTAATGCCTCTTCTTGTTCTGGGTTTCTGTTATGATGTGAATTTACATTTCCAAGGTCTGGTCTTATTCATGGAGAGTCTCATACCTAAATGATCTGAGGGCACCCAAGCTATCTTTACCGCTCCAAACGCCTGAACTTCTACCATTAGTGATCCATTTCATTGGTTTTAGCATTGCTTCCTCCTGTTAGTCTACCTTTTGAGAAGAGAAGCATGTAAAGGCACTTCATTGTAAATAACTAAATCAGGTCACTTTTGCACGGTTGGGAAATGCAGGGATTTTGATGTCCAGAGAGTTTAAGTGGGAAGATAAGGGTGTAACACAGAGAAACTGGAAGAGTGTCGGAGACAGATTTCACCTCCTTCACAATTTTTCTGCATCTTGGCTCTGAGCATTGTTATGACTCAACCTCTCTTTGCTTGGCAAGGCTCAAATAAGAATAATCTCTATTTGGTACCAAATCAGAACAGGGAGTCCCTGGCCAAATGTCAGATTCAGGTATTTCTGACAGACTTTGAATGGAGTTCTTTCTTAGGTCTTTTGATAAACAGGAACTTATTTAGAAGAGCCAAAACACTCCTTTGAGTAAACCATGGACATTGTACATTGTTACTAAACCGTTAACCGGTATATACTCCCAATCCTAGATGCCCACTTTTCATCATCCTCTTCTGATCCTGTTCTCTTCTTAGTTCCATGCTGGTCCTCATCTCTCTTTGTTTATCATGCCTATCTCCTATAACCACCACTTGATCTCTCCTGTCCTGGAGAAAAGCAATCTCTTCCTCTGCATTCTCTCAACATTGAGGTACCACTAGTAATAAAGGATTTCTGCTTTTAATGGAGAAAACCAATTAATGTAGTTGTTGCTTTTTTTCTCTCTAACAATAATACCTATCATTTATTGAGTCTTGCTATGTCTTAGGCACTTGTATTGTTACCAAACGCAAGTTCGTATGCCCGACGCACAGTGAGGCCAAACAATACCGAAACTTCGAGGTTTGGAGCAGAGAAAGGTTTATTGCAGGACCAAGCAAGGAGAACCGGGGTGGGGGTGTTCATGACCCTCCCCAAACCCCAAACTCCCCAAAGGGTTTCAGCAAAGCTTTTTTATTTTGGTCGCACGGAGCTGCATGCGGGATCTTAGTTCCCCAACTAGGGATCGACCCGGGCCTAACCACTGGACCGCCAGGGAATTCCCCCAGCAAAGCATTTTTAGAAGCAAGGTGAGGGAGGGGGTCTTAGGGTATGTGATTATCTCGTGCACAGTTCTCTGATTGGTTGATGTTGAGGTAACAGGGCAGTTAACATGATCAATCCTTAGGCACCAGTGAGGGGGGTGGCCTACATGCTCAGGATCAGGAGGTAGTTAATTTCTTCCATTTCATTCTCATGACTTAGAAGACAAAGATCTAGCTCCTGGGGGAAACATTCACAAGATCACCACCCCAGGAAATTCAAATGTCTATGTCACATGCCTCTTCCTACTGTACTTTCTGTACCAAATTATTCTTACAGTAGCTGTTGGTAGCAGAATCAGAGGAATGATTTTGTCTGCTGATTGCGTACTGAGGCCCAAAAGTTGTTAACTCTTTTCTACTTAATAACTTGTGAGTTGCACCTGAATATATAGACCTAACTGAAATACTTTTTCAAAATCTCATTTTAGTTAATTTCAATTTAGCCAAGGCACTAAACCATTACCCTCCAACATGGAGATCAATAGATGCATCTGAAATTTCTTTCCAAGATGTCATTTAAAAAGGAGCTTTGGCATCACAATTCTCCAGGAATGTTCTGTAGAATTCTAATGTTAATGATGAATATGTGATCCCAAATCGTTCACTTGTATTGACCTTATCTCATTAATTCTTCTCCCAACAATGCCATAACTAGAGTTGAGCTCTGAAGTGTACCTTCCTCTTTTCCAACAGAAATGGTCCCACAATTTCAGAAAGTTCTCAAAGGTGAAAAAGTGCACACGGCGTTTATCACGTTTGCAAACGCCAATGAAAATGCTAAGGTAACACTGTCCGAAATGCAATATTCTTCTGTGAGGGCACCCAACTTTAAACAAATACACATATTCTAAATACAGCTTAGATCTGTGACATGTTTTGGCCAATGAAGTGTGAGCAGACATGATGACCTTCAATGAGCAGCAGAGGCCTTAAATGGGCTTGTGCAGTTGGGCTCACCTCCTATGTTTCAGTGAACTTTGTGAGAAGACAGGGCCTGGGAGCTGTGGCCTCACAGTTGGGCTCCAGAGGAAGATGTGTATTACAGACCTCAAACTGACCCAAAACACGGAGCAAAACCAGCCATCTAGAGGTCTAAAAGAGAGCCACTGCAGCTAGCCAATAGGTCCAAGAAAAATAAATTCTTGTTTATGTAAAAAAATAAAAATAAAAAGGAGCTTTGTGAATTCCCGGCGATCCAGGGGTTAGGACTCGGTGCTTTCACTGCCAGGGTCTGGGTTCGATCCCTGGCCAGGGAACTAAGATCTCACAAACTGCACAGTGCAGCAAAGAGAAAAAAAAAAAAAAAAGAAGAAGAAGTTTTGCCCTAGAAATCTGAAGACCTGAGTCCCAATTCTGGATCTGCTACTTATTAGCCTGTAATGTTAGGCAAATCCACTTAATTTTTCTGAATCTGTTTCCTCTTATGTAAAATACAAATAATGATATTTTCCTTGCCTAATTCACCGAGATGATAGTGTAGGGATTCCACTATGAGGAAGTACTTTGTAAATCCCAAAGTGCTGTACAAGCAGAAGCCATTAGGCAAGATGAAGAGGAACGCTCAAAAGGTCACTAGTGGGAAGAGGATTTTCAGCAGGGCTCCAAGCAAGGGGTTCACCAAGGATGACATCATAGAGAAAAATTATGCCTCTCACAATTGGTTTCCCTTTATCTTCGGTTTAGGGGTGCCAATCCAAATTGAGTCTCCAGCTGGATCCATGATGATCTTCAACCCACTGACTTCGAGGAAACCAGTCTTGGTTCTCATCTAAACTGAGTGCCCCACTCCTAAAGGGAGAGTGGCATGAGGGTTAAGTGACCCCTTGACACCAGTGAAGCCAGGGATCTGGATAATATTGGCTTGGTGAGCAGACTAAAGCGTAGAGAATTGATTGTGTGCCGCCTTGGTTACAAGCACAGAGATTTTGCAACGGAATGAGAGACAGGAGAAAAGGCAGAACTCAGAACCTGTATGAAATTATGGGTACCTCAACGCGTGAAAGTAAATCCCAAGGTAGAACAGCAATTGCCCTCTTGGTAGTCCAGACAGCACTGAGCATAGTACTAACAGCTCACTCAGTAGGATGTGATGGTGATTGTCCTTGGTCTCTTGGTCTCTTTCTATTCTCCTTAGCTATAGATTTCCCAAAGATATGTGTGGATGCAATTTACCAGGGCCCAGAAGGAAGACTGAAGGGTAGGGATGTGTTGTTCATTGATGGCAGGCCTGGCGCCCTGGTACTGAACCCCTTCTTGCTCCCTCACCCCCAACTCCCATCCCCTGGCCGGCATAGTCAGGCTTGGGAGACTGAAAGGGTTTCACTTCCGCCCGGCTGCAGGAACCACAAGTTCCAGACTAGGTCGGAATTGTAATAATCACAGTCAAAATACACCCAGATGCTCTTACACACCCAGACGCGCGCGCATCCCCGGGCCATGGGGCGCACGTGAGCCCACGCCCCGCGCACCCAGCCCTGCCCCTCGCCAGAGCATCCTCAGCAGCTGCCACAGAGGCCGCCGCCGCCGCCGCCTCCGCCTCCGCCTCCGCCTCCGCCTCCGCCGCCTCCTCCGCCTCCTCCTCCGGCCGCCGCCTCCGCTGCTGCCGCGCCTCCGCTGCCGCCGCGCCTCCTGTCGCCTCTCGTTCTCCTTCCTCTCCCAGTTCCTGCTCCCCCTCCCATCCCTTGGCGCCTGCTGCCCGGCGGCGAAGCGCAGAACCCTCAGCCGCGGCTCCCCTTCGCTCGGGCCAGTAAGAGGCTGGTACAGGTCTGTGTCGGGGGCGCTTTGTTGCAGGCTGTTGGAGCGCCAGTGGCTCCAAGAGCCGTTAGGAGGGCATGGGGCGGACGGGAGGGTAGATTATTTCTCAGTTTTGGGTCTTTTTCTATGAATAGATGGGGTGCGGTGGGGTGGGAAGGCAGTTCGGTCCCTTTGCCAGTTCGCCGTCCCTGTCGCTTCATGGCGAGATAGCTCGGAAGCTGCCCGGACTCCTGCCCCCGCCCACCCCTAAAGCTCTCTTTCTTTTCGCCCCCGCTCCCCGCATCCACTTCCCAGAGCTGAGCTTTCTCTTGTCTGGGAGCTCATGGATGGGGGAGGGGAGAGATGGATGGAGTCGATTCAGCGGGGCACCTGGGTGCATGGGGCTTTGTTGCGTACAACAAAACCAGTCCCCACCAGCTTCCAGTTCCAGGCTAGGCTGCAGTCCGCCCGTAGAGTGGGGTGTGGGCTGGGCAGTCTAGGGAAGTGAGGGAATGTGAGGGGGCACTCCCCGTGTGTGACTGGGCACACAGGAATGCAGATGTGGGAGATGGTGCAGGTTTATGTGGGATTCAGTGAGTGTGAGTTGGAGTAGTGTGTGTGTGTGTGTGTGTGTGTGTGTGTGCGCGCGCGCGCGCGCGCCATGGGGCTGGGCTACTCCTGGCATTACATGTCCTTGGGTATCATCCCATGCCAAGCCAGATTGCAGTAATACGCAGGCCGATCAGGTCCAACCTGTTCTGCCCATGTCGGAAGGGTGATGACGGTTTCAAAGTGATGGAAAGCCCCCAGCTGGGGCTGTTGCTTAGGACATTCTGGATGTGGAATTTCTAGCCGCATTGGCCAGGTCTTACTGGACATCATTATTTTTCCCCAAAGATGCCCAACTTTCTTGGCAGGCTTCTCTCTCTCAGCCAATGAGGATACAAAGCTCTTACAGTGATCTCTGCAGTAACTCCCCCCCTCCTAACTTCCTCACCCCACCCCTTTAATTAGTGGATCCTCATGTCTTCTTTACTGCAGTTATGTTAGTGGTGGGTTAGGTTGTAGCTGTATGTTTGGAGAAAAAGGGGCATACTAAAAGCACTATGTCTTAGTTATGAATTTGGTTGAGAGATTTTGTTGTTGTTGACCCATAAGGTGTGAATTGGCATGCTCTTTTTTTTTTAATCAAAGAGAGAAGGTATCAATAAAATGAACAAAACTGGTAAACCTCCTCTTTGACATTTTAATTTACGGTTTTAATAAAACGTTTTTCAGCGTTCAAAAATGTACAGTTAAGGACAGTGATCATTCACTCAAACAACTGGCATTTATTAAACACCTGCTATGTGCCAGTAGTGTTAGGTATTGGAAGTATAGCAATGAATAAATGAATAAAACATCATCTCAGCTCTCAGGGAGTGCATAGTGTGGTAGGCAAGAGAGAATGTGTAAACAGATCATTACAGTAGAGTTTGACAAGGGCCGGGCAGTTTACTGTGAGAGCATGGAAGAGGGATGCCTGGCTGGAGGAGGGGGGAATGATCAAGGAAGTCTTCACAGGGGAAGTGACATTTGAGTGAGTGTTGAAGAATTAATTCACCAGATGGCTAAGTTGAAGGGACAGCATATATAAAGGCAGAAGGGTCATAGTTAAGTAAAACTGCAGGGAGTCCTTGGAAGTGTTACTGTCACATTCTCAACAAACTCAGGATGAATCTTCCTGGACTGGGATGGTGATTAATGGTGAATCAAAAAGGAGCCAGTGCTGCAGACGGATAAGGATCAAAACACATCCCCATTTAAAAAAATGTCTAGCTTATTTATTAATATTAGTGTGTTTTGCTTTAAGCAAATCTGATATGTGTAAGTATGGATTTACAAGGCAAACGAACTAGATGGACAGTATTCACATTGCAGAATTCGTTGCTTTACAAAAGGATTCATAATCAAATCATCTTAAATAACAGTGCCCCTGTGACCTTTACAGTGAATATTTTTACCAAAAATCCATTTACACAGAATTGTTCGCATAGCCAATGGATGGATACAGAAAGGTATACTTGCATTACACTGACTTTTTGCACACAAATTTACCAATTTCAGTGGAAGCATTTTCCCTCATGGTGTGGATGTTTAATAAACACTAAAAGAAAACATGAAAATGTCAGTAGTAAATATTAAATCCATTGTCTGTGATCTTTCATCATTTGAATTGTATAATACAAATTAATCAGGACAGGGTCTTCAGGGAGTTTTACATCTTAGGTAATTTTAGTAGTGTCACTGGTAATTAATGATAGCACAAGATTTCTGTGCTGTGTGTTAGTTCTGAAATGGATATACAATGACTACTCTAATACTCATGCAGTGAAGCCAGAACAGGGGCACGTTCTCTTGTTTTGTTGTGTTGGCACTGATTGCACGGGCTGATGAATGGCACTGGAAATGAACCTAAGAGATGGATGATTTCTACTGGAAGTGCCTGGTGGGCACAAAATTCTGCAAGTTAAGAGTGGGGCTCTGAGGGTTTGGACCAGCATCCCGAGTATCTCCTCCCTTAAATGAACACCAAAAAGAGCCCTGGGCTCTATTAAAAAGGAGTGCCAGCAGAAGTGGGTGAGTTTGAATTGGCTTCTTCCCATCTGGCCAATGCCCTGCTGCAGAGGAAATGATGGCCTGGGGTCCTTTGGGCGCATCAAGTTCCTTTGTTCACTGGCTGTCAATACCAGAAGGTATCAGGCAGTAGCTCTAAAAACACCCCCCGCCCCCCAGCTTGGGCTGGAATGGAATTGATCTGTTGCTGTGCTAATACTCGGATTAGTCTACAGGCTAGGGCAGTGCTTCCCAGTGTGGGTTCCAAAAAAGACTAGTTCCATAGGATGTTAATAGGTGTTACACACACACACACACACACACACACACACACACACACACACACACACAGAGTTTTGTGGTTAAGTTTACTTTGAGAAATTCTTGCTTAAACAAAAACGGTTTTGCTTATTGCAAGGCTTCTAAAAGCTTTTACTAGGCTAGGGTATATTGTGACTCTCCAGGAGAAGAGAATAAGCAGCATTTCCCAGATATATTTTCCCACAGAACCTGGTGTTCCAACAAGCATTTGGCTGGGCTGGTGCGGAGAAGAACATTCTTTGGGCAATGCTGGGAAGAGCATTTTGTGCTGAGTTTGGAGGCTGTCGGTGTCTTGCTGGGTAAACTTGGATGACTCGCTTCAGCCCTCCAGGCTTTCCTTCCCCCATGTGTAAAATGAAGTTGATAATAATCATTGACTGTGATGGTGTGATGACAACTAAGATAATATCTCTGCAAGTATTTTGAGCTCCTTAGAAGAAAGGCTGTATATAAACTCAAGGTTATTATGAAAGGGAAGTGAAGAATTAAGGCAATTATCCTATAGTTCCAGCCCCGATCCTGTTTTTCTGCTGCATTATTGGGCAGACTGCCTCAGTTCTCTGCTCTGCTTTGACTGCAAAGACCTATCCTCATTCAACCTTGAGTGACTCAGTTCTCTGGGCTTACTTCCTTTCACATCCTGGCAATTTCAGTGTGGCCTTTAATTTCCTGGTCGAGAGGTATCATCAGTACAGCTTCAAGAAAAGTCCCATCAATCTGAACACACCCTGCTGACCAGAAAACCCTGGAGGTGGGAATTAAATGTAGTTGGGAAGTTGCTTTTATCCTTCACACTCATCCTCTTGCAGAAGCAGTTCTAAAGGACCATCTTGGAAGCTGGCTGCTGCAGGGCTCATCTCCAGTGGCCCCAGTGGCCCATCTGGGCCAGAGTCCTGTTTGCAGGAGAGGTTTTTTGAGCACAGTTTCCGGGGTCCATTTTGCCACTAGGATAATGGAGTTCTTGAGGATTTACTGCTAAGGATCATTACAAACTGGGTTTGAGGTAGAGACTGATGTGAAGGCATTAGAGGTATAGTCTACAGTGCTCTGTACACGGACCAGCCATTCCCCACATGAAAGCAGCAAGCATCAGGTGCAGGAGGAAGGATTGGGTTTAGCCACAAGAGAAAACTGTGTGACTTTAAGATGTGATACTGGAAACTGAGAGTGAAGTCATTCTCTGTTCTGGAGGGCTGAGTGGAAATGCCTGTCCAGGAGGGCAGAGTCATAGTATGGTAGAGCTACAGATGCCTTGTGAAGTTCATCTGGTGTGAATGTTCTGTTTGGATGAGGAAAATGAGGACCAGAGAAGTACAGTGAGCTGCCTAAGGTCACACAGCTAACCACATGACAGAAGTCATCCTAAAAGCTAAAACTCAGATCTGCTGCCTCCTTGTGCTCTTTATACTAGACCCAGCTGTGTTCTTGTGTAGTTCAGGGGAGTGTGGATTGGCTCATTCAGTGGGACTTGGAGGTCATGTCCAGGCCTGAGTTGTGTGGGCTTTAGCAGAGGGACAGGTCTCTAGTGGAGCCCTCAAAGGCCATGCTTCCCCGTATCTCTCAATCTCCATTCCTCTTGAGTGTACAGTTGTCTGATTCACCAAGCCACGCGGCCAGCTGGAAACCTAAGGACTGGGTGTTCTGTCGAAATACTCAGTGGGTGATTCAAGCATCCAAGTCCCTCTATCTTGGTCATTATTAACATTGTGTGGCCCAAGGGCCTCCATCAAAGCTTGATGAAAGCTACTGATGCACTCCCCAAAGAAGGGCCCACATCCATTAACACGTGCATGTAATTTCACGGCCATCTGGGTCTCGGGCTCTCCTGCTCTGCTGGCTGTTGGTGTCGGTACACAGCCTAGGGTCACTTGTAGATGCTCCCTACATACTAAAGATTCCCAGAGCTGGAATTGTCAACCTTACCTAGGAGGGAATTGGAAATACTGGGATGAGTCTTGTGCCAAAAAGACTGGGGGTGCGGGGTTGGTTAGAGTGGCATTTCTTTAGGATAAAAGAATGGGATTGAGTCCTGGACTTGAGGGAAAAACGGAAAAGGAACTGAAACGAGCTAGCCATTTCCCTTTCTCCCAGCCTTATGAAAGAGATGGGGAGGAAAGGAGGCATGGCAGGAAGAATGGCAGGAGACTTGGAAGGATGGGAGAGGGAAATCGTTCTGGAAAGGGTGTCAACCATGCCACCATTACATGAAACGAAACTCTTCTAAAAGAAGTCAACAACTCTTCATTTCTTTCCAGCGTTTCTCGTCCTACTTCAGCTTCTAAATAGCAAAAGCTCATGGCTTTGGGGATTCGAAATTGTCTTAGATGCTGGAACACATGTCCTTGAAGAGGACATTTTTAGAGGCTGGGAGTGGGAGCTGGACATTGTGGGGGAATGGCACAGCTTGCCTCACTTCTTGTTAAAAAAAGCATTTTTATGATCAGAATAATATATGCTCATGCTTGTAAAAATAGGAATATGAAGTAGAATGTTCCTGGCCTCTCCACCACTGATCCCCCACTATGTTCACAGCTTGGTTTGTGTCATTTTGTGTGTGTTTCTATGAATATTCATATATGTATTCATGTGCCTAAAATAATAATAAAAGATGTGACCAAGACTACACATACTGACCTACAACATGCTCTTCATTGGACTCTATATCTGGCGGTCTTTGCCCGCCGGTACACTTCTAGCTAGTTCATTCTGTTTAACGGTTGCATAGTATTCTGTCATCTGGTTCTGACCTAATTTCTAACACGAGAATTACTGAAATTTTGCATTCTTTCAAATTTTTACAAATTATTAAATATTGGTGCAGCCTACCTCTTTCTACACGCATCTCTCCATACTGTCACCAGCGTTTTTGTCGTATAAATTCACAGTAGTGACCTTGCTGGTTCAAAGAGTTTGGTTTGCACACCTGTGATTTTTAGAGAGCCTGCCCAATTGCCCTCCAGGAAGGTGACAGCGACTTCCCTCCCCACCTGCCTCCCATCCACATGGCCATTTCTCCATGCCCTTCCTCACCAATTTCAGTTATGTTGGTTGGTCCTTTCAATCTCTGACAATGTGATTGCTGAAAAAAATCTCCTTTTCCTTTGCATTTTTTTTGAGTACCAGCATCTTTTCGTATGTTTATAGCACATCTGCATTTCTTCTTCTGCGTTGCCATTTCATATCCTTTGCCTGTTTTTCTATTGGGTTTTTCTTTCTCACTGTGATAACTGGGATCTCTTTATATATTTTGAGTAGTAACAATTTAAATGTTATCTATGTTGCAAATATAGTAAGTAGTCTATTGTTTATCTTTTGACTTTGATTTTAGTGTCTTTCATTGCACAGAAATGTTTACGATTTTTTTTTGTTTTTTTTTTGCGGTACGTGGGCCTCTCACTGTTGTGGCCTCTCCCGTCGCGGAGCACAGGCTCCGGACGCGCAGGCTCAGCGGCCATGGCTCACGGGCCCAGCCGCTCCACGGCATGTGGGATCTTCCCGGACCGGGGCACGAACCCGTGTCCCCTGCATCGGCAGGCGGACTCTCAACCACTGCGCCACCAGGGAAGCCCAATGTTTACGATTTTTAAAAATAACCATTGTCACTCTATTCCTTTACGAGCACTTCAACGCTGCCACAATGAATGTCCTTGGGCTATATGTGTTTGGCTCATTATTTCCTTCAGATAAATTCCTAGGACTGGATTTGTTTAGTTTTTTTTTTCTAGATATTTCCAAATTTCCCTCTAAAGTGTTGGGTTTTTTTAACCAGTTTACACTCCAACTGCAGTGTAAAGAAGTATACTTTACTCCTCCTCTTGATGTCTTATGATAATTCAGGTTTTGCTTCTTAAGTCAAGTGCTAGGCAGAAACTCATATTTGGCACCATAAAAGGCTGTGGGCAGAAATCCCTAACTGTACGTGAAACGCGTGTAATACACGTTTCACCTTCAATTATTTCAGCAAACATGTTTTTTTAATTCATTTCCAACTAGAACTGTGTCGAAAGCATTTTCCAACATCAAGTCCCTCTAAATTTACTGTGAAATGAATGGCTATTTAGGGTCATTTCTGCTGGCAGCAGCCGCAGCAGCAGACAATGGCAAATGAACTTTAGAGATGTACCTTGTAAGGCACTTGGAACAAAGCTACTGCTGCATCTTCACTAAACTCTGGGGTTAGCTAGGTTGGTTCCAGAATTTTCCAGAGGCTGAGTGCTGAGTTAGGAGTTAGCTTCTATCCAACTTGCCTTCCTGCAAAGAGGACAAGTTTGAGGCCCTCCCATGAGGAATTATTCTAATGGAAATAAACAGTGATGTCATCCTCTGCAAAGGGAGTAGTGACAAACAGGTACAGGTGTAACTTTTCTCCTCATTCTGCCTGGGCTTGCTTCATCTTCTTGCATCTCTTTCCTGCCAACATCCAGGTATGGTCAATGGAATTTTGGTGTTTACTTTAGGCCATGGGTAGGATCCACGGATTAGGAGAAGATGGATATCAGAGCGGTCATTTGTGTGGCTTAAGAACTATCTTTAGTCAGAAGAGCGAGAGCAACAGCAATAACCATCAGATCCCTTGGGGGTGGCAGAGCATGGGTGGGAAATGAAAGAGCAGTGATTGTGTACCCATTTTACAGATGGGGAAGACACATCTGGAAAGGAGAAATGTTCTGAGAGTTGGACATTGCTGGAAAAGGCTCCTGACATACCCCCAACACATGCTAGCTAAAAATCTGGCAACTTCTCTCCTCTAGGGATGGATATAGGTGCCTTTAAAGTGCAGCTTCCTAATTTGATATATTTAAGAGTACCCCTTGTACTTACCCATCGTTCACTTTACTTAATGTGGTATTTACCCCACCCCTGGGATGCTTATTTGAACTATTGCCAGTTATTATTTGTGGTTTCCCATTTACCTCAAAATCTTGGTATTTGGAAAATGGCTTTAGATCCTATCTAATATTTGTGCGGTTTCTTTCTTTTAAAGGTTTGGACTAGAGTAAGGATCCTTCACAGGGGAACTGATGGCCAGGAATATAATTATTAGTCTTTGCTGCCTTGAAAAAAAAATGGCTTTGGTTGTTGAGTTAACGAATGTCTCATCTTAAAACTAGGGTGTCTTTTCTTCGATGCTGAACTATTTATTTATTTATGCATGTATGCATGCAGTGCCGCGTGGCTTGCAGGATCTTAGTTTCCTGACCAGGGATTGAATCCGGGGCCGCGGCAGTGAAAGCGCTGAGTCCTAACCACTGGACCGCCAGGGAACTCCCCAACGCTGAATAATTTAAAACTGAAACATTATAGCCACAGATACCGGTCTCTACACATAAATCATGTGATACATTTCTCCTTATGGGTGGTCATAAGGGAAAAGGTCATATTTTCTTTTTAAAACTATGCTTGATGCTTTTCGTAGAACTGGGGATTGTCATGTTTCGTTTTCTAATGAATTATTCTGCAAGGGTAGTGTTGCTGTTTAACTCTGATTAGAACCAGGAGAGGACATCTGTCCCCACACTTAAACTAGAAAGGACAATCTCATTAAGAGGCAAAGAGAGTCGGTACGTGGAGCTTACAGTGAATTGGGAGACAGAGGACCCGAATTCCAGTTCTGATTTTGTTACTAATTAGCTGTGTGACCTTGAACAAGTGCTTAATTTTCTCTGAGCCTCAGCCTCCTCACGTATAAAATGAAAACATAGTTAGGAATAGATCATCTATACAAAGCATACTTGTCTCCAAAGTCAAAGTTTGCTTTGTGACAGAATCATTTGGGGGCACTTCAAAAAAAAATATGTTGGATTCCCCACCTTAACTCATTGAATCTGAAACTCCAAGAGTGGACCCAAGAAGTCTATCTGTTAACCAGCTCCTTAGACGACAGAGAAGGCTGTAACCCCCTCCTGTGGTAACTTTCAGGGGGCAAGATTCCCTGGGCCTGAGGGAATGAAACCCATTTTCCAAAGTGGGAAAGTCCACATCTCCCAGTAGCTCTGGCTGAGAAACCTATGATATGAGACCGCATTTGGGGAGGCTGGTTTTTGACCTAGTTCCCTGGGGCTGGTTTCTGCTGAGGTGAGTGGAGAGCAGACTGTTCTTTTTAATAAGAGCAAGTCTGGATGAACGAACTGACCAGTTATTCAATAATGAGCATATTTCAGGCCCTTTGGCACAAAATCTTCAGTCAAAGCATTTCTAAGAAAGGACAAGGAGGCTTCCAGAACTCAGCCCCTTTCTGCCCAAGCTCTCCTTTGAATCCCTTTTGAAGCTTCTGTCCCTCCTTTGACTTGTAAGCTTTTGTTTCTCTTTCCTTCAATCAACTCACAGTGTTGCAGCGGGTTCTCTTGTTTCAGGGGATTTCAACCCCTGAGCTTTTTCCTCATCTCCCCCACCCACACTGCACTTTAAACACCTTCTCTCCACCCATCACCCCTCCCGTCATCACATTACTGATTTAATTTCCTTCAGTCATAGGCCCTCTCTCAATACTGTCCTGCCCTCTAAGTGCCAAAAGGAAAGGGGTCAGCATCAAGGTACAGCCCTCTGGGGACTTCCCTGGCGGTCCAGCGGGGCTGGATTCAATCCGTGGTCAGGAACTAAGAGCCCACAAACTGCATGGTGTGGCCAAAGGGAAAAAGAAAAAGTACACACCTCTTTGCCCCACTTCTTTCCCTGAGTCTCAGCCTTCAGCCCTTCCTTTCGTTACAGGGGAAGTTGGAGCTAGAGAAGTGGTTCTCCAAAGGCAAACTTTCAGAGACAGCAAGTCTTGCTCTTTACATATAGCCACCATTTACTGAGCCATGTGCCAGGTACTCTGCCACCCTCCTGGCATGCATCATCTCATTCAATCCCTTCCACAGCTCCATCAGGTAGGCACTCTTAGTATTCTCAGACCATGGAGGAGGAAACTGAGGCTCAGGGCCACCAAGTGACTTGCACAAGTTCAGTCAGCTGGTGAGTGGCTCAGTGATCTATCGGTCTGGTCCTGGGGCCTGCATGGTTGAACAGAGTATTCTGCTATTAACGGTTCCCTATGGCGTGTATTGGGCTGGGATGTACCGAAGGCGAATAGCAACAGATTTTCTTGGGTGTGAAGAGTCTGAGCCCTGAAGAGTCTGGGTAACTTTAAACACCAAGAAAGGAGGGGGAGTTGGTCTTAATGGCAGAGTCATGTTGCCAGGGTTATTATGTATCATTGTAGGGGTGGGCCTGGGAGCCTGGGTTTGATTCTTGAGAATTGAAAACCGAGTAAAGCTGTAAATATTGGCATTGAGAAGTACATTCCCGAGACCCCTGTGACTATTGTTAGTTTCATAGATCCTGGGAATGTGAAACATACTTGTTATTTTCTTCCTTCCACTCCCTTCCGGAAGCCAGTGCCAAGGTTATAGAGGAGCAGAGGTAGGTAGGGAATGACTTCCTGGATGCTCTCAGCTAAAGGGGAGACTGTAAAGGGGGAGATAGTCGGGGGGGAGGGCCCAGAATAGGCTGAACAACAGTCCTTCTTGTCTGATTCTCATTATCAAACTTGCAGCGCGAAGCAAGGAATATTTGGCATCCACCCATACAGACTCATTGAAGTCGAATTGATATGACTCAAACTCATGAGTGCAACAAATCCATGCCCAGAGATTTCGAGAATATACCCATGGGACCAAGTCCATCTTCAAACCATAACCTAAGACCCCATTTGAAGGAGCCCAGGTTTCTCCTCTGACTGGAGTGCATGGATTGATTTAACATTGCTACACAGAAACAATTTTTTTTCTTTTTTCTCGGCTCTTTCCTGGAAGGATCTTATATTGGCTATAATTCCTCTAAACTCTCTTTTGAGTTGGAGCTGCCAGATGAAGACTACCCCCGCCATTTTCTGCAGTGTGTATCCTCTTTATTGTCATTTCCGGTCATGAGAGCCAGTAGACATCAAGGTCTCTTAAGGCCTCAGTCACTAGCTCCGTGTCTAATGCCCACCAAGTCACTTGGCCTTGCTAAGCCTCTGTTTTCCCATCCGTAATGATCCTGACTCTCCCGTTTCCGTGGGGATATTAGAGCAAGCAGATCATCAAAAACAAATGGTCCAAGATATATGACTGTGGTTGTCTTCAGACTGTCCCTGGTAAAAGAGCTGTTTTGGAGAAAAAGAGAAGGTAGTGGAAGGTTAACACGTTAGGAGCTGGAATCATTTGCTTAAGTTCGAATCCCTGCTCTATCTCCTACTGACTATGTGACCTTGGAAAGTTTCTTAACCACCTAACTGACTTTGCTCTGTAAAATGGAAAGAATAATTGTACCTACTTTGTAGAGTTACAGTAAGGAATCAAAGAGATAATAATATATGGCAAGGGTCTGCCCCATAGTTAATGCTCAGTAAACGGCAGCTATGTTATTTTATTATTATGAGTGCATGAGTCCTGGCCCAGGCACTTTGGGTAAGTCACTTAGCCTCTTTAATCTTCCGTTTCTTCACCTGTGTAATGGGAATAATAATAGTAGTCACCTCATAGGGTTTTTTGAGGAATAAACGAGCTCATTCCTGCAAAGGTCTCGGCGCACTGCCTGGCACATAGAAGTGCTGAAAAAAGTGTTATCAGTCTGTTTCCAAATTTAGTGACCCTGTAGGCCCTTTGGTCCCTGGCTTCTCAGTGTCTGGGCCACCTTTGGGCCTCGCTTCCACCCCAGCAGACGTTTCTGATGCCTGTGAAGTATCAGAGGTACTGTTGTTTGGGGTAAACAGAGGAGATGGCCTTTCTGCACGGGGACCTCCCGAGACTAAGAGTGCTTCCTGCAAAAGCACTGCACAGTGGCACATGGGCTGCCTCTGGACAGCAGCTGATTCCCAGGCCCCCAGGTTCACAAAGTGACAAAAATGGGGACAAGGCAGACCTTGCTTAGCAGCTCCCCGTAGAAGCCTGGCCCCGGGCAGTACAGAGTTTTGTTAGTTGCCCCTCCCACTCCCACGCCTCCCCTGGCACCACCACCCCCAGGCACGTACTCCCTTCTGGCCTTCCTCCAAGACAACAGGCCAGAGGGCCCCGCATCTCCTCCCCAAGTGATACATTAAGAAAGGCAAGCAGATGATGCCATAGTGACAATTCCTACCTGATCGACAGAGCCGGGAATTGAATCCCGGTGACAAGGCCTGCCTTGAGGGGAGCCACCTCCCAGGGCATCACCTGCCTCAAGGCCTTTCCCTATACATGTATCCCCACCTCTGGGACCCACAGTGACTGACCATTTCAGGAACGTGCTGCCCTCATTGGATCCCTCAACGTCTCTGCCTTAGTTCAGCCCTTATTATTTCTTCCCTCAACTATTCAATATCATTGTTGTTGCTGCTGTTGAAGGTATTAATAACAGAAATAATACCTAACATTCATTGAGTGCTTACCGCATGTGGGGCACTATGCTAAATACCTTATAGGTATTCTCTCATTTCATCCTCATAGTAACCGTTTGAGGTAGGCACTATTATTATTATTATTTTTTTTTGCGGTACGCGGGCCTCTCACTGTTGTGGCCTCTCCCGCTGCGGAGCACAGGCTCCGGACGCGCAGGCTCAGTGGCCGTGGCTCACGGGCCCAGCCGCTCCGCGGCACGTGGGATCTTCCCAGACCGGGGCACGAACCCGTCCGTGTCCCCTGCATCGGCAGGCGGACTCTCAACCACGGCGCCACTAGGGAAGCCCGGTAGGCACTATTATTACGACTAGAGATATTGGTCAGCCTGCAGTATTAGGGTCCTGATAGCATCTTGGACATCTATGAAATATTCAGAAGGTGTTGCATGCCGCAAGAGGACTTTTGATGTACTTTGACAACAAGCCCTTCTGTACCACCCCTTCCGCTTTCCCACCAGCTGCTTGGGTACAGCAGATGTTGCTCGTTGTGAATCCTGCTGGGCACCTGGCCATGGCTGGAGATGTAGGGGCCATGCCGCCCCTAACTTCTTGCAGCTGAGGAGGACTGGCGCATCCTGCCCACCCTGGGTTGTTTGGGGCTAGCTGGGATCAGGCTAGGGTAGCCGCATGGTAGACATGACCAAATAAAGATCACACTTCTCAGCCCGGAGTTTTAGGCTTTTTTGCTATATGACTATAAATGACTATAACATACATTTCCAATAGCGTTTACTTAACACAGACCCCGTACTCCAGCCACACCGGTCTACCCTCATCCCCAGAATACATCTTGCACATAAATAGCTGTTTCCATGCCTTTGTTTATGGTGTTCTCTTACCGGTTCTCCAAAAATGTTTCTTAAACCATCTCACTTCTTTACTCCTTTATTCTTTCATCCTTTCATCCCGAGGACACATTGAGCATCTGTTATATACTAGGTGCTATGCTAGGCACTTCGAATATGATTATAAACAAAACAGACAGAGGCTCTGCCCTCATGAAGCTCACAGTCTAGCGGAGGAGGTAGACATTAAACAAACAAACACAGACATATATAATTACAGTTGAGCCTTGAACAATGTCAGGTTTGGGGCACCAATCTCTGTGTAGGTGAAAAATCTGCATATAATTTATAGTCAGCCCTCCATATATGTGGTTCCTCCATATCTGCAGTTCCCATCCATGGATTCAACCAACCACAGATCGTGTAGTACTGTGGTATTTACTATTGGAAAAAAGTCCGCTTATAAGTGGACCCATACAGCTCAGACCCATGTTGTTCAAGGGTCAACTGTGCAAGTTGTAATAAGTGCTGTGAAGGGAAAGAAAGGGTGGTATGAGAGGCAATAACAAGGGAGACAATTTAGACGGGAGGCAATGAAGAAAGGCCTTTCTGGGAGAAGGTGACAGCTAAGCTGAGACCTGAAAGATGAACAAATAATAACAGAATGTTCCATGCAGAGGGACCAACCTGGGCAGACACCGGAGGTGGGTGCTGGCCGTATTCAACTGACTGAAAGAGATAGTGAACCAGGGAGAAAGTGATGCTCAGTGAGGTTGGAGACCAGGCGGGGGCTTGCAGGCCACAGTAATGAGTTCCCTCTTTATGCTGAGTGCAGTGGGAAGTCCCGGACGTGTTTAAGTGAGGGATCAAAATAATCCAATTTATACGTTTAAAATAGTACTCTGGCTGCTACACAAAACTGGCCTGGAGAGTGGCAAGAAGGGAAAGAGGGCCAAGATAGGCGGCTGGGATACTACTCCAGGAAGCGAGATGCTGGTGGCCTGGGCTAGGGGATGGCAGTGGCCATGGAGAGAAGTGAGCAGATTCAGGATACATTTTAGAGCTAGAGCCAAAAGGACTTGCTAGTGGACTGGATATGTTGGCGGAGGGGAGGGAAAAATCAAGGAAGACTTCCATGTGTCTGGCTTGAGCAAGGTGGATGACAATACCACTGACGGACATGGGGATGTATCCTGAATTTGTTGTCTCCCTAGGTAGGTTTTAAACTCTCTGAGGGCACTGACCATGTCTTACTCATGTCTGTATTCCCCAAAGCACCCAAGACGTGATGTATTGAAGACCAACTGATCAATTAAGGGAAGGAACTCGTTTCTCTTTCAACTTTTACTCTTCTCACTGAGGCATCAGGCATGACTCTGGGTCAAGCTCTTCTTAAGAGAAAGAAAAAGCTGTGACATACTCTCGAAGAGATATGTGCTTTGATACAGACTTTGAACTGCATTTAATCATTAATCACCTTTTGAACAATCGTTGCCGTGTCAGCATGATACACAGGACACACCTAACCTTGGTCCTCAGAACATCCTTCATCCGTGCAGTAAAGGCTACGTGTTCACAGAAGCATGGCCTCATGGGCGTGTGCAGGCTAGCTCGGGATGGGCAAAGGAGAAGACTAGAAGTGGCCTAAGGGCCTCAGTTGCTCAGGCAGGTGTGGGCCTTCATGGCCAGGGGTAAACACGTACTATGGATAGCGTGCTATGGACCTTAGATTCAGTCACAAAATAGACAAAATATAGCTGGGTTGCCATGTCTAAACAAGATGAAACGATAAGGAGGTGCCCTGTTGCAGTTTTTATGTGATTCTTACAGAAGTTCTACAGAGAGTTGTCTGATCCTGCAGTTCTGAGGTAGGAGCTCAGGAATCTGCATTTTTATAAGAATCCCAGGAAATTATGGTGCAGGTAAGCCCTGGATCACACCTTGAGACGTCATGGCTTCAGAGATCAGCCCTGGAACTGAAAGCACGTACAGCTAGCTCCTTGGGTACAACCCAGCTCATCCCTGCTCCCTCTTCAGGGGATAGTCCAGAGTCATCCTCAGGGGCCCCAGGAACTCCAGACACAGTTGTAGACATGCATGGACACCCACATGAGTGACAGAAAAAGAGATGTAACAGTCCTGACCACCAGAGTGGGAAGGGCCGGGAGGCCAGAATCCGTAACGTTTCAGCTGCACCTGGGAACTGACTGGCACAACAGGTCCGTTTTAGGGAAGGCCTCAAGGTGGCGCTAGGTGGTGGAGTTAGTCTGCAGAGGCAGTACCCTGGCCTGTACCCACAAACTTCTAAGGTTGCTTTTCAAAGAGGAACTGAATTGGACCTTGCCTTGTAATCTAATACCCAACCAGGGGGTGTTGCTGGGGGATGGGTATGGATTTAGCATCTCAGTGGGATTAAGGGTAGCTCCAGGTTCACACTGTAAGCGACCTGGGCCTGGTCTAGCCAGCCCAGCTCCCTGCCTAACCAAAACTTGCTCTGTGTCCAGTGTGTCCACCCCTTATAGTCTGGACTGCATGGAAACCACCTTCCGCCAAGTGTCCAGGGGCTTAAGTCTAAGCAGCTCCATCATCACTGCTCCCACTTGCCCTGCCTTCCACCTCTCCTGATGGAGACCCAAGACTGACCTGGTCATCATTTGTGGAACACAGCCTGTAGCAGTGAACATCTAGGGGTCCACTTCACTTCCCGTTTTCCAAAGCCAGCAAGAGAAACCTGCAGTCAATAATCACATCCCCACCTTGCACCCCCTTGGACCTGGCTATACCTTCTGAATTCCCCAAATCTGGAACTGGCCCTGGGTGGTAATCAGCACCTCCCCAGTTGGTTTCAACTCAGGGACCACTTCACCCAGTGATTTCCTTCTAAAAGGAGTCAACTCAGAATTTTGAGACCTCAGGGAATTCCCTGGGGGTCCAATGGTTAGGACCCCACGTTTTCACTGCTGAGGGCCCAGGTTCAATCCCTGGTCAGGGAACTAGGATCCCACAAGCCGCGTGGCATGGCCAAAAAACAAAAAAGGGAAGAATTTGGAAAAAAAAAGAAATTTGAGACCTCTTAACGCCTCTCCATTCGTGCCATCCTCTGCCACTACCCTAAATGTGAGCCCCTTTCGCCTCTCCTGGGGCGTTTCATCCCCGTACATGTTTGTGCTTTCTCTTCACCGTCTCTCCCAGGCTTTCGTCTGTGCCCTTTGAGACCCATGTTGCACATCGACAAAGTCCCCTGGCCCCTCCCTCTTGCAGTGTCATCTGCCTTAGTGTATCACAGCGCTGGCTACACATTAGTGTCACCTGGGGAGCTTTTTAACAAGCACTGAAGCCTGGGCTCCCTCCCTGGAGATTCTGATTCAATTGGCCTGAAGTGGGGCCTGGGCTTTTCTACTTTTTTAAGAGCCACCCAGGTGATGCTGATGTGCGCCAGGTTTACACACCACTGACACCTGCTTGCCTTACAGGACACATCCATTCTCTTGCAGCTGCTCATCCTCAAGGGCTGCACACACCACAGAGCTGAGGGGTGATGTCCACACGTTCCTGTTCCCTAGCACTATTTTCAGGCCTTTTGTGTCCATACTAAAAAAAGAAAAGAAATCAACAGCTAACAGAATTAAATAACAACTAAATTTATTGTTTTAAAAATGAAATGAGGGCTTCCCTGGGGGCGCAGTGGTTGCAAGTCCGCCTGCCGATGCAGGGGACACGGGTTCGTGCTCCGGTCCGGGAAGATCCCACATGCCGCACAGCGGCTGGGCCCGTGAGCCATGGCCGCTGAGCCTGCGCGTCCGGAGCCTGTGCTCCGCAATGGGAGGGGCCACAACAGTGACAGGCCCACGTACCGCAAAAAAAAAAAAAAAAAAAGAAATGAAATAAAATTAAATAAAAGCTCCTTTGAGGCACATGCTGCCTATACCACCCACTGTTCTTTTTGTCAGCCCTTTTCCTCCTCATTCACCCACACTTTTCCTGGACTTTTAATACCTGTTTATCACCTTCCTCTCAAACCTGAGCCCTGCTCTTATCCTGGATGACTTTTGTCCCCCAATGTACAATCCATCCAGTACCCTGGACTCATGACTCATTCCTTTGATGAATGTTTATGGAGTGGTACTAGGTACTGGGCACTGTTAGAGGTGTGAGGCATATAGCAGTGAACGAATGGACAAAATGGACAAAAATCCCTGCTTGCAAGAACCTTACGATCAGGAGGGTGGGAGTGAATCATACATAGAATGTCAGATGGTAATAAACAGATGGAAAAGAATGAAGCAGGGTGGCAAGGTAGGGAATGCTGGGAGAGAAGAATCGCTTTTATATGTGAGAGAAGGAATTTCAATGAGGGTAGCGTTCATTGAGCAGATGATATTTGAGCAAAGACCTGGAGGAAGTGAGGGAGCTACCGTGTAAATATCTTGTGGGAGAGTGTTACAGGCAGAGATAACAACAAGTGCAAATGTGCTGAGGCAGTAGCGTACCTGGCTGGGAGGAGGCTGGTATGGCTGAAGCTGAGTTAGTGAGGGGAGAGTAGTAGATGAGGTCAGGGAGGTACATGACGCCAGGTCTTCTTAAGCCTTGTAGGAAATTGTACGGACTCCGGCCCTGCTCTTACGCTGAATTGAGATGGCGAGCCTTTGGAAGGGAGGGTTCTGGCTAGAGAATGGGATAGAGTCTGATTTACATTTGAAGTTTCCTTGATTTCCTTTGTCTCCACTCACCTTCATCTCTACTCCACTGTGATCACCTGTCCCTATTGCCTGCCTGCCTATTCTTTTTGTTTGTTTTTGGCTATGTTGGGTCTTCATTGCTGCGCGGGCTTTCTTTAGTTGTGGCAAGCGGGGGCTGCTCTTCGTTGTGGTGCGCGGGCTCTAGGCACACGAGCTTCAGTAGTTATGGCACGTGGGCTCAGTAGCTGTGGCTTACGTGCTCTAGAGCACAGGCTCGGTAGTTGTGGTGCATGGGCTTAGTTGCTCCGCGGCATGTGGGATCTTCCCGGACAGATTCTTAACCACTGCACCACCAGGGAAATGCCCTGCCTATTTTTTTCATTGCCCCAAACTGCTTCACCTCTGAAATCTTAAACTCAAGAATTATGGTAGCAAAGCTTATACATCCAGCCCCTTAATTCTAATTATGCTTTCTCTTTCACCTTATCTAAATCTCTCGTCTCTTGACTCTGCTTAGTTATTCATGGATATCAGTCCTTCTGGGTTCTATTCTTTCTTCTCTCTCCTAAACCCTACAGTGCACCTTTTCTAGCAATTCTCATGTGTCAACTTTCTGGCCTGGTTAGTAGTTCAGCAAAGCCCAAACCATAGATCATTCCAGTGGATCTTGGTCCTGGCTGCACATGAGAATCACCTGAGATGCTTTAAAATATGCCGGTGCTTGATTACATTGTCTACAATGGGGCCCGTATGCTGGTCTTTTTTTTTTTTGGCCACAGCGTGTGGCATGTGGGATCTTAATCCCCTGACCAGGGATCAAACCCGTGCCCCCTGCAGTGGAAGCGCAGAGTCTTAACCACTGGACCACCAGGGGAGTCCCTATATGTTGGTCTTTTTAAGCTCAGCCAGTGAGTCTAATGGACAACTGGATTAATCGAGCGACTGCCTCTTTCCTTCCTATACTTCCACACCTGGGCAGGAAACCAATCACAATTGTTCCCTTAAAACTACTTGGAACGCTTACAAAGTGACCCTAGTAAGCTACAGCTCACATTCCTCTTGATGTGTAAAGTACCGTCCCCCAGCCTCCAGCCCCACTTTTGTCCTTGTCTCTCTTAGAAGATGGCTTCATTTTACATTTCATAGAAAAAATAAGAGGCTTCCACGGCCTCAAACTCCTGTCTTGCTGCCTCAAATTCCTGTCTTGCTGCCTCAAATGTGGATGCATCTGTATCCATTTTTATTCCATTGTCTCCTCCACCTTTACCAAAACTTTCCGCTATTTCGTGGACCTTCAACATGTTACTTACATTTGGCTCCCTTCAGAATTTCCACAGTCTTTTTTTATCTTTCAAGACTTTCTTTTCAACCCCATATCCCCCCTCCCTCTCTAGCTACTGCCCTATGTCTCTTCTTCCCTTCATAGCCAAGCTTCTTGAACAAGGAGTCTCCTTAGCCTGTCTCCATTCCCTCTCCTTCCATTTACTTCTGCAGTCCACTGGAATCTGGTTTCTGTCCTCATCGCTCTCCTGAAACGTTTTTTGCCACGGACACCAGTGATTTCCCAACTGACAAACCTAATGAACACTTCTCGGTCTTTTGACTTACTTGGTGTTTCTGAGTCATTAATGTTTACTGCCTGCCTTCCTGACAATTTGCTCTCCAGTGGATTCCATGACACTGTTCTTTCTTGATTCACCTCCTACTTCTTTGGCTGCTTCTTGAGCTTTGCTTTCTTTTCCCAAACCCAAAATATAAGTGTTCCCAGGAAGCTCTTTCTCTTTCTTTTCCTACTACTTCACATTTTTTCTTGGCAGTTTTATCCATGCCAGCGACTTCAGCTATCACCTACATGTTTCTAACTCCCAGATGGTTACCTCTACCACAGATCTCTCTCCTGAGCCCTAGATCTGCTTATAAAACTGCCTATGGGCTGTCTCTGCCTAGAAATTCCACTCAACATGTCCCAAACTGAATGTGACCTTTTATATACTCTGGCTCCACTAAATCAGAAACCTGAGTCATCCAAGATTCTTCTTTCATCTTCCTCACTTTCTACAATTACCAGTTGCTCCCGAGTCTATCTCCCAAACATCTCTTATCTATTTGCTCCTTTGCATCTTGACTGCCCCTTCTCTAGATTCCCATCATCTCTCACCTGGACCATCATATCTTCCTAACTGGAGCGCCTGGCTCTATAGCAACCTCCTTAAAGCTGTCTTCCGAACCTGAATAATCTTTCTACCATGCAAAACTTCTCGAGTTACTGCCCTGCTTATATGCCATCAATGACTCCCAGGGACTTATAGCAGTGGTTTTCAAGTTAATACTTCAGGGATGCCTGTGCGTGTTCTGGAGTGAAGGTGAGGGGCAGTGGGCTAAGTGGACTACACACCAGGGCCAAACTCTTTAATTTAATTAGGGCAACTGAAGACATTTTCCATTAGAGTGAAAATTCTGTAGCCAGAAGAAAAAATTTGAATGCCATTAACCTTGATCTTCACAACAAACTTTAACCAAGTACACTGTTTATCAGGAATAGAAGAGTATCTCTTATATCAAGAGTATGCAAGCTTCATAGAGCTTGTATCTAGGAACTCTGACCCTTCCAGATGTGTATATTTGGTTGCCAAGGCCCAGACTGAGGGCTCTCACAGCTTGATGTGACTTTTTGTGAGTGTTCGAAGGCCCTTCCTCATCCCTTCGGGTTTGCTAGTGCCTGTCATAGACACGAAAATTGAAGAACTCTGCCTGAAGAACACCCATGGCCATGATGCAGGCACCATCCCTGGTCAGCCTGAGATATTATATTACACACTGCTCCATAACTTGCATTTTTTCTACTTGACATTATCTCTACTATCCTTCCAAATGATTAAAGAGTCTTTTTTTTAACATCTTTATTGGAGTATAATTGCTTTACAATGGTGTGTTAGTTTCTGCTTTATAACAAAGTGAATCAGTTATACATATACATATATGCCCATATCTCTTCCCTCTTGCATCTCCCTCCCTCCCACCCTATCCCACCACTCTAGGTGGTCACAAAGCACGGAGCTGATCTCCCTGTGCTATGCAGCTGCTTCCCACTAGCTATCTATTTCATATTTGGTAGTATATATAAGTCCATGCCACTCTCTCACTTCGTCCCAGCTTACCCTTCCCCCTCCCCATATCCTCAAGTCCATTCTCTAGTGGGTCTGCTTCTTTATTCCCATTTTGCCCCTAGGTTCTTCTTGACCATTTTTTTTCTTAGATTCCACGTATATGTGTTAGCATACGGTATTTGTCTTTCTCTTTCTGACTTACTTCACTCTGTATGACAGACTCTAAGTCCATCCACCTCACTATAAATAACTCAGTTTCATTTCTTTTTATGGCTGAGTAATATTCCATTGTATATATGTGCCACATCTTCTTTATCCATTCATCTGTTGATGGACACTTAGGTTGCTTCCATGTCCTGGCTATAGTAAATAGAGCTGCAATGAACATTGTGGTACATGACTCTTTTTGAATTATGGTCTTCTCAGGGTATATGCCCAGCAGTCGGATTGCTGGGTCGTATGGTAGTTCTATATGTAGATTTTTGAGGAACCTCCATACTGTTCTCCATAGTGGCTGTATCAATTTACATTCCCACCAACAGTGCAAGAGGGTTCCCTTTTCTCCACACCCTCTCCAGCATTTATTGTTTGTAGATTTTTTGATGATGGCCATTCTGACTGGTGTGAGATGATATCTCATTGTAGTTTTGATTTGCATTTCTCTAATGATTAATGATGTTGAGCATTCTTTCATGTGTTTGTGGGCAATCTGTATATCTTCTTTGGAGAAGTGTCTATTTAGGTCTTCTGCCCATTTTTGGATTGGGTTGTTTGTTTTTCTTATATTGAGCTGCATGGGCTGCTTGTACATTTTGGAGATTAATCCTTTATCAGTTGCTTCATTTGCAAATATTTTCTCCCATTCTGAGGGTTGTCTTTTGGTCTTGTTTATGGTTTCCTTTGTTGTGCAAAAGCTTTTAAGTTTTCATTAGGTCCCATTTGTTTATTTTTGTTTTTATTTCCATTACTCTAGGAGGTGCATCAAAAAGGTTCTTGCTGTGATTTATGTCATGGAGTGTTCTGCTTATATTTTCCACTAAGAGTTTAGTAGTGTCTGGCCTTACGTTTAGGTCTTTAATCCATTTTGAGTTTACTTTTGTGTATGGTGTTAGGGAGTGTTCTAATTCCATTCTTTTACATGTAGCTGTCCAGTTTTCCCAGCACCACTTATTGAAGAGGCTGTCTTTTCTCCACTGTATATTCTTGCCTCCTTTATCAAAGATAAGGTGACCATATGTGCGTGGGTTTATCTCTGGGCTTTCTATCCTGTTCCATTGATCTATATTTCTGTTTTTGTGCCAGTACCATACTGTCTTGATGACTGTAGCTTTGTAGTATAGTGTGAAGTCAGGGAGCCTGACTCCTCCAGCTCCGTTTTTCGTTCTCAAGATTGCTTTGGCTATTCGGGGCCTTTTGTGCTTCCATACAAATTGTGAGACTTTTTGTTCTAGTTCTGTGAAAAATGCCAGTGGTAGTTTGATAAGGATTGCATTGAATCTGTAGATTGCTTTGGGTAGTATAGTCATTTTCACAATGTTGATTCTTCCAATCCAAGAACATGGTATATCACTCCATCTATTTATGTCATCTTTAATTTCTTTAATCAGTGTCTTATAATTTTCTGCATACAGGTCTTTTGTCTTCTTAGGTAGGTTTATTCCTAGATATTTTATTCTTTTTGTTTCAATGGTAACTGGGAGTGTTTTCTTAATTTCACTTTCAGATTTTTCATCATTAGTGTATAGGAATGCATGAGATTTCCATGCATTAATTTTTATCCTGCTACTTTATGAAACACATTGATTAGCTCTAGTATTTTTCTGGTAGCATCTTTAAGATTCTCTATGTATAGTATCGTGTCATCTGCAAACAGTGACAGCTTTACTTCTTCTTTTCCGATTTGGATTCCTTTATTTCCTTTTCTTCTCTGATTGCTGTGGCTAAAACTTCCAAAACTATGTTGAATAAGAGTGATGAGAGTGGGCAACCTTGTCTTGTTCCTGATCTTAGTGGAAATGCTTTCAGTTTTTCACCATTGAGGACGATGTTGGCTGTGGGTTTGTCATATATGGCCTTTATTCTGTTGAGGAAAGTTCCCTCTATGCCTACTTTCTGGAGGGTTTTTATTATAAATACGTGTTGAATTTTGTCGAAAGCATTCTCTGCATCTATTGAGATGATCATATGGTATTTCTCCTTCAATTTGTTAATGTGGTGTATCACATTGATTGATTTGTGTATATTGAAGAATCCTTGCATTCCTGAGATAAACCCCACTTGATCATGGTGTATGATCCTTTTAATGTGCTGTTGGATTCTGTTTGCTAGTATTTTGTTGAGGACTTTTGCATCTATGTTCATCAGTGATATTGGCCTGTAGTTTTCTTTCTTTGTGGCATCCTTGTCTGGTTTTGGTATCAGGGTGATGGTGGCCTCGTAGAATGAGTTTGGGAGTGTTCTTCCCTCTGCTATATTTTGGAAGAGTTTGAGAAGGATAGATGTTAGCTCTTCTCAAAACGTTTGTTAGAATTCACCTGTGAAGCCATCTGGTCCTGGGCTTTTGTTTGTTGGAAGATTTTTAATCACAGTTTCAATTTCAGTGCTTGTGATTGATCTGTTCATACTTTCTATTTCTTCCTGGTTCAGTCTTGGAAGGTTGTGCATTTCTAAGAATTTGTCCATTTCTTCCAGGTTGTCCATTTTATTGACATATAGTTGCTTGTAGTAACCTCTCATGATCCTTTGTATTTCTGCAGTGTCAGTGGTTACTTCTCCTTTTTCATTTCTAATTCTATCGATTTGAGTCTTCTCCCTTTTTTTCTTGATATGTCTGGCTAATGGTTTATCAATTTTGTTTATCTTCTCAAAGAACCAGCTTGTAGTTTTATTGATCTTTGCTATAGTTTCCTTCATTTCTTTTTCATTTATTTCTGATCTCATCTTTATGATTTCTTTCCTTCTGCTAATTTGGGTTTTTTTGGTTCTTCCTTTTCTAATTGCTTTAGGTGTAAGTTTAGGTTGTTTATTTGAGATGTCTCTTGTTTCTTAAGGTAGGATTGTATTGCTATAACTTCCCTCTTAGAACTGCTTTTGCTGCATCCCATAGGTTTTGTGTCATGGTGTTTTCATTGTCATTTGTTACTAGGTATTTTTTGATTTGCTCTTTGATTTCTTCGGTGATCTCTTGGTTATTAAGTAGTGTATTGTTTAGCCTCCATGTGTTTGTACTTTTTACAGGTTTTTTTTCCTGTAATTGCTATATAGTCTCATAGCGTTGTGGTCGGAAAAGATACTTGATACTATTTCAATTTTCTTAAATTTAGCAAGGCTTGATTTGTGACCCAAGATATGATCTATCCTGGAGAATGTTCCATGCGCACTTGAGATGAAAGCGTATTCTGTTGTTTTTGGATGGAATTTCCTATAAATATCAATTAAGTCCATCTTGTTTAATGTATCATTTAAAGCTTGTGTTTCCTTATTTATTTTCATTTTGGATGATCTGTCATTGGTGGAAGTGGGGTGTTAAAGTCCCCTACTATGATTGTGTTACTGTCCATTTCCCCTTTTATGGCTGTTAGTATTTGCCTTATGTATTGAGGTGCTCCTATGTTGGGTGCATATGTATTTACAATTGTTATATCTTCTTCTTGGATTGATCCCTTGGTCATTATGTAGTGTCCTTCTTTGTCTCTTGTAATAGTCTTTGTTTTAAAGTCTATTTTGTCTGATATGAGAATTGCTACTCCAGCTTTCTTTTGATTTCCATTTGCATCGAATATCTTTTTCCATCCCCTCACTTTCAGTCTGTATGTGTCCCTAGGTCTGAAGTGGGTCTCTTGTAGACAGCATATATACGGGTCTTGTTTTTGTATCCATTCAGCCAGTCTGTGTCTTTTGGTTGGAGCATTTAATCCATTTACATTTAAGGTAATTATCAGTATGTATGTTCCTATTACCATTTTCTTAATTGTTTTGGGTTTGTTATTGTAGGTCTTTCCCTTCTCTTGTGTTTCCTGCCTAGAGAAGTTCCTTTAGCATTTGTTGTAAAGCTGGTTTGGTCGTGCTGAATTCTCTTAGCTTTTGCTTGTCTGTAAAGGTTTTAATTTCTCTGTCAAATCTGACGGAGCTTTGAAATTAAATCTCAAATTTAATTTCTCCATCATCTCACTGAATGAGATCCTTGCTGGGTAGAGTAATCTTGGTTCTAGGTTTTTCCCCTTCATCACTTTAAATATGTCCTGCCACTCCCTTCTGGCTTGGAGAGTTTCTGCTGAAAGATCAGCTGTTAACCTTATGGGGATTCCCTTGTATGTTTTTTGTTGTTTTTCCCTTAATGCTTTTAATATTTTTTCTTTGTTTTAAATTTTTGATAGTTTGATTAATATGTGTCTTGGCGTGTTTCTCCTTGGATTTATCTTGTATAGGACTCTCTGTGCTTCCTGGACTTGATTATTTCCTTTCCCATATTACGGAAGTTTTCAACTATAATCTCTTCAAATATTTTCTCAGTCCCTTTTTTTTTTTTTTTTTTTTTTTTTTTTTCTTTTTCTTTGTGGTATGCGGGCCTCTCACTGTTGTGGCCTCTCCCATTGCGGAGCACAGGCTCCGGACGCGCAGGCCCAGCGGCCATGGCTCACGGGTCCAGCTGCTCCACGGCATGTGGGATCTTCCCGGACTGGGGCATGAACCCGTGTCCCCTGCATCGGCAGGCGGACTCTCAACCACTGCGCCACCAGGGAAGCCCTCTCAGTCCCTTTTTAAAAGCTGCAGAAGAGTCCACTGAATCAAAGATTGTTACCTGTTTACTTTGTGAAATAAAATTCTGTTCCCTTTCTCGGAACTGGGAGAACCTTAAGACACCCTGTCCAGCCCCACACTGTGACCTCAGTGGGAACTGATTCCCCATGAGCTTAGTTCTCAGAGCAGGTCATGGACAGTGGCCCTGATTCGCTCTTCCAAACTGGGATTGAGTTCAGGCTGGAGGATTTTCATCTGCCTTTGGGAAAGGGCAACATGCCCATTCTAACTTATAAAAAGGGAATCTTGGCATTGACAAATCTGGTGGTTCCCAGTCCCATGCTGTAAAATAGTCTTAATTTGTCTAGTTCAGGGGACGTTCGTGGGTGAGTCATTTATGGCCACACCCTGGCTTGACCTGAGCCTCTAGTGTCGTTTCTCCCTAAGCCAACCTTCTTGTTAAAACTGCTTGACAGCGAAAGCACGGAACTGGCAGTCAGGTTTTAATGCTGATTATGCCACCCAGTGTGCTGTATGACCTTGGGCAAGTTACTGAACAGTTGTCGTCTGAACAAGGAGGATGTTGGATGAGATGATCTCTCGGCTCCCGTTCAGCTCTGATGCCCTGAGTCTTCAATGCTAGGAGACAATGAGTGTGAAAGATGCTTTGAAAAGATCAAAGTGCTGTATAGATGTGGGGTGTTCGTAATTAAACCGAGTGCTTTAAGTTCCCGTTAACAGCAGAAGAAATAAAGGGGCCTTCCTGATTAACAGGCAGCCGATCGAGTCAGCGTCTGACATCTGCAGTTGGCAGAATAGTGCTGTTTTTTGGGGAGCAAAATAATTATGAGAGCTATTATTTATTGAGACCTGATCATATGCCAGCAGTATGCTAATGACTTTCATACACATTTTTGTTACTCATCCTCACAGTAACCCTATCATTATTATCATTGTTGCCCTTTTACAGATGAGGAAACTGAGGCTCAGGGAAGTTAAGTGACTTGGTTGAGGTCACACACCTAGTAATTGATGGAGCTAAGGGTAGAGCCTGAGCTTCTGCATTTCCAACAGGCTCCCAGATGCCGTTGAGGTAGCGGGTCCATGGACCACATTGAGCATCGAGGGGCTAGAGGCCTTTCTAGAGGAATCCCGTGATCTCCATTTGCCCCTGGAGCAGGGCCACACAGGCCGGGCCCTGCACAACTCCGGGGGCACCATTTGCATTATACTCTGTGCAGCGTTCCTCCTGGTGTGTGTACTGGAGTAACCCCTGCCCTGGATCGAGACCCCAGTGAATAGTGAGCAGATCAACAGACCCTTCATCCACCTGGGCCAGGTCTGAAGCAAGGAAAAGTGCTCTTTCTCCCACAAATGAAAACTTGATCAGCACACTTGAGAAAAGAATCACAAAGCCGGTCTGCTCACCATGAGGGTGACCCATTTGGTGTTCGAGGCGAGCTGGGGAGGAGGGAGAAAAGGAAGCTGGCTGGCTGGCTGGTTAGCAGGCTGGCTGGTTAGCAGGCTGGCTGGCTGGCTGGTTAGCTGGCTGGCTGGCTGGTTAGCAGGCTTGCTGGTTAGCAGGCTGGCTGGCTGGTTAGCAGGCTGGCTGGCTGGCTGGTTAGCAGGCTGGCTGGCTGGCTGGCTGGTTAGCAGGTTGGCTGGCTGGCTGGCTGGCTGGTTAGCAGGCTTGCTGGTTAGAAGGCTGGCTGGTTAGCAGGCTGGCTGGCTGGCTGGTTAGCAGGCGGGCTGGCGTGGCCGGCTCCATTCTTATGCTAACAAAGCTCTGATTCCAGGCTGCAGCTGCTACACGGCTGGGGGTTTGGGCCATTCATAGCAGCTTGCTTTCCGAGTGCCAGACCCCCAGAACAGGTGCGGCCCCACTTGTTATTTTGTGCAGCCCTGACCGTCCAGACAGGGAGCTGATTATCGCTGTGAATCGGGGATTACTGCTGATGTACCAGCTTCTCTCGAACAAAGGGGCCAGCGTCGAGACAGCTGTCTCTTCTGGCCAGTGTGAGGCTGACTGCCGGGAAGGCCCTGTGGGCCTCCAGGAGGTGAGATTGAAGTGGAAACGGGACAGAGGAAAATAGAAAATCCAGGTAGCATTTTTTCTGGGACAGGTCAAAGCGTCTGAGAATCAGAGGGCTGGGAGCTTAAGCCCACAGTCCCCAAGCAGGAGATCCAAACCTATTGAGCTACCCCCAAGCACCCCTTTTCTGATTGGGGGTTGCTGCTTTGAGACCCCCGGTCTGAGATCTGCTGAAGTGGCCAAGGGCGTGGGGAGGCCAGCTGGCTATCATTGTCCCCTTCCTCCTCTGCAGCCTCAGCAACGGGCTTGGGAACAAGAAAATCAGCTGCCATTCACAGAAAGACAGGAGACCCATAGCACTGTGGTTAAGAAGCCCAGTTCCAGAGTGAGGCAGCCTGGACCCGGCTCTTGACTCCTTACTAGCTGCACGAGCTTAGGCAATCATTTGGTTTCTCCAAGCCCCAAGTTTCATCACCTCTCATAAAAGGGTAACAACTGTACCCCCGTCATGGAGCTACTACGAAGATTTATTACCAATAGCAATGTTAGCTAACACTGAGAAGCACTTGCTATGGACCAGGCACTCTTCAAGCACTTCTCATGCTGTAACTGAGTAACTCATCACCATAACCCTATGAGATAGGTACTCTTATTATCCCCATTTTATAGATGTGGAACCCGAGGATCAAAAAGCTTAACTTGTCCAAGGTCACACGACTAGTAGGCAGCAGAGCTGAGAATCGAACTCAGGCAGCCTGCTCCAGAGGCCACCTCTTAAGCACGGTGCTTTCCTTTACCGCACAAACTCACGTAGAGTCATAAGCACAGTGCCCGGTACATGTAAATCTTTGGTAAATAGGGTGATTATAATTCATTCCTCTGATGTAGTCTCAGTGTTTCAATGAATGGCTAACTATGTATCACCTAGAAAAGGAATATATTTTTCTAATAGGAAAAATGGGTTTCCATGGCTGGAGTCTCCATAACAGAAAGAATGGTGGTTTTTGTTGGCCCCAGGGCTCCAGCTCCATTCACTGACACAGAAAGAGGGGTGGGACAATTCATCTTGCCACTTGGTTTAGCAGACCAGTTTTGGTGCCCAGAGCAGCTTTTCATCTCTACCCACCAAACCTCCTCCTCTTCAATCTACACCTTCCTTAGGCCCACTGCTCCCCCCACTACCCCAAACCTTCATCCCTATAAATTTGATCCATTTAGTATGTCAAAGAAAGAGAAAGAGAGTAGGAAGGGGGAAGGGAAGGGAGAAGGGAGGGAGAGAAAGAGGGGGAAGGGGAGAGGGAGAGAGGGGAACAGGAGAGAGAGAGAGAGACTCCCTCTTTAGAAAAATGAGAAGGAAAATATAGGACCAACAGTAACATTCAAATCTAAATGTCTTATAAGAATTTTTATTGACTAGGAAACATGCTCATAATATATGATGAGTGAGAAGAGCAGGCTACAAAATATATTGAGTGTGACACCCTCTTGGGGTGTGTGTGTGTCAGTAAACAAATATAGAAGAAAGACTGGAAGGAAATTCATCAAAATGTTAATAGTAATTATCTGTAGGCAGTGAGGTTGCAGATTATTTTTCTCCTTTAATTTTTTTCTATAATGTCACCAGAATTCCAAATGAGTATGAATGACTTTTGTCAATAAAACAACTTCTAAGGAAGAGAAAAAAGTGGGACAGGATATGTCTGTATAGTCTGTGTCAGGGATGGATTCTGCCCCCAAGAATACCCTGTCCTCGAGAGCAATGATTGTGCCCTGTATGTGCTGCTAAAGAGTGCTCCTTGTATGCAAGGGAATGCTAGACTACTCAACAGGGACTCAGAGAGCTTTCAGGCATATGCTCAGCTCTCACTTGCAAGAGTATCTAATCTTCCTGCCCAGACAGGTAGGTAGGGAAGGAGAGTCCTGACCTGTGATGTGCCTACTTAGGACACCCTGTATCCCTGACTGTGGTTCAGGAAACCAGCGGTACAGTTAACATCCTAAAGGTTTGCCGTAAGGGGCAAGAACTGGAACAGGGCAGGTGCCAAAGCCAACAGACTGGGGATTAATGAGTGAGGGAGGGGGTGTGTCAGAGCTGATAACAGAAAGGTGAGGCCTAGAGGTATCTTTCCTAAACTGGAGGCTTCTCATGCAGGGTTCCTGTTTGGGGCACGGCTGTGTTAGAGATGGGTGAAAGTTGAGGCAGGCAGAGGGTTGGGGACAAAGGCATAACCAGAGGCCACAAGCTCAAATGCCTTTGGGGTCCAGGCCGTAGCATAAACAACTACCAGGACCTGGGTGATGGCTGGAGAGAGTAATTCCCACATAAAAGAGCAGTAGAAAGCATGGCCAGGGTTTCTATGTCTTAGGACTTTTCAAGAGAAGATAGAAATCTAGATATTTATACAAATATCTCTCCACAATTTTTTTTTCTTTTGGCCGTGCTGCACAACGTGTGGGATCTTAGTTCCCTGACCAGGGATCGAACCCACGCGCCCTGCACTGGAAGTGCAGAGTCAACCACTGGACCACCAGGGGAGTCCCCGCCCCCAGCAACTTAAAAAAAAAAAAATGCCTAGGGAATTCCCTGGCGGTCCAGTGGTTAGAATTTGGTGCTTTCAGTGCCGTGGCCCCAGGTTTGATCCCTGGCTGGGGAACTAAGAGCCCACAAGCCATGTGGCACGGCCAAGTTAAAAAAAAAAAGAAAAAGAAAAAATCAGTATATTGAAAAACAATGCATATGGCACAGGCCATAGTTTTTAGACTTTTAATTTTTAAATAATTATAGATTCACAGGAAGTTATAAAGATGTTACAGAGGGGTCCTGTGTACCTTTCACCCAGTTTCCCACAAGGGTAACGTACATAACCACCGTACAATATTAAGCCAGGAAATAGACTGTGACACAATGTGTGTGTATAGTTCTATGTCAGTTTATCTCTTGTGTGGTTTTATGTATCCAGCACCACAATTAAGATACAAAGTCACTCCATTACAGCAAAGATCTCCCTCCTGCTACCTCTAACTAGTTATACCCACTTTCCTCCTCCAGCCATTGCTAACCCCTAGCAACTACTAATCTATTCTCCATCTCTGTAGTTTTGTCATTTCGAATATGTTATATAAATGGAATAATACAATATATAACCTTTTGAGATTGACTTTTTTACTCAGCATAACGCCCCAGAGACCCATCCAAGTTGTTGCATATATTAATAATTCATTCCTTTTTCATGCAGAGTAGTATTTCATGAAATGGATACATCAGAGTTTGTTTCATCACTCACCTTTTTGAAGGACATTTTTGCTGTTTCCAGTTTTTGGCTGTTATAAGTAGAGCTGGTATGAACAATTGTGTACAGGCTTTTGTGTAGACAGAAGTTTTCATCTCTAGGATAAATACCTAGGAGCGTGGTTGCTAGGTCATAAGGTAAGTGCAGGTTTAGCTTTATAAGAATCTGCCAACATGAATAATATATGAGTGATCCGGTTTCTCTGGATCCCTGCCAACATTTGATGTTGCCACTAAATTTTTAGTTTTGCCAGTCTCACAGGTGTGTAGTGGTATCTTTTAAATTTGCATTTTCCCAGTGACTAATGATGTTGAACAACTTTTCATGTGCTTATTTGCTATCAAAATATCCTCCTCAGTTAAATGTCTTGTCATGTCTTGTGCCCATTGTCTAATTGAATTTTGTGTTTTTTACTGTTGAGTATTGAGAGTTCTTTATATATTCTCGATACTGGGCTTTTGTCAGATACATGGTTTGGAAATATTTTCTCTCAGTATTTGACTTGTCTTTTCACTCTTTTAACAGAGTCTCTCACGGAGCAGTGTTTTAATTTTTATGAGGTCCAATTTATTGATTTTCTTTTATGGATTGTGCTTCTGGTGTCATGCCTAAGAACTCCTCAACAAGCCCTGGGTCCCTAAGATTTTCTCCTATGTTTTCTTTCAGAAGTCTTCTATAAACTGTGTATAGTTGTAAAACTATAGAGTCTATGACCTATTTTGAGTCAATTTTTGTATAAGATGTGAGGTTTAGGTCAAGGTTCATTTCCTTTTTTGGCCTATGGATGTCAAATTACTCCATTATCATTTGTTGACAAGGCTATCTTTCTTCCATTGAATTGTTTTTGCATCTTTGTCAAAAATCAGCTGGGCATACTTGTGTGGGTCTATTTCTGGGTTTTCTGTTCTGTTCCATTGATCTCTGTGTCTATCCTTCTGCCAATAACGATGCTCTCTTTGATTACTGAAGTTACATAGTAAGCCTTAATAGTGGGTAAAGCAATTACTCTCACTTTATTCTTCTTTTTCAAAATTGTTTACCTATTCTAAGTCATTTGTCTTTTCAAATATGTTGTAGAATATACTATTGCCTAAATCCACCAAAATCTTGATGGGATTTTGATAAGAATTGCATTAAATGTGTATATCAATTTTGAGAGAATTGACACTTTCACTGTATGGAGTTTCCCAGTCTATGAACACAGTACATGTATCCATTTATTTAGATCTTGGATTTCTTTCATCATTGTTTTTTTAGTTTTCAGCTTACGAGTCCATACAAGTACAGGTTTTGTTAGATTTAAATCTAAGTACTTAATTTTTTTTGAGTGATTGTAAATGGCATTGTATTTTTATTTTATTTTATTTTATTTTATTTTATTTTATTTTATTTATTTATTTTTCTTTGCGGTAAGCGGGACTCTCACTGTCGCGGCCTCTCCCGTTGTGGAGCACAGGCTCCGGACGCGCAGACTCAGCGGCCATGGCTCGCGGGCCCAGCCGCTCCGTGGCATGTGGGATCTTCCCGGACCAGGGAACGAACCCGCATCCCCTGCATCGGCAGGCAGACTCTCAACCACTGCGCCCACCAGGGAAGCCCGGTATTGTATTTTTAATTTCAGCTTTCACATGTTCATTATTAGCATATAGAAACACAGTTGATTTTTGTATGATGACATTGTATACTGCGACCTTACTGAACTCCATTATTAGATGAAGGAGCATTTTTTCTAGATTCTTTTATGTTTTCTATGTAGATAATCATGGCATTTGCAAATGGAGACAGTTTTCTTTCTTCCCTTGTGATCTGTGAGCATTTTATTTCCTTTCTTGCCTTATTGCACTGGGAAGTACTATGTTGAATCCCAGTGATGAGAATAGAAATCCTTGCCTTGTTCCCAATCTGAAGGCAAAAGCATTCAGTCTTTCATCATCATGTATGATGTTAGCTGTGGCTGTATATTTTTATCAGCTTTACTGAGATATAATCCACATGCCATACAATTCACCCATTTAAAGTTTACAATTCAATGGCTTTTTATACATTCACGGAACTTTGCATCTATTGCCACAATCAATTTTAGAACATTTTCATTATCCCCCAAAGAAATCATATACCCCCTAGCTATCACCAACCAATCCCTCATCTCTTCCAGCCAACGCAACCACCAGTCTACATTCTATCTCTATAGATTTGCCTATTTTACACATTTCATATAAATGGAATCGTACAATATGTGGTCTTTGAGACTGGCTTCTGTCACTTAGCATAATTTCTTCAAGGTTCATCCGTGTCGTAGCATGTATCAGTACTTCATTTATTTTTCTTGCTAAATAATATGCCGTTGTTGCACATAGCACATTTTGTTTATTCATTCATCAGTTGATGGACATTTGTGTTGTTTCCACTTCTTGACTGTCATGGTTGTCTTTTTATTACTAACAGTTCTTTAAATAGTCTAGATAGAAGTCTCTTATGAGATATATGATTTGCAAATATTTTCTCCCATTCTGTGGATCGCCTTTTCACTATCTTGATGGTGTCCTTTAAAGTACAACTTTTTTAATTTTAATGATTTCCATTTTATATATTTTTTCTTTTGTTGCCTGGGCTTTTAGTGTTATATCTAAGAAACCATTGCCTGATCCAAGGTTGCTAAGATCGATCTATCTATCTATCTATCTATCTATCTATGTTTTTTCTAAGAGTTTTATAGTTTTAGCTCTTACATTTACATCTTTGATCCATTTGAGTTAATTTTTTATATGGCATGAAGTAGGAGTTCAACTTCATTCTTTTGCATGTGGATATACAGTTGTCCCAGTAGCATTTGTTGAGAAGACTTCTTTCCCCATTGAAATTTCATGGCATGCATGTCGAAAATCAATTGGTCATAAATGTGAGGGTTTATTTTTCGACTCTCAACTCTATTCCATTGTTCTATAAGTATATGTGTATGTATATATGTGTGTGTGTGTATATATATGTATATCTTCCAATCCATGAACTTGGGATGTCTTTCCATTTATTTAGGGTTAGATCCCATTTATTTAGGTCTTCTTTAATTTCTTTCAACCATGTTTTGTATGGTACAGATTATAAGTTTTGTACTTATTTTGTTAAATTCATTCCTAAGTATTTTATTATTTTTGGTGCTATTGTAAATGGAACTGATTTATTAATTTTATTTTTGGTTTACCTATTGCTCCTGTGTGGAAGTGAAATTTATATTTTGTATATTGATTTTGTATCTTGCAACCTTGCTGAACTTACTAGTTTTAATTGGTTTTTAGTGGATTCTTTAGCATTTTCTAGATATAGATCATGTCATCTGTGATTATCGTTTTATTTCTTCCTTTCCATTCAGAAGGCCTTTTATTTCATTTTCTTGCCTAATTGTCCTGACTAGAACCTCCAGTACAATGTTGAATGGAAGTGGCATGGGCAGACATCCTTGATTTGTTCATAATCTTAGGGGGAAAGCTTTTACTCTTTCACCATTAGCTGTGGGTTTTTCATAGATGCTCTTTACTAGGTTGAGGAAGTTCCTTTCCATTCATAGTTTGTTGAGTGCTTTATGATGAAGGGGTGTTAAATTTTGTCAAGTGCATTTTTCTGTATCTATTAAGATAAACATGTGGTTCTTGTCCTTTATTCTATTGAAGTGTAATTCAGCTGAATTACATTAATTGGTTTTTGGATGGTAAGCCTACTCTGCACTCCTGGAAAAACTCCCAGTTGGTCACGGTATGTAATCCTTTTAGATATTGCTTGGTTCAATTTGCTGGCTGTGGGGGTCTCCCTTGTTTATTTTTTGTTTTTGTAGATGTTCTTTATCAAGTCAAGGAAGCTCCCCTCTATTCCTAGTTTTCTGAGAGTTTTTTTAAAAAAATCATGAATGGGTGTTGGATTTTGTCAAATGCTCTCCTGCATCAATTGACATGGTCATATCGTTTTTCTTGTGTAGCCTGTTGACACTTTGGATTTTCAACGTAGCCTGTTGTATTTTCATTTTTGTTCTGTTCTGTAGGTTAGAAGTCCTGGTAGATTTGACAGGGTTTGCCATTCAACATGTAAGCTGGACTGGGCTCTTATCTAGAGGTTCTGTGGATGAATCTCCTTCCAGGCTCATTCAGGTTTTTGGCAGCATTCAGTCCCTTGGGGATGTACGTTTGAAGTCCCCATTTCCTTGCTGGTTGTCAGCCAGGTGTCCTTTCTGCCCCTGGAGGCTACCCACATTCCTTCTTACATGGCCCCCTCCATCTTCAAAGCCAGTGACCTGGCAACCTGTCACGTCAAATCCTTCTCATGCTTCAAATCTCTCTGACTTCCTCTTCTGCTTACTCACCAGAGAAAACTCTCTGCTATTAAAAGGTTTATGTGATTAGATTAGACCCATTCAGATAATCTCCATTATACCATATAATGTAATATAATCATTGGAATTATTTCTCGTCAAATTGATAGCTCCACCCACATTCAGGGGAGGGAATTTTACAAGAGCAAGGGTCATTGGGGATCATATTTAGAACTTTGTCTACCACAGAAATTAAGTTTAAAAAGTGAACTAATTTAAAGAAAAATGTTGGGTAAATGATATGGCCATGTGAGGAGTGCATGGAAGCAGCTTGGGACCTAGATGAGTAAGTAGTTCATTTTAAGTTTCCTTCCATATTCTATGATTCCATAGTTGGGAAGTTATGGAATTCTGCTTTTCTGTCTAGTGTGAGATAAAATGTATAAAATATCAGAGTCCAGTGTATTCTTCACATATGTCATGGTCATGAAAGACCAAGGAACTGTTTCCGGTTAATTGGTACTAGAGAGACATGATAACTAAATTCAAGGATTGATCCATGTTTGAGTCCTATATCAGATAAAAAAATTTGTTTTTGGTCTACAGGATGTTACTGGGATAATTGATGAAATTTGAAAGAAGTTTTTTGATTAGATGATAGTATTATATAAATATTAATTTCCTTATTTTAATCATTATACTGTGGCTATATAAGAGAATAGCCTCGTTTTTTTTAGGAAATATACACTGATTTTTTACAGATAAAGGGGCATGATGTCTGCAACTTACTCTCAAATGGTTCAGAGAAAAATAATAGTGTATGTCAATATAAATATGTACAAAAAAGAGAGAAAAGGACGAAGCACATGTAGGAAAACGTTAACATTTGAGGAATCTGAGTGAAGAGTATATGGAGATTCTTTATAGTACACTTTTACACTTTATATTAATGGAACTTCAGATGAGAATCACAACCCTGGCTGATACCTTTTCAGCCCAGAGATACCCTGGGCAGGACTGGACCCATGCATGGGAACTGTGAGATTGTAACTTTGTGTGTGTGTGTGTGTTTGGTTGAGTCAAAAGGTGTGTAAGAAGCATTTGAAATGGAAGAAAGTGTAGACTCAAGAGACATGATGGAGGGGAAATCACCAAAATTTGGTGCCTGATCAGATGTGGTCAGAGAGAGAAGAGTTGGGGATCGTCCTGAAGTTAGGAGCCTGGGAATTGGGATAAACTGACAGAAAGAGGCAAATCTAGGTGGAGAGCTGGTTGGGAGAAAAAATGAGTTTTAGGCGTCTTAAGTTTGAGTGACTAGGGGACATGTGTGGAAAGAAACCATCCAGTAGAAAGGAGTTGGTTAAGATTGACGCTGAGGGAATTCCCTGGTGGTCCAGTAGTTGAGATTCCATGCTTTCACTGCAGGGGGTGTGAGTTCGATCCCTGGTCAGGGAACTAAGATCCCGTGTGCCGCATGCCGTTAGGTGTGGCCCAAAATCAAAACAAAACAAAAACAAACAAAGAAACAAAAAGATTGACGGTGAATAGAGAGGTCAAGGCTAGAGCCAGACATGTGGGAGTCATCACAATGGTTTTGGATACATCTGTTGTGAAGGGAAGACAGGCTGAAAATAGAGGGATGTTTCTGGTTCCAGCACAGCACACTCAGCGGGCTATGAGTACTTGCTCTGACATCAGACAGGTGTGGGTTTAAAATCCTGGCTTTGCTCACTTCTAGCTGTGGGCCCTCAAACAAGTTCCTTCATGTCTCTGAGCCTCATTTTTTTTTTCCAGCTATGAAATGGTGATACTCACCATACACGCCTTCCTTTGAGGGTTACATGAGCTAACCTATATAGAGCTCTTAGCCTAGTGCTTGGCACATGGTTGGAGCTGGAGAAATAGGAGCTGCAGGGAATTCCCCGGCAAGTCCAGTGGTTAAGACTCTGTGCTTCCACTGCAGGAGGCACGGGTCCGATCCCTGGTCGGGGATCTAAGATCCCACATGCTGCACAGCGCAGCCAAAAAAAAAAAAAAAAAGAAAAGCAACAATTGTTATCGATTGATATTTCCTTTCTCGTGCTTGTCCACATTAAGTCGGCTTCTCCTAAAAGGCCCATGCAGTTCAGGTCGCTACGGTTTGCTGGCCGAAATGAGGCAAAGCTACCACAGCATGGCGTCTTCTGCTTATGGGAGACAGGTCCACAACCTGTCACTGAAAAAGGTGGACTCCTTTCCTCTTCTGGCAAATTAAGAGCAAGGTGCAAGGGCCTCTAGGAAGTAAGAGTCAGAGCGGCTGGAACAAGGGCAGACCCCAAAGACTTACTTGGATCACCATGTGTGATTCATTCTACAGAAGCCTTCCCTAGGCCATCCCGGGAAAGGGATATTTGGAGGGAAGGGGTAGCGTGATCTAGGGTAAAGGATGGGCACAGTGTACAAGGGGGCAATTTAATGAAAGGTGTTTGGTGCCTAGATGGCCTGATATGTGTCTAGGGAGGAAGTGGGTTCTAAGGGAATGTGCGTGGCCCAGGAATGAGGAGATCTGGCTTCATCTGCTGGCATTAATTCTCTCTATGGAAGATGCAGCTCTGGGCAGTACACTTCCAGCTTAATTCCCGCTCCCCTCTGCCGTAGCACTAATCGATCTGTAGTCTTCTACTAGATGTTAACGCAATCAAAGAGATTGCAGTGACCTTAAGATTTCCTGATTAATGCCTCCCCCCACGCCCCCGGTCAGCATTACTTTCTTGAATTTGTCAGTGCTTGGCTCATTTCTCAGCTCACTTGACTCTGCTCCATCTTCCAAGTACCTTTTTCCTGTCCTGGGGAGAGGGTTTGGGTGAAGTGGTGGAGCTCTGGGTGGCTTCTTGGCAGCGGTAGATGGAGAATCCCTGTCCTTGAATGAAGGTGTACTCCCCAAAGCGGAAGGTTTTTGGGTTTTGACAAAGATCTCAGAAAAAGGGACATTGGGAAATGGTAAGTGTGAGTGTGTGTGTGTGTGTGCGCGCGCACGTGCGTGCATGCACGAGAGAGGGAGAGAGAGAGATATATTGATTGAGAGGGACCAGGAGCCTGTCAATAAATGAGGAATCTTGAGAAACTGGTAGGAACAGACTGAAATCATTATTTCATCTCAGGCCAAAGGAGGCACAAAAAGAAACATGCTAAGCCATAGATAAGGAGCAGGGATTACCAATGTCAGTGGGAAGGAGCTTAAGGTACAGAAGCTGATAGATGAGCTTCTTAGGTGGGCAGCCGGAGTCAACGCAAACTGCCCAAAGCAGGACTTGTGATTTTTCTCCTACGATGTTCCTCTTCTTGTCAGTCCCATATAGTAAATGGCACTACAGTTACCCAGTTGCTTAAGTCAGACTCCTAGTCATTATCCTGAATTCCTCTTGTTGCCTCTTCCATCAAGTACTAGCCATCAGCTAATCTGCTGACCTGCCTTCAAAATACATCCTGAATTTGCCCACCTCTCACTACCTCCTCAGCTCTTACCTAGTGTGGGCCACCATCATCTCTCTCCTGGTCCACTCCTGCAGCCCCCCAACTGGTCTACTTTCTTCAACTCAGTGCAAAGTGCTCTCGTGCATGGATGTTCAGGCTGTGTACTGCACAAGGGCACCATAGCTCTGGATGTGCCGTTTTTATCATAGATGCTTACTAACTTACGTAAGAGGGTACAGATGGGTGCAGACATTCTGGGCTTCTTGGCTTTAAGTCTGAGAGCAGAGGAAGAGAGCCTGTTCCTACATAAACCTATACCAGTACACATGGTCTCGTACAGACTCCGGAGAGCACACATGCGTGCACGCACGTGCGTGCGCGCACGCACACACACATTTGGTGGCACAAGTGGGCTCTGTCCTGCCCAAGCCCTGGGTGTCCCCTGAGTTCACTTCTCTCACTCACCACCCATTGCTCTCACATTCTAAAGCCCCATCCCTCCCACCCACAGTTGCCTCATCTTGCGGGGGGGAGGCGGTGGAACAGTGGGGTGCAAAGTGCTGTTGATGGTACATTTTTCTAGGGGCAAGAAATGCATAAGTAAGAAGAATGTGGGTGCACACAGCCAAGGCTGCTGCCTGCCGGGACTCTGGTAAACTCCCTTGGGCAGAACTTATAGTGGTTTAGGTTGTAGCCTAATTTTTGTGCTTTTAACTTGAAGAAGGGGTGTCTTTTTTGTAATCCACACAAAGACACTGTATCAGAGAGTGGCAGCCCTGCCCCCCAATGATCTCAAAGCCGTACAGCCGTCAGCAAGAACTGAAACAAACATTTGAGTACATTGATCCTTTGCTTAAAACCTTCCATTTAGGGCGTCCCTGGTGGCAGAGTAGTTAAGAATCCGCCTGCCACTACAGGGGACACGGGTTCAAACCCTGGTCCGGGAAGATCCCACATGCCGCGGAGCAACTAAGCCCGTGCGCCACAACTGCTGAGCCTGTGCTCTAGAGCCTGCGAGCCACAACTACTGAGCCCACGTGCCACAACTACTGAAGCCCGCGCGCCTAGAGCCCGTGCTCCGCAACAAGAGAAGCCACCGCAATGAGAAGCCTGCGCACCGCAACTAGAGAAAACCCACGCATAGCAACGAAGACCCAACGCAGCCAAAAATAAATAAAATAAAATAAATAAAAATTTAAAAACCCTTCCATTTATTTCCCAGTGTTCTTAGGATGAAGACAAAACTCCTTACCTGGCCTGTAAGGCTCTAATGATCTGGCCCCTGCCTTCGTCTGCAGCCTCATCTCATACCACCCTCTCCCGTGCCCTACCCCCAACCCCAGGCATCCTGGCTTTAGGACCCCGGATCATGCAAGTTCATCCCTGTACCATGCCCCCCCTGCCCCCTTCTAGAGTGCTAACCCTATGAAGCAAGGACTTTATCTTATTCAGTATTATGTCATCACCTAGTACAGAGCTTGCCATGTAATAGGTGATCAATAAATATTTGCTGAGTGAATAAATAACAGGACAGGAACAGGAAAATGGGCCAACTTCGACCCACCCGAATGGCTATAAGATGAACCTCAACTCAGCCCCCATCACTAGTGCACTTTCAGATCCTCTGGTGAAATGAGATGGCCGGAAAATGCAAGCTGTTTAAGCATCAGAAAGCTGAAAGACCGGTTTGGCCAGAAGGAATGATAATAGTCAGCATAACCGGCAGTTATTGAGGCATTAGCACGTGGTGGGGCATTGCTTTAGGCACTTTACTCATTTACTCTCAGCAGTAACCTTCTGAGGTATTATTAGTATTATCCCCATTTGGCGATGAGCAGACCCAGGAGATTCAGTCACTTGATTCAAATGCAGGCAGTTTGAATGGCGTTTCTCTGCTGTACAGTGGAAGGGTGAGAATCCTCTGATTTCCTCTGGTTTCTTTCTTGAAATGCCCTGGGAGTGTTTCCCCGGCGCAGTCTCACCGTCTTGAACCCAGCCCCGGGAAGCAGGTGGGAGAGGGTCACGTGCCGTGTTGGCAAAGCAGCCTCAAGTGCAGATCTAGTTTGTGTCCCCGTGGGCAAGGAGCCACTTCGGTGATTGACAATATAAATTAAAAAGCTGAGATCTTTTCTCCTTTCTTGATATTGAAATCTATAAAACCATCAAATCCTAAGCCAGCCTCACCCAACTAAAAGGGAGTTGCAGTCACAAAGCAAATTTAACACCTCTTCCAATTTTTCTGACATCAAGTGGAGCGCTTCCACTGAGGTGATAATGGCGTTAGTTTGAAGCTCTCCACGGCTGAAACCTCAGCTATTACAGGGCTAGATTGCACCCGGCACCTTCACATGAGATGAGAAATTGACACGTGGGAAAGAGGCAACTGACATGGTAGGCTTTTCAGCCTGACCACGTATAAAGAGAATAAAAAAAAATAAAGCAAGGGACAGAAAAAGCGGAGTGATCCTCATCATTAAGGATGTTAGCCTGCTCATGGGCATAACAGAAATGTTTCTTTTTTCTTTATCCCACGTTTTTGGACCCTCTTTAACAAAAGACAACTGTTTAAAACACAATTTGACATCAGTTTGCCCCTCCCTGCTCATAGCCTGTATCGCAAATTTGTGGGCTATACGGGAGGGGGTTCCCCACATATTTTATCAGAATACTAGAACTGGAGAAAGGACCTAACAAGCCATTTGGTTCAACTCATTGACTTTATAGATGGGGAGACTGAGGCCGAGAAGGATGGCTTGCTTTTATTTTCACTAAGCATGTGTGGCGGGGCGGGGGGGTAGATGATCCTTGGAAGCTGTTAAGGGGAGAGACAGAACAAACTGCATTGTGAAGGGGAAGGGGTGAAGAAAAATGTTAGTGTTTGATAAATAGCTAGTCATTTGTCACATAAATATATACACATTGCAAACAACACCCCTCTCTATGGCAGAAACAGAGGGGATGTTCTATACAGAGGGAGGACCTCAGCCAAGGAAGCTAAATGGGGGTCATTCATCCCTCCAACCTCTTTCTGCCATCACAAAGATTGGTCCAATCCACCACCTAGGTGTTCCGTGGGCTCACAGCATTTTGCTCGGCAGAGACTTCCAAACATTGCTTTGCTAGTGGCTGGTGGCATTTAACCTCTGTGGGAGGGATGGTGCCTTTGCCTTTCATCATGGAATCCATTATTTTTCTTTTTTCTTTGAAGCACAGTGCAGAGCTTTTTTTTTTTTTTTTTTTCAAATTGCACAGCAAAAATAGAAATGCAGCCAGCCCTAAGTACAGCCCTGTGGAGGAGGTTCAGGGCAACCGTCCCTCAGGCAGTGTGTATACAGAGTGTGCTCATTTCAGAAGTTGATGGTAAATCCCGTAGGGAGGGAGGCAGAAAGTACAAGCTCTTCTTCCTCTTCTGCCTTAAAGGGAGACAGACTTGAAACGAAGTGGAGCTGGGAACTCTGGAGAAAGCCAGCCCAGGTGCAGTTGTAGACCCTACCTGGGGAAGTCAGAGTGGACAGCTTAGCTCTGAACCTGCTGTGAGACCTTGGGTAAGTCACTTCCCGTCTTTGGTCTGTTTTTTTTTTAACTGCCTCTTCTGCCTCACAGGATATCTGAAAGGCTTAACTGTGGAGAAAATAAACACACATATGTTTTGGAAACAGTAAAAACTCAATATAAGTGCAACCTATTTTTGTTGTTGTTTTATGTCTGCTCCTTGCCTCTGATGGTTGGACCATCTTGGTATGGAACACCTAGGACAGATCCAAGGTCTCTGGAGCTACAGAAGGGAGAGGGTGGGAGGGGTCAGTAAGAGTGGGAACAGAGCCCACATGAATCAGAGCCCCACCACTTTCCTAACCTCTCTATCTGTGTCTTTCAAAGGCTCTCTGAGCCTCAGTATTCCCATCTATAAAGTGGGGTTGTTGGGAGGATTTAAGTGAGTCAATGAATGGAAAGCTCTTATGCCAGCAGCACTGGCATGAAGTAGGTGTTTGATAATAATGACTGTTACTGATGTTATTTGCTTCTGTGTCCTGAGGAGAAATGTGATTCCTTAATGCCAGTGCATGGCTAGTCCTTGGTAAAAAATATAGATTCCTGGGCCTCACCCTGGAGAAGTTCTGCTTCTGTAGGTTTGGAATGGAGCACAAGAGTACGTATTTAACAAAAACTCCGTTGGTCTAGAGTAGTATTTTTCAAGCTGCCAATTATTACCCACTCAGAAAATCAATTTAGTGGGTAGTGACCAGGATTAAAAAAAAAGGAATGGACTAGGAAATACCAGTGTGCACTGCACACAGTAAGGGTAAGGATTGCTTCAGGACATGTTTGTTGTATACATATATATACACACACACATATATAATATATATTTCCGTAACGTGTGCTATATGAATGTATTTCTTACTTTAGATCATGGCCCAAAATGTTGGAAATACACTAGAGGATACTATCTTCCATTTGGAGACACTAGTATCCAGAGAAATTATCTGTCAAGTACCAGCCCAGACAAGAAATGGCCAACCAGAGAATGGAGCAGGACCCATTTCTCCTCTCCCCGTCTCTCCCATGCTATGCTTGGGTTGACAGAGTTGGTTGCTCTCTAATTAGAATGAGTTCTAATACTGTGTAATGGCCCTGGCCTGAGATGTAAGGGCAAGGTAGGGGTATTGCTATAGGTATCAGGCTAATTGCATTGACCCCCATTAGACAGAAAATGCGTCTGAGTGAACTGGGGTGTTTAGTTGCTATTGGTTAGTGAACGCTTTGTAAACACAGTTTGTTCCGCTCCTTCTTTCAGACTTTGATACTTACTTGACCATTTGAAACTCTTTTGTTACTTTTGTGAAATCAAATTTTAAACTTAAATTTTCTTAAATTTAAGTTTTTAACTTAATTTAACTTAATTTAACTTAAAACTCTGTTTCAACTCTCAGGGACCAACATCAGTGTCTTTTTACTACCCACTTGGTATGTTGAGGGTATTGGTACCCCCTAAACCTTTCTCCCATGTGCCCCACCTAAAGGGAGCAGCTACTCCTGGACTCCAGGCCAGTATGGTCCTGGGAATAGCTTACCTCGGCAGTGAGGCTTTCTCAGATCACCTTCTGTAAACCGTAGGCCTTGCAGGATCCCCCTACCCCTACTACTTCAGAACTCCCTGTCTCCTTTATATTTTCTCTGTGGTACTTATCAAAACATAACATATTATATTGTAAGTAATAAACAGATGAAAAAATAACCCCATGTGTCCAGATCTTTTTTTCTTGAAAGATTGGAAATTGAATTTTATGTGAGGTCTTCCACTTTTTAAATGTTGCTAGATCGTCTGATTTTTCTAGAGAGCTTGGACATCTGAATATTTATGTAAAATCTTCTGGTTTTTGTGTTGCTTACCAGGTGAAAATATTTTTAAACACTATTTGGGCTGAAGAAAATATGTTCGTGGCCCAGATTTGGGCTGTGGATCACTAAGCTAGATTGTAGCAGAACTGGATCTTGAAGCAGCTTTCTTGCTTCTAGTGCTCTCTCACATTCACCCTGTGCCTGCTGGGCTGCCCCTCTTCTGCTGAGGGTTGAGCCACGCTGGCCTGTGTAGAGGACAACATTCCGTTCAGTCCCGAGTGCCCTTCTCGCGGGGGATGTAACATAGTCTGATAAATACCAGGCACTTCTCACTCCACACTGTGTGAATTTAACTGCCTTCCCAATCCCAACAGTAGACGTTGCCTCTTGGCGCTCTTTATTGCTTTTGCTCCAGTGATAGAATGAAGACAAGGCCTTCATAGGAATGTTATTAGCATTGCGCCCAGCCAGCGGTACCTTCCAGTAGAATCGGTGTGGTCTAGGGTAAAGAATCTGGGGCTTCAAGTCCAGAGGGCTGGGCTGAATTCTCAGATGTGTGACCTGAGACAACTTACTTAACCTCCCTGGCCTTCAATTTACTTACCTGTAAAAATGAGAAAAATAAGATCTTGCCTCTCTGGGCTGCTATGAGGCAAAAGTGAGATAATATGTATGAAAGCTATTTGAAAAGAGAACAGTTGTACAACTGTGAGAGTATAGTATCATTTTGAAATCAGCAAAATATTTATTGAGCACCTACTATGGGCCAGCTAACAGACCAAGGAACTCAAGGCCTAGCTGCCTCCATGAGCTCTAGTCTAACTCAGAAAAAGGGACATATGCCAGTGGAAAGAGAGTCAGCACTGCAAAGCCAGAGATGACCAGGCTGAATGAAATGTACAGACTGTGTAATAAGAGAGATTGTGGTGGAAAGGGCTGATCACTGAAGGATTCCTGGAGGGAGTTGCATTTGAGCTGCATTTGGAAAAAGAAATCGGTAGGATTGCGTTGGCAGAGGGAAGAAGAAAGACGTTCTAGGAAGGGACAACAGCACAGGTAAGGGCTGACATTATGTGTGTTGGAGGCCTAATCTCCACGGAGTGGAGGGTTCAAGTAGTGACTAGCAGATGATCGCTTCTCCACTTGGCTGGAACGCAGAAGAGAAAATGCAACAAAGCGTGCTTCTTATGAAATCAAAGCAGAGTCCAAATGGGGCAGTGGGCGTGTTTGATTACATTACCGGAGGGCCTAGTACTGTACAGTAGGTCATAATAATAGTTCCCACCTCATGGCGCTGTTCTGAGCATTGAAGGAGGTGATGTGTTTGAAACATTTAGCGCAGGGCCTGATATATGATTAGTACTAAAGAAATGTTAGTTGTCATTATCATCAACATGTTTCATCTTATATTGATGTCAGGGGTTAATAACATGGGCTTTGAAGTCTGCCTGATACTAGTTGTGTTACCTTGGGCAAGGCATATCGCCTCCCTGTTTCTCAGTTTCCTGGTCTTTAAAATGTGAATAATACTAGTGCCAACTGAAACAATAATAATAATAATAATAATACTAGTGCCAACTGAAAAGGACTATTATGAGGATTAAATGAATTAATCCAAGTAAAGTGTTTATCACAATGCCTGGTACATGGAAAGCACTCAATAGATGTTAGCTATTACAATGACTATGGCCAGGTAATCATTAATGTAACATGGCTGCATAACAAAAAATTGGGGAAATTGAGAAGCAGAAACAAAATCGCCCTAAATCTTACTACTAAGATACAACCGCTTGCTATTATTTTGAGATCTGGTTCTTAAATCTGAAATGTCTTTTGTTGAGAAAAATCAAGACTGCAGAAAATGGCACGGATTTTGGGATGCAGTGGTCATTTCATTAAATATTTAGTGAGCACCTACTATATGCTACTGATATTCCAGGGGCTGAGATTCAGCCAGAAACAGGACATGCATGATCCCTGCTTTTAGGGTACTTATAGCCCAATAGAGGGGGATAGGAAAACGAAATAAAAGTATAAAATAAGCAGTGGGTTTTGCCCACATAGGCCTTGGACAACAATAAGCAAGAGGGGGCAGCCCCGGTAGTTCCTGCCCAGCTGTCCTTACCACTCTGTAGACCGCAGGGAGAGGGCTCATTGGTCCAGAGGAGGACATGGAAAATAGGAGAAAGATGTAATCTCTTAGAGCTGAAAGGGACCAGGTTAATGTGATTCTGCCACTGGGCATCTGTTCATCCAGCCTTGGCTTAAAATAACACAGTCTCACCAGCCTGCTCAGCCTCCTGCAGGACCTTCTCAAGATCAGAAAGCCTTTTTGACAGGTTTACTGAAAATCTGCCTCCTTGCTACCACTGGGTGGCAGTAGTCCTAATTCTGTCACCCGAGCAACCCAGAATAAGTGCATACCTTCCATAGGAAAACATTTTTGAGATCTGAAAGCAGGTGGGAAGCCTCTATATCCCTGGATGCCTCTCTTTTTTAGGCCCCATGTCTCTGGTCCCTTCTAGAGCCACTCCTGTTATGGGATGGTTTCCAGCCCCTTTGTCAATTTCGAGACCCTCCTCTGGAGGTGTTCCACTTTCTCAGTGGTCCTCTTAGAGTGTGCTCCATAGGGTGGAACGGGAGACTCCAGGAGAAAACAGCAGAGATTGCAGTGTGACAATTATATTCTGGAATCTAAAAACCTTACTTTTTAAAAACATCTTTATTGGAGTATAATTGCTTTACAATGGTGTGTTAGTTTCTGCTGTATCACAAAGTGAATCAGCTATACATATACATATATCCCCCTATCTCCTCCCTTTTGCGTCTCCCTCCCACCCTCCCTATCCCAGCCCTCTAGGTGGTAACAAGGCACCAAGCTGATCTCCCTGTGCTATGTGGCTGCTTCCCACTAGCTAGCTATTTTACATTTGGTAGTGTATATGTGTCCATGCCGCTCTCTCGCTTCGTCCCAGCTTCCCCTTCCTATTCCCCATGTCCTCGAGTCAATTCTCTCCATCTGTGTCTTTATTCCTGTCCTACCCCTAGGTTCTTCACAACCATTTTTTTTTTAGATTCCATATGTATGTGTTAGCATACGGTATTTGTTTTTCTCTTTCTGATTTACTTCACTCTGTATGACAGACTCTAGGTCCATCCACCTCACTACAAATAACTCAATTTCGTTTCTTTTTATGGCTGGGCCATTCTTTTTATATATGGGCCACATCTTCTTTATCCATTCATCTGTCGATGGACACTTAGGTTGCTTCCATGACCTGGCTATTGTAAATAGAGCTGCAATGAACATTGTGGTACATGACTCTTTTTGAATTATTAGAAACCTTACTTTAATTAATTCAGCCTAAATTTGTGCTCTGTTCTTAGCAGCTAAATAATTTAGCTATGTTAAACTGTTGGCTCAAATTATGCTATGGGTCAACTCGAACCCCTAGATCTTTTTTGAATTGTTTGTTTTTATGTGACCTGATGCTGAGCTATGCTTCCCTTATTTTGGTCTTACAAAATAGACTTAAGTTTTTGAGGATTTTTTCTTTATCTTATAAATTTCACTTTATTATTATTATTTTTTCAATTTTAGCCCAGTACTCCAGCCCATCTGAGCTCATTTTGAATCTCAATTTTGTTCTTCAACATATTTGATATCCCTGCCGGCTTTGGGTCATCTCCAGACTTGTAAGTACATTTTCTGTGTCATCTAAGTAATTAGTAAAAGTGGAAAAGCCTGTGGCCTTTCTCTGGTGACTTTTCTGCTGGTTGCCACCTACGCTTTGTGTAAAATTCTTTGATCAATTGCCAATCCATTTCACTTGTGCTATATAACCTGGTTAATATGTTGCTGCCTTATCTCAGCTCATTCATGAGAAAGTTACAAGAGACAATTTCAGATGCACTGCTGAACCCAAGATATGTTGTAGTTACAAAAGACAGGATGGATGAAGGATGATCTAAGATGGCTCGTTTTGTTTTGCAAAATGGAAACTACTGTACTTTTTTTTCCAATTATAAAAGTAATATAATTGTAAAGGTCAACAGCGTACAAAAGTATATAAATTAGAAAGTGAAAGTCCCTCTGTAATTATTTGTGCTGACAACCTACCAGATAACTGTGGTTAATGGTTTTGTGCATTCATAAACACAGATCTATGATTCAAATCAAATCATGCTAGAGAGAATGTTGTGTGACCTGCTGTTTTCACTTACAGTCTTTTGGAAACATCTTTCCTTGTCAGAATATATAGTTTTACTTCATCCTTTTTAACACCATAGTGTTCTTTTCTGTGGATGTTTCCTAACTGAACTCATCAATCCCGTATGGATGGATATTTAGATCATTGGCACACTTTTGCTGTTGTAAGCAGTGTTGCATGGTGAACTTTCTTTGCACTTAATAAATGTTAGCTGCTATTATCATCATGGGTGACCATATTACCTATTCCATAGAGTTAGGAAGATTAAATGAGAACATATGTAAAACATCCAACACAGTGCTCCGCATAAACTGAGTGTTAAATAAATGACAGCAATAATTGATTGTATTTATATCCCCCTTTGGATACCTACCTCATTATAACTTGTGTGACTTCTATTTGTGTTCATGTCTTGATCGCCTCCTCTAATTTATAAGCTCCCTTGAGAGCAGAGTTCTCTCTCTCATTCTCTCTCTCTTTTTTTCTCCCCACCCCCCTGCCGCCGCCACCAACTAGAAAGCATAAAAGACCCATTGCTGGGGGATTAGTGGAGCTCTCTAAAATTTAGATGAACAAATGTTGCCATAATATTTTAAATCTCTTTATCACTGTATTGTGTTCTTGTTGGAAAGCATCTTTCCCATTAACTAATCAACGGGGCCTTGTCTGTTGGGCAGGGCATGGCCTACATATTCCAGCAACTGAGCCACTGGTCAGAGAATTAGCAATCTATGGAATCGTAGCTTTGGGAAGGTTTCCAGAAAACGGTGGCCTTGAGTGTGTGTTTATCTGAGCAGAATACATTTATATGTCGCTCTCAGGCTTCTGCTGTGTAAATGGAAAGGGACATCGAGTGCCAACTTAGTTTAGGCCACCATGAAGTCTCTCTTAGACTACCACAGTGGCCTCCTAAGTTGTTTCCCTACTTTCACTCATGCCCTCCACACTGCAGCAAGAGTAATATTTAGACAATAGTAAATCAGATCACATCATTCCCTTCCTCAAAACCCTTCATTGGCTCTCATCTCACGTAGTACAAAATCCAGTGTGCTTCCCATGGTCTACAAGGCCCTGCATAATCTGGCCCCTGCATATCTCTCCAAACTCATCTTGTTTCACTCTTCCCCTTGCCCACTCTGCACCACCCACACTGGCCTTCTGTTGTGAGAACACCCCCAGCTCATTCCTGCTTCAGTGCCTTTATTCTCATTCTGCTCGCCACCAGGAATTGAATCCCACCCATGCCCCAACTTTCCCATGCTTCCTTCTGCCCTTCAGGTTTCCATTTAATGATACCATCTCAGAATGGTATCATTCATTGAGGTCTTTCCTGTGTATCCTATCTCAAGTAGGTTCCCGTTGGTTCATGTCCCCCATGTTAATCTCAAACTCATTGGTTCTCAGCCCTCATTTCACATTAGAAGTCACTCAGAGAACATTAAAAAAAATGGCCAGGCTCCTTCTAGACCAAGGAAATCAGAATCTCTATGGATGAGTCCCAGGTTATCTATATTTAAAATGTTCCTCTGGTGATTTTAATGTGAAGCCAAGGTTGGCAGCTGCTGTTCTAATCTATCAGCTTGTCTATTTTCTCCTTAGTACTTTTCACAAGCTGTAATTATTATGCTTTTTCCATTCATTTATTCAATAAATATTTATTGAGCCCCTACCATGTGCCCAGCATGACTCGAAATACAGGGATTAACACAATGAACACCACAAACACAAATCCTAACCTTTATGTAACTTCCATTCTAATATGGAAGATAAACAATAAGATATATATGTATATATGTGTACACACATAAGGAGAAAAATAAAGCACAAAACGGAGATTTTCTTTTAGAGGGGAGAGAGAGAAGTTTTAGATAGAGTGGCCTAGAAAGGAGAATCTTGAGTAAAGATATGAAGGAAATGAGAGATCTAGATATGCAGCTATTTGGAGATAGAGCATTCAAGGCAGAGAAAAAGTAAGTGCAGAGGCCCTGAGGCTGGACCAGACCTGGTGTGTTTGAGAAACACAAGGGGGCCAGTGTGGCTGGAGAGTTGAGAACAAGGGGCAGAGTGGTAGGAGATAAATTCAGAGAAGTAATGGAGGACAGATAATGTGGAAACTTAAATGTTATTGTAAGAACTTTGGCTTTTACTCTGAGTAAAATGTGGTACGTAATCATTGAAGAATTTCTAGCAGAGAGGTAACATAATCGGACTTAGATTTTTAATAGGCTCACTCTATCTGCCATGTTGAGAATAAACTGAAGGGGCAAAAAGGCGGGAGCAGCAGAACCAGCTGGGAAGCTGCTGCAATAACCCAGGTGAGAGATGATGGTGGCTTGGAGAAGGGTGGTAGCAATGGTAGTGATATGAGAGACAATGGTCAAAATCTCTACGTACCTTGAGAGTTAGAGTACACAGGATTTGCTGACTGTGTTGGGCCCGAGCCAGTGCATAGTCAAGGACAACACCACGGTTTTTGGCCTGAACGTCTAGAAGAATGGAGTTGCTATTTTACTGAGATGGGAAAGACTACGGGAAGAGTAGGTTTGAGGGGAAAATATCAAGGGCTTAGTTTTGAAGTTGACAATTTTGAAGCACCTGTTTTTAGACATTCAACTGGGGATGTTAAGTAGAGAAGTGGAAATATAAATCTGGAGTTCGTAGGAGAGGTTGGTCCTAGAGATAGGACTTTGGGAGCTATGAGATTGGACGAAATCACCTAAAGAGTAAATTCAGGTAGAAAAGAGAAGAGGTCCAAGGACTGAGACCTAAAGCGTTCCAAAGTCTAGAGGTTGAGTTGAAGAGCAAAAGAAATTGGACCTGAGAAGAAGCAGACAGAGTAAAAGGAAGAAAACCAATAGAATGTGGTTTCCTGGAAGCCAAGAGAAGAAAGGCATTCAAGGAAGAGAGAGTGGTCACTATGTCAAACACTGCAGAGAGTTCAAGGAAGAGGAAGACGGAGAAAGACCATGGGATTTTCTAACATGTAGAGGAGGGCAGCAATAGGGTAGTAGCAGTATCTGGAGGGAGGATTAGAGTAGAGAGAGGATTTTATTAATGTTTTGGATGGGAGAAATAATATTCTAATGCGAATGATCCAGTCTCCCACATTAGAATGTAAGCTCCTTGAGGGCAGGGATTTTGTTTCTTTCATCCCCATCACCTCCCACAGTGCCTAGCACAGAGTCGGCGTTCGATAAATGTTGTTGAGACATAGAGAAGAGACTTGTGGTTGTCAAGGGGGAGGGGGGTGGGGGAGGGATGGATTGGGAGTCTGGGTTTAGCAGATGCAAACTATTATATATAGGATGGATAAACAACAAGGTCCTACTGTATAGCACAGGGAACTATATTCAATATCCTGTAATAAACCATAATAGAACAGAATATGAAAAAGAATATATATATATATGTATAACTGAGTCACTTTGCTATACACCAGAAACTAATGCAATATTGTAAATCAGCTATACTTCAATAAGATACATTTTTAAAAATGTTGTTGAATAAGTGAATGATCAAATGATTGAAGGAATCAATGGAAGTAAAGGTCAAAGAGTTGAGTAAGAAGTAGTAGCAGGATAAAGTGGCAGGTGAATTGAGTAGCACCCTGGCTCGAGTTCCAGTCACTCCTGCCAAACGCCTGGCACACCAAGCTTACCCCAGGGCCAGACAGCCTAGGCATGCGTTGCATGACACAACTCTCTTTGCTAAGAGGGCACGCTGTGTCTCTGCGGTCATCCGTTCCAGGGAGCAGACAGGCTTTGGGACTGTAAGAACTGAGCGCGGCCAGACAAGACCGCAAAGCTCAGGAGCACGCCAAAAGAGAAAGCCCTCTGTGTCATCGCCATTCTCCGGGTGTGGTCTGTCTGCGGCACAGGGCACATGTGAGACACGGGCCACACTGCTGACCCAGTCTGCCCCTGCTGGCTGGAGGGTGATTAATAACCTCCTGTAGCTCAGGCCAAGGAACAGCTAAACCAGAGTCCAAGGAGAAGCCCATGGCCATGCAGCCACCGGAAGCCTTGGACCTGGCTCCTCCCAGCAGCTGCACTGCACAATCCCCACAGTGTAAGGTGATGGGTTGGACCAGTGGGGCTTCCCCATGGTGCCTGTGACTCAGCTGGAAAGATGGCATGGCCCAGCGCCGGGCTAGTGCATACGGGGCACTTTTGAATGAATGAACCCTTTGGGACTCTGGGAATTGACACAAATAGCGAGGAAAGAATGCTTCTTTTTCCATGCCTCCCCTGTCATCTCACTCTATGCCCAGACACACTCCTATGCTGGGACACAGCCAGGGGCAGAGCATGTCCTGGGCTGGGAAGAAAGGACAGGGAAGCCCACATAGTTAATTGGCAGCACCCCCAGACAGACCTTTTCCATCTCCTCACCTGGCCCCCAAAGACTCCACCGTCACGTCAGATCTTAGGAGTCCAAAACGTTTATTTCAATCCACGTTGACTTAATACCTGATCTGGACCACATCCTGTGTGTTTTCTCAAAGTTATTACTATAATAATAAATACAACAGCAACAGTGACCACTACTACTACTTCTAATATTAGTAATAATTACTGCAGCTGACACATACTGAGCACCTACTATGGGCCAGACGCTGGGCTAAGTACTTTACATACATTGTCCGTTGTACTCCTCACTGCAGCCCTGTGAAGTGACTACTATTTTTTTTTAATTGAAGTGTAGTTGATTTACAATGTCATGTTAGTTTCAGGTGTACAGCACAGTGATTCAGTTATACATATACATTCTTTTTCAGATTCTTTTCACTTATGTGTTACTACAAGATATTAAGTATAGTTCCCTGTGCTGTACAGTAGGTCCTTGTTGCTTACCTACTTTATATATAGTAGTGTGTATCTGTTAATCCCATCCTCCTAATATTATTATTGTTTCTCTTGAACAGAAGAGATTCAAGCTATGAAGGAGAGAGTTGAGATTCAAGCCCAGATCTGTCTCACGACAGACTCACGCTCTACATGGTTCTCTATTATAGTATCAATGTGCGCTTTTAAAAAATGTAAATCAGATAGTATCATTCCTTGGCTTGACAGCCACCAGTGGCTTCCCATCACACTTAGAGTAAAATCCGACTTTCTTCCTGGGCCATCGAGGCCTGGCAGAACCCAGCCGTTGCCTGCCTCCCCAACCGTATCTCATTTTCCTCTTCCCCCGCCCCTATAACACCTGTGCACCGGGCTCTGTGGCAGTAGCCACTTGTGTTGTAAGATCCTAGAAGGTTGAGAGTATCCCAGATCCTCTCCAGCACCAAGAAGAACGTGATGCTCAGAGGTAAATCTAAGCCCCAATTCTCATTCGGTCACTGTTGATATCTGGTGAGACTCTCCTGGATGTCTGGGGTGTGGGGCCCAGAAACAGCTCTGGACTAGGAAACGTATGACCTGTATCTTACTCTGGTTCTTTCACTCATTAGCTTAGGAGACCTTAGATGAATCCTTTCACTTTTCTAAGCCTCAGTTTCTTCATCAGTCAATGAAAGTAATAGTCTCTGCCCCTGAGGGATCGCTTTGAATATCTAATAAGATGACTTACTGGATAGTGGTCTGTAAAGTAGAGAAATTTACATAAAAGTGCCTATTGAGTGCTTACTATATTTCAGATACTGCTCTAGGCTTCTCACATGTTTTACCTCAATCAATCCTCAGAAAAAATGTACTATACTAGTATTAACAGCATCTCCACTTTACAGATGAGAAAAATGAGACACAGAGAGGTTAAAAGTTTTGTTCATCATTACCTAGCTAGTAAGTGTTAGAGCCAGATTGTGAACCCAGGCAATCTGGCTTCAGAACCTGTACACTGAGCCACTCACTTCCACATGTAAAGTAATGGGTTTTATTAGGGGCATGTCTTAGTCCATTCTGGCGACTATAACAGAATACCATAGACTGGGTGGCTTATAAACAACAGAAATTTCGTTTTTGCAGTTCTGGAGGCTGGCAAATCCAAGATCAAGGTACCAGCAGATATGGGGTCTGGTGAGGCTCTCTGCCTGGTTGCAGATGGCCGTCTTCTCCCTATCATCTCACATAGCAGAGGGGGAGAAAGGAGCTCTGTGGACACTTTTTCTAAATAAGGGCACTAATCCTATTCATAAGGGCTCCACCCTTATTACCTAATCACCTCCCAATGGCTTCACCTCCAAATACCACCACATTGGGGATTAGATTTCAACATACGAATTTTGAGGGGATACAAACCTTCAGTCTGTAGCAGACGGGAGGTTATTATTATCTTTTTAAGTAAAAAATAATTTTTGCTATCATTTTGTCCAAGTGTTGTACCACTATTCCTCTCACTGGGCCATATGCTACTTGGTTTCCTTCACCTGTTATTGTTTAACATTATGGTAGCGGACCCTCACTCCACCCCAATTCTCTTACCTTCCCCTTCCTCAAAGCCACAAGAGGTTCCCAACAAATGTGATATTCCAGAGAACATAATCTTCCCATGTCCAGAGATGAGTGTGGGTGCCTGGGGGTCTGATCCCTTTGTGTCTTCATGAGTACTGAGCAACTCCCACGTGTCAGGGCCTGTCCTAGTCAACTGGGGATACCTCAGGGAACAAACAATCAAAATATCCCACCCTGCGCAACTTCACTTCAACGGTATTCTTGCCCCCAATACACAACCTTAATCTAACTATGAGATAACATCAGACAAACCTCATTGAAGGAAACTACAAAGTAACTGACCTGGACTTGTCAAATTGTCAAGGTCATGAAAGACAAAGACTGAGGAACTGTCACAGTTTAGAGGTCGCTAAGGAGACATGACAACAAATACAATAGGAGATCCTGAATTGGATCTTGGGATAGAAAAAGGACATCAGTGGGAAAGCTGGGGAAATTTGAATAAGGTCTGTAGATTAGTTAACAGTGTGGTATCAATATTAATTTCTTGGTTTCAATACTATTACCATTATTACCTAAGGTGTTTAATGTTAGGGGAAGCTGGGTGAATGGTATACAGCAACTCTCTGTGCTATGTTTACAATTTTCCTGTAAAGTCTAACATTATTTCAGGAAGTTTGAAAGCAGGCTGGCAGGCACAGAAATGATAAATGCCAAAGGATATGGGAAGGGCATTGGCAGTATCTGCTATGCTTCCTGAGCCGCAGTGTCTTCATCTGTAAATTAGACCCAATAATAATGTATCTCAAAGAATTTGTATGGGAACCTGCTTTTGAGGTATTATAAAAATGCAAACTATAAATATTCAGTTTTGTGACAGAAGCTACAGAAGAAATAAAAATACCATCACTCCATCCTCTAGGAAAATTTTTTTTAATAAAATTATTTCAAAATAAAAAGTTAAACAGATCCCTGCCTTCCTGGGGCTCACCTTTTGGTAGAGAGAAGGTGGAGGAGGGAATAAGTAAAGCAATCAGGAAATTAGTACTTTAGAAGGAAATAGATGCTATGGAGAGAAATAAAGTAAGGCAGATAGGGAGCAGAAGAGGGGCAGTTTTAAAATAGGATGGTTATGGCAGGCCTCACTGAGAAGGTGGCATTTGAATAAAGACTTTAAAGGAGGGAGGGAGCAAGAGCCCCAAGAAGGAGTGTATCAGTCAGAGGGAACAGCGAGTGCAAAGGCCCTGAGGCTTGACCACTTTAAGGAACAGCAGGAAGCCTGGAGTGACTAGAACAGAGCTTAGCAAAGTCAGTTTGCCTCATCCTGTGATCTTAAAGATAACAGAACGAAACTGGCCACGGGGGAAGGCTCAGGGAAGTCAAACAATAGACACCAAATAGAGGACCTGCCATTGTCCTCTGTTTCCAGCAGAGTCACCAATGACAGAAACATGAAGGCAAAGAAAAGAGCAGGGAAGTGAAACCGCTGAAGTCTAGAGTCCTTGTCCAATTTCTGGTGAGGAAACAAATCATTATTAAGCAGCACAACAAGTCACTGGGTCTCCTGTGCTTGATTTCTCTCCAATCAGTGAACTCTAATTAATGCTGAGTGTGGCAGTAATACCACCGCCTGAGACATCTTCATGATTTCGCCTTAATGAGAAGTGTAATTGGTAGCATAGAGAAGCGGGCTGATTTTTCTTGGCCTAATAAGTAGAATTGATGAAAAATGCAGAGCATCTTTCTGGTTTGGTTTATGTGTATTATCAAAAGTCCTTGAGTCATCCAGTTAGCATCATTTGGATATTTGGGGTCTAGTAATGCATGCACTAAACAGAATGCAGGCAATGATGCCACACGGGAAGCAGCCCCCTGGCCCGATGTGTACCTAAGGAAGATGGGCCAAGTACAGGGTCAGGGGGGTGGTCCCTGGAGCCTCCTCGTCTGGCAGCCATGACCCAGGATGCTTCCTCTTCCAGCTGTGCAGGAGCAGCAATCCACACGGGGAAAGCCAGCCTACTGGGAAGTTTGTAGACAGCAGTGGTGTTTTCAGAACACCTCAACTCATCCCGAGGTCCACACAAGCATGCAGCCTTGTCCTTATAGTGTTATAAAGACTGGATGAGAGGATTTAGTGGATAGTATTCTCAAAAATGTAAACTACTCCACTTGCGTAAGGTATTAATATATGTATTACTGTTATTAGTATGTACCACAGGAGGTGTAAAGAAAGTAGGAGACCTACAGCCATAGTGTTTTCTGGTTCTCTGCACGTCTAATGTTATATAGAGGGGACCATTACCCTCTTTTTAGAAACAACGGCTACCATTTTGAGCACTTACCACGTGCAAGGCACTATGGTAAATGCTTTGCACACATTATCTCCTTTAGTCCTCACAATGATCCCATGAAGTTGGTGCTGTTTCTCTCTCCCTTTTAAAGTCGGGTAAGTGAGGCTCAGAGACGTTAACTAACTTACCCAAGGTTACAGAGTAAGCGGTTAGAAACAGGATTTACGTGCAGGAGACTGGCTCTAGGATTCTGTGTCCTTATCTCTGTGCTAAATGCTAACATTTCCCAAACTGAAAGGGATTGGGCAAGAGTCAGGTTCAGAGCAGGGGTATTTGAGTTAGTGTATGTCTGAACTCCACTATTACATATAAACCCGAGCTTAGGTCAGGTTACGAGATCCTGAAATGGGTAGATGTGTGCGTGTATACACAATATTATATTTATGTATAATATATAATATTATGTTTATCTATATTATATAATTATACATACCATATTTATATATAATATTAAATGTATATATTTTAAACGCATAAATACATACCATGTATATATTATATTTAATATACATATTAAATAAGCAGAAAATGAAAATTCATGGTTGGAGAGAGTATTAGCCAATTTTTAATAGTCGTAATGTGAAAGACAATCCGTTTGTTAGTTTGAGTTAAGCTATGTGAAATATACTCTATGAAAACATTTCCCGACTGTGGGCCTTCTTGTACAGAAATTTGGGATATCTGCAATTCACACATACTCAGTCAATTTAAGCACATTCTTACCGGCAGGGACCGAAATCTGTACTACGACAAGGAGTCCTCTGATGAAAGAGATGATTAGAAATGGCAACAGCAATGTACATGGCTTCCTAATTAGGGGGTTTTCTAAGGGTTGTCTAGTAATACAAGTGCCCTCCATTTGGGTTCTGGCAATAACTTGAGTATTCTTTAGTTCCCAATCAGGATGAACCCAATTCAAAATGTTCTCAAGTCCTGGGCCAGAGGAAATGATCTCACTTGGCACATTATTGAGTTCCTGTGAAGAAGAAAGACACTAACCACTCACAAATATTTTGTCATTGACTAACTGCAAAGATGCATCTGTTAAATCAATCCATCTGAGTAGGCTAGTTCTCTCGAATATTAAAGAATATCAATACCTCCTAAAAGCAAGTCGATTTGTCAGGCATTGACAAAGTGGTTTAAAAGCCAAATGATCCCTTTTTACCTTCACCTTTCTTCCAGGATATATTCACGAACACATACAAATCTGGACTCAGCCTCTTCTGTTAGAGCCTTTTCAAAGAAAGCTGACTTTCTTTGGCTGCAGTGAAACAGATGTTTGGGTGGGAGGAGGTGCAGGGGTAAGGGTGCCAGGGCTGTTTCAGGGCTGGGGAAACGGCTCTGTACCCAGCAGACTAAATATCATGAACTCTTGGTCAGCTCCCTCGCAGACGTGCCGGGCTTCCCCTTCATCTGCTAACAGCTGGAAACAGAACAGATCCATTGAAGCAATTAAACCGACCGGTTAGATTGACCCAGATTCTTTCAGGAAACGCAAAAGCCTACTGACTCGTGGGATTAGCTTGAGTTTTTCAATTGCTCCCCATCTGTACATCACCTTCATGTCCACCATAGCCCCGGATTGCTACATCTGCTCACCTCAGCGGCTCGCTTTCAAGCCAAGGTAATTTGAGAACCGTCTAGTTATAATCAAGCAGCCTTCGAACTCTAGAGAAACTTTGTGGCCAGCCCAAAGAGAAATTTGGCCCTCTCCTTAATTGATTTGCTGTGTCTCTGGTGTTCCTTTCCCACCGTCTGGCCTTGCTCTTCTGCAATTCCAGGTGATGTAGCCAACTTGGCAGACATAGCTTGTGGAGAACACAGCCCAGAGCATATGCCGTTCAAGGCTTCATTTTTTATAAAGAAAGAAGGACTGTGCTGAGTGGCTGTAGGGGAAATAGCAGGGTGGAAAAATGAATGTTTTGTTGCCTTTTGAGAAGTGACATCAGAAGACAGTGAGGAAAGGCCCAAGGAAACTTATAGGCAGTGAGTGATGGCAGAACTCAGATTAAGGAGACACGGGGCCTAGGCAAATTATACTCAGGGCTCACTCTGCCGACAAGGGCTCTTACCCGTACAATATATAGGGGTCATAGGAAAAGCCTATATAGCACACAGGTTTTTAGCCCTGGCTGCACATTGGAATCTCCTGGAAGGCCTCAAAATGTATAGGCACAGGCCCCTCCCTTGGAGAATCTGTCTTCACTGGTGTGGGGTTAGGGCCACAGCATTGGCACTTTTTAAAAGCTCTCCAGATGAAAAACAGAATTTCCATAAAGGACATTATCGAGATGATTGACCACATTTGAATATGCACTGGATATTAGACCCTATTACCGTATCGATGTTAGAATTTCTGAACTTGATAACCAGATTACATAAGAGGATGTTCTTGTTCTTAGGAAATACATGCTAAAGTATTTAGGCGTGAAGAGCATGATGTCTGCTATTTAGGCAAATGGATTAAAGGGGGAAATACCACGTAGAAATGTAGAGAGGGATGAACACAGCAAATATGGCAAAATGCTAACATTTGGCGAATCTGGGTGAGGGCTTACCCTGCTGACAAGGGTTCTTTGTACTATTCTTAGAACGCTTCTGTTAGTTTAAAATGATTTCCAAATAAAGAAAAAATTCTAAAAAGTACCCCAGTTCCCCAGATGAACTACTGAACAACCAGATTTGGAAACCACTGGATTCAGAAACACAGAGCGAATGGGGACCTATTATACAGCGGTGGCTTTCTGAGCCACTGTCCTACACCAGAGCTTCTCTCCCTTTAATGCTCACGTGAATCTCCTGGAGGTCTGGTTAAAACTCAGTTTCTGATTCAGAAAGCCTGCGCTGGGGCCTGAGATTCTGCGTTTTTAGTAGACTCTCTGGTGATGCCAATGCCTCTGGTCCAGGGGCCACAGCCGGAGTAGCAAAGCTCTAGGACTGAATTACCCCACGATCAGTCTGTCAATCAATCAAGTGTTTTGGAACCGTCTCCACTGGGCTCAGCACTGTAGGAGAAATTCCCTAAGTGAAGTAGAGTGGGCCTTGACTACGGCATCACCCTGTGAGCCATGTGGTCTGGCCCTGCGAGAGTCACTCTGATCCCCAGAACAGAATGGAGCACCCAACGGAACAAGCTGAAATGAAGGCTGGCAGCAAATGGAAGGGGGCATGAAACAGTCTCTTCAAAAGCGAGCCCATGATACACGTCACGGGAAGAGTTCAGCCACTCCTGGTAGGTGGCAGTTGGAGCAGATTTCCAAGGAACATTCCCGTTTCCTGTTGGCTGTGGCATGCTTCGAGTTTGTTGCTTTTGCTGTAAGAGGAACCAAGATGTCTCTCCCCTGGTGGGAGCGGAATTTTCCAGGTCTCGCCTCCCTACTTCCCCCATGGTTAGTGCCCTTCCCCTCGGCCTGCGTGCGGTGGTCACATTTTCCACGCATCGCATTAGAGGCCAGCCTGTTATTTGTATCTCCCTTATTTGCATCCAAATCAAGGCCGACTGACATGGACGCACAGAAGGAGGCACCTGGGCTTTACTGAGCAGGCAGCCCCAGAGAAGGCTCTGGAAGATAGCTGAGAAAAGCCTGGAGTTGGCAGACCTGAGTTTGGATCAGAGCGTTGCCATCTTATAGCTGTGTGAACTTGAGCAAGTTGCTTAACATCTCTGAGCTTTAGGTTCCTGATCTGTAAAGTGGGGCCGGTAACGGTACTAAATTCATAGGGTTGTGAGTATCAAATGAGGTAGAGAGCCAAGCCGGTGCTCAATAGATGGAAGAGAGTCATTCATTTGATGGGGATTTACTGAGTTTCTTCTACGTATAAACAAAGAGTAGTTCAAATCCAGTCCACCCTTAACTTGCCGGTCGTGCAACCTTGGACCAGTTACTTTCTTTTACCTCTCTCAGCCCCAGTTCCCTTCCTCTCAAATGAGGCTGGTACTAGTGTGGAACTCCCAGGATTGCCGTAAGGAATAAATCGGGTCAGGTACATAGAAAAGTGCCCAGTCAGTGTGAGTGATCATAACTGTTGTGGTTACTGTTATTATCAGCTCTTCTCTGAGCTCTTCCTTATTATGAGTAGATTCACTTAGTAGCCAAGCACTCTTTAAAATAGTCCTTTGCAGTCTCCCCCAGTAGACCCTCCCTGATCTGCACTGTCATTTCCTCGAGGGCGGAGGCCACATCCTTTATACTTTTCTGGTGTCTCCATGGTACCTGGCAGAGAGTAGGTGTTCCGTGCAGGAAGCAGAGAGCTTCAGTGCCTGGCTTTGGCTTTTAGCCTGTCCGCTTCACTCACTGAGTGGCTTTGTAGCAACTCCTGGACCTTCCTGGGGCTCCATTCTCTCATCTGTAAAATGGGTGTGATCATCATCCCTGCCTCTGGGGATTGCTGTGGGGAATAAAGCTGGGCTCAGAGTGGGAGTTTAATAAGGATTAAGTGTTATTATTGCTATTATTTGAGAAAATTCCGGCAGTCAAGGATCACAGGAGCTACTCTGAGAGATCACACACACACACACACACACACACACACACACACACACACTCATACACTACCACCACACGAGTGGACAACCCAGAGAGGACAGGTTACAGGAGAGACACAAATAGGCGTTCGTTGTCCATGAGGGGCTCTTAGAACCCCAGGCCAGGGCCAGTGTCTGCAAAATATTCTCTCTGGGGCAGTGGCGCTGTGAGCCCCTGCGTTCTTTCTTATATTGAGGTAAAATTCATAGAATATGCAATTAACCATTTTAAAGTGAACAGTTCAGTGGTGGTTAGTGCATTCACAGTGCTGGGCTGCCCCTGGTCCCTGAGTTCTTTAGAGTTGGTTACCGCTTTCACCTGGCTGTATCCAGAGGAAGGCAGCGTTCATCTGTTTTTATCACTCTGTCACTGTACCATACCTGCCCCCATTCCCAATTTGTTCCTCCCTCCCTGTTTTTCCAATCGCTCCATGTCTCTCCACCCTTCTGCCTTTTGGGGCGACAGGAGTAGGTGTCTCTGGCTGACATCTACGTTTAGGAAGAGGGAGGGAAGATGTTGACCCGCTGGAAAGATGCCGGCCCCAGCGGGTGGCACCAGCAGAGTGCGGGTTGGAGCTGGCGAAGCCACTTCTTGGCACGGATGAAAGCAAGCAAACCCATTGTCACTTCACTTTCCAGCGACCCCAGAGGCAGCAGACAACCCAAAAGGGATTATTGCCAGCTACGGCCTCTGAGAATTGCTGTCCTCTTTGTTAGCGTGTCTTCCATCTTTGGGCTCCTCGTCCTTATGAAGAAATTTGCTCTGTCTCAAAGCATCTCTTACGAAATAACCTTGGCAGGCTCCACAGCTTCACAAATATCTGCTTTGTATTTGTACTTGTGAGCAAGAGCCACATCTCAAGTATTTTAAAATATAAGAGTACTTTATAGGGTACCAAGCGCTGCGCTAAATGCCCTAAATTCTCATAACCGCTCTATATGAGTTATCTAAGTTTCTACAGTGACTCTAGGAGGTAGGCAGTTTTATTAAGTATCTACTTTCTATAGATGAAGAAGCTGAGGCAGCAGAGCCGGTCAGTGACTCGTCCAAGGCCACCTGGTAAGTAACAAAATCCATGTTTTACACCTGTAAGTAATGCTGTGCCCTCATAATCCCAGCATGGATGTTAATTAGTTGGTTGAACAGAAAAAAAAAATGTGTAGCAACCACATACAGTAGCTTCCTTCATTCACTACCTAGATATTAGTTCTGGCTCATGAATTTCCTGGCTTTATGACTTTGGATGAGTCACCTAACCCCTCTGAAAACGTTTCGTCATCTATATAATTGGGGTAATTTTCTTGTCTTTCCATCAGATTTGTGAGGATAAGATATACAATGATTCAGGGAACGTTTTTTGCAAAATGTAAAGTGCTATGTCAATGTCAGGAATTGCTAACATGAATAAATGGTTTCCTGGGATTGTGTAAGAGCCACAGAGTTGCAGGTTGGGAACCAGAGCTCCTCAGGTGCTCCGTAGTAACCCTGGGAAGCTGCAAGTTTCTCTGGCTAAATCAAATCCTGGACAAGCCATTCCCATTTCTGCTCTTCAAGGCTGTGTGATCTTTTAAGCACTAGCCAACTTCTCTGAACTGCATATCTGTGCCTTTCATCAAGTGCAGTTGGGAGAGCACTAGGGGAGTCCTCAGCCTTTGGTACATAAAGGGGTTAAATAAACCCAGCGAAAGCCTTCTAAAGATGGCTCCAGCCTATCCCATTTTTACACAATCATAGCCTATCTATCACAGAGGTTGTGGCGCACATTAACTTGACGTGATCTGCCTGAAAATGCCTTGCAGAGTGCCAGTGCTGGCCTCGTACTGAGTGCATGCACAAAAGATGATGAAATTTTGTGACTTGTTATTCTCGGGGGGAGGGCAAAATGCAAAAGGGGGAGGGAGGCCTCAGCAGGGGGCAGGCAGTTTGGATAGTTGAGCCTCCTCGACCACAGGGCTTGCCAGTTTCCCCCATTCCTTGAAATGAAGGCGTGATTTTGAAACACAGCTGCCTGTGATTCAAACAGGAGCTGTTTGTGCACAGGGCCGTGTCTGACTTTCCACGTAGGTTATTTCTGTTTCCCAGGAATGTTGGCAAGGGGCAAGCGGATGAAGCCTTGTTAAAGCCCTACCCGTTCCATCACCCTTCACCCTTCACCTCTCCTGGCATGCAAACAATTTAGCAGCAAAGGAGGCAAGAGTCTCTGAGCAAGAAATAACTTTCCTTGTCCCTCAATGTAGACACGAAGGACAGGGGAGCAGAGAGACCAGGGAAGTAGTGGAGGGGAAAAGTCTTCTAAGTCCCGTGTAAAGTTTTCTTTTTAAAGAATTGTTAAACTTTTTCAGAAATTACAAATGTTCCACACTTTCAGTGCCATCAGTGAGATAACGCACAGGCATTCCTCTCTACAGAATAAGCAATAATAACAGCCTGAGTCTGAATCCTCCCACAACTTTACTGTGCGCGTGCAAAGACATGCAGGCATGGAGTACATCGACTGGAGATTTTGGCGTTTGTACTAGAATGGGATCCTGAGATAGATGTTTCTTTGCAGCCGGGCTTACGCACTTAAAAGTACCTCACAGATCTCCCAGCACACTAGTAGTCATGGATCTCGCTCATTTTTTCAAATAGCTACATGATAGCCCATAATATGATTCTACCAGGGTTTGTTCAGTCATTCATCTGTTGATGAGCACTCAAGTTGTGTAGAACTTTGTGGTCATTCCTGTGAAAGAGGGCACCATCCCCATTCATCTCAGCATATTTACCAGGGTTGGTGGGAAGATTGCTGGGTCAGAGGGTTTTAATTTACCTCTGGCAAGATTGCTCGCCTGGTTTTCGTAAATGGCATTCTGACTCTCTCCTTTTATTGTCAAAAAGTTTATTATTCATCTGTTAAGCAGATCTCATTTGCCTTCTCAGTAATCAACGTAGTGCCCCATAGTAAAGGGTATGAATTGGAAAGGACTTTTGTAAGGAATGGGCATCCAAAGATAGAATCTTCTCTTCTGTGGGATCCCAGAAAGTGGTGGATTACAGTTTATCCAACTGGACCAAATCTTCCTGATGCCTTCCTTCACTGATCTAGTCCAGTTATTCTCCCGCCTTTTCTAGCCATGAGTACCCTAGGCCCAACCTTGAGAAGCAAAGAGAAACTACATTTTGTTGGCAGCAAACATGTTCTGGGTTCTCTCTCAGATAAAGATTCCTCTGCGAGAAAATACAAAGGAACTAGAGAGGCTAGAACACGAAGATGATCACAAATTACAGAAAACGATGAATGCCAGTCTGCTTTGCTAATTTCTTTTGGAAGACTATTGCTGAACAGTGCCTTTAAATATCAAGGACGTGGTGGGCATATAGGTGTTCACTGCAAAGTTCTTTCATAGTCGTATAACAGAATGTTAAGATGTTAATATGTGGTTTGATTTATAAAAATTCTGGTCATATACCACTATCTGGGCATATAAAATCCATATCAAAACATGGTGCTCTGTATATACTTGATGCTTTTTAAAGCACTTAAAAAATCTAATTCCACCCTTCCAGCAGCCTTGTATGACAGGTATCACTCTCGTCATTTGACAACAGGGAGAATGAAGCCTGGAGAAGTAAATGACTCGTCCAAAGTCACATACATAATTGGCAACAGCCTTGAATTTGGGATCCCCCATCCAGTGTTCATTCCACTTGTAGAAAAGGGGTATAACATGAGATCTTAATTCCATTTCTCGTTAGGCCTCTGCTTGAGTCTCATTTGGCCTAACCCAGTTTCTCTCTTACTCTACGCATACGGAGCTATGCTTCTTTCCATGGCTGATTTAACACTGATGGAGCATCAGTAATGTGCTAGGTGCTCTAGAGACTGTAGAATTAAATCCGGTTGCTGCCCTGTAGCTCCCAAGCTCAATTTGTTGGAGCCCAATCTAAAATAGTTATTGCTCTTCATTGACGGTACAGGCTTATAAGAACATTTCTCCTCTCTAAGCTTGTTTCTCACCATTAAGGACCCCCAAGGGAATCTCTTCTTGTCAGACAGGAATATCTGGTAACTGGTGTCTGAGTAGTCTTGAAAAATAGTCCCTTATTTTGCCCAACTCACTCTTAAAGATGAATGTGTCAGTTTGTTTTTCTTTCCAGAAAACCAAATAGAGGCCAGTTTTCTCTTCTGAGGAGTCAGAAGCGCAGCTCACCCAACATGTTATGGTTTGAGGCACGTTGGAATGGTCTCTCTGACCCCAAATATTTCCTTACCAGCTGAAATATCCTTTTTAGAGATGTAACTCCTTTCTGACTCTCACATCCTGTCAGTTATCCTGCTGTTAACCATGCTCTATGTATATCCGTTGGAATGTTCCAAACATCTATCCTTTTTCTAACCATTCCCACTGCCACTGGCCTTGTCAACTTAAACAGTTACCACAAGGTCCTAGCAGGTCCCCCTACTCATTATCTCCTTTAGTCTACCCTACATTATATCGGCAGAATATATTTCTAAAACACCATTTAATAAAAACCAACGGTCAAAAACCATAGCTGGCTTTCCATTTCCTGGAGTAGTAGTTTGCAAAGTCTGTTTGTTCATTTGTTTGTTCTTTGGTTTCCAATTACTACGGGGATGCTTTTTTCAAGCAAAATATTAGGTAGCTGAAACCCCAAAATGAAAAGCAAATAAAAGTAAACATGCTCCAAAAAATGTAGCCTCCCTTCTTTCCTGGGCCTCAGGGAACACAGTGTGGAGACCACTGGCTTACTCATGAGATTCAAATGCCTTAACTTGACATTCAAGACTGCAGTAGCCTGGCCCTAGCATGCCTCTCCCGTTGGGCTTCCAACTTTCTCCCATAGGAACCCTTTGCTCCTGCAGTTTGGTCTGCACACAACTGGGGCATTCTCACTTTTTACCTTTGCACATGTCATGCCCCGGAGCCTGAAATACCCACTGCTGCTCTCTCTTCCTGTCTGAATTGCATTCACCCTTCAAGGGCCAGCTACTTCAAGAAACCTCTGGCTACGTTGTTTCACAGGGACTCACTTCCTGGATCTGTGACAACTTTATCTTCCAAACAACAACAAAAAAATGGAGACAGAAGCTGTTGCCATAGGCTTTGTTTTTATGCTCTCCTTCTAGTTAAAGAAGTCTTATGGTGTGACTGTTAAATGTGAGGCCAAGGTTCCCTGAGCTTGTGTCCCAGCCCTGCTACTTGTTAGCCATGTGACTCTAGTTACCGTGCTTCAGGTCCCTCGTCAGTAAAATGGGGGCAAGAGCAGTATTCATCTCAAAGGGTTATGTGAGGATTAAATTGTGTCAAGCTCCTCTAGCAGTGTTTGGCACTTAGTAAGCAGTTGATAAAAATGAGCTATTATTAGGATAGCTCAGACATGAGGTGATGAAGGTCTGAGCTAAAGTAGAGGCAGTGGGCTGTCTACCAAGGGTAGAATTGTTGCGAGATCTAAAGGTAGGGAATCCTGGACAGAGTAACATAAAGAGACTAGTACACAACCAGTGGAGGGTGAAACAGGTTGCTCCATCATCGGAAGAAGGAGGTGCCCTGAGAGATGGTTTCCCCTGGGCTGCTATCAGAAAGGCTATATTCTCACTGAGCCTGTGCTCAATAATGAAACCAATAAGTATCTTAGCAAAATTCTTTCTTCAGTTAACTGGGAACTAAGAAAATAGCCATTTGGAATTGGGCCATAAGACAGAATGTGTTGGTGAGGTGAAAATAGAGCATAGGGCACTGTCAGGAAGAGAAGCCTCCATGGGAACAGGTGGGGGCATTGTGCCAGACAGCATAAACTCTCTAAAATGTTACCTGGTGGAATTAATATACTCCAATAAAGATGTTTAAAAAAATAAGAGTGCACTAGCTGCCTGGGGCAGGAAGAGACAGTGCCGGAATGGAGACATGGAAAAATCCGAAAGAGAAATTTTGATAGCTTGCCTACTTAAAAGCGCATGTGTGTGTCCTAGAGTGCAAAGGGAGAGATCACAAGATCCAAATTGTTTTATTCAAGTGTAATTCACTTAACAATATTATATTAGTTTCAAGTGTACATCATAGTAATTGGGTATTTTTATATATTGCAAAATGATCACCACGGTAAGTCTAGTTAGCATCTGTCACCATACAAAGATATTACAGTATTATTATGTTCCTTATGCCGTACATTACATCCTTGTGACTTAATTTACTTTAGAACTGAAAGTTTGTACCTCTTAATCTCCTTCACCAATTTCACTCATCCCCCCGCCCCACCACAAACTCCCTTCTTCTCTGGCAACCACCAGTGTGTCCTCTGTATCTCTGAGACTGCTTCTGTTTTTGTTTGTTAATTAAAAATTTTTTTTAAAAAACAAGGTTTTTATTAAAATTATTTTTTATTTATTTTATTATTATTTTTTTGGGCTGCATCAGGTCTTCATTGTGGAGCGTGGGCTTCTCTGTCTAGTTACAGCGTGCGGGCTTCTCTCTAGTTGTGGCGTGCCGGCTCCAGGGTGCGTGGGCTCTGTAGTTTGCGGCACATGGGCTCTCTCGTTGAGGCGTGCGAGCTCAGTAGTTGTGGCACGTGGGCTTAGTTGCCCCGTGGCATGTGGGATCTTAGTTCCCCAACCAGGGATTCAGCCCATGTCCCCTGCATTGGAAGGCGGATTCTTTACCACTGGACTGCCAGGGAAGTCCCAAGATGTTTTAATTTGTTTCTTTTTAAATTCTTTTCGGCTGCCCCGCGCGGCTTGTGGGATCTTAGTTCCTGACCGGGATTGAAACCAGGCCCCTGGCAGTGAAAGCACAGAGTCCTAACCACTGGACGACCAGGGAATTCCCTGTTTTTATTTTTGCTCATTTGTTTATTAGATTCCACACATAACTGAAATCAAACAGTATTTGTCTTTCTCTGTCTGATTTATTTCACTTAGCATAATACCCTGTAGGTCCATCCATGTTGTTGCAGATGGCAAGATTTCATTCTATTCTATGGCTGAGTAAAATTCCATTATACACATGTACATCTTTATCCACTCATCTATCACTGGACACAAGTTGCTTCCATATCTGGGCTATTGTGAATGATGCTGCAATGAACATAGGGGTGCATGTATCTCTTCGAATTAGTGTTTTTATTTTCTTTGGAAAAATACCCAGAGGTGGAATTGCTGGATTGTATGGTAGATCTATTTTTAATTTTTTGAAGAATCTCCATACTGTTTTCCATAGTGGCTACGCCAATTTACATTCCCACCAACAGTGCACAAGTGTTCCCTTTTCTCTACATCCTCTCCAACTATTGTTATTTCTTGTCTTTTTTGTTAATAGCCATTCTGACAGGTGAGAGGTGATATCTCACTGTGGTTTTGATTTGCATCTACATAATAATTAGAGATGTTGATCTTTTTTTAATGTGCCTGTTGGTCATCTGTATGTCTTCTTTGGAAAGATGTCTATTCAGACTCTCTGCCCATTTTTAATCAGGTTGTTTGTTTTTTTGATGTTGAGTTGTATGAGCTGCTTGTGTATTTTGGATATTAACCCCTTAGCAGATATATCATTTGAAAATATCATCTCCCATTCAGTAGGCTGCCTTTTTGCTTTGGTGATCGTTTCCTTCACTGTGCAAAAGCTTATTAGCTTTAGGTAGTCCCATTTGTTTACTTTTGCTTTTGTTTTTCCTGCCTGAGGAGAAATATAAAAAATATTACCAAGAATGATGCCAAAGAGCATACTGTGTATGTTCATTTTCTTCTAGGAGTTTTATGGTTTTAGGTCTTACATTTAAGTCTTTAATCCATTTTGAGTTTATTTTTGTAAAGAGCATGAGAAAGTAGTCCAGTTTGATTCTTTTGCAGGTAGCTGTCCAGTTTCCCCAACACTATTTATTTAAAAAGGCCGCCTTTTCCCCATTGTATATTCTTGCCTCCTTTGTCAGAGATTAATTGACAATATAAGTGTGAATTCATTTCTGAGCTCTCTATTCTGTTTCATTGATCTATGTGTCTGTTTTTGTGCAAGTACCATACTGTTTTGATTACTGTAGCCTTGTAGTATAGTTTGAAATCAGGGCGTGTACTACCTCCAGATTTGTTCTTCTTCCTCAAGATTGTTTTAGCTGTCCAGGGTCTTTAGTGTTTCCATACAAATTTTAGGATTATTTGTTCTAATTCTGCGAAAAATGCCGTTGGTATTTTGATAGGGATTGCATTGAATCTGTAGATGGCCTTGGGTAGTATGATCATTTTAAAAATATTGATTCTTCTACTCCATGAGTATGGTATGTCTTTCCATTTCTTTGTGTCATCTTCAGTTTCTCTCATCAATATCTTATAGTTTTCTGAGTACAGGTCTTTTACCTCTTTGGTTAGATTTATTCCTAGGTATTTTAATCTTTTTGAGCAATTGTATATGGGATTGTTTTCTTAATTTCTCTTTCTGATACTTTGTTAATATTTATAGAAATGCAACAGATTTCTGTATATGAATTTTATATCCTGTAACTTTAATTCATTTATCAGTTCTAATAGATTTTTTTTGGTGAGCGTATTTAAGATCTTCTATATATAATATCATGTCACCTGCAAATAGTGACAGTTTCTTCTTTTTCCTTTCCAATTGGATTCCTTTTATTTCTTTCTCTTGTTTGATTGCCATGGGTAGGACTTCCAATACTACGTTGAATAAAAGTGGTGAGAATGGGCATTGTTGCTTGTTCCTGATCTTAGAGGAAATGCTTTCAGCTTTTCACCATTGAGTGTGATGTTGGCTGTAAGTTTGTTATATATGGCCTTTATTATGTTGAGGTACGTTCCCTCTATACCCAGTTTGTAAGAGTTTTTATCATAAAGGGATGTTTAATTTCGTCAAAAGCGTTTTCTGCATCTATTGAGACAATTATATGGTTTTTATTCTTCAGTTTGTTAATGTGCTGTATCTAATTGATTGATTTGAAGATATTGAAGCATCCTTACGTCCCTGGTGTAAATCCCACATGATCATGGTATATGATCCTTTTATTGTTGGATTTGTTTTGCTAATATTTTGTTGAAGATATTCTCATCTGTGTTCATCAGTGATATTCACATATGATTTTCTTTTTTTGTGGTGTCTGTCTGGTTTTGGTATCAGGGTTACACTGGCCTCATATAATGAGGCTGAAAGCACTCCTCTCTTTCTCTTCCATTTTTTGGAATAGTTTGAGAAGGATAGGCATTAACTCTTCTTTAAATATTTGGTAGAATTCACCTGTGTAGCTCTCTGGTTCTGACTTATGTTTTTTGGGAGTTTTTTTTAATTACTAATTTAATTTCATTACTGATGATCAGTCTTTTCATATTTTCCTTTTCTTCCTCATCCAGTTTAGGAGATTGTACACTTATAGGAATTTATCCATTTTTTTCTAGGTTATCCATTTTATTGGAGTATAATTGTTCATGGTAACCTTTTGTGGTCCTTTGTATTTCTGTGGTGTTGGTTATAACTTCTTTTCATTTCTGACTTTATTTATTTGGGGCTTCTCTTTTTTTCTTGATGAATCTGCCTAAAGTTGTATCAATTTTGTTTATCTTTTCAAAGAACCAGCTCTTACTTTCATTGATCTTTTCTATAGTCTTTTAGTCGCCATTTCATTTATTTCTGCCCAGGTCTTTATTGCTTCTTTCCTTCTACTAACTTTGGGTTTTGTTTGCTTTTCTTTTTCTACTTCCTTTAGTTTTAAGATTAGATTATTTGCGATTTTTCTTGTTTCCTGGGATAAGCTTGTATTGCTATAACTTTCCCGCTTAGAACTGCTTTTGTTGTGTCACATAGAATTTGGATCATTGTGTTTCCGTTTTCATTTGTCTGCAGGTACTTTTTGATTTCATCTTTGATTTCTTCAGTGATCCATTGGATGTTTACTAGCATATTGTTTAGGCTTCACATTTGTGTTTTTTACAGTTTTTTTCTTTAGTTCATTTCTAGTCTCATAGCATTGTGTTCGGAAAAGATGCTTGATATGATTTCAGTCTTCTTAAATTTATTGAGACTTGTTTTGTGGCCTAGGATGTGATCTGTTCTGGAGAATGTTCCATGTGAACTTGAAAAGAATGTGTATTCTGCTGCTTTTGGATGGACTGTTCTCTCTTTATATCTATTAAGTCCATCTAGTCTAATGTGTTATTTAAGGCTAGTGTTTCTTTATTGATCTTATGTCTGGATGATTTGTCCATTGATGTAAGTAGGGTGTTAAAGTTCCTTATTATCACTGTATTACTGTACATTTCACCCTTTATGTCTGTTAATATTTTCTTTATGAATTTAGGTATTCCTATGTTGGGTGCAGATATATATTTACAATGGTTATATCTTCTTGTTGGATTGATTCCTTTATCATTTTGTAATGTCCTTCTTTGTCTGTTGTTACAGTCTTCGTTTTAACGTCTGTTTCGTCTGATGTAAGTATTGCTACCCCAGCTTTTTTTCCCTTCCATTTACATGGAATACAAGTTGATGATCTCTTAAGTTTGAATGAATTCTAACAACCCTGCATTTTTACTCCATCCCATTTTTAATGTTTGTGACATCATATTTTACAACTAGTTGTTTTGTGTCTCCCTTAAATATTTATTGTGGATATAGATGAGTTTATTACTTTCATCTTTCAACCTTTCTACTAGCTTTATAAATGGTTCATCTATTATCTTTACTGTGTGTTTGCCTTTACCAGTGAAATTTTTCCTTTCATAATTTTTATATTTATAGTTGTGGTCTTTTCTTTTCTGCTTAGGGAGGTCCCTTTACCATTTCTTGTAAAGCTGGTTTAGTGGTGCTGAACTCTTTTAGCTTTTGTTTGTCTGTAAAACTCTTTAATTCTCCTTCAAATCTGAATGATAGCCTTGCCAGGTAGGGTATTCTTGGTTTTAGGTTTTTTTCCTTTCATCACTTGGAATATATATATCATGCTACTCCTTTCTGGCCTGCAAACTTTTGCTTAGAAGCCAGATGATAGCCGTATGGGAGTTCCCTTGTACATAACCACTTGCTTTTCTCTTGCTGCTTTTAAGATTCTCTCTCTAACCCTATGTGGGCTACGTGAGCCCTTCTGTTTCGGTGGGGCTGACTGCTGTGGGCACACTTGTAGGCAGGGCTGGCCCCCGGCCTAGTTGGCTACTAGGCTCTGCCTTTGCAGTGGCTGCTGGCCTGCTGGTGGGTGGGGCTGGGTCACAGCATGAGTGGCTGCATGGCCCAGAATGTCCCAGGGCTGGTGCCAGCTGGCTGGTGGGCAGGTTGGGTCCTGTGGTGGCTGTGGGGTCAGGGGGATCCCAAGGCTGGTGCCGATCCACTGGTGGCTGGGGCCAGGTCCTGGGTTGGCTGGTTTAGGGAGCCAGGGAAAGCCTGGGTCTTGTCCCAGCCTGCTGGTGAGCAGGGCCAGGTCCTGAGGTGCCTGGCTCTGGGGCAGTGTGGTGGCCTGGGACGATGCCAGCCTACTGGTGGGCAGATCAGCCCCTGGCACTAATAGGCTAGAGGGAGGACTCAGAAATGGCACTTGCCAGTGTCCTTATGGTAAAACAAGCTCCAATAAATGGCTTCCATCAGTGTCTGTGTCTCCAGGGGAGTCCCAGTTGCTTTCTGCCTCTCCAGGACACTCTCCAAGATCGGCAAGTGGGTCCGACCCAGGCTCCTTTCCGATTACTGCCTCTGCACTGGGACTTGAAGCCTATGAGATTTTGTGCAAACCGTTTAAGAGCAGAGTCTCTGTTTTCTACAGCCCCCAGGCTCTCCTATATGGCAAGCCCTGCTGGCCTTCAAAGCCAAATGTTCTGGGGGTTTGTCTTGCTGGTACAGAACCCCCAGGCTGGGGTGCCCACCTCACTCCTTAGAGAGAACCTCTGCAATTGTGATTATCCTCCTGTTTGTGGGTCACCTAACCAGGGGTGTCGGTCTTGACTGTATTGTGTCTCTGCTCTTCTTACCCATCCCACTGTGGTTCCTTTATAGCTTTAGTTGTGGAAAATCTTTTTTGCTAGTCTTTAGATTTTTCTCATAGGTAGTTGCTCTGTAAATAGTTGTAATTTTGATGTGCCCATGGGAGGACGTGAGCCCAGGGTCTTCCTACTCCTCCATCTTGGACACACTTATCCCCCCCAAATTGGTTTTGTTACTAGGGAGATAATTAGTTATTTGAATTCTTTCAAAGAGTAACCATTATTCCAGATAGAGTGGAGGACACTATAGATATGATTACTATTCAGTGAACTCTTTTGGGGCAAGGTCCATGCCTTACTTGTCTCATGTGCACATCATCAGTTCTTGTTCAGTACTGCTTGTTACATATACAGTTGCAGAAGGAAGGGAGGAAAGAAAGAAGGAAGGAAAAAGGGAGGGATGGAAGGAAGGAAGGAAGAAAAGAAGGGATAATTATGAGATGATGATTAAAGCATTTGCCCCAGGGGCTCTTGGAGATAAATAGGAGCTTCTGACCTATTACTTTTATTCTAAAATTGGTGTTTCCTTTGGTACTCACGATGCTAAATAGTAAAAATTCAACAAGGACAGTAGTCCCTGCTTTTGGCTGGAAATGAATGTGAGTTTGGTATGGGGCAGAGTAGAGGCTAGACCTAGATTTATTTTTACCTCCTGGGAGTGAGATGAGGGCAATATATGGCTCCAATCCATTTTTTAAAAAATTTTTATTGGGGCTTCCCAGGTGGTGCAGTGGTTGAGAGTCCGCCTGCCAATGCAGGGAACATGGGTTCGTGCCCCGGTCCGGGAAGATCCCACAGGCCGCGGAGCGGCTGGGTCCGTGAGCCATGGCTGCTGAGCCTGCGCGTCCGGAGCCTGTACTCCGCAACGGGAGAGGCCACAACAGTGAGAGGCCCACGTGCCGCAAAAAAAAAAAAAAAAAAAAAAATTTATTGGAGTATAGTTGTTTTACAAGGTTGTGTTAGTTTCTACTGTACAGCAAAGGGAATCAGCTATATATATATATATATATATATATATATATATATATATATATAACCTCTTTTTTGGATTTCCTTGCCATTTAGGTCACTACAGAGCATTGAGTAGAGTTCCCTGTGCTATACAGCAGGTTCTCATTAGGTATCTATTTATACATAGTATCAATAGTGTATATACGTCAATCCCAATCTCCCAATTCATCCCACCCCTCCCCCTTTTCCTTTGGTATCCATACGTTTGTTCTCTACGTCTGTGTCTCTATTTCTGCTTTGTAAATAAGATCAGCTATACCAATTTTTTCAGAGTCCACATATATGTGGTAATATACAATATTTGCTTTTCTCTTTCTGACTTACTACACTCTGTATAACAGTCTCTAGGTCCATCCACCTCTCTACAAATGACCCAATTTCATTCCTTTTTATGGCTGAGTAATATTCCATTGTGTGTGTATGTATATATATATATATCTCCAATCCATTTATTTTTATGTATCATCTAATGAGATCCAAGTCTGCTTACTTTGAGCAAAATAGGCAGATGTTAAGCATCTATTCTCTGTAAACACAGCAGAAATTACGAATGATTCCCTACCCTAGGGAGCTTACAATCGAGGTGAGGATTCAAGTCTAATATACCTGAAGCAATAATGAATAATGCAAGTTAGATTAAAATTCAATTCAGAAAACATTTGTTAAGCACTTCCTATGTACCATGCATTGTTTATTCAATGATTAATAATACGTGCAAACAGGTGATGTCAGCAAAATGGTGGACTAGGATGCTCCAGGTCCTCACAGAAACATCAAATAAACAACTAAGGACTGACTACAATAACTTTATAGGAGTTCCAGAAACCAGTTAAAGATCAGTAGCAACCAAGCAAATTCCCAATCAAGTAAAAGCTACATTCAAAATGGCCAGAAATTTCATGATATTTTACTCACCCTTGCCTCACCCCCTCCCCAGTGTGGTGCAGTATGGTCATGGGGGAATCAACCCAATTCCTGTTTCCCTCCCTTGGGACAGAAGGAGCAGAGTGGAACTTGTTTGCAATATTCTGACCTCTCTGTGGGATACCTGAGGAACTGGTTTCTGTATCACCTGACTCAGAGCACAGATGAGGAACGGTGAAATAGTTTGCATTTCAGGCTGGAAGCCATGGAGGCAATGGCAGGTGCTGCAGCACCTGAAGATTGCAGGAGAACTGCTGACGTGTGGATGCCTGGGAGCAAGAGATTATGAGCAAATGAGTACAATATAGAATATCCAAGGGCCCAAGAAGAAGCAGGGATGAGATTTTTGGGAAATTAAGATATTTAAAAGCAGCTGGGGAACTATTTACAATAGCCAAGACATGGAAGCAACCTAAGTGTGCATCAACAGATGAATGTATAAAGAAGATGTGGTACATATATACAATGGAATATTACTCAGCCATAAAAAGAATGCAGTATTGCCATTTGCAGCAACATGGATGGACCTAGAGAGTATCATACTAAGTGAAGTAAGTCAGAAAGAGAAAGACAAATACCATATGATATCACTTACATGTGGAATCTAAAAAATAATACAAATAATTTATTTACAAAATAGAAATAGACTCACAGACATAGAAAGCAAACTTATGGTTACCAAAGGGGAAAGGGGAGATGGAGGGATAAATTACGAGTATGGGATTAACAGATACATACTACATATATAAAATAGCTAAACAACAAGGATTTACTGTATAGAACAGGGAACTATATTCAGTATCTTGTAATAACCTATAATGGAAAAGAATCTGAAAAAATATATAACTGAATTACTTTGCTGTACACTGGAAACTAACACAGTATTGTAAATCAACTATATTTCAAATAAATAAATAAACAAATAAATAAATAAAAGCAGTTGGAGGATATAAAATAATAAAATCATACATAAGCAAGCCCAGACAGGATGCATTTCCAGAAAATACCTGAGAAGAACTTAAAAGCCTTAACCCTGGACTGACCCCAAGGCTCAGGTACCTGCTAACTAGTGAAGGTCTTCACGCTAGTGTGCAGAGACTGGAAGAGGTAGTTGCCTTTTCAAATGCCCAATTTTCAAAAAAAGATCACATCAAAAGTTATAAAAAAAAAAAAAACACAGGAAAAACTAGCCTGATAAAAGGAACAATACATCTCCAGAAACTGTCCCTGAAGAGACACACATACTGGGCTTACTAGACAAAAACTTCAAAACAACTGTCTTCAATATGCTTAAAGAGCTGAAGTAAAATATAATACAAAGAACCAAAGGAAATAAAGTGCTGTGTACTGAAATGTGCCCCCCAATCCCCATTCATATATTGAAGTCCTAACCCCCAGTGTGATGGTATTTGGAGATGGGGCCTTTGTGAGGTAATTAGGTTTAGATGAGGTCATGTGGGTGGGGCTCTCATGGTGGGATTAGTGCTCTTATAAGAAGAAATGCCAGAGAGTTTTCTCATACTTTCTTCCTCTCTCTGCCATGTATGGACACAGCAAGAAGGTGCAGAATTCCATCATGCTAGTGCCGTAATCTCAGACTTCCACCCTCCAGAAGTATGAGAAAATAAATTTCTGTTGTTTAAGCCACTGAGTCTGTGGTATTTTTTATGGCAGCATGAGCAGACTAAAACATCAGGAAAACAATATATGAACAAAATGAGAATATCAATAAAATATAGAAATTATGAAAAAGAAACAAAAAATTATGATGCTGAAAAAGAAAATAAATGAATTCCAAATTCACTAGAGGATTTCCAAGGCAGATTCAAACAGGCATAACATCAGCAAAGTTGAAGACAGATTATTTGAAATTATCAAGTCTGAGAAGCAAAAACAGAAAAGAATGAATAAAAGTGACCAGAGCCTAAGGGACTTATGTGATACTATTAAACAGACCATTGTACACATTATGGGAGTTCCAGAAGGAGAAGAGAGAAAGGGGCAGAGATTATTTGAAGAAATAATGGCTAAAATCTTCTGAAATTTGAGGAAAGACATAGATATACAAATCCAAGAAGCTCAGTAAATTCCAAGGAGTATAAACCCAAAAAGAACCAAATGAAGGCACATTATAATTAAACAGTCAAAAGAGAATGACAAAGAAAAATCTTGAAAGCAGCAAGGGAAAAATGCCTTGGATATATAAAGGATTCCCCATAAGACTATCATCAGATTTCTCAGCAGAAACCTTAAGAAACCTTTAATTTCTTGTAGGTCAGAAGATAGGGGGGTTGTATATTTAAAACACTGAATGAAAAGCAAACTGTCAGCTGAGAATTCTGTATCCAGAAAAATTGTCCTTCAAAAATAAGGGAGATATTAAGTCATGCTCAAACAAAAGCTGAGGGAATTCATTCCCACTAGATGTACCCTGAGAGAAATGCTAAAGGAAGTCCTTCAAGTTGAAATGAAAGAATGCTAGATGGCAATTTGAAGCCATATGAAAATATAAAGTTCTCCAATAAAGGTAAATATATGGACAAATATTTTAAAAATTAAGTTTAATTTTGGCTTACAACTCCACTTTGTATTTTCTAATGGATTTAAGAGACAAATGCATTAAAATATAAATATATGTTAATGGGTATAAAATACATAAAGGTGTAATTTGTGACATCAATAACATAAAGTAGTGAGTGGGTGGAGCTGTAAAGGAGTAGAATTTTTTATGTGATTGAATTTAAGTTGGTATCAATTAAAGACAGATTGTCATAACTTTAGGATGTTGCATGTAACCCCCATGGTAACCACAAATAAACTATCTATAGAACGTACGTACACAAAAGGAAATGACAAGGGAATCAAAGGGTGTATGGAGGAGACAGTGAAGGGCCTGGGGATGGGAGGAAGGCTGCTAGCCCTCTCTGGGCAATGTATCCCACTTGGGCACTCAACTGCATTAATTCACTTCTCCCAGGAATCGCAGACTCATGCCAACGTGGGACTGAGTTACAGTGCCATTTCATGCTACGCTGTTCTCCTTGCTTGGAAATTCAGCAAAGTTGCATATGAAGCTTGGCTTCATGGGGCAACAACCTCCCATAAAGCTTTCAGATATTTGTTATTCTTGATCTGTTGGTTGTCCCTTGGTACCTTCCTTAAGGAATTGGGAGCTAGTGAAGCCTCAGGGAGTTTTCAGGGGAGGAGGTGAGTTTTAAGGTGTGGTTCCCTTTGTCACATCCTGCCTAAAACCTCCTTGTCATTTCTCCATGTCTATCAAAAGACTACAGCAGAATTCCCACCTTCATGTTGAGGAGGAAGCCTCCCTCCCTGCAAATCCTTACCAATGTTCACTGAGAAGAAACTTGTGTAGGAGGGTGACAGGACTGATGTTTGAGAATGATTTGGAATCTGAAGTGAGAGGGAAGGCAGAACTGAAAAGATCTAGGAAGGTTTTTAAGAGAAGGGATGCTTAGTGCAACTCAATAATTGTTAAATATCAGATTTCCATATTCCCCACCAGAATTTTCACGTGACACTCAATTTGAGAGCTAGATTAACTGTAGAGTTCATTTGCCTTTAAGATTCCAAGAATATTAAAGTTCCATAGTTACATTAGTTAAATAGGTGGGTGGCTGGATGGATGAAGGGATGTTGGATATATGGATAGATCAGGGATGAATGGATGGCTAGATGTTGGATATACAGTTCAAGGGCTGTTGGATGGATTGATGGAAGGATGGATGGATGGATGGATGGAAGGATGGAGAGCTGGACTGAGACAAAGGAAAAAACCTCAAGTTGATCTGCTTGTTTCTTGATTGTTTTTGAAGTTCAGGTAGGCCTGCCTCAAGACATCATGAAATACTTCCTGGTCATTTCCCACTTCCTTCATTAGGTTTTAAGTGTGCCCAACAGTGGTACAGATGCTTCATCTTAGCTTAGTTTCAATACATTTGAAGGACATTAATTCTCACTGTGAAAGTTTAAGCTACATTACAAGTGATTTCATCATCAGTTGAACTCTCCACTGTCCTACAATTTGGCAACTGGTAAACAACCAACTTTATGTAACCCACCCTCACCCTTGTCCCAAGCAAACTGGAAATTGAACTAGTGATGTGGTCAAAGCCAGTTGTTTGAAATGGCTCAGCCATTGGAAATAATTTAACATTATTAAATTTAATATTATTAAATTTATTTAATAATAAATAAAAATAACTCATTATCATATACATGCAACGCATACAAAGTGAATACCAACTGTGAGACGAATGAAGCACAGCTCCTATCTTTGGAGAGCTCACAGTCTAATGGAAGAAATAGATATGTGAAACAGGGAACTAAAGTACAGCAAGTCAGTACTAGATGGCTGCGGGAGACTAGAGCAAGAGGTGATTCACTATTTGAAAGGGTCAGAGAAGGCTTCGTACAGGAGGGAGGTACTGGGAATCCCTGGAGGCCAACCCGAGAAGATTAGGCTTCCTCCCATAGAGAGAAGGAAATCAACAGAGGGCTTCTTTGAGCAGAGAACAAAGTGGCAAAACATATTTTAACCTTTTCTGGTTGACGCTGGCTCATCATCATCCTGTTACTCTAATGACTGTAAATCTCTATGGCTGAATCAGTTCTGATTTCCAAACATTTCCACTGTTATTGTTTTGCTTTTAAATTTTTATTAGAGTATAGTTGATTTACAATGTTGTGTTACTTTCAGGTGTACAGCAAAGTGTGTCAGTTATACGTATACATATATCCACGATTTTTTAGATTCTTTTCCCATGTAAGTCATTACAGAGTATTGAGTAGAGTTCCCTGTGCTATACAGTAGGTTCTAATTAGTCATTTACTTTACTTTCATTTGAATTTTATTTTTTTATACAGCAGGTTCTTACTAGTTATCTATTTTATAGATATTAGTGAATATATGTCAATCCCAATCTCCCAATTAATCCCACCACCATCACCACCACCCCCAGATTCCCCCCCTTGGTGTCCATAAGTTTTTTCTCTACATCTATGTCTCTATTTCTGCCTTGCAAACCGGTTCATCTGTACCATTATTCTAGATTCCACATATATACAGTAATATACGATACTTATTTTTCTCTTTTTGACTTACTTCACTCTGTATGACAGTCTCTAGGTCCATCCATATCTCTACAAATGACCTAATTTCGTTTCTTTTTATGGCTGACTGATATTCCATTGTATATATGTACCACATCTTTATCCATTCGTCTGTTGATGGACAACTAGGTTGATTCCATGACCTGGCTATTGTAAATAGTACTGCAATGAACATTGGGGCACATGTGTCTTTTTGAATTATGGTTTTCTCTGAGTATATACCCAGTAGTGGGGTTGCTGGGTCATATTGTAATTCTATTTTTAGTTTTTTAACTATGTTCTCCATAGTGGCTGTATCAATTTACATTCCCACCAACAGTGCAAGAGGGTTCCCTTTTCTCCACACCCTCTCCAACATTTGTTGTTTGTAGATTTTCTGATGATGCCCATTCTAACCAGTGTGAGGTGATACCTCATTGTAGTTTTGATTTGCATTTCTCTAATAATTAGTGATGTTGAGCATCTTTTCATGTGCCTCTTGGCCATCTTTATGTCTTCTTTGGAGAGATGTCTATTTAGATCTTCTGCCCATTTTTGGATTGGGTTGTTTGTTTCTTTAGTATTGAGCTGAATGTGCTGTTTATATATTTTGGAGATTAATCCTTTGTCCACTGATTCGTTTGCAAATAATTTCTCCCATTCTGAGGGTTGTCTTTTCGTCTTGTTTATAGTTTCCTTTGCTGTGCAAAAGCTTTTAAGTTTCATTAGGTCCCATTTGTTTATTTATTTATTTATTTTTAACATCTTTATCGGAGTATAATGGCTTTACAATGGTGTGTTAGTTTCTGCTGTATAACAAAGTGAATCATTATTTTTGTTTTTATTTCCATTACTCTAGGAGGTGGGTCAAAAAAGATCATGCTGTGATCTATGTCAAAGACTGTTCTGCCTATGTTTTCCTCTAAGACTTTTATAAGGTCCGGTCTTACATTTAGGTCTTTAATCCATTTTCAGTTTATTTTTGTGTATGGTGTTAGGGAGTGTTCTAATTTCATTCTTTTATATGAAGCAGTCCAGTTTTTGCAGCACCACTTATTGAAGAGACCATCTTTTCTCCATTGTATATCATTGCCTCCTTTGTCATAGATTAGTTGACCATAGGTGCATGGATTTATCTCTGGGCTTTCTATCCTATTCCATTGATCTATATTTCTGTTTTTGTGCCAGTACCATATTGTATTGATTGCTGTAGCTTTGTAGTATAGTCTGAAGTCAGGGAGTCTGATTCCTCCAGCTCTGTTTTCTTTTTTTCCTAAAGAGTGCTTTGGCTATTCAGGGTCTTTTGTGTCTCCATACAAATTTTAAGATTTTTTTGTTCTAGTTCTGTAAAAAATGCCATTGGTAATTTGTGAGGGATTACACTGAATCTCTAGATTGCTTTGGGTAGTATAGTCATTTTCACAATGTTGATTCTTCCAATCCAAGAACATGGTGTATCTCTTCATCTGTTTTTGGTATCTTTGATTTCTTTCATCAGTGTCTTATAGTTTTCTGAGTACAGGTCTTTTACCTCCTTAGGTAGGTTTATTCCTAGGTATTTTATTCTTTTTGTTGCAATGGTGAATGGGATTGTTTCCTTAATTTCTCTTTCTGATCTTTCATAGTTAGTTGTATGGGAATGCAAGAGATTTCTGGGCATTAATTTTGTATCCTGCAACTTTACCAAATTCATTGATTAGCTCTAGTCGTTTTCTAAAGGCAACTTTAGGATTACCTATGTATAGTATCATGTCATCTGCAAACAGTGTCAGTTTTACTTCTTCTTTTCCAATTTGTATTCCTCTTATTTCTTTTTCTTCTCTGATTGCCATGGCTAGGACTTCCAAAACGATGTTGAATAATAGTGGCGAGAGTGGACATCCTTGTCTTTTTCCTGAACTTAGAGGAAATGCTTTCATTTTTTTCACCATTGAGAATGATGTTTGCTGTGGGTTTGTCATATATGGCCTTTATTATGTTGAGGTAGGTTTCCTCTGTGCCTACTTTCTGGAGGGTTTTTTATCATAAATGGGTGTTGAATTTCATCGAAAGCTTTTTCTGCATCTATTGAGATGATCATATGGTTTTTATTCTTCGATTTGTTAATATGGTCTATCACATTGATTGATTTGCATATATTGAAGAATCCTTGCATCCCTGGGATAAATCCAACTTGGTCATGGTGTATGAACCTTTTAATGCGTTGTCGGATTCTATTTGCTAGTATTTTTTGAGGATTTTTGCATCTATATTCATCAGTAATGTTGGTCTGTAATTTTCTTTTTTTGTAGTAACTTTGTTTGGTTTTGGTACCAGGGTGATGGTGGCCTCGTAGAATGAGTTTGGGAGTGTTCCTTCCTCTGCAATTTTTTGGAAGAGTTTGAGGAGGGTGGGTGTTAGCTCTTCTCTAAATGTTTGATAGAATTCACCTCTGAAGCCATCTGGTCCTGGAATTTTGTTTGTTGGAAGATTTTTTTGTGTGTGTGGTACACGGGCCTCTCACTGTCGTGGCCTCTCCCATTGCGGAGCACAGGCTCCTGACGCGCAGGCTCAGCGGCCACGGCTCACGGGCCTAGCTGCTCCGCGACATGTGGGATCTTCCCGGACCGGGGCACGAACCTGTGTCCCCTCCATCAACAGGCGGACTCTCAACCACTGCGCCACGAGGGAAGCCCTTGTTGGAAGATTTTTAATCACAGTCTCATTTTCATTACTTGTGATTGGTCTGTTCATATTTTCTGTTTCTTCCTGGTTCACTCTTGGAAGTTTATACCTTCCTAATAATTCATCCATTTCTTCCAGGTTGTCTATTTTATTGGCATAGAGTTGCTTGTAGTAGTCTCTTATGATGTTTTTGTATTTCTGCAGTGTCCGTTGTAACTTCTCCTTTTTCATTTCTAATTTTATTGATTTGAGTCCTCTCCCTCTTTGTCTTGATGAGTCTGGCTAAAGGTTTATCAATTTTATCTTCTCAAAGAACCAGCTTTTAGTTTTATTGATCGTTGCTATTGTTTTCTTTGTTTCTATTTCATTTACTTGTGCTCTGATCTTTATGATTTTTTTCTTTCTAACTTTGGGTTTTGTTCTTCTTTTTCTAGTTCCTTTAGGTGTAAGGTTAGATTGTTTATTTGAGATTTTTCTTGTTTCTTGAGGTAGGATTGCATTGCTATAATCTTCCCTCCTAGAACTGCTTTTGCTGCATCCCATAGGTTTTGGATCGTTGTGTTTTCATTGTCAGTTGTCTCTAGGTATTTTTTGATTTCCTCTTTGATTTCTTCAGTGAACTCTAGGTTACGTAGTAATGTAGTTTTTAGCCTCCATGTGTTTCTGTTTTTTACCTTTATTTCCCTGTAATTGATTTCTAATCTCATAGCGTTGTGGCTGGAAAACATGCTTGATATGATTTCAATTTTCTTAAATTTACTGAGGCTTGATTTGTGACCCAAGATGTGATCTATCCTGGAGAATGTTCCATGTGCACTTGAGAAGAAAGTGTAATCTTCTGTTTTCAGAAGGCATTTCCTATAAATAGCAATTAAATAAATCTGGGGGGAGGGACCTTCAAGATGGCAGAGGAGTAAGACATGGAGATCACCTTCCTCCCCACAAATACATCAAAAACTCCTCAACATGTGGTACAACTGCTACAGCACACCTACTGAACGCTGGCAGAAGACATCAGACTTCCCAAAAGATGCCCTCAGGCGACCTAAATGCAGAGGTGGGGTCAAATGCAAAGCTGAACCCCAGGAACGGAGCAAACAAAGAAGAGAAATGGAAATTTCACCCAGCAGCCTCAGGAGCAGAGGATTAAATCTCCACAATCAACTTGATATACCCTGCATCTGTGGAATACCTGAATAGACACCAAATCATCCAAAATTGAGGTGGTGGACTTTGGGAGCAGCTGTAGACTTGGGGTTTGCTTACTGCATCTAATTTGTTTCTGGTTTTATATTTATCTTAGTTTAGTATTTAGATCTATTATCATTGGTAGATATTTTTTAACATCTTTATTGGAGTATAATTGCTTTACAATGGTGTGTTAGTTTCTGCTGTATAACAGAGTGAATCAGCTATACATATACATATATCCCCATATCTCCTCCCTCTTGTGTCTCCCTCCAACCCTCCCTATGCCACCCCTCTAGATGGGTCACAAATCACCGAGCTGATCTCCCTGTTCTATGTGGCTGCTTACCACTAGCTATCTATTTTATTTTTGGTAGTATATATATGTCCATGCCACTCTCTCACTTAGTCTCAGCTTACCTTTGCCCTCCCTGTGTCATCAAGTTCATTTCCTGCGTCTGCATTTTTATTCTTGTCCTGCCCCTAGATTCTTCACAACCATTTTTTTTTTTTGGATTCCATATATATGTGTTAGTATATGGAAATTGTTTTTCTCTTTCTGGCTTACTTCAATCTGTATGACAGTCTCTAGGTCCATCAACCTCACTACAAATAACTCAATTTCGTTTCTTTTTATGGCTGAGTAATATTCCATTGTATATATGTGCCACATCTTCTTTATCCATTCATCCGATGATGGGCACTTAGGTTGTTTCCATCTCCGGGCTATTGTAAATAGAGCTGCAATGAACATTTTGGTACATGACTGTTTTTGAATTTTGGTTTTCTCAGGGTATATGCCCGTAGTGGGATTGCTGGGTCATATGGTAGTTCTATTTTTAGTTTTTTAAGGAACCTCCATACTGTTCTCCATAGTGGCTGTACCAATTCACATTCCCACCAGCAGTGCAAGAGTGTTCCCTTTTCTCCACATGCTCTCCAGCATTTATTTTGTCTAGATTTTTTGATGATGGCCATTCTGACCGGTGTAAGATGATATTTCGTTGTAGTTTTGATTTGCATTTCCCTAATGATTAATGATGTTGAGCATTCTTTCATGTGTTTGTTGGCAGTCTGTATATCTTCTTTGGAGCAATGTCTGTTTATGTCTTCTGCCCATTTGTGGGTTGGGTTGTTAGTTTTTCTGTTATTGAGCTGCATGAGCTGCTTGTAAATTTTGGAGATTAATCCTTTGTCAGTTGCTTCATTTGCAAATATTTTCTCCCATTCTGAGGGTTGTCTTTTGGTCTTGTTTATGGTTTCCTTTGTTGTGCAAAAGCTTGGAAGTTTCATTAGGTCACTTTTGTTTATTTTTGTTTTTATTTCCCTTTCTCTAGGAGGTGGGTCAAAAAGGATCTTGCTGTGATTTATGTCATAGAGTGTTCTGCCTATGTTTTCCTCTAAGAGTTTTATAGTGTCTGGCCTTACATTTAGGTCTTTAATCCATTTTGAGTTTATTTTTGTGTATGGTGTTAGGAAGTGTTCTAATTTCATTCTTTTACATGTAGCTGTCCTGTTTTTCCAGCACCACTTATTGAAGATGCTGTCTTTTCTCCATTGTATATTCTTGCCTCCTTTATCAAAAATAAGGTGACCATAGCTGCATGGGTTCATCTCTGGGCTTTCTATCCTGTCCCATTGATCTATATTTCTGTTTCTGTGCCAGTGCCATACTGCTAGCTTTGTAGTATAGTCTGAAGTCTGGGAACCTGATTCCTCTGGCCCCATTTTTCTTTCTCAAGATTGCTTTGGCTATTCCGGGTCTTTTGTGTTTCCATGCAAATTTTGAAATTTTTTTCTTCTCGTTCTGTGAAAAATGCCAGTGGTAGTTTGATAGGGGTTGCATTGAATCTGTAGATTGCTTTGGGTAGTAGAGTCATTTTTACTATGTTGATTCTTCGAATCCAAGAACATGGTATATCTCTCCATCTGTCTGTATCTTCTTTAATTTCTTTAATCAGTGTCTTATAGTTTTCTGCATACAGGTATTTTGTCTCCTTAGGTAGGTTTATTCCTAGGTATTTTATTATATTTTTTGCAATGGTAAATGGGAGTGTTTCCTTAATTTCTCTTTCAGATTTTTCTTCATTAGTGTATAGAAATGCAAGGGATTACTGTGCATTAATTTTGTATCCTGATACTTTACCAAATTCGTTGATTAGCTCTAGCAGTTTTTTGGTAACATCTTTAGGATTCTCTATTTATAGTATCATCTCATGAGTAAACAGTGACAGCTTTGTATCTTCTTTTCTGATTTGGATTCCTTTTATTTCTTTTTCTTCTCTGATTGCTGTGGCTTACATTTCCAAAACTATGTTGAATAACTGTGGTGAGAGTGGACATCCATGTTTTGTTCCTGATCTTAGAGGAAATGGTTTTAGTTTTCCACCATTGAGAAGGACGTTGGCTGTGGGTTTGTCCTATATGGTCTTTATTATGTTGTGGTAACTTCCCTCTATGCCTACATTCTGGAGGGTTTTTATCAGAAATGGGTGTTGAATTTTGTGGAAAGCTTTTTCTACATCTATTGAGATGATCATATGGTCTTTCTCCTTCAACTTGTTAATATGGTTTATCACATTGATTGTTTTGTGTATATTCAAGAATCCTTGCACTCCTGGGATAAACCCCACTTGATCATGGTGTATGATCCTTTTAATGTGCTGTTGGATTCTCTTTGCTAGTATTTTGTTGAAGATTTTTGCATCTATGTTCATCATTGCTATTGGCCTGTAGTTTTCTTTGTGACATCGTTGTCTGGCTTTGGTATCAAGGTGATGGTGGCCTCGTATAATGAATTTGGTAGTGTTTCTCCCTTTGTTATATTTTCGAAGTGTTTTAGAAGGATAGGTGTTAGCTCTTCTCTAAAGTTTTGATAGAATTCGCCTGTGAAGCCATCTGGTCCTGGGCTTTTTTTGTTGAAAGATTCTTAATCACAGTGTCAATTTGAGTGCTTCTGATTTGTCTGTTTATATTTTCTATTTCTTCTTGGTTCAGTCTCAGAAAGTTGTGCCTTTTTAAGAATTTGTCCTTTTCTTCCAGGTTGTCCATTTTATGGGGATATAGTTGCTTGTAGTAATCTCTCATGATCCTTTGTATTTCTGCAGTGTCAGTTGTTACTTTTCTTAATTTCTAATTCTATTGATTTGAGTCTTCTCCCTCTTTTCCTTGATGAGTCTGGCTAATGGTTTATCAATTTTGTTTATCTTCTCAAGGAACCAGCTTGTAGTTTCATTTATGTTTGCTATTGTTTCCTTCATTTCTTTTTCATTTATTTTTGATCTGATCTGTATGATTTCTTTCCTTCTGCTCATTTTGGGTTTCTTTTGTTCTTCTTTCTCCAGTTGCTTTAGGTGTAAGGTTAGGTTGTTTATTTGAGATGTCTCTTGTTTCTTAAGGTAGGATTGTATTGCTATAAACTTCCCTCTTAGAACTGCTTTTGCTGCATCCCATAGGTTTTGTGTCATCGTGTTTTCATTGTCATTTGTTTCTAGGTATTTTTTTGATTTCCTCTTTGATTTCTTCTGTGATCTCTTGGTTATTAAGTACTGTATTGTTTAGCCTTCATGTGTTTGTATTTTTTACAGATTGTTTCCTATAATTGATATGTAGACTCATAGCCTTGTGGTCAGAAAAGATACTTGATATGATTTCAATTTTCTTAAATTTAGCAAGGCTTGATTTTTGACCCAAGATATGACCTATCCTGGAGAACATTCCATGAGCACTTGAAAAGAAAGTGTATTCTGTTGTTTTTGGGTGGAATGTCCTCTAAATGTCAATTAAGTCCATCTTGTTTAATGTATCATTTAAAGCTTGTGTTTCCTTATTTATTTTCATTGTGGATGATCTGTCCATTGGTGAAAGTCGGTTATTAAAGTCCCCTACTACTATTGTGTTACTGTCGACTTCCCTTTTATGGCTGTTATTATCTGCCTATGTATTGATGTGGTCCTGTGTTGGGTGCATAAATATTTACAATTGTTATATCTTCTTCTTGGATTGATCCCTTGGTCATTATGTAGTGTCCATCTTTGTCTCTTGTAATAGTCTGTATTTTAAAGTCTATTTTGTCTGACATGAGAATTGCTACACCAGCTTTCTTTTGACTTCCATTTGTGGAATATCATTTTCCATCCCCTCAGTTTCAGGCTGTACGTGTCCCTACGTCTGCAGTGGGTCTCTTGTAGATCACATACATAGGGGTCTTCTTTTTGTAACCATTCAGCCAGTCTATGTGTTTTGGTTGGAGCATTTAATCCATTTACATTTAAGGTAACTATCGTTATGTATGTTCCTATTACCATTTTCTTAACTGTTTCGGGTTTGTTTTCGTAGGTCTTTTCCTGCTCTTGTATTTCCTGCCTAGTGCAGTTCCTTTAGCATTTGTTGTAAAGCTGGTTCGGTGGTGCTGAATTCTCTTAGCTTTTACTTGTCTGCAAAGGTTTTAATTTCTCCCTCAAATCTGAATGAGATCCGTACTTGTAGAGTAATCTTGGTTGTCGTTTCTTCCCATTCATCACTTTAAATATGTCCTGCCACTCCCTTCTGGCTTGCAGAGTTTCTGCTGACAGATCAGCTGTTAACCTTATGGGGATTCCCTTATGTGTTATTTGTTGTTTTTCCCTTGCTGCTTTTAATATTTTTCTATGTATTTAATTTTTGATAGTTTGATTAATATGTGTCTTGGCATGTTTATCCTTGGATTTATCCTGTATGGGACTCTGCGCTTCCTGGACTGGATTGACTATTTCTTTTCCCATATTAGGGAAGTTTTCAACTATAATCTCTTTAAATATTTTCTCAATTGCTTTTCCTTTTTCTTCTTCTTCTGGGACCCCTATTATTTGAATGTTGGTGCGTTCAGTGTTGTCCCAGAGGTCTCTGAGACTATCCTCAATTCTTTTCATTCTTCTTTCTTTATTCTGCACTGCGGTAGTTATTTCCACTATTTTATCTTCCAGGTCACTTATCCATTCTTCTGCCTCAGTTATTTTGCTATTGATTTCTTCTAGAGAAATTTTAATTTCATTTATTGTTTTCTTCCTCATTGTTTGATCTTTAGTTCTTCTAGGTCCTTGTTAAACGTTTCTTGTATTGTCTCCATTCTGTTTCCAAGATTTTGGATCATCTTTACTATCACTACTCTGAATTGTTTTGCAGGTAAACTGCCTATTTCCTCTTCATTTGTTTAGTCTGGTGGGTTTTTGCCTTGCTCCTTCATCTGATGCGTGTTTCTCTGTCTTGTAATTTTGGTTAACTTACTGTGTTTGGGGTTGACTTTTTGCAGGCTGCAGGTTCTTAGTTGCTGTTGTTTTTGGTGTCTGGCTCCAGTGGGTGAAGTTGGTTCTGTGGGTTGTGTAGGCTTCCTGGTGGCAGGGACTGGTGCCTGTGTTCTGGTGCATGAGGCTGGATCTTGTCTTTCTGGTGGGCAGGTCCACATCTGGTGGTGTGTTTTCGGGTGTCTGTGACCTTATTATGATTTTAGGCAGCCTCTCTGCTAATTGGTGGGGTTGTGTTCCTGTCTTTCTAGTTGTTTGGCACAGGCTGCACTGTAACTTGCTGGTCATTGAGTGCAGCCGGGTCTAGTGTTGAGATGGAGATCTCTGGGTGAGCTTTCGCTGTTTGCTATTACGTGGGGCCGGGAGGTCTCTGGTGGACCAATGTCCTGAACTTAGCTCTCCCACCTCAGAGTCTCAGGCCTGACACCCAGCTGGAGCACCAAGACCCTGTCAGCCACACGGCTCAGAAGAAAAGGGAGAGAAAAAGAAAGAAAGAAAAACATAAAATAAAACAAAATAAATTAAAGTTATTAAAATAAAGAATTTAAAAATTGTTAAAAATTAAAAAGTAATTGAAAAAGAAAAAATAAGAAAGGAAAGAAAAAGAAAGAAGAGATCAACCAAACCAAAAAACAAATTCACCAATGACAACAAGTGCAAAAACTGTACTAGAAAACAAAAACAAAACAAAGGACAGACAGAACCCTAGGACAAATGGTAAAAGCAAAGGTATACAGACAAAATCACTCAAAGAAGAATACACATACATACTCACAAAAGGAGAAAAAGGAAGAAAATATATATCTATATATTTAAAAAAAGGAAGCGAGCAATGAAATCAATAAACAAATATTCCCATGATAATAAACTCTAAATACTAAACTAAGTTAAACATAAGGCTAGAAACAAATTAGATGCAGAAAGCAAACCCCAAGTCTACAGTTGCTCCCAAAGTCCACTGCCTCAATTTCGGATGATTTGTTGTCTATTCATGTATTCCACAGATGCAAGGTACATCAAGGTGATTGTGGAGATTTAATCCGCTGCTCCTGAGGCTGCTGGGAGAGATTTCCCTTTTTCTTCTTTGTTCGCACAGCTCCTGGGGTTCAGCTTTGGATTTGGCCGCACCTCTGCGTGTAGGTCGCCTGAGGGCATCTCTTCTTTGATCAGATAGGACAGGGTTAAAGTAGCAGCTGATTCGGGGGCTCTGGCTCACTCAGGCTGGGGGAAGGGAGGGTTATGGATGTGGGGCGAGCCTGCAGTGGCAGAGGCCAACATGACGTTGTAACAGCCTAAGGCGTGCCACGTGTTCTCCCAAGGAAGTTGTCCCTGGGTCATGGGACCCTGGCAGTGGTGGGCTGCACAGGCTCTCGGGAGGGGCGGTGTGGGAAGTGACCTGTGCTCGCACACAGGCTTCTTGGTGGCAGCAGCAGCAGCCTTAGCGTTTCATGCCAGTCTCTGCGGTCTGCGCTGATAGCCGCTGCTCCCGCCGGTCTCTGGAGCTCGTGTAGGTGGTGCTCTGAATTCCCTCTCCTCGCGCAGCCCGAAGCAATGCTCTCTTGCCTCTTAGGCAGGTTCAGACTTTTTTCTGGACTCCCTCCCAGCTAGCTGTGGCACAGTAGCCCCCTTCAGACTGTGTTCACACAGCCAACCCCAGTCCTCTCCCTGGGATCTGACCTCCGAAGCCCAAGCCTCAGCTCCCAGCCCCCGCCTGCCCCGGCGGGTGAGCAGACAAGCCTCTCGGGCTGGTGAGTGCTGGTCGGCACCGATCCTCTGTGCGGGAATCTCCCCGCTTTGCCCTCCGCACCCCTGTTGCTGCGCTCTCCTCCGCGGCTCCGAAGCTTCCCCCCTCTGCCACCCACCGTCTCCGCCCAAGAAGGGGCTTCCTAGTGTGTGGAAACCTTTCCTCCTTCACAGCTCCCTCCCACTGATGCAGGTCCTGTCCCTATTATTTTGTCTTTGCTTTTCTTTTGCGCTCCCCAGGTACATGGAGAGTTTCCTGCCTTTTGAGAAGTCTGCGCGGTCCTCTGCCAGCGTTCACTAGGTGTTCTGTAGGAGTTGTTCCACATGTAGATGTATTTCTGATGTATTTGTGGGGAGGAGGGTGATCTCCACGTCTTATTCCTCCGCCATCTTGAGGGTTTCTCTCCATTCGTAGATTTGTTTATATATTTAGTTGCTCTCTTACTTTTTTATATATATATATATAGATTTTTTCCTTTTTCTCTTTTCACAAGTGTGTATGTGTATGCTTCTTTGTGTGATTTTCTCTGTATAGCTTTGCTTTTACCACTTGTCCTAGGGTTCTGGCTGTCTAGGTTTTTTTTTTTAGTATAGTTTTGGTGCTTGTTATCATTGGTGAATGTGTTTTTTTGGTTTGGTTCCTCCTTTCTTTTTTCTATTTTTTATTACTTTTTTATTTTCAATAATATTTTTTTACATAACTTTATTTTATTTTATTCTTTCTTTCCTTCCTCCCTCCCTCCCTCCTTTGTTTCTTTCTTTCCTTCTTTTTTCTCTCTCTCTCTCTTTTTTTTCTCCCTTTTCTTCTGAGCAATTTGGCTAATGGGGTGTTGGTGCTCCAGCTGGGTGTCAGGACTGACCCTCTGAGGTGGCAGAGCCGAACTCAAGACATTGGTCCACCAGAGACCTCCCGGTCCACATAATATCAAACGGTGAAAGCTCTCCCAGAGATCTCCATCTCAACGCTAAGACCCAGCTCCACTCAATGACCAGCAAGCTACAGTGCTGGACACCCTGTGCCAAACAACTAGCAAGACAGGAACACAGCACAACCCATTAGCAGAGAGGCTGCCTGTAATCATAATAAGTTCACAGATACCCCAAAACGCACCACTGGACACAGTTCTGCCCACCATAAATATCCAGCCTCATCCACCAGAACACAGTCACCAGTCCCCTCCACCTAGAAGCCTACACAACCCACTGAACCAACCTCACCCACTGGGGACAGACACCAAAAACAACGGGAACCACAAACCTGCAGCCTGCAAAAAGGAGACCCCAAACACAGTATGTTAAGCAAAATGACAAGACAGAGAAACACACAGCAGATGAAGTAGCAAGGTAAAAATGCACCAGACCAAAGAAATGAAGAGGAAATAGGGAGTCTACCTGAAAAAGAATTCAAAGTAATGATAGTAAAGATGATCCAAAATCTTGGAAATAGAATGCAGAAAATACAAGAAACTTTTTTTTTTTTTTTTTTTTTTTTTTTTTTTTTTTTTTTATGCGTTACGCGGGCCTCTCACCGCTGCGGCCTCTCCCGCTGCGGAGGACAGGCTCCGGACGCGCAGGCCCAGCGGCCATGGCTCACGGGCCCAGCCGCTCCGCGGCACGCGGGATCCTCCCAGACCGGGGCACGAACCCGCGCCCCCTGCATCGGCAGGCGGACCCCCAACCACTGCGCCACCAGGGAAGCCCCAAGAAACTTTTTACAAGGGCCTAGAAGAACTAAAGAGCAAGCAAACAATGAGGAACAACACAATAAATGAAATTAAAAATACTCTAGAAGGAATCAACAGCAGAATAACTGAGGCAGAAGAACTGATAAGTTACCTGGAAGGTAAAATAGTGGAAATAACTAACGCAGAGCAGAATAAAGAAACAAGAATGAAGGGAATTGAGGACAGTCTCAGAGGACTCTGGGACAACATTAAAAGCACCAACATTTGAAGTATAGGGGTCCCAGAAGAAGAAGAGAAAAAAAAGGTGACTGAGAAAATATTTGAAGGGATTATAGTTGAAAACTTCCCTCATATTGAAAAGAAATAGTCAATCAAGTCTAGGAAGCGCAGAGAGTCCCACACAGGATAAATCCAAGGAGAAACACACCAAGACACATATTAATCAAACTGTCAAAAAATAATTACAAAGAAAAAATATGAAAGGCAGCAAGGGAAAATCAACAAATAACAAAGAAGGCAATCCCCACAAGGTTAACAGCTGATCTTTCAGTGGAAACTCTGCAAGTCAGAGGGAGTGGCAAGACATATTTAAAGTGATGAAAGGGAGAAACCTACAACCACGATTACTCCACCCAGCAAGGATCTCATTCAGATTCGACAGAGAAATTCAAACCTTTACAGAGAAGCAAAAGCTAAGAGAATTCAGCACCACCGAACCAGCGTTACAACAAATGCTAAAGGAACTTCACTAGGCAGGAAATACAATAGAAGGAAAAGACCTACAAAAACAAACCCAAAACAGTTAAGAAAATGGTAATAGGAACATACATATCGACAACTACCTTAAATGTAAATGGAATAAATGCTCCAACCAAAAGACACAGAATGGCTGAATGGATACAAAAAAAAGACCCGTGTATATGCTGTCTACAAGAGACCCACTTCAGACCTAGGGACACATACAGACTGAAACTGAGGGGATGGAAAATGATATTCCACAAATGGGAATCAAAAGAAAACTAGAGTTGCACTTCTCATGTCAGACAAAATAGACTTAAAAAAAAAGACTATTGAAAGAGACACAGGGCTTCCCTGGTGGCGCAGTGGTTGAGAGTCCACCTGCCGATTCAGGGGACACGGGTTCGTGCCCCGCTCTGGGAGGATCCCGCATGCTGTGGAGCGGCTAGGCCCGTGAGCCATGGCCGCTGAGCCTGCGCGTCCGGAGCCTGTGCTCCGCAACGGGAGAGGCCACAACAGTGAGAGGGCCGTGTACCGTGAAAAAAAAAAAAAGAGAGACACAGAAGGACACTACATAATGATCAAGGGACCAATCCAAGACGAAGATATAACAGTTGTAAATATTTATGCACCCAACATAAGAGCACCTCAATACATAAGCCAAAAGCTAACAGCCACAAAAGGGGAAATAGACAGTAACACAATAGTAGTAGGGTACTTTAACAACCGACTTTCATCAATGGACAGATCATCCAAAATGTAAAAACAATAAGGAAATACAAGCTTTAAATGATACATTAAACAAGATGGTCTTAATTGATAATGATAGACATTCCATCCAAAAACAAAAGAATACACTTTCTCCTCAAGTGCTCATGGAACACTCTCTAGGATAGATCATATCTTGGGTCACAAATCAAGCCTTGCTAAATTTAAGAAAATTGAAACCGTATCAAGTATCTTTTCCGACCACAACGCTATGAGACTAGGTATCAATTACAGGAAAAAGTCTGTAAAAAATATAAATACAAGGAAGCTAAACAATACACTACTAAATAACCAAGAGATCACTGAAGAAATCAAAGAGGAAATCAAAAAATACCTAGAAACAAATGACAATGAAAACACGACAACACAAAACCTATGGGATGCAGCAAAAGCAGTTCTAAGAGGGAAGTTTCTAGCAATACAATCCTACCACAAGAAACAAAAAGCATCTCAAATAAACAACCTAACCTTACACCTAAATCAATTGGAGAAAGAACAAAAGAAACCCAAAGTGAGCAGAAGGAAAGCAATCATAAAAATAAGATCAGAAATAAATGAAAAAGAAATGAAGGAAATGATAGCAAACATCAATGAAACTAAAAGCTGGTTCTTTGAGAAGATAAACAAAATTGATAAACCATTAGCCAGAATCATCAACAAAAAAGGGAGAAGACACAAATCAATAAAATTAGAAATGAAAAAGGAGAAGTAATAACTGACACTGCAGAAATTCAAAGGATCATGAGAGATTACTACAAGCAACTATATGCCAATAAAATGGACAACCTGGATAAAATGGACATATTCTTACAAAAGCACAACTTCCAAGACTGAACCAGGAAGAAATAGAAAATATAAAAAGGCCAATCACAAGCACTGAAATTGAAACTGTGATTAAAAATCTTCCAACAAATCAAAGCCCAGGACCAGATGGCTTCACAGGCGAATTCTATCAAACATTGAGAGAAGAGCTAACACCTATCTTTCTCACAGTCTTCCAGAATATAGCAGAGGGAGAAACACTCCCAAACTCATTCAATGAGGACACCATCACCATGCTACCAAAGGCAGACAAAGATGTCAGAAAGAAAGAAAATTACAGGCCAATATCACTGATGAACATTGGTGCAAAAATACTCAACAAAATACTGGCAAGCAGAATCCAACAGCACATTAAAAGGATCATACATCATGATCAAATGGGGTTTATCCCAGGGGTGCAAGGATTCTTCAGTATATGCAAATCAATGAATGTGATAAACCATATTAACAAATTGAAGGAGAAAAACCATATGATCATCTCAATAGCTGCAGAAAAAGCTTTCCACAAAATTCAACAGCCATGTATGATAAAACCCTCCAGAATGTAGGCATAGAGGGAACTTACATCAACATAATAAAGGCCATATATGAAAAATCCACAGCCAACATCATTCTCAATGGTGAAAAACTAAAACCATTTCCACTAAGATCAAGAACAAGACAAGGTTGCCCACTCTCACCACTATTATTCAACATAGATTTGGAAGTTTTAGCCACAGCAATCAGAGAAGAAAAAGAAATAAAAGGAATCCAAATCAGAAAACAAGAAGTAAAGCTGTCACTGTTTGCAGATGACATGATACTATACATTGAGAATCCTAAAGATGCTGCCAGAAAACCACTAGAGCTAATCAACGAATTTGGTAAAGTAGCATAATACAAAATTAATGCACCGAAATCCCTCGCATTCCTATACACTAATGATGAAAAATCTGAAAGAGAAATTAAGGAAACACTTCTATTTACCATTGCAACAAAAATAATAAAATACCTAGGAATAAACCTACCTAAGGAGACAAAATACCTGTATGCAGAAAACTATAAGACACTGATGAAAGAAATTAAAGATGATACAAACAGATGGAGAGATATACCACGTTCTTGGATTGGATGAATCAACATAGTAAAAATGACTCTACTACCCAAACAATCTACAGATTCAATCCCTATCAGACTACCACTGGCATTTTTCACAGAACTAGAACAAAAAATTTCAAAAGTTATATAGAAACACAAAAGACCCCGACTAGCCAAAGCAGTCTTGAGAAAGAATATTGGAGCCAGAGGAATCAGGTTCCCAGTCTTCAGACTATACTACAAAGCTACAGTAATCAAGACAGTATGGTACTGGCACAAAAACAGAAATATAGATCAATGGAACAGGATAGAAAGCCCAGAGATAAACCCACGCACATATGGTCACCTTATCTTTGATAAAGGAGGCAAGAATACACAGTGGAGAAAAGACAGCCTCTTCAGTAAGTGGCACTGGGAAAACTGGAGAGCTACATGTTAACGAATGAAATTAGAACACTCCCTAACACCATATACAAAAATAAACCCAAAATGGATTAAAGACCTAAATGTAAGGCCAGAAACTATAAAACTCTTAGAGGAAAACATAGGCAGAACACCCTGTGACCAAGATCTTTTTGACTCACCTCCTAGAGAAATGGAAATAAAAACAAAAATAAACAAATGGGACCTAATGAAACTTCAAAGCTTTTGCAAAGCAAAGGAAACCATAAACAAGACCAAAAGACAACCCTTAAAATGGGAGAAAATATTTGCAAATGAAGCAACTGACAACGGATTAATCTCCAAAGTTTATAAGCAGCTCATGCAGCTCAATATCAAAAAAAAAACAACTAAATCCAAAAATGGGCAGAACTAAATAGACATTTCTCCAAAGAAGATATACAGATTGCCAACAAATACATGAAAGGATGCTCAACATCACTATTCATCAGAGAAATGTAAATCAAAACTACAATGAGGTATCACCTCATAGCAGTCAGAATGGCCATCATCAAAAAATCTAGAAACAATGAATGCTGGAGAGGGTGTGGAGAAAAGGGAACCCTCTTGCACTGTTGGTCGGAATGTAAATTGATACAGCCACTGTGGAGAACAGTATGGAGGTTCCTTAAAAAACTAAAAATAGAACTACCATATGACCCAGCAATCCCACTACTGGGCATATACCCTGAGAAAACCATAATTCAAACAGAGACATACACCACAATGTTCATTGCAGCTCTATTTACAATAGGCAGGACATGGAAGCAACCTAAGTGTCCATCGACAGATGAATGGATAAAGAAGATGTGGCACATATATACAATGGCATATTACTCAGCCATAAAAGGAAATGAAGTTGAGTTATTTGTAGTGAGGTGGATGGACCTAGAGACTGTCATACAGAGTGAAGTAAGTCAGAAAGAGTAAAACAAATACCATATGCTAACACATATATATGGAATCTAAAAAAAAAGAAATGGTTCTGAAAGCCTAGAGACATTACAGGAATAAAGACGGAGACATAGAGAATGGACTTGAGGACCCAAGGAGGGGGAAGGGTAAGCTGTGACAAAGTGAGAGAGTGGCATGGACATATATACACTACCAAATGTAAAACCGATAGCTAGTGGTAAGCGGCCGCATAGCACAGGGAAATCAGCTCAGTGCTTTGTGTCCACCTAGAGGGGTGGGATAGGGAGGGTGGAAGGGAGACACAGAAGGAGGAGATATGGGGATATATGTATATGTATAGCTGATTCACTTTTTCATACAGCAGAAACTAACAGACCATTGTAAAGCAATTATAGTCCATTAAAGATGTTTTTTAAAAAAGAAATTTATCTGGTCTACTGTTTCATTTAAAGCTTGTGTTTCCTTATTAATTTTCTGTCTGAATGCTCTGTCTATTGCTGTCAGTGAGGTGTTAAAGTCCCCCACTATTATTGTGTTATTGTCGAGTTCCTCTTTTATAGCTGTTAGCATTTGTCTTATGTATTGAGGTGGTCCTTTGTTGAGTGCATATGTATTTATAATTGTTATATCTTCTTCTTGGATTGATCCCTTGATCGTTATATAGTGTCCTTCCTTGTGTCTTGTAACATTTATTTTAAAGTGTATTTTATCTGATATGAGTATTGCTACTCCAGCTTTCTTTTGATTTACATTTGCATGGAATATCTTTTTCCATCCCCTCACTTTCAGTCTGTATGTGTCCCTAGGTCTGAAGTGGGTCTCTTTTAGACAGCATATATATGGGTCTTGTTTTTGTATCCATTCAGCAAGCCTGTGTCTTTTGGTTGAAGTATTTAATCCATTCAAATTTAAGGTAATTATTGATATATTTGTTCCTATTACCATTTTCTTAACTGTTTTGGTTTGTTTTCATAGGTCCTTTTCTTCTCTTTTGTTTCCGACTTAGAGAAGTTCCTTTAGCATTTTTTGTAGATGGTTTGGTGGTGCTGAATCCTGTTAGCTTTTGCTTGTCTGTAAGGCTTTTAATTTCCCCGTCGAATTTGAATGAGATCCTTGCTGGGTAGAGTAATCTTGGTTGTAGGTTCTTCCCTTTCATCACTTTAAATATATCATGCCACTCCCTTCTGAATTTCAGAGTTCCTGCTGAGAAATCAGCTGTTAACCTTATGGGAGTTCCCTTGTATGTTATTTTTCTTTTTTCCCTTGCTGCTTTCAATAATTTTTCTTTGTCTGTAATTTTTGTCAATTTGATTACTATGTGTCTCGGCGTGTTTCTCCTTGGGTTTATCCTGTATGGGACTCGCTGTGCTTCCTGGGCTTGGGTGGCTATTTCCTTTCCCATGTTAGGGAAGTTTTCAACTATAATCTCTTCAAATATTTTCTCTGGTCCTTTCTCTCTCTCTTCTCCTTCTGGGACCCCTATAATGTGAATGTTGTTGCATTTAATGTTGTCCCAGAGGTCTCTTATGCTGTCTTCATTTCTTTTCATTCTTTTTTCTTTATTCTGTTCTGCAGCAGTGAATTCCTCCATTCTGTCTTCCAGGTCACTTATCCATTCTTCTGCCTCAGTTATTCTGCTACTGACTCCTTCTAGTGTAGTTTTCACTTCAGTTATTGTGTTGTTCATCTCTGTTTGTTCTTTAATTCTTCTAGATCTTTGTTAAACATTTCTTGTATCTTCTCGATCTTTGCCTCCATTATTTTTCCAAGGTTCTGGATCATCTTCACTATCATTATTCTGAATTCTTCTTCTGGAAGATTGCCCATCTCCATTTCATTTAGTTGTTTTTCTGGGGTTTTATCTTGTTCCTTCATCTGGTACATAGCCCTCTACCTTTTCATCTTGTCTCTCTCTCTGTGAATGTGGTGTTTGTTCCACAGGCTGCAGGATTGTAGTTCTTCTTGCTTCTGCTGTCTGCCCTCTGGTGGATGAGGCTATCTAAGACGCTTGTGGAAGCTTCCTGATGGGAGGGACTGGTGGTGGGTAGAGCTGGGTGTTCCTCTGGTGGACAGAGCTCAGTAAAACTTTAATCTGCTTGTCTGCTGGTGGGTGGGGCTGAGTTCCCTCCCTGTTGGTTGTTTGGCCTGAGGTGACCCAGCACCGGAGGCTACAGGCTCTTTGGTGGGGCTAATGGTGGACTTCGGGAGGGCTCCTGTCCAGGAGTACTTCCCAGACCTTCTGCTGTCAGTGTCCTTGTCCTCATGGTGAGACACAGCCACCCCCCGCCTCTACAGGAGACCCTCCAACACTTGCCGGTAGGTCTGGTTCAGTCTCCTATGGGGTCACTGCTCCTTCCGCCTGGGTCCTGATGTGCACACTTCTTTGTGTGTGCCCTCCAAGAGTGGAGTCTCTGTTTCCCCCAGTCCTGTCGAAGTCCTGCAATCAAATCCTGCTAGCCTTCAAAATCTGATTCTCTGGGAATTCCCCCTCCCGTTGCCGGACCCCCAGGTTGGGAAGCCTGACGTGGGGCTCAGAACCTTCAGTCCAGTGGGTGGACTTCTGTGGTCTAAGTGTTCTCCAGTCTGTGAGTCAGCCACCCAGCGGTTATGGGGTGTGATTTATTGTGATTGCACCCCTCCTACCGTCTCATTGCGGCTTCTCCTTTGTCTTTGGCTGTGGGGTATCTTTTCTGGTGAGTTCCAGTGTCTTCCTGTCGATGATTGTCCAGTTGATGATTGTTGTTGTTTGTTTGTGTACTTGTCATTGTTGTCTCTTTGTGCCTCTAATACAATCACTGTCTTCATTGTTCTCGGCCTCCTTTGACTTTTCAGCGGTGGTCAGAACATTCTCTTATTTAGGGGTTACTATTGCAATCTTATTTTCAGGTTTGGCACTCTCTCTGTCTCTCTCTCTCTCTCTCTCTCTGTGTCTGTCTGTGCCTCTGTCTCTGTCTCTCAAAAGAGTTTAACCATTTAGGGAACTGTGGATAGAATGCAGGGAGGGTCTGTGAACTTGGATAGGAAAAAAAGGGCTTTTGTAATTTTACAAATCTCTAACTGAGATTTAGCTTTTTCTTCCGTTATGAATTTGGCAATAAACTGCAGTAGTATTAGCAGTAGTTGTAATTTTATCACCAGTAGAAACCACAGATGTTTTCCTGTAACATTACAGCCGTTGCCAATGTCTTAAAATACCATTTGTGCTGATCACTTTTTTGAAATTATATTAGTTATGAGACCTTCTGCTAAAACTTGTTTAACGTGTTAATAAAAAAGCACATATGTGACTATATCACAAATTTTTTAATAGTGCGCTTATTTCAATATTTCCTTGGTAATCCTATATATTTAATTTTATACATTTAAAAACATTGTTCAGGGACTTCCCTGGTGGTGCAGTGGTTAAGAATCCCCCTGCCAATGCGGGGGACACAGGTTTGATCCCTGGTCTGAGAATATCCCACATGCTGTGGAGCAACTAAGCCCATATGCCACAACTCCTGAAGCCTGCATGCCTAGAACCTGTGCTCCACAATGAGAAGCCCACGCACCACAATGAAGAGTAGCCCCTGCTCGGTGCGACTAGAGAAAGCCTGTGCACAGCCAAATGCAGCCAAAAAATAAATAAAATTTAAAGAATAAAAATAAAAACATTGTTCAGAAAGAGATCCATAGGTTTCATTGGACTGCCATGGGGGTCCATAGCACAAAAGTGGTTGAGAGGCTCCATACTGCACTTGCTACAACTGCTTGTTCTAGAAAGTAAGGAGTAGTGTTTCTTTTTGGCCACCATGTTAGCATCTTTCATCCAGAAACTTGCCCAGGCTTGTAAACATTTAGGTCAGTGTTCTTGAAAACCATTAAACCCAGGTTTCATTTTGTGTAACTACAGGCAAAAAAGGAACATTATGTGAGCCGCTCTGGTTTTCAGCCAAGCCTAATTCTTTAGGGTACAAGACCTCTGGGTGCAAGATAATCCATTTATTGCTCTACTTGTAGCCAGTTCTCCTGTTATTTGAGGGAACAGTCAGAAACGAGATAGGGTGGCTCACGGTACTGCATTTAACCATTCTTCTTCCTTGGATGCTACTGTGAACTGTGGACTTGTGTAGATCAAATGAAGATAATGAAAAACAAAGGGAAGACTGCCCATTGCGGAGCCCAAGCTAGGCAGGTACTTAACAGACGCTTGTTAGGAAAGAGAGAGGCGTGGAGGACATGTACATTTCATCTGAGGGAGGGGCAATTTTGCACCATTTCCCTTTCTCTTGATTACTTCAGTGGAGGGAGAAGGGGAGAGGGACTGGCTTAATTGTCAAGGAATTGAAGTAGTTTGGTTCAGCTCCCTGGCAACTGGAGCCTAATGAGGTAGGTACTTAATGAGCCAGATCTTCTTCCTTGTCCTCTTCTTAAAGGGCTCTTCATGGGCTCCTTGTCAGTTTCTGTCTTCCATGCTGACATACTTGTCTTCTTTTCCCCTGTTACTAACATGCAGGAAGGTATACTCATACACACACGTCAGTGAATGACTCACACTGCGAATTTGAGACGTTCTACACATACATACATAGTCCCATTGTGACTCGATTTATCATCACCAGATTTAGGTATGCTGACCCTGAAACATTCTGACTCTATATAGTGAGAGTTCAGTGGACTCTCCCACTCGCAGCTTCCCTCCACACACACAGGGTCTTTGTGGTCACAGCCCCCTCTAGAAGCATGTCACCTGTAGCTGTCAAGAGGCAAATCTTCACACCCGTCACCTACATCTGTGAGAGGTGATACTTGTTCAACCCTACATATCTGTGGGGAGTGCGCCTTCTCCAATCTGTCACGCCCCTCCTCTCCCTCCTTCCTCCCCCGTAACTACCGACCCAGGCACATGCACAGGCATTCATGACACGCGGGACTAAGGATGTGGAAGGGGCAGAGGACCCTTACCTCACAGGCACTGCACTGATCTGCTAAAGCCCCACATTGGCCTGCACTCACCTTCCAGTTTCTGCTGATATGGTGAAAAGTAACTCCCTGGCTTGTCTCTAGTTTTTTAGAGACACCTGAGAGGGCAGGCAAAGAAAGCACTCAGGTGGACCCCCTTGATGAGACTTTTCTCAGCGTGTGGGAATGTGACTCCCTTGGCTAAGCTGTGTAGCGAAATCGTTACAGGATACGCTGGGATGTCTGCCACCCACACCTTTTTTTTTTTTTTTTTTTTTTTTTGTGGTACGCGGGCCTCTCACTGTCGTGGCCTCTCCCGTTGCGGAGCACAGGCCCCGGACGCGCAGGCTCAGCGGCCATGGCTCACAGGCCCAGCCGCTCCGTGGCATGTGGGATCCTCCCGGACCGGGACACGAACCTGCATCCCCTGCATCGGCAGGTGGACTCTCAACCACTGCGCCACCAGGGAAGCCCTACCCACGCCTTTTAGAGAAGATTCCCCGACACCAAATTAGCCATTTGAAGATTGAGTGTTAAGTGATTCCCATTTGGCTAATTGCTCTTAGGGAGTCTGTCAGAACCCCTCACTTACTCCAGCCCACACTCAGAAATTCCAAAATAGCTCTGTGGTTGGGACGGTGGCTGGGGAGCAGCTCCAAATGCTAGAATGGAGACAGCCTAGGGTGGTGGCTTGGGCCCTCCGGGAACTCCTATGGGGGGCACTTAAGGTGCTTCTCAAGCTGACAGTGAGGAGAAGCTGAGCTGATGTTGTCAACCACTTGGAAGCCGAGCTGTGAGAAATGCTGGACTCTGACCAGCAGAGGATGAGAGACCCTAGATCTACTTGCACCACCTTAGGACATGGCTATCAGAACCTCAGGGCAAAGGAAACATCCATGTAGGCCAAGAGGTGACCCTTGGATTCACAGCTTTCCCCTGGAGTTAAAAGGCTCACCTAGATCTCTTTTCTCACCCCTCTCCAGCGCCGTGCCATGGATTTGTTTTGCTATGGATGAGCAGAAGATCAATGAAGCTGCGGGCTGGAATCATATTGCGTTAACTATCTATTGCTACATAACAAATCACTCCAAAACTTAGCGACTTCACACAACACAAATTTCTTATCTCTGAGTCTCTGTGGGTCAGGAGTTCAGGCACAGCTAAGCAGGTTTTCTCACAAGGCTGCAGTTAAGCTGCTGGCCAGGACTATAGTCATCTCGAGGCTCAACTGAGGAAGCATCCACTTTTAAGCTCACTCATGTGGTTGTTGGGAGGATTCAGCTCCTTGTGGGTTATTGGACTGGATCTTGCTGCTGTCCGGAGACCACCCTCCGTTCCTTGCCACATGGCCTCTCCCTGTGGGGCAGTTTACCTCATCAATGTGTCTAAGCCGCAAAGGCAATGGAGAGAGAGTGTCAGCAAGATGGATTAACAGTCTTTTGGAACCTAATCAGTGAAGTGACTTCCCATCACTTTTGCTATATTTTGTCCCGTAGGATCGAGTCACTAGGTCTAGCCTGTGCTCCATGGCTGTCGATACCAGAGGGAGCATTGGGGTCCATGTCAGGAGCTCTGAAGCAGATATAGCATAATGGAAAGAGCACTGGAGCACTGGACTGGGAGTCAGGACTCTTGTCTTCTAATTCTGGCTCTGCCATTAGCTAGCCATGGAACCTTGAGCAGTTTTCCTTACTTTCTCTTTCCTAACTTTACTATAAGATGGGGACTAATAATGCCTGCTATGAGGATGAAACAAAATGAAAAGTATAATAGTACTCTGAGGAACTTTTCCTAAGTATTATGTCTTATTTTGGGGCGGGGGGAGGTCCATCTCCCTGCAGGAGACTAGAGTGTAATGTTTAAGTCATAGACTCTGGAGATGGATACTTGGGCTTAGTCTGAGCTGTGACATTAACAGTGTGACCTTGGTCTAGTTGCTTAATCACCCTAAGTATCGTTTGCCTGTCTGTAAAATGGGATGATGATACCTACCTCACCAAGTTGTGAGGAATAAGTAAAATGATGTTTATAAAACATTTAGCAGGGTAATTGGCACACAATGAGATCTCAATAAAAATGACATTAATTTTGTTCTTATTATTGCTATTATTTTGCAATCATGTAAGGGGGCATAATCTCTTATACTCTTAAAAAAGAATTCCACAATCTCGTGCCTTACATCATTTCAGTGTCAGCACCCTAACAGAGCTGGGAACTTTTTCTCTTAATTTCCAGCTCTCATTTCTCCTGCCTCTTACACACACACACAGACATACAAATGCATACACACAATTCTACTCTAAATTTCCCTTCTGTACTTAATTATTCCTGTACTTTATTCTCTCCATGAGGATGGCAGCTAGAGAGTAAAATTGAAGGATAGCTTATTTCCTGGGAGATGGTCACAGTAACCTACTCAGAGGGCTAAAATGTGGCCCAAAAGAGAGAAGATATCTGTATGTCTATCTATGTATCTCTATCTATATGTCCATATCTCTCTCTCTCTCTCTCTTTCTCTCTCTCATCTGATGAGAGAGAGAAAGAGAGAGAGAGAGAGAGAGAGAGAGAGAAAGAGAGAGAGAGAGATAAATGCCCGAGATTTAAAAAAAAATGATCCTGAGAGCAAATGGAGGTCATCTTCCATAAATAAGAGACTGCCCGAATGCTTCAATCATCGTATTGTCATTGCTTGTCCACTCCTCCCTTTCCAACGATGTGTAAAATCCAATTTTTACATAAGCTTCTTTGATCTTTTAGACAACCTTTGTAGTGCTCCATGGATGCTGCTGTTTCAGTCCTTTGGTAATTTCCCAGGTCAGGGCAAGTAGATTACTTTGGGGCCAAAGAGTGGGCTTGCCAGTCATCTACTCTTTTTCCCAAGACAACCTCTGTATCCTGTCTGAGGTGCCGCACTCCCTTGAAACTGACCTTGATAGCTGTGCCTGCCAGGCCTTGCGATGTAGTGGAAAGAACTCTAGACTAGACCTAGGTTCTTTGTTTTGTTTTTTTTTTTTTTTCACATTCTTTTTTGAAAAAAATTTTATTGGAGTAGAGTTGATTTACAATGTTGTGTTAGTTTCAGGTGTACAGCAAAGTGAATCGGTTATCCATATACATATATCCAGTCTTTTCTAGATTCTTTTCCCATATAGGCCATTACAGAGTATTGAGTAGAGTTCCCTGTGCTATACAGTAGGTCCTTATTAGTTATCTATTTTACATATAGTAGTGTGTATATATCAGTCCCAGTCTCCCAGTTTATCCCTCCCCCCTACCTTATCCCCTGGTAACAAGTTTGTTTTCTGTTTTGTAGGTAAGTTCATTTGTACCCTATTTTTAGATTCCACATATAAGGGATATCATAGGATATTTTCAACCTAAGTTCTAATGTCACCTCTTCTGCTAGCTAACCGTATAACTGTAGGCAAGGCTGTCCTTCTCTGAGCCACACTTCCTCATCTTTTCAATGGCAATGGTAATATCTGCCCTGCTGCCCTCATAGCCTTGTTGGGCGGCTCAATGGAAATGTCAGGAAAGCCTCCTGCACACAAACAGTGCTGTGCTAATGGATGTAGTTGTGGTTAACAAGGGTCAAGGATTCTGCCTCTTGTTTCAACTGCTTCAGTCTGCAGGGACTCACCCAAATCTCTAAGGCTCAGCTTAGTCCCCATTAAATAGTCACTGTGTTGCCCAGAGGGACTTGTAAGCACGTGGCTGAATTTTCCCAAAGCACCTGTTGTTCTTTACTGTGGGTAGCCGATGCCATGCTGGGGACTGATTGTGCCTGGTATGAGAGCAGGGGGGTGGGGGAGAAGTCGGGTGGCATGCCAGCAGGCAGAGGCGGTGGTCACGGCCCTGAGACATTATTAGCTAGATGTTTTCAGGCTTTCCTAGAGAGAGAGAGGAAAAAGAAAATAGAAAGAAAATGCTTTAAAAATAGAATTTTAAATGCTGTGCAAGTAGAAGATATGACGCTGCAGCCCCCTCATTTTTTATTATTCTTACTCTGTTTGAGCACAGTGCTGGGTTCTTTCCATGAAGTATCTCATTCCATCTGCACTTCAACCCTATGAGGGAAGTGCTAAATAGATGAGAAAATTAAAGTCCTGAGAGGGGTGTAGTAGCTCTCTCAAGATCAGACAGCTTGGGACTGGTGGAGCCTCACTCTGTAGTCATCTTGAGAGGCGAATAAAGCTAGCCCCAGTTAATGGGTCAGGAGACTGAAACAGAGAGATAAATAAAGTCCCCAAAGCCAAATGGCCAGTCAGTGGAAGAGCCGATGCCAAAGCCCAAGCTTATTATCTGTACGATGTGAAATGTGGAACTTGGGCTCCCCATGTATCACCATTTCCATCAGTTCATCCATCTCTAGGCGGTGAGTCCTTGAACACGTACTCAGTGCAGGGGGCTTGCTGAAGGAGGTGGCACTGGACACAGACCACAGTCTGGTTGAGACACCAAGAGTTATACAAGGCTGAGCTTGACTAACCAAGGCCGTGTGCTGAGTGTCTGTGGACTGTAGCTGCCCCTCACAGAGACCTCAAGCAAGTCATTATATGCCATGGGTCTAAATGTGTTGTAGGCTTTTTATACTTATTACCAAATTTCTTTACAGACAGCTTGCCCAGTTTAAACTAGCCGTGCTTAAGAGAGCCCATAGGACACTTTTTGCCAACTTTGAGTCCTCTCAATTTTTTTAAAAAAACCTATTTTTTGTTGTTTATTTGATAGGCAAAATTTGCTTCCGACTGTTGCTTCATTTTTATATATTTTATGACTAGGTGAGGTTGAATGCTTTTCACATATTTATTAGCCATTTATAGTTCCTCCTTTAGAAAATAGTTGTATCTTTTGCCCACTTAATCATTAGAGTCTCAGTATTTTTCTTGACAAATTGCAAGCTCTTTATATACGAAGGCTCTCAACCTTCTGTCATGTTTGTGCTGATTGTTTTTTTAGGCTTGCTGATTCCCTGCCACTGTTTTAAAATTGAGAGGATTTCCATTTGGGGGTTGGATTGGTGTGGATGACTTTTTAAATCTTGCCACATCCCTTGTTTGTTCAAAACTGGTCTTTCCTTGGTACTGTGGTTTATACCACTCAAGGATAACCAAGTATTTCAGTTCTTAGAGGAAGCAGAGTGAATATTGTCTTCCCCTTAGTCATAGAGACTCGGCATAACCCTGCCAAGAAACAAAATTGAGCCTGTCAAGTAGTAGACAGCATAGGTCTACCGTCTTCCTTGTACACAGTGCCCGGTACATAGTAGGTGCTGAGAAAAACTTTGTTGTAAAATTAAAGCAAGCATGAATCTCCCCGCTCCCCAAGAATCATGTTTTATCAGTTATAGCCTCATATCTTATCTCAGTTACGAGGCAGACTCCCTTCTTTCTCTTTTTCTCTCAAACTCTTCTTTTCCAATATTTTAAAAATCTGATTATATCAGGAACAGGATATCTGTAGGTGTTCATAGGTTTTTAACACTAATAATCTCCATTTCAACAAGGGGTTCACAAGGTGCCCCAGTTTCTTGTGAATATTGTGGAGAGGTCTGCAACATACTGATTAAAAGCCCAGACTCTGGTGACAGAAAGATCTGATTTCAAATCCAACTTCTGCAACTTACTAGCTGTTTGACTGTTGGCAAATTACTTGACCTCCCGATGGTTTGATTTCCATTTCTGTAAAATGAAGATGATAGTAGTACATATCTCACAGGGTAGAGGTATCTCTCAGGGTTAAGTGAGATAATGTATGTAGAGCATCAGGCACAGATTAGGTAAGCATTCACTGAATGATAGCTACAATTATTATCAACAATAATAATGTACGTGTTTGGGGCAGTGGGCAAGGATGGAGGTAGCCTCAGGGACTGTATCATAAAGGACATTAACATGAAGTTCAAACACATAGATTCAAGTTCAGACTTTATCATCAAGTCATTCTGTGACTTTCTTCGCATCTGTGGGCCTGGTACACAGACAGTAAAGCGCCCTGGCATCCTCTGCCCACCTGAGCCAGAGCACTAACCCCATCATTCTTATAGCAATGGCTCCAGCATCCTAACCTGCCTTGCACTCACGCATAGAAAAGGCCTTTCTGAGGTTAAATCTAATGTAGTCTTGGGGACTCCAGGAAGAGTAAGTACTAGGACCAATGGGGTTACAAAGTTACAAAGGTAGACAGGTTTCAGCCCAATAACAGAGCTTTTCACAGTGCAGTGGGTAAACATACACAGTGAGAAGCCACATTGCCTGGGTTAGAATCCTGACTCTGACACTTACGAGCTGTGTGACTTTGAGTATTTTAGCCTCTCTGATACTCAGCTTTCTCACCTGTAACATCAGGATAATAATAGTACCTATATCATAAAGACGTTTTCAAGATTAAATAGTTTAAAATTTGTGATTTGCTTAGTTCAGTATCTGACAAACGTGAAGCACAGTGTAAGTGCTTGTTAAATAACAAAATAGATAAAATTGAGAGCTCACTAAGAATTGGAGGAAGTGGGCTTCCCTGGTGGCGCGGTGGTTGAGAACTCGCCTGCCAATGCAGGGGACATGGGTTCGAGCCCTGGTCCGGGAAGATCCCAAATGCCACAGAGCAACTAAGCCCGTGAGCTACAACTACTGAGCCTGCACTCTAGAGCCATCGAGGCACAGCTGCTGAGGCCCGCATGCCTAGAGCCTGTGCTCTGCAACAAGAGAAACCGCCACAGTGAGAAGCCCGTGCACCACAACGAAGAGTAAGCCCCGCTTGCCACAACTAGAGAGAAGCCCGCATGCAGCAATGAAGACCCAGTGCAGCCAAAAATAGAAATAAATCAATAAATCAATTTATAAAAAAATAAAAGAATTGGAGGAAGTGCTTTTATGGGTAGCGAGTTCCCTGTCACTCCCAGGATGCCAGTAGAGGCTGGTAGCATGAAAAATATTCAAACATCAGGAGAGGATTAGACAAGATAAACTTTACCATCACTTCCTGATCAGAAGTTCTATGACTTGCCCTTCAAGGTCACCCAGCTATTCAGTAGCAAGTAATACCTAGGATAAACCCAGGTTAACTCAGAACTTAGTAGAGTTTTCTTTCTTCTGTGCCACTCTCACTGTCACTTAAGCTTGTGTTTCCTCGGATGACATTTGAAGATCGATCCATGAAATTCAGTGGCATAAAGGGCAAGTTCAACTAGTCACCCTTCTCATGCTGACAAAACAGCTATTACTCAGAAATCCAGTTTTCCTTGCTGTCTCCTTGTCAGATCCCGGACAACTTTGATTGACAAGAGGCTTTGGGTGCAACTTTCATTAATGTGCTGGGTGTTGCTTGCTGATTTACAATCTTCCCATTTGTAAGGCTCCTGTTGCTCTTAAATGAGAGGAATTATCATGTCATAAAACTGATGCCATCAGCTTGTCAGTTGTATATCGGACCTAGACGTACCTGCATCTGCCATTTGACTTTAGCCTCTTATTTAAGCAGAAGATAGCATCCATTCATCTACCCTCAACCACCCCCCCACTCCCCCCCCCCCCCCCCCGCCGCCACTCACTAAAGACCAGAAGTATGCCTCCAGGTGAGGTTGTTCAGTGATAGAGTTACTCTAAGCTCAGCGGACCGGGCTGATGCTTTAATAGGCCATGCAGACAAACGGCAGTGGGAGAACTGGGGCAGAGATGATTTCTCACTTGGAGAATCAGGCTAGACTGTAGCCCGCACAGATGCAGCTTCCTGAACGATTGGAGATGGAGTGTCGGTATCATCAGCCCTAAACTGGGCTGAAATTCAAACCGGGAAGGCAAGCTAGGTATGAGCACATAGGTGAATGAATTTCCCTAAAGTAGCTACTATGCCTGTGGGGTACCCTGTGCCTAGGAAGGGGTCCTGTGAGGCACACACTTCCTAGGGTCATGGCTGAGGCACACCTATCAACCTTGAGAATCCAAGGGGGACATTCTGCCTGTTAGAGAAGGGCTGGGCCCCTCGGAGTTCTTAACCATCCCAGGAAATGTAGATATAGCAAAACGCTGTCTCCAAGATGCCGTCAGAGTGGAGGGGGGAGGTTTGCCGGCACTAAAAGACTCAACCTAGATCCAGAGAGAATGCCGCTTAGCGACCGCAAATGGCAGTAAGGCCTTGGAATCAGAGAGAACTGGGTTCTTGTCCCTGCTTTGCTAAATTCCATTGGATGAGTTACTTAACCTCTCCAAGTCTCAATTTCCTCTTCTCTAAAGTAGAGGTGATAATAAAAGTCCCTGGTTCATTGGGTCGTTGTGAGAATTACATAAGATGGAATGTAGGTGAAGCACTTAGCACTCTCCTTGGCAAAAACTAAGTGCCTAGTAAATGTTAATTATCATCATCACCGTTATGGAACAATTACTGAAAGCAGATAAATATAACTATTTAAGAAAATACATATACATTTTCACACACTTTTTAATGCATACTATATTTCACAATAAAACTGTCATTAGAAAGAGAAAAAAGGAAGGGGGAATGGTTACCAATGTATGACAAATCATGGTTCACACCCCCAGCTCTGTGACCTGTGAGTCTCTGGGTAAGTCATGTAGCCACTTCAGGCTCACAGGACCAAGCTCACAGGATACTGTGAGAATTAAATGAGGAAACCCCCAGAAAGTGCTCAGTGTGGTGCCCTGCACAGAATTAACTAAGATTTATTCCTGGTTATTATCATTATGGATGTTTACCCTCTGCAGTTCTCAGCCCTGTTGTGTTCCATGTAATTCTACCAGCCTCTACTACGTCATGCTGAGCTGTACCATAGGGAAGTCCGGAGTGTCACTAATGGACTCCTGGAGGGGGGTGTGCGATTGAGACTCTCAGGCCCTAGGGTATGACCCAGTGCTAGTGGAAAGAGGTAAAACGTTGTTAGGAGCCCACCCTGTTAACTAAAAGCACTGTGGCTTTCAAAGGCCATTGTTTTCTAGTGACCCCACGGCTGAGTCGGTTCCCCAGGGACCCTGTACCACGAGGAAGCCCCTTCCTTCCACCCCCCACCCCACTAGCCAGTTGTACGTGTGCACTCCTGGCTGACGCATTTGCCACTTTCTTCAAATATTTGTGAAAAGCTTCCCAGAGCAGGAAGCCTCGTGGCTGCAGAGCATTCCATGAGAAAGCCAAAGCAGTGGTTTCCATGGCGATGCCTTGGCACTTATTAGTGTTTGCGTAGGCACTGAGGCAAGAGCTGGGGTCCAGACAGGCCCTTTCTGGGCAGAGATGAGGAGAAGAGAGGGCTGAATTGCTCTCACTTTGCCCTCTTGGGTGGTAGCCCTCAGGGACGGTCCTGGGGGAATGTTTGGGATGCAGTTTGGCCAGATGCCTTTAGAGAATGTTTGAACTCTCCTCCGGAAGCTCCAGAACCACTCACTGTACCCAGTACCCCCTGTCTTTGCCTCTAGGTTCAGCTTCCCCAAACATCCCTTTACATGCCACTCTGCTGCCCCAAACCTTTGCTGCTGTTCCCTACAAGTTCTAGATCAAGTCTAAACCATGGCACTCGAGGCCTTCCACACCTTCCTCTTTCCAAAAGTTCTGGCTGCTTCCCTCACCCTACCCTACGTACCTTCTACTTCAACGAGATTGTTCAACCTCATCCTGCCTCCACTCCCTGTCATACTGGGGGGATTTCTACTTCCCCTCTCTCTCCCATACCATTCTCCTTGCTTGGAGTTCCTGAAATCCCTATCCATGTATCCAGGACTGACCTTTCCTTCAAGACCCATCTCAAACCTCAGTTTCTTCAAGAAACTTTCCTCGACACTGCAACTCATTGGACTCCCCTCCTCTGAACTTGTACTGCATTATTGCTCAGACGTGTCATGCATTTGGCCCTTAAACATATCCTGCCTTTTCAGTTGTTTTACTATTGCTTATATGTCTCTGTCCAACTACACAGTTAGCTCCTCCCTGAAAGGGGATTTAGAAAAGAACTTATGTGTTTCCCACAGCACCTAGTACAGTACCCTGCTCATAATAAGGAATTAGTTAGATCACATATGCAAAGGGCTTAGCCCAGTGCCTGGTGTATAGTAAATGCCTGGTATCTAGATGTGTGATATTATAAAATAACCCTCAAATAGTTCTGGATGGATGCTCTGGTACCTCAGTCACCACTTCCATTCAACACATCTTGGGCTGTATATGGCGCCCAATGAAGCATTCATTTAGTCTTAGGCTTGGGGCACTCATAAGCCATGAGGTTGGCAAAACTCAATGAGTGGCCTTGACCTTATCCTCATCTGCTGCTGCCCACTTACCACTCTGGCTGTCAGGACCAGCTACGTAATTTGCAGGGCCCAGTGAAAAATAGAAAGGTCAGGCCTCTGGTTTAAAAACTAAGAACTTCAAGACAGTGAGAGCAGAGCTTTAAACCACGCGCAGGGCTCTTCTGAGTCTGGGGCCATCACTGTTAGCCATCCCCATTCCCTTGTGCTGCTTCCCAAGGCCCTGGGACAAGAGGCACAGGAAATCCACATGTAGCAAATACATGTCAAAGGGTTCTAGTGGACTAAAAGCCAGTTCTCCAAAAGTGAATTCACTGAACGTCAAATCACTGAATGAATGGTCAAGTGTCCAAACGACCAGTTTGTGATATTTGTAGTAGTTTTTATTTTGTCCTGCCTTTGCCCTGGCCCTGGCCCTGCCTGGGCCCCTGACTGTGCCTAGGTCCATGCTCTCAGCTCTCACTCCCCAGCTCTCAGCAAATTGGACCATAAAAGAAAGGCTGCATCTATTTTATGTCCTTATTGTCCCTATGTTCTGATTTCTTTGGAATCGGTCATGGTTTCTTTTGAGGCTCAGGTGAACAGCCACTCCACCACCCCACACCCTACTTGTGGGACCACCAGGCAGTAGAGTCCGAGGACCATTCAAAAATTGAGAGCTGAAAGTAGAGGATAGTTCTGTGCTTACTACAATTTAAGTATCCAAATCACAAGAATCTCTTACATTCATAATACACTGTGAACTTTTCCCTAGCACTTCTGTGTACATTATCCAATATGAATATCCACCAACTTGTTTTGTGCTTTCTACTTGTCTTTCTGTTTCTTTTCCTCTCCTTTCTTGCCTTCTTTGGCAATGATTTTATTGTTTTATCATTTTTCTCTTTCCGCTCTACTAGTTTGGAAGATAAATACTGTTTATATTCTTTCCATTGTTACCTAAAAATTAGCATGCCCATTTAACTTGTCATAGTTTTCGGATCATACTTTTTTTTTGTATCCTGCTCATGGATAATATCAGGACCTTAGAACAGATTAACTCCATTTCTTTAAACATAATATCATTTTATAGTCTATTTCTAACAAGTCCAAAATCTGAAGTCTTTGTGGGTCGATTTCTGTTGTTTGCTTTTTCTACAGGCTCCTGGACATGGTACTTCATTTCCTCGTGTGTCTGGTTATCTTTGTGTGCTAGTCATTTTACTTGAAAACTTATTTGTAGCAATAATTTGAGACCCAGGATAAAGTTATCCTTCTTCAGAGAGAGAGTTTGTGTTTGCTTTGACCAGGATCTTGGGGCACTGCTAGTCTGGGGCAATTTTATTTCAAGACTTCAGTTTTTTATGGACAATATAAACACTGGCTGCAAGCCTGCAAGGTTCATGTGTGATTCATCCTTATCCTGTAAGTATTATTATTTGGAGCCCTGGCTCTCTCTGTGGTGAGAGTTTCCTACCGTATTTCTCACCTTCTATGTCTCTGGGCTTTGATTTTTGTCCCCCTTGACCCACAAGCCTTTCAACATGGAAGTTCAAATTCGCTAGCATTGGAAAATGCCCTTAGGGCAAAAGGAGCTACCTCCATGCTTACTCAACTTTCTAGGTTCCCATTATCACGTTAGTCTTGTCCCATAATAGTCACTACCTTGTTAGTTCTTTTTTTTCTACATGTATAATATTTTATTGACCACTACTATACATTCCTTTCCTCTCATCCCATTAACCATAATTTCTTTCTTTTAACCAATATCATTAGTTTTACTTATTATTTTCATTGGGGTGTAATTGACATGTAACATTATGTTAATTTCAGGTGTTCAACATAATGATTCAATGTTTGTATATATTGAAAAACAATAACCACAGTAAGTCGTCATCATACATAGTCACAGATTCTTTTTCTTCTGAGAACTTTTACTCTTTGCAACTTTGCTAAGAGAGCAAATATGCGATACAGTATTATTAACTATAGTCACCATGCTGTACATTACATCTCCATGACTTATTTTATAACTGGAAGTTTGTACTTTTGGACCGCCTTCACCATTTTACCCACCCCCAGCCCCTGCCCCTGGCAACCACCAATCTGTTCTCTGTAGCTATAAGCTTGGGTTGTTTTGTTTTAGATTCCACATAGAAGTGAAATCAGCCAGTATTTGTCTTTCTCTGTCTGACTTATTCCATTCAGCATAATACCCTCAAGTCTATCCATGTTGCTGCAAGTGGCAAAATTTTGTTCCTTTTTATGACTAAATAATATTCCTGTGTGTGTGTGTGTGTGTGTGTGTGTGTGTGTGTGTGTGTGTGTATCTTCCATATCTCCTTCTGTATTTTGGCTATTGTAAATAATGCTGCAGTGAACATGGGGGTGCGTATATCTTTTTTGATTTACTGTTTTCTTTTTCTTCAGATAAATACGCAGAGGTGAAATTGCTGGATCATATGGTAGTTCTATTTTTAATTTTTTGAGGAACCCACATACTGTTTTCCATAGTGGCTGAACCAACTTACATTCCCACCAACAGTGCACTTCCTTTTACTTCATATCCTGGCCAACACTTGTTATTTATTGCCTTTTTCATAATAGCCATCCTAACAGGTGAGAGGTGATATCTCATCATGGTTTTGATTTGTATTTCCCCAATGATTACTGATGTTGAGCATCTTTTAATATACCTGTTGGCCATCTGTATGTCTTCTTTGGAAAAATGTATATTCAGATCTTCTGCCCACTTTTAATTGGATTGTTTTGGGGTTTTTTTGTTTTGTTTGCTGTTGAGTTGTATGAGTTCTTTATATATTTTGATTATTAACCCCTTATCAGATATATGATTTGCAAATATTTTCTCCCATTTGGTAGGTTGCCTATTCATTTTGCTGATGGTTTCCTTTGCTGTGCAGAAATTTTTTGTTTGGGGTAGTCCCATTTGTTTATTATTGCTTTTTGTGTCAGATTAAAAAAAATCATCAAAGATGATAAGAGACCTATGTCAAGGAGCTTACTGCCTGTGTATTCTTCTAGGAGTTTTATGGTTTCAGATGTTATATTCAAGTCTTTAATCCATTTTGAGCTAAATTTTGTGTATTATGTAAGATAGTGGTCCAGTTTCATTCTTTTGCATGTGGCTGTCCAATTTTCTCAACACTATTTATTGAAGAGACTGTCCTTTCCCCACTGTATATATTTGGCTCTTCTGTCAGAAATTTATTGACCGTATATGCATGAGTTTATTTCTGGGCTCCTTCTTCTGTTCCATTGATCTGTGTGTCTGTCCTTATAATAATGCCATACAGTTTTCATTACTATAACTTTATAATATATTTTGAAATCAGAGATCATGATATTTCCAACTTTGTTCTTTCTCAAGATTGCTTGGGCTATCTGAGTCTTTTGTGGTTCCATACAAATTTTAGGAATATTTGTTCTATTTCTGTGGAAAATGCCATTGGAATTGTGATAGCAATTGCATTGAATCTGTAGATCGCTTTGGGTAGTATAGATGTTTTAACAATATTAATTCTTCCAACCCATGAGCATAGAATCTATTTCCATTTATTTGTTTCTTCTTCAATTTCTTTCCTCAATGATTTATCATTTTCAGTGTACATGTCTTTCATCTCCTTGGTTAAATTTATTCTTAGGTATTTTATTCTTTTTTGATGAAATTTTAAATGGGATTGTTTTCTTAATTTCTCTTTCTGATAGTTCATAAATAATGTGGTTTTTTATTGATTTTATGCCAATTTTAAAAAACATATTTATCCAGAGATTTTTGGTGGCTTTAACCATTATAAGAAACCAAAGTATGTTGCATGCAATTACGTCATGATGCTTTGAAGTAGATAGGTAGTCTGGGAGGCTAAATTATGTCTGTTTTTTGGATGAGGAACTTTCTACTTGCTTGCCCGGAGCCACACAGTAAAATAGTGACTGAGTTTGAAGGAGAATCCAGGCATCCACCATGTATCTCTTACACTCTACTACTGTGTCACCATCACATTACAAAGCAATGGAGGAGTATTATTCCCCAATGTGTTACCCTCTACTCTTTTTTTAACATTTAAAGATTAATTTTATTATATTATAATGTATTCTCCTGTTAGAACATTTTAGAATGGACACATAATCCAACGTAATACAATAGATACTTTCTATTTCTTTTCTTTCCTTTTCTTTTTTTTTTTTTTTGCTACCCCTTACTCTTGACAAATCCTGGGAGGATGGCTTTGGTTGCTCCTGATTTTCCTTATTCTTTGTCTCAATGGCTGCTAATAGCATATCCCCCAAGGACAAGACCTGCTTTCTTCATTTGGTCTTTAACCACCCTGCTTTGTGCAGGAACCCCTAGAAAGAGAGTTGGCAACTTTTCAAAAGCAGTGGTATCAAGGTTCGTGGTCCTTTCTTTTCTTTTCTGTCCAGGTACCCTGGTCACTCCCTGGATGTTGCCTTAGAAATAGGGAGATAAGTGCTCACTAGCAAATACATGGTTACCTTATTGGCTACTCCCATCTATCATCATCTCCCACCCTGTAGTAGCAGTCCCTCAGGTGCAGCTTTGGAGAATGTACATACCAGAGTTCTGCAGTGCTTTTACACATAAGTGTTAATTTTTCCATCTGTGCTGTCATCTGTGACTACAGGAATGTGATCTTAGAATGTGTTTTGCAGGTTAGTGGAACAGAAACTCCAAGAAAAGCTGCCATTTTGGCATTGCCCACCTAAGCTGGATCATGGAGATTGTGAACATGAGCCTTTTGGGAGGAGGGTGCGGGCTGGCATAGGAGACTCAGAAATGTCTAGAAGATGGAAATTCAAGCTAGGATATATGACGTGAAAGCTTGCAGTGAAAGACACAGCCTCTGCAAGGGAAGCCTAGTGGACAGAAACCCCAGCCACAGACTTCTTCAGCTCTTTTCTCCTTTCCTCCCCTCCACAATGAAATTGACTTCCATTTTAGATCTTAGATGCTGTTAGCTCTTCTTCCCAAGGATCCTCATCAGATGCAGGTATAATCAGGCACAGGTGTCTGGAAAGAGGCCAACAAGGGGAAGCAATGGGCAAAGTGCCCAAAATGTATAGGAAATTACCTTGAACGTCAATTTGGAAGTGCTAAGGTGGCTTGACACGAGTTAAAAGCAGAACCATGCTGCTAACGCTTTCCAGTGTGTTATTGGCAGATACTGCCAGGTTTCCGGGATTATTTTTTATTTTCAACAGTTATATTTTCTGACATTTTGAGCACAATATTTCTATTGATACTTGAGAAGAATTGTGGCAGCACAATTCTGCCTTCGTCCAATTTCCCCTCCCCCAGCCCCTGCCTCTGGTTAACCACAAATCTCATCTCTTTTTCTACGAGTTTGTTTATTTGACCTACAACACTGTGTCAGTGCCTGTTACACAACATAGTGATGTGATATTTCTATACGTTTCAATCTGAACACCACGATAAGAGACAGGCCTCTTTAAGCTGACAGCCTCTGAGATGAATGCCATAAGGGATTCACTTACAGAAATTCAAGGTGCTTAACTTTCAGAAACAGGTTGACTGCATTAAGTGAGATACACCTGTGTATAGAGGTAGCTGTGATGTCATTTCACACTCTACAGTTAGTAAATGCCTACTTTTTGTCATCTGTGGCATGAGGTGGTCCCTGATCTCAGAGAGATATTTGATCGTTAAGGAGAGACACATACTCAAACTCAACATGTTATAGGACAAGACGGTGTTAACTATTAGTCTTAATTAAGAACATACACATAATCTTATAAGCTGAAACTATATAAATGCTAATGGTTGTAGTCTTTTCTACAGGCCTTAAGAATTGCAGAGTGCTATAGGCACCAGGAGAAGGAGGGATTGTTTCTTGTTGGAGCATCAGGGAAGGCACTGAAGCATGAGGCTTTCGACAGGCAGAACTGAGGGCAAAGGGCACCAGCAAAGCCGTGGAGGTGAGAACACACACAGAGTATGAAGGTACCAGTGAGTAGCTTATGTTGGCTTTCACATGGGATACACATGGGGACTTGCTGAAGGATAACAAGGCTGGAAGTTTTGGTGGTGGCTGGGCTTAACCGCCAGGCTAAAAAGTTAGGTTTATTTAGTAGGCAGTAGGGAGCCATGGGCAATTTTGGAGCAATTGCAAAGGAATTGCAAAGGAGGAATTGCATCATCGAAACTGCCCTTTTGGAAGACGCTCTGACAGCAGGGTCCAGGAAGTGCCATCTCCTCTGGTCACCTCAAGGACTTCTCTCTTGGAATGGTATCTTTCTCTTCTGCATCCTCAGTCTTTCTCTCTCCACAGATATGCAGTGTTAACCTACTGCTTTAAAAAAAAAAAAAAAAAAGAATGAAAACCTTCTCTAACTTCACACTCCCTTCCAGCTTCGTACCCATTGCTCTACCGCCCTAATAGCAAAACTTCCAAGAAAGTAAAAGAAAAAGCTATCTATATTCTTGTTTCCACTTCCTCACTTATCATTCTCTTCTCAGCTTTCTCTAGACAGGCTTCTACCCCCAGGATGTTATGGTCAATACTCTTGTTAGGGTCACCATTGACCTCCTCGGAGTCACATCCAGTGGTCATTTTTCCATCCTCTTTCTGCCACAGTCTCTTCTCTTGATTTCTCCAACTCCACACTTTCCAGTTTTCCTCATATCTCTCTAGCCATTTCTTCTCAGCCTCCTTTGCTGACTATTTCTTCTCTACCTAACCTCAAAATGTTGGAACACCCCACAGCTTAGCTCTAAGTCTTCTATTCCTCTCTTACAATGTCAGTGCTCTCTTACAATGATTTTATCCAGTTTCATAGTTTTCAAAGTCTACATACTGATGATGCTCACATTTATATCTTCAGTTCTCAGCTCTCCATTGAACTTTAGATTCATATATCCTACTATCTACTTAAATCTCTACTTAGAGGTCTAATAGCATCTCAAACTTATCATGGCTCCCAAAACGCCCTGGATCCATGTACCCCTCACCCCCACCAACAAATTGTTCCTACTTCAGGCTTCCCTAAGTAAATGGTACCATTTGTCCAAGACTAAAGCTTAAGCCTCATTCTTTTTTTTTTTTTTTTGGCCACACCACGCAGCTTGTGGGATCTTAGTTCCCCGACCAGGGATTGAACCCGCGCCCTCAGCAGTGAAAGCCCAGAGTCCTAACCACTGGACCACCAGGGAATTCCCTTTAGCCTCATTCTTTTTTTTTTTTTTTTTTTTTTTTTTTTTTTTGAGGTACGCGGGCCTCTCACCATTGTGGCCTCTCCCGTTGTGGAGCACAGGCTCTGGACGCGCAGGCTCAGCGGCCATGGCTCACGGGCCCAGCCGCTCTGCGGCATGTGGGATCTTCCCGGACAGGGGCATGAACCCGTGTCCCCTGCATCGGCAGGCAGACTCTCAACCACTGTGCCACCAGGGAAGCCCTAACCTCATTCTTGACCCTACTTTCTCTCACCCAACACATTCTATTCATCTGTTCATCAATAAATTCTATTGGGGCTTCCTTGGTGGCGCAGTGGTTGAGAATCTGCCTGCCAAAGCAGGGGACATGGGTTCGAGCCCTGGTCTTGGAAGATCCCACATGCCGTGGAGTAACTAAGCCTGTGCACCACAACTACTGAGCCTGTGCTCTAGAGCCAGCGAGCCACAACTACTGAGCCTGAGTGCCACAACTACTGAAGCCTGTATACCTAGAGCCCGTGCTCCGCAACAAGAGAAGCCACCGCAATGAGAAGCCTGCACACCGCAACGGACAGTAGCCCCCGCTCGCCGCAACTAGAGAAAGCCCGTGCACAGCAATGAAGAGCCAGTGCAGCCAAAAATAAAAAATAAATGTATTAAAAAAATAAATTCTATTGACTCTACCTCCAAAAAATATTAAAAATCCATCTGTTCTACCTCCATCGCTCTCATCTTGGTCCAAGCCATCATCATCTCTTGCCTAGACCACTGTAATATCTCCTACCTGGTCTTCCCAATTCTACCTTTTCTCCTCTATATTATTATTATGATATTATTATTATTATTATAGGGCCTATCATTAATTCTCCACAGAGCCTCTACAGTGAGCTTTTAAAAATATAAGTCAGATCATCACTCATCTGCTTGAGACCGTCTAGTAGTTTCTCATTGCACTTAGAACAAAATCCAAACTTTTTCCTGTGGTGTACAAGAGCCCTACAGGATTTGGCACCTGCATGATTCTTCAGCCCCAGCTTGTGCCCTGTTCCCTCTTGCTCACTGTATTTCAGTCTCACTGTCTTTTCTGTTTTGTGAACAAGTCCATTAGGGCCTCTGCACCAATTCTTTCTTCTTGGAATGCTGTTCTAATTATTTACATGTGATAGACACCTTCTTGTCATTGGGGACTCAGCATAAATGTCACCTTCTCAGAGAGGCCTTTCTTGACCACCTAAAGTAGCCTTCCTTCCTTGCTATCACCTTCTAATACATCAACCTGTTTTCTTTTCTTCAACTTATCTTGTTCTTGAACTATTTACTCCCCACCTCCCGTGCACAGAACTAGAATGTAAGCTCCATGAGAGCAGGAACCTTTATCTGTCCTACTTTCCCTGTATCCTCCATGCCTGGAACAGTACCTGGCATGTAGTAGACATATAATAAATATATACTGAATTCATGTTGAATGAATTAATTGGCAGCAGAGTGGTTACTGCAGTAATACAGACCATAGGCAGTAAAGCCTTTAATTAAATTGGTGGCAGTAGGAAGCAAAATGGAAAAAAAAAATCAGTATTAGACCAAACCCACCCAGATTTCATTTCAGTGTATTTAATACTGTAAACGCTGGAAGACTTCTTAGGTCACTGTTTCTATTACAGAGTATCAAAACTGAGACCCCAGGTCAATTACACAATAAATAATTATCCATTCATCAAAAATAGAAGTGGAGGAATAGATCGGTAGAACTTGCTATCTGGAAGTTATGGGAGTGGAAGAAAGAGATAAATGATAATTCTATAGTTTCTTGCCATGAAAATAAAGCAGAAAGTTTGGGGGAAGAATTGCTGGTGGGTGGGAAGCAGGGATGACAGGTCTGGTTTAGAACATGCTGAGTTTTACTCATCCCCTGAGGTTTCTGGCAGAGCCTTTCAATGTGGGCCTAGAATCCTGCAGGGAGGAGGAGAGAGAGGTTGAGGATCTCATCAGCATAGAGATGAGAGTTTAAAGTAATGGCTGTGGGACCCTTCAGGAGTACAAAGCAGCTGAAGGATATAGGAAATCCTCATTCCAAGGGATGTGTTTATCACATCTAGTAGCTCCCAGGAAATACAACTAGAAAGTGTAGATTAGAATAATCTCCAATTCCCCCAGCCTCTTCCCTACAGTTCGCCCCCTCCCTTGGACAATCCTGTGGATTCTTTCCCAGGCAGGGGGCCCTAAGCGTGGGCGGTGAGGAGTCCTTGTCATCCTTCCTGACATCAGCCTCATAACATAGGCTCCTTACTACTCACAGGGGCGGATGTCGAGGTAAGCAATGGAGGGTGCCTTGGAATGACTGAGACCTGTTGGGGAAAAAGCCCGCCTATAAAGTCATCACCAGTATTTTGCTTTCCTACTACAAGTGCGCGCTCTGATCCCTTAAGCACCAGAGACAATGCAGCATCCACAGTCTCATCCAGACACGCAGAGCTTTTCGTAAGTCTGGCTAATGTTGTCAATCAAAGCACTGTTATAATTTGTATTCACTGCCAGCATGTGGCTTGGCACGATGAAGGAGCTCACTCATCTGAGTTACTAGCAGAGCGGGCATGAGGTCCTCAGACCTCTAGGCCCAGCCCCTCAGCTCTGGAGGAGCTGTTGGCAACAATCTCAGACTGTTAATCCTAGCCTCTCCCTTTGCCGGTAAGCAAGGCCTCATCCTCCACGCGGGGCTTCATCCTGAAGCCCTGCTAGGAGCCAAGAGCCTATCAGAGACTGATTGTTCTTCCCTTGGCAGATTGGCACCGGCCAGTGTCAGGGCTTGTGTGGAGAGTATATAATAAGGGTCCCTAATATGGACTTGACAGTGACGGTTTTGTTTCACTTGAAGGGCTTATTTGTCCTATGTCAGTGTCTAAACCCCACAAGGCAAACCTGGTGGCAGGGTCGGGAGAGTGGGTAGAGGAGAACGCTGTAAAGTAGGGACTCAGAGGACGGAATGACAAGTGGCCCAAGGCTCTCAGTTGCTGCAGGAAACGAAACTTACAACTCTGTCCTGGGCTTTGGGCCTTGGATTTGAGCAGAAAGAGATGGGTGGGTTTGGGTGGTCAGAGTGGGCTATCACCTTCTGAATAAGACAAGACGGTCTGAATTTGGATTCTGGAAAAGGATTCCACCCCCATTGAAAGCAAGAAGCATGGTCCATTGGCGCCGTGACTCTGTGTGGCTTGTTCACCTCTGTCTCCTCAGGGCCTAGAAGGGTGTCTGGCACATAGCGGGTACACAATAAATATGGATTGAATACGAGGATGAATGAAAATAGATTTGAATATCAATCCCAAATCTTAGACTAGTATTGATAAACTCAGTTTGTCTAGTGGAAACCTTTCCCTAGCTATTACTGGAAGAATTTAATTGCTGTAACATTCCAGGCAATAAGCCAAAACCCCACAGAGATTGCTTTTAAAAGATGGTCTTGGGCCCATTTCCTCCCCTTTTTTTTGTTTTTCTCTAAACCTAGTATTCCATATTGAACGTTTTGAGATTTTTTTTTTTTCCTCTTGAGCTGATAATCGTCATAAGCCCCCCGTTTTCCTCCCCCTGCCACTAGGTTGCTGCCGTAGTCTGAGCTTCTAATAACTTGGGTTTCCAGTTTCGTGCTGATCTCTGCTTAGTGTGACATCAGTGGGTGTAGTCCTTATGGTCGATGTGTGTGTTCATGGGTGTGCATGTGTGTACATGTGTAAGCAATTTTAACTGCCTGGAAGAAGGAAGAGAACTAAAGAAGCCCATGGAGGGTGAAGATTTACATGTAAGTGAAATGATTAAGCACTTCTCAGCCTGTCACTAGAGCCATGATAAGTACTAGACAGGAAGACATCTCATTAGAGACCAAGTCTCAAATTGGCCCTGAGGTGGAGCTCTCAGTTCAAGGCAATGGTTGGCCTTCCCAAAACACACAGATGGTGAATCTACTCTCAGCAGCTCCAAGGTCACTGTAAAATAAGACACTGGGAAGCTTGGAAGACAAGCAAGCCCGTGTCTATGAACAGTACTTCCATTTGCCTGGGAGGAGGGTGCTGGGGGCAGGAGGTACCATCTATCCCGCTCCCCTGGTCAAGGCTGAGCCTAGCTCCTTGTGCTGCCTAGTTCAGAAACCAGAGTCACACCCTCTCAACCCTCCTCCCAGATTCTCCCACCATCTCCAGAAATTGCTGAGGAAGAGAAATTAGCATTAAGTGAGATCCCTTATTGGCGAACAGGCAAGAATTGAAGGAACAGGCGAGAGTCAGAGGTCTTGAACAATCTATAGGTCATCAACACAGGAGAATGAGTTATTTAAGACAACAAAACACTGGAATGTGAGCCAGAGGGTCTCCAGAAAAGGTTTTATGTAGCCGTGTAGCTTGAACGTTTTGTTTGTCTTGTCTTACAGAGAATACAGATTAATGGTCAATAATTTCTTTTTTTTTAGACCCTCTATCTTGTGGCGTTAATAATAACGGCAGCTACCATGTATTGTAAACTATGTGCCAGATACCTTAATCCTCTTAAGCACATTATTCCACCACTTCATTCAATCCTCACAATGATTCCCACGGGGCAGGTACAATTAATACTGTCACTAGTTTTTAGATGATGAAGCTGAGACTTAGAGCGGTGAATAAATGTTCCTGGGTCACATAGCTACCGAGTGATAGAGACGGGATTTGAAGCCAAGCTCTCTGACTTCTGTTAACCGATGCACTACAATAGGTGTGTTTCCTTCCTTTGACTCTTTTACGTAAGTACCAATTTTTTGAAGTCTTAAGCTGAGGCAGTGGCAATGGCAGTGGATGATTTTGTAAACGTTTGGCTTCTTTCACGGAAGAAGGGATTTAACATGGCCACACCCCTTTACCTATATCAGAAAAGCTCAAAAGATAAGGATATTGTGATCTATTTTATACTTTTATTAAACAGTAGGCCATGTTATAAATGTTATTAAGCTGTGAATAGACAGTGGTGGCTTTTACTGTGGAAACTTGTGATAGATGTACAGCTCATGTATCTCATAGGCACAATTGAATTAGGTTCACATATGTTCTTCTGAGATATAAAACATATTCAGGGAATGTGCCCCACGTGTAAGTGAGGTGAAGAGTATCGGAGGCAGGGCTTTCCTATATGTCTACTTCCAGGAGGGATCTGAGATTAGAATATAGAGAGGTGTAGGCTTCCAGAATCCTTGATGGGACGAGCTGTGCCTGGTTGAGGAATGAGCTTCCACCACTGACTCACGATTGGATGAGAGAGTCGGCACCCCAACAGGTTCTAAAGCTTGAGGTTCTCAGTGCTCTTTGGCCGGTAGCTACCAGTGTCTTCCAGTGCACATGGAGAATTGGAGGCCCAATGTCTTCCAGATTATAGGGCTAGGATTGCAGGAACAGGTTCAGAAGAACGGTCAGGTTGTCTCCATTTCTTTATCTGTACACATATTAAATGATGGCGTATAAGCCATTGCACAGTCACCAATTGGCAGCCCTTTCAGAATACTGGTTCCCTGTGTGTTGTAATTGTCTGGATATAATACCCTCAAATATCCGTTCAAGGTTCAGGCACTTTCGACACACTACATACTATTAGGCAGGATCTTATCAACAAGGAGACCCTCAGACCAAGCTACGTACAGTGGGGTAACTCTCGCCCCACCTGAGACCCTCACAACTGTGCCATACCATGCTGGGCAGGCCCCGTCCATCCCAGAGCCCTTTCTTTTTTCCTTGACACATTCCTTCAAGGGGCCTCATCCACTGATCGGGATAACCCCACACAGTACCTTCTCAGACCAAGGTCGACACCAGCACGGTGCATACCCCAAAGCAGCCCTCCTGGCACTCACCCACACTCCAGACACCCTCAGGCAGCTCTCACTTACATGAGGAGCCATACCCTAGCTGCGTGGAGTAAGAGCTTTCTTTCTGAGGTCACGTCTTGGCTGTGATACATGCTGAGACGAGTCTGCTCTCCGCCGGACTGTATCCTACAGTGATACAGCCTTGACAATGACCTCCGTGGCCTACTTAACCCATCTTAACTCTGTGAGGCAAGCCTCGCTCGGATTGGAGCTCTCACTGAACTTGCCAATGCAGTGAAGGCAGCCTTACACGATCCCTCGCCATGCCACCACTCTGAACATCCTGAGGTCAGTCTTGAGCACCCAGCCAGCACTTCACACAGGACAGCCAGACCAGAGGCTCCCGTTGCTGGGTCTACTGTGAAGCTGACCTCACCAGCCCTCACCTTCACCAGGGCTTATGCTGCCGTTCTGCTCCCAGTAAGGCAGCCCTCTCCCAGACCAGGGTTCACATCTCACCATATGCCCAGCGGAACAACTTTCTAATATGTGCTTAGGGCACAGCAGTGCAGGGGCACCAGCCAAATAACTTGTTCAGGAGTTGGTAATTCGACATTAAAAGATGAAATAATCGTGATAAGAAAAATCAGAACTTTGTTGGATTTTTTTTTACACCTTTATATGGTTTAGAATGATTTCCATTTGAATGATAAAGACAAGGAAGGTCATCTTTTCAGTAATTAGGGCTTCCAAAAAAGGCCCCGATTTGGCCTGCCCTCTCTGTTTCCCCACAGACTATGAGGCAGCCGCCTGCCACTACTTAAAATGCCTCACACCAACAGACAACTCTTGCTTAGAACAAGTAACCCTAAAACTGGGACCAATATTCATCCAGAATACATGAGTATGGCCATAATAGGTTTTCAAATATTGAAATTCTTCCCTGCTTATTGATAAATACCTACTTCCCTAAACCATTCCGCCTTCCCCTTGTGCATCCCACCATCATCCCGGTTTCCCTAGACCCTCCCTAAGGAGTCCTGGACCTCCTCAGAATCTCGCAACTGAGGCATAATGCTTGCTTCAGAATCCTGTTCCAGTGTGTGTACTGATTGGCCAGTGCCCATGCAGAATCTGTTGTTAAATATTTTGAATATTATCCTCTCCTACAACCACTGCACCCATCATTATTTAGCTCTCTAAGGCTCACTACCTAGGTACACATGCCATTAGGCAAATCTCTTCCAAACCAGCGAGGACTCTAACGTAGGTTTGCAGTGCACACCAGCTACTGGCCCACACCATCACTCCCCATACTTATATGTACCCTTTTCCTTGAGACCACCCTTGAGCAGACCTCACCCCAACCAAGCTCTTCATGAAGCAGCCCTCCAGATACTTGTCAATCTCCCCATACCATGTGGCAGGTTATAACCATGCCTCCTCTTCGTTTATTGGCTTGACCTGCCGCTCACTACTGCCCCTGTTCTCTGGACAACCCGTGATCTGTCCAGTGCACAGCTCCAGCGTGAGGAAATGACGGAGAAGACCAGGTCCACATAGCCGGTACCAGTCCTCAAAACCTGAGGCAACCTGTGATTAGACCAGAGTCTACCTGGGACATAGGTGTCAGCCCCTACCACGGCTCCCCTACCACCTCTTCACAGACCATTAGGCTGAATTTGATGAAACTAAGATCCGTAACACCGTCTCCAACAATTTGAGGGACCTGCTAAACAGAATCAATTCTCAAACCCCTCTCCCCCAACAATGACTCTCTACCCCAAACAGGCCCGTGAAACCACTCAGGACACTGACTAGAACAGGGCCGTGCCTACTCTCCGCACAGCGCTAGGTCATCCCCGTCCAGACCAGGATCCACATCAATGCTGACCAGACGACCACCTGCACAGCCACGCCTCACATCCTGAATCGAACCCTCACCAGGCTAGGGAACGAACATCAGCCTGCAAAACTTGAATGTTCTGAGCAGACCAAGGAATCTTACAGAAGCTGCTAAGATGACTGGAGCCCACAGAAGTGTCCTCCACTTCATGAGACTATCGTGAGCAGACCTGGCATATGACCCCACTCTTCACATTCATCTCTTCCTTCCCCGCTTTTCCCTTTCTCTGCTCTCCCGCCCCCCACCCCCGCTTTCTTCTCCTTTCTCCCCTTTGCTTCCATTCTCTGTTTCCCTTGTTCTCTTTCTCTTTCAGTCAAGTCACTGCTGTATTGTTTGTCAAAATACTTTTGATGTATTCGCAGTCCCATTTAGGTCAGTGGAAAACTCGGGAAGCATCTAAGGCAGTACCACCTCCTCAGGCAGGGCTGCTGCAGGAGACTGGGCCTCCTGAATGAGAATCTGTGCTCCTGGAACAGAAGAATGGTTGGGGAGCAAAATCCCCTTTCTCTAGTAAGCAGGACCGGCCCGCACGCCAGCTGCTGGTGAGCTAAGACCAGTCCCCAGATGAAGGGCGATGTGTCAGCCAAATTGGGAGGAACTAGAGGAGACCTTGAACAAAAAAGTCAAGTAGATAAAATCTTCTGTGCCTCCTGCTATCCCACTTCTTGCTATACCACATGAGAGAAAATACTTGTTTAAATAAATCCTTCATCTGTAGGTTTGTTGTCAATCTTTAGAGACTTAAACCATAATTCATTGTCCTTCGTGTCCCTTGAACTCCTTTCTGGCTACTCCTCTCCTTTCCTTACATTGGGTTGGGTTTTGGTCTCATATGTGGTATTATCACACTCAATCTCACTCCCCGCTCCCTCCCTAAATTGACAGTGTCATCCATTTGGTGTGTGTATTTTAAGACCTTTATCTCTATGTTTACATGCATATATAGGGACCTATGCAAATATAGAGGATTATTTTACGCACGGACTTTTTGTACAAATGCTGGGTAGTACATATCATTCTGCAACTTGCTTTTTTACCCTACGTTGTCTTGAAGACCTTGTCATGTACCTCGTTCATTTACAATAAATTACTGCATAGTGTGGCATGTTATGAATATATCTCAATTTATGTAATTACCCCCTTATCAATGGACATTTAAGCTGTTTACAGTGTTTTTCTATTGCAAACTGCTTCAGTGAAAGTCTTAGCTTATGCCTCCTTGTGTAGTTGAGCAGGGATTTCTCTAGGGTAGATATAGCGAATGGGAATCACCGGGTCATCGTGAATTCCCCCCTTTTTCATTGTAATAAGTACTGCAAAATCACACTCTTAAGTGCCTTTTCAAAATTTAAATTCCACTGAAGTGTATGAACGTATGTGTTTCCCCAATCCTTTGCAAATGTTTATTCAAGCTTTTATTGTGAAAAATTTCAAACATAAAAAATGTGATAGTATAATGACTGTCCATATAATCACACCTAAATTAATTAATTGTTAACATTTGTCATGTTTGTTTTATCTGTCATCTATCTATCTATCTATTATCTGTCTTTTTTGGTGAACCACTTCACTGTAAGTTTTAAGTATCATGGCTCTTGACCCTTAAATGCTTCAGCAAGAACCTCTTAAAATAGGACATTATCCTGTATACATGCCAGTTATATTCACACAATATCTTATCGCCCCTACGAAAATTAACAATAATTTCCTAAACTTTATATCATTTAATATCCAGCTCACATTTAAATTTCCCTGGGTGTCTAAAAATGTCTTTTATAATGTTTTATTTTGGCAACCAGGATCCAGCCAAGGCTAACTAAGTGCATCTTTTATTGAAATAATAATTCAAATACCAAAAACTACTCAGCATTTTAAATTGGACAATTCAGTGGTTTTAGGTACAGTCATTAGATTGTACAGACATCACCACTACCTTATTCCAGAACACATTCATCACCCCAAAAAGAAACCTCACCCCTATTGGCAGTCACTTCTCATTCTCCCTCCTCCCAACCCCTGGCAACTGGTAATCTGATTTCTGTCTCTATAGATTTGCCTATTCTGGACATTTCATATAAATGGAATCATACAATATGTGACCTTTTGTGCCTGACTTCCTTCGCTTAGCCATAATGTTCACAAGATTCATCCCTGTCGTAGCATGTATGAGTACTTTATTCCTCTTATGGCTAAATAATATTTATCAGTTGATGGACATTTGGGTTGCTTCCAGTTTGGGGCTTTTATAAATAATGCTGTTATGAACATTCCCCTACAGATTTTTGTGTGGACATATGTTTTCATTTCTCTTGGGTACATATCTAGGAGTGGAATTGCTGGGTCATATAATAAGCCTATGTTTACATTTCAAGGAACAGTCAAACTGTTTCCCACAGTGACTAAAACATCTTACATTACCACCAGCAGTGTATGAGGGTTCCAATTTCTCCAGATACTTGCCAACGTTTGTTATTTTACTTTTAAAGAAATGTTATAGCTATTCTAGTGGGCATGATGTGGTATCTAACTGTTTTGATTTGAATTTCCCTAATGATGCTGAGCATCTTGTGTGTTTTTTGGTCATTTGTGTACCTTTGTGGAGAAACGTCTGTTTAAATCCTTTACCATTTTAAAAGGGGTGGTCTTTTTTTATTGAGTTATACGAGTTCCTTATATATTCTAGATACAAGTGCCTCATCAGATCTGTGATTTACAAATATTTTCTCCTATTCTGTGGGTTGTCTTTTCACTTTCTTGATAGCTTCCTTTGACACACAAAAGTTTTAAATTTTTATAAAGTCCAATTTATCTATTTTTCCCCCTTGGCTGCTCATACTTTTGGTGTCATATCTGTGAAAATGTTGCCTAGTCCAAACACATGAAGATTAACTCCTATGTTTCCTTCTAAAAGTTTTATAGTTTTTAGTACTTATATTTAAAGTCTTTGAACCACTTTGAGTTAAATTTTGTATATGGCATAAGGTTGGGGTCAAAACTCATTCTTTTGTATGTGGATATGCAGTAGTCCTGGAACCACTTGTTGAAGAGACTGTTCTTTTTTTCTTTAAACGGTCTTGGACTTTCAATTCTGTCACATTGATCTATATGTCTATCCTTATGCCACTACCACATTGTCTTGCTTACTGTAGTTTTGTAGTAAGTTTTGAAACTGGAAGTATGAGTCTTCCAACTTAGTTCTTCTTTTTCAAGATTATTTTGGCTATCCTGGAACCCTTGAATTTCCATATGAATTTTGGGATCAGCTTGTCCATCTCTGCAAAAATAGGCCGTTGGAGTTTTGATAGGGATTGCACTGAATCTATAGATCAATGTGGGGAGTGCTGCCATCTTAATAAGTCTTCCAATCCATGAACATGGGTTGTCTTTTCATTTATTTAAGTCTTAATTTCTATCAATAATATTTTATTGTTTTCAGTGTACAACTTTTGCACTCTTTTGGTTAGAGTTATGCCAAGTATTTTATTCTTTTTGATACTATTGTAAATGGAAATGATTTCTTAATTTCATTTTTAGATTGCTCATTGCTAATGTATAGAAATACAATTTTTATATTGATCTCGTATCCTGCAACCTTCCTGAACTCATTTATTTATTTTATTGAAGTGTAGTTGATTTACAATATTATATTGGTTTTAGGTGTACAACACTGTGCTTCGATATTTTTATAGATTATATTCCACTTAAAATTATTATAAAATAATAGCTATATTTCCCTATACTGTACAGTATATCCTTGTTGCTTATTTATTTTATACATAGTAGTTTGTATCTCTTAATTCCCTTTCCCTATCTTGCCCCTCCTTCCCTCTCCCCACTGCTTACCACTAGTTTGTTCTCTGTATCTGTGAATCTGTTTCGATTTTATTATATACATTTGTTTATTTTTTAGATTCCACATATAAGTGATAACATAGAGCATTTGTCTTTCTCCGTCTGACTCATTTCACTGAGTATAATATCCTCTAGGTCCATCCACATTGTTGCAAATTGCAGAATTTCATTCTTTTTATGGCTGAGTAATATTCCACTTTGTGTGTGTGTGTGTGTGTGTGTGTGTGTGTGTGTGTGTGTGTGTGTGTGTATACCACATCTTCTTTATCCATTCACCAGTTGATGGACACTTAGGTTGCTTCTATATCTTGGCTACTGTAAATAATGCTGCTATGAACATTGGGGTACGTGTATCTTTTTGAATCAGTGTTTTTGTTTTCTTCAGATATATACCCAGCAGTGGAATTGCTGGATTATATGGTAGTTCTATTTTTAGTTTTTTGAGGAACCTCCATACTGTTTTCCACAGTGGCTGCACCCGTTTACAATTTACTAGTGTTCCCTTTTCTCTGCATCCTCACCAACATTTGTTATTCATAGACTTTTTGATGATAACCATTTTGACAGATGTGAGGTGATGTCTCATTGTGGTTTCGATTTGCATTTCTCTGATGATTAGTGATTTAGAGCAATTTTTTCATGTGACTGTTGGCCATCTGTATATCATATTTGGAAAAATGTCTATTCAGATCTTCTGCCCATTTTTTAAATCAGGGTGTTTATTTTTTGATACTGAGTTGTTTTGAACTCATTTATTTTTTCTAAAAGTCTTTTAGTGGATTCCTTAGGATTTTCTATATATAAGATCATATCATTAATGAATAGAGATAGTCTTACTTCTTCCTTTCCAGTCTAGATACCACTTATTTCTTTTCCTGACCTAATTGTCCTGGCTAAAACCTCCAAGCAATGTTGAATAGAAATGGTGAGAGTTGACATTTATGTCTTATGATCTTATGGGGAAACTTTCAGCCCTTCATTATTAAGTATAATGTTAGCTATGGGTGTTTCATAGATACCTTTTTATCAGGTTGAGGAGGTTTTCTTTTATCTTTGGTTCGTCGAGTGTTTTCATCATGAAGGAATGTTTGGTTTTGTCAAATGCTTTTACTTTTTTTATTGAGATGATCGTGTGGGGTTTTCCCCTTTATTCTACTAACATGGTGTGTCACGTCGATTGACTTCCATATGTTGAACCAATCTTGCATTTTGGGGATAAATCCCACTTGGTCACGCTGTATCATCCTTTTTATATGCTGCTGGCTTTGACTTGCTACTATTTTGTTGAGGATTTTGCATCTATTATTTGTAAAGGGTATTGGTCTGTAGTTTTCTTTTTGGCGATGTATTTATCAGGTTTTGGTATCGGGGTGATACTGGCCTCACAGAAGGAGTTAAGAAGTGTTCTCTCTTCTAAGTTTAGAAGAGTTTGTGAAGTATCAGTGTTAATTCTTCTTTAAACATTTCGTAGAATTCACCAGTGAAGCTCTCTTGTCCTGGGTTTTTCCTTGTAGAAATTAATTGATTATTAACTCAATGTCTTTATATAGATCTATTCAGAGTTTTACATTTCTTTTTGGTCATTTGTGAAACTCTGCATTTTCTTGTGTCTCTTTAGACTCTTTCATTCTAGAACAGTGCTCCCACCTTTTTCCCCCATACATTGATTTTGAAAGATACCAAGTTAATTGTCTTGTAGACTCTTCTGTATTTGTCTGATTGTTTCAAATGGTGTTGTGATGAGCAGTATTATTTTACATGTTCTTGTTTCCCTTGGATTTCTTATAACCTGGAAGTTACATCCAGTGGCTTGAGTAGTGTCAGGTTAAACATTTTTCTTGTCAACATTTGATGTTTCAAAAAAATTATATTTTGGCAATCTGATGGATGAAAATGATATCTCACTGTTAATTACTAGGAAGAGTGGACATATTTTCAGATTTATTGGCCATTTGGGTTTACTATTCTGTGAACTTTTGGTTTTCATTCTTTGCACATTTTGCTAGTGTGTTGATCATCTTTGTCTTGTTGATTTGTAGGCATTTATTATATATTCTAGATGAAGGCTACGTCCATATTTTTCATTTAGGTCTTTCATTCACGTGAAATTTAGTTTTCCGAATGATGTATACCAGGTAAGTATATTATTTATTTAAACTGATAACCTATTGTACAGATGCAGTGTTTTGAATAGTCAGGGTTTTCAGTGATTTGAGATGCCACTTTTACTGAATTCCCATAGATACATGACTCAGTTTCTAAACTTTTCACTATGCTCTACTGATTTATTTTTGTCTAGTCTTATGCAAATACACTTTAATTACTCAGAGGTATCACATGCTTTGTTATCTACAAATAGCTTGCTTATTTCTTTATAAAATTATCTTGGCTATTCTTACATATTCATTTTATTTTTGAATTTTATAATCAGCTTGTCAAATTTTATGAAGTATCTTGTAGGATTTAGATTGTCATTATGTTGATCTTATAAGATTCCTTTTGTGAGACTTTGTATCCTCAACATCCTGTCTTTCATCTATATTTATACTTATCTATATTTATGTTGTTATATTTATGATGTTCAATAAATTTTTATAGTTTTCTTCATAAAATTTTTGACCATTTTGGGGGTCAGATTTATTCCTATGTATTTCAGAGGTTGGTTTTTTTTTTCTATTACACTTCCCAGCTGGTTAGTGCTAGTGTATAGAAAGCTATTAATTTTGGCCTGTGAATCATATACCCAATTGCTTTTAAAAGTGCTATGAGGTCTAAATCGTTTGTCACTTCATTTTTAAGCCTAACTTCTTTTTATGTCTTATTGCATTGGCTAGGATACCTAATACCATATGCAATAGTAGTTGTTAATGATCATCCTTTTCTTTCTCATTTTAATGAAAATGCTTCTAAATTTTCACCATTAAAGCATGCTTGCTGTAGGTTTCTAGTAGATTAATAAGTTTTATCAAGGTTAGGAGTTTCTAATTTTAAAGATTTGTTACATCGTGGCTGTATGGTGTACTGAGTGTAGTGCCACACTTGAGACCAGGTACCATCTTCATTAGGAAAGAATGCATAAGCATCATGGACTCATGGCCTGCAGAGCATTGGCTTGGGTTGAATTGAACTTTGGGCAGATGTACCCTGCAAATTGAAGCCAGACATCTGTGGAACCTCCTAGAAGTGAAAAACTTCCCAGACGGAGGGCTCTGTATATACCATAAAAGCTCAGTCTCATCACGTAACAAGATCTTGCTTGGGGTAAGAGTGGCACAAGAGGCCGGTCTGGAGGTCCAGTCCCAGCAGATCAGATTTCTGCTGAAGACCCTGTTGCTTGCCTGCCTTAGGTTATCAAGCCAAATGGGAACAGAAGAGAGAGAACTGTGGTTTGTTACACCTCCATCAAACTGTAGAACCCTTGAGTCAGGAAATTACCTCATTTTTTTCACTGCCTCAGGAGAGAAAGGCCACTGCTTTGAAGATTATCTTGTCATAGTGGCAATCACCACTTAGGGGTGACTGGCTTCGCCCTTTCCATGACATACTGTTTGTACTGCCACGTGACAGCTTCAGCTCCTGTTATCTGAAGAAAAAGACCTCTTTCTTCTTACACTAGCTTGGAAAAACTGGTGGCTGAAGCCAACCGCCTAACATGTGCTTTCCTCAAAAGAACCTCTCTGCCTCACACTTCTGGGAAATACCCGGAAAGCATAATGGAATGAAGTATTCTTCAGTCAGGTCATGGCCAAGTGGAAGGAGCTAGGTGTCCACAGACCTGGACTTTAATATTAGCTCTTTTCCTCATTTATTATGTGAACTAGGACAAATCACTTAATTTCTCTGTGCCTCAGTTTCCTATCTGCCAAGTGAGGATGAAAATAGTATCTACCGCAAAAGTCATTGTGATGATTAAAAGAGATGATATGTATAAAATGCTTAGCAAAGAATCTAACAATATTCAAGGTTCACGAAAATTATCTGTTAGAAAGAATTACTGAATGGAATTGTTGTGAAAAGCCTGAGAGTGAAAGGGAAGAGACACTGTCTTTTATGCTATATCTGTTTCTCTCTGGTGACTTGCAAGCAGACACTAAATTATTTGAACCTAACTAAAGAGAAACAAGATTCTCCAGAGAGGCCTTCAGTAGCACCCTGCTGCTAAAGCAGTCATCTCTTCTTGTAGGAAAGAGTGGGCACATGGAACTGGGCATTTATTGCCAAAGCAGTGGCTTCTTACACATGAAAAGAAGCTCTAGACTCCTCAACGCTGCTCAAGATTAGCTGGACTCAGAGACTGACTTGACTTAAGCCCTGAATAACTCCAGGATGTTCCTTGTCTTTCAGGGATTTTGTTGGCAAGGGGAAGAGCACAATTCCAGGATTGCTCTAGACCACAGACCCCTCCCACGCACCCTGAACTATGCTAATCTGTTTACTGCTCTGTACGTCAGAGTGCCTTGGTTGTTTAAAGGGGAAACCAGATGGTGTGCCTAATTTGGGCTCTGACATGCTCCTACTTTGGCTAAACCATTTCCCTACTCTGTTGAACAATTTCTTATTTGAAGAAAGAGAATGGCACTGTGAGTCATACCTCTTTCATCAGGACTTTGTGAGGAAGAAAATCACCCAATTTAAAAACAACAACAGCAATAATAACAATAGTAGTAGTAACGTTACCATTTAATGAGTACGTAGCCTCTGTGAAGGAGAACACTGCTAAGTACTGGGCATGCTTTCTCTCATTCAGTCTTCATAAGAACACTATGAGGTAGCTACTATTAACTTATCTATTTGACATTTAAGAAAACTGAGGCCCAATATACCCTGAGAAAACCATCATTCAAAAAGAGTCATGTACCACAATGTTCATTGCAGCTCTATTTACAATAGCCAGGACATGGAAGCAACCTAAGTGTCCATCAACAGATGAATGGATAAAGAAGATGTGGCACGTATATGCAATGGAATATTACTCAGCCTTAAAAAGAAACGAAATTGAGTTATTTGTAGTGAGGTGGATGGACCTAGAGTCTGTCATACAGAGTGAAGTAAGTCAGAAAGAGAAAGACAAATGCCGTATGCTAACACATATATATGGGATCTAAGAAAAAAAAAACCCTACTTGGACATGATGTATCATTTTAATAAGCTGCTATATTCCATTTGCTTTAGGATTTTTATGTTTTTATTTATAAGTGAGATTAGTTTATAATTTTCTTTTTCTTTCGTGTCCTGTCTGTTCCAGTTGTGAGAGCAGCTCATCTTTTCTATACTATGGAACCATTTATATAAAATGGGAATTGTCTGATTTAAAGGTTTGGAAGGATAAAACTGCTTATCTTTTCAACTTGTTCTAAGATTTTTGTCTGTGCTTTATTTTCTAGTTCTTGGATAAACGTCAGTAATTTGTCTTTTCCTAGAAATTTTCCCAATGAAATATATTAGTTTAGAACAAACAAACAAATAGATACAAAGAGCAGAGCAGCTGTTACCAGAGGGGGAGGTTTGGGGGGAGGATGAAATGGGCAAAGGGGATCAACTGTACGGTGACAGATGGAAACTGAATGTTTGGTGGTGAGCACACTCTAGGGTATACAAAGTTAAAATATAGCGCTGTAACATGAAACATATAATGTTATAAACCAATGGTACCTCACTAAAGAAAACTTGTTAATAAGATTTTACATAGTATTCTCTTATTTTTAATATTACCTTGGTTACATATTATTTTAATATGAAAATATTTTGTTTTCTGTTTCACCATTTTCTGATTTTATCTTTATCAATCCCTTCCTTCTACTCTCCATGAATTTATTTTACTGTGCTTTTTATAACTTCTGGATTTGAGAGCTTAATTAATCATTTTCCATTTGCTTTTATTTTCTAGTAAGTGAATTTAAGGCCATATGTTTTTCTCTGAATATTGCCTTGACTGCATCCAACGGACTTTGATAGGTACTGCTCTCATCATCATTCAGTTCTAAAGCATTTGTAATATCATTTTAAATTCCTCTTTTATTTAAAAGTTGTTTAGAAGTGTGTTTGTGTTTCTAATTTGCAGACGTATGTTGTGTTGGGTCTGTGTGCTGGGAGTGAGGGGTCTGTGTGTTGGGAGTGAGGGAGTTGGTTATCTTTTTTTTTGCTGTACGTGGGCCCCTCACTGTTGTGGCCTCTCCCGTTGCGGAGCACAGGCTCCGGACGCCCAGACTCAGCGGCCATGGCTCACGGGCCCAGCCGCTCCGCGGCATGTGGGATCCTCCCAGACCAGGGCACGAACCCGTGTCCCCTGCATCGGCAGGTGGACTCTCAACCACTGTGCCACCAGGGAAGCCCAATTTGCTGATTTCTAATTGCTTTTGAGTCCAGCATGGCTGGATCTTTTTTTTTTTTTTTTTTTACATCTTTATTGGAGTATAATTGCTTTACAGTGGTGTGTTAGTTTCTGCTTTATAACAAAGTGAATCAGTTATACATACACATATGTTCCCATATCTCTTCCCTCTTGCGTCTCCCTCCCTCCCACCCTCCCTATCCCACCCCTCCAGGTGGTCACAAAGCACCGAGCTGATCTCCCTGTGCTATGCAGCTGCTTCCCACTAGCTATCTATTTTACATTTGGTAGTGTATATATGTCCATGCCACTCTCTCACTTTGTCACAGCTTACCCTTCCCCCTCCCCATATCCTCAAGTCCATTCTCTAGTAGGTCTGTGCCTTTATTCCTGTCTTACCCGTAGGTTCTTCATGACATTTTTTTTTAGATTCCATATATACGTGTTAGCATACGGTATTTGTCTTTCTCCTTCTGACTTACTTCGCTCTGTATGACAGACTCTAGGTCCATCCACCTCACTACAAATAACTCAATTTCGTTTCTTTTTATGGCTGAGTAATATTCCATTGTATATATGTGCCACATCTTCTTTATCCATTCATCCGATGATGGACACTTAGGTTGTTTCCGTCTCCAGGCTATTGTAAATAGAGCTGCAATGAACATTTTGGTACATGACTCTTTTTGAATTATGTTTTTCTCAGGGTATATGCCCAGTAATGGGATTGCTGGGTCATATGGTAGTTCTATTTGTAGTTTTTTAAGGAACCTCCATACTGTTCTCCATAGTGGCTGTACGAATTCACATTCCCACCAGCAGTGCAAGAGTGTTCCCTTTTCTCCACACCCTCTCCAGCATTTATTGTTTCTAGATTTTTTGATGATGGCCATTCTGACTGGTGTGAGATGATATCTCATTGTAGTTTTGATTTGCATTTCTCTAATGATTAATGATGTTGAGCATTCTTTCATGTGTTTGTTGGCAGTCTGTATATCTTCTTTGGAGAAATGTCTATTTAGGTCTTCTGCCCATTTTTGGATTGGGTTGTTTGTTTTTTTGTTATTGAGCTGCATGAGCTGCTTGTAAATTTTGGAGATTAATCCTTTGTCAGCTGCTTCATTTGCAAATATTTTCTCCCATTCTGAGGGCTGTCTTTTCATCTTGTTTATGGTTTCCTTTGCTGTGCAAAAGCTTTGAAGTTTCATTAGGTCCCATTTGTTTATTTTTGTTTTTATTTCCGTTTCTCTAGGAGGTGGGTCAAAAAGGTTCTTGCTGTGATTTATGTCATAGAGTGTTCTGCCCATGTTTTCCTCTAAGAGTTTGATAGTTTCTGGCCTTACATTTAGGTCTTTAATCCATTTTGAATGGCTGGATTTTGAACCTGTATTCTCAATCAATACAAACTGTAATTGTCCATCCCAGTGTGTGTCTCTGCCTTGTCTCCCAATCTGGAGGCGGTGTGATGTTGACTTTTACATATTCAGCACCACCTAAGAGTGAGCATTTGAGGATATGAGAAATGAGACTGAATGTCAGTTCTGAAAAGTTAGTTGATCCACTGAGAGAGGGGCAGCTCCTTTCCTAAAGAGCCTCTTCTACAGGGTAGAGAGAAGATATTTAAGTTATAAGCCCTCTTTGCCAGGCAGTACACACCTATCATGTTGCCTCATCTAATTCTAGTGGTTTGTAGCTACCCTGAAGAGCCTTGGTTAGTTGGTTATGGGCACATCCCATAGCTCATGGGGCATTGAGGAAGTAGAATCTTCCAAGTCCTGTTCAGGAGAAAAAAAAAACTATCTATCTGTCCTTGGAGGCTAGGGCTTCTGGGTAATTTTTATTCTACTCAACACCACTATTTTCTTGCTCTTCAAAACCACTGTATCCATAGCAAAGGAGGTGCTTTGTATATTACCTTGTAACCTATGATGTTTCTTTGCTATATTTATAACTCTTTCATAGATGTCTTGTCTCCCGACTTATATTTTCAGCTTCTTGAGAGCAGGGGCTGCATCTTACCTAGCTCCGTAAGTAGTTCCTCAAGTACTTTGTAAAGAGCTAAGCAAAACAAATGCATCAGTACATTCATGCTGAAAGAATAAATGGGATGAATGGGTAATGACCAGATATTCTTAGCAAAATAAAACAAAACCAAAACGGAATACATCTTCCTTCTGCTTAACAACCTGATGGGTGTTTCATCTCCCTTTGTACCTTCTCTGTAAGACCACAGTCTCGTTGCCTTGTGACAAAGTTTGTATCTCAGACGTCAGGACGGGGGCATCCTTCAGACTGCTTTTATGGTCTCTTCCTCTTCCCACTGCTACTGCCAATCTCCCACTGCCACCTGATGTGTACATCCTAAGAATGGTGAGTTTTAATTCGTTTTCCAGATGAATAGGGCTGTTTCTTCCCAACTGCACCCTCCAGCACAGTGTTCTGTTTTCACACCCACGTCCATTGTTTTTAATGTCCTTGCTTCCAGACGACCCTTAATTGGACTCTTCCGTAGACCGAATCTGACTTTCTTTTTCTTTCTCTCCTCTGTATCATTAATGACAATGCAGGATAAAGAGAGACCTGACATTGCATTGTGCTAACCTGTTTGCCAGATATTCAGTGCACTAGATTAGCTCTTTTTTTATGATCGATTTTCTACCCATTCAAGCCATTACAAAATGATTTTGCATTATGTGGGCACGAGGTAACCCTGAAACAAAAGAACAGCCTGGCTGGGATTCCAGGGGAGTTGCACCAACCCAGAGCTGTCTTGAAGCTCCTATCTTTAAACTGCTGAATTTGATCATCTGTATGGACTGCGTGTGCTTCCAGTGAGGTTCCCATAAGTACTCTGTGACTTCAAAATGGCTGTGGCCATGTGTCCAGGTTGGGACGTGCCTCAAATGGAGACATCTTGCCTCTCTGAGACTGGGCTATGTTTGCTGCAGAAAAATCTTTGCAATTCTTTCCGTGCAGGGAAATCTTTGCAAGTCAGGTTGAACTGGGGGCAGGGGTGAGGAGAGAAGGCTTTTTTTTATTTTTGAGCACAAGAATGTTTTAATCTCACGTTAAGTCTTTTGTGTACTTGTAGTCATTACTATACCTCTTGGATGTCTCTTTCAAATGAATCACAGATCTTGGACCTGACAAGGACTTTGAGACTATCTGCTGTAACTCCCTTCCTTCAGCTAGGGGTGCTACTGTGATCCCATTTTACAGGTGAGGCAGCTGAGGCCCACGGAAAATGCCATTCTGTAGTCCCGGACCTCATACTTGACCCGGCCACTGTTTGCACTTCGTCTACTTTGTGATATCCTGTCTTGGTCACTACTTTGATCTAATGTTGCTCTCCCGAGAGTCTGAACATGTTGTTACATGCTGGGCACCTAGTGGGGGGAATCCTCACTCTTAGCTCCCATAATTGAGGGCAGATCTTACCCACTTCTGTTTGCCTGTAGAGAATTGGTGTATTCTTTAATGCAGTGATACTTTCCCCGAGCCTCCGGAGCTGCATGTGATCCTTTCACATGCAACCTGCCATTTTCCCAACCCTTTGATGTCTGTATTAAAATATTCTTTCTGATGATACCTCATAGGGCACATGTAGACATCAGGTGGCTCTCATAATTAATGAGTGATTGCATATCAGACTCTAGAATCCATGTAAGTAACCCAACCTAATCGGACAGCCTGTTGCACACATATGCTATGTAGTTGGATGTTAAAAAGTGTTTGGGGGCATTCTCACATATGTCATTGAGGAAACCAGTTTACTGAGGCCATACTGATCTTTGGAAACTGATAGAACTGGACTCTAAGCCTCGCTTCGCTATGAAATAGTGACTACTTAACCAGCTGCGTGGCATTGGACACTTACTATAAGCTTTCCGTGCCTTGATTTCCTTACCTAATGGGATAATAATAGGTTTGTTGAAAGGATTAATTCACATAAAGAATTTAGCCCACACAGTGCCTACCACATTGGAAAGATTTAATACATTGTTATCATCATCATCATCACCATCTCTAACTGCATTTCAGGGTTTTTGTGAGATTATTAAATAAAATTATATAAACTATACAGCAGAGTTTCTTGTCCCTAGTAGTTTCTCAGAAATAGCACCTCTTATGGTTATGGTTATTAGAGTGCTGGGAATATACCATGAAGCTGTCACATTTCTGGAGCATGGCTTATTTGGCCACATAGGGTGTTTATCTTGAGCAAATAGTACTGTTCAGATTTTCTACTGCAAATCCACATGTCCCCACCAGAGAGTAGAGTGAAACACCATGGAATCCTTTAGAAATGGATCCTCTTTCTGAGTTTTCTCACTAACCCTTTGTCAGTTTTCTAAAAGCAGTACTAAAATGTACTCTCAGAAAATGATTTCTTTTGAGGATAGAATTGTGACAAACAATACTACCAACGTGGCTGACAGATACACGATTTTGCAAGGCAGAATTTGGAGGTGTGCTCTGATTACTTGGTCTCAACCTTCCTTTGATTGTAACATCCACCCATACACCCTACCTCTTACATAAACACCCAGCCAAACTTATGCATTGGACATTGCAAAGGGTTAGGAGTCAGAAAGACCTTGATTCTCCTCCAGGCTCCAGCATTTGCTAGCTCTGTGACCTTGGCCAAGTCTCTGAATGTCAGTTTCCTTACCTATAAAACTGGTGTAGAAGTAGTTTTCCAACCTCTTGGTCAAAAGCCTTCATGCCAGATAAGTTTCATAATTCAGTATTTTCTCTTTATTTTAAAACTACTGCATGGTCTACAGCACCCTTAGTGGGATTTAGAACAGAACCCAGGAATCAATCACATTAATATTTCTGCAATGAAACATATGAATATTTACAGGGAGTGCTTCACAGGTTTTGTCACTGTATAACTTTTGTCGGGGAACTTATAAAAAACTGGCTTTCAAAGCTTCCAGGAATTTGGAATTATTGATCATGGACCGAAGAATTGTACCTGACCTCATGAGATTATTCCAAGAGTTACGTGAAACACATTATTTGTATCAGGGGTCCTGCTGCTGACCCTAAATTGAGATTCAGACACATGTGGGTGTGTGAAGACCACCAGATGTCTATTTGCTTGAGACGATTTGAGGAAAGGACAAGGCTCTGTGAGGAGGACTCTGGGAAACCTAAGGCTGTGGTGGTGGAGGAGCACAGGAACAGAGCTGGGAAGTCCGAGCCGGGGTGGTGGGAGCTCTGGAGAAGGGGGTGTTGCTACAGGAAGAAGCTGAAGGCTACAGGAAGAAGGCTTCAGTGTCCAGGTGACAAAGTGTGGCAGGGAAAAGAAAGGGGGCGTTTCTACCTTTCTGGGTAGACCCATAGATGGCTTCAGCCAAAGCTTCCGGAAGGGAGGGTGGCATCATTCTTGGGCTTTTGCTCATCTGCAGCTGTGAGCGCCCAGGAACCCACACCCCACCCCAGCAGGGGCCTCCGTGTTCCCACAGCCAGAGGCTCCCTCCAGCTGCTGGCGAGGGGTGGAGGGGCCACCCCTGACTGTCTCTCATTAAAAATGTGAGCTCTGCTATTTACAATAGCCCGGAGATGGAAACAACCTAAGTGCCCATCATCGGATGAATGGATGAATGGATAAAGAAGATGTGGCACATATATACAATGGAATATTACTCAACCATAAAAAGAAACGAAATTGAGTTATTTGTAGTGAGGTGGATGGACCTAGAGTCTGTCATACAGAGTGAAGTAAGTCAGAAAGAGAAAGACAAATACCGTATGCTAACACGTATATATGGAATTTAAGGGAAAAAATGTCATGAAGAACCTAGGGGTAAGACAGGAATAAAGGCACAGACCTACTAGAGAATGGACTTGAGGATATGGGGAGGGGGAGGGGGAAGGGTAAGCTGTGACAAAGTGAGAGAGTGGCATGGACATATATACACTACCAAACGTAAAATAGATAGCTAGTGGGAAGCAGCCGCATAGCACAGGAAGATCAGCTGGGTGCTTTGTGACCACGTAGAGGGGTGCGATAGGGAGGGTGGGAGGGAGGGAGACGCAAGAGGGAAGAGATATGGGAACATATGTATATGTATAACTGATTCACTTTGTTATAAAGCAGAAACTTACACACCATTGTAAAGCAATCGTACTCCAGTAAAGATGTAAAAAATGTGAGCTCCGTAAGAAGAGGGACGCTTGTCTGTCAGCGGTCCCCACTGGATTCCCAGCAGCTGGGCCAGTGCCTGGTACATAGCATGTACCTAAGAAACATTTGTTCAGTTAATTTGCTGGCAGTTGACATTTGTGAGAAGAGAGGGAGTAGAAGAATAACAGAAAAGGACTGTTCTTGAGGATTCTCAGAAATAACTGGGGAAACAGTAAGGGGGACTGAGCAAGTGGGGGACACGAGTCAGTGCCATGCGAGTTATTAAAGTGTATGTGATCTCATGTGTGATCAAGGTCAGGTATGGTTTGGGGAAACTTGAGACCTAACAGTTAATAAAGGTTCAAAATGTTTTCTGGAGTGTTCTGGGTGTTAGACAGCTAAGCTTCATCTAGACACCAAGGGGCTCTTGGGAAGTTTCTAATTATTAAGAAGACCTTCGGGGTGGGATGAGGATGGAGGTGCAGGGGCTGATTCTGGCAGGTTCTTCCTAAGATTTAGCTGCTCCATTTGCCTGTGGGATGTTAGTTTGGAGGAAGGGAAAGCCAATAGTAATTGGTTGGGGAAGAAAAGAAAAGATTCTCTGTTGTTCCCCACTGTGCCAAGAGGAAGCAAGTTTTACTTGAGTTATTACTATTACGGTAAATTCATTTGTACCCGTGTACATGGGGAAATGCAGGTTACATAGGTCAAATATACAGCATTTCTCATGACATACAGTAGACATTCAATAATGATTTTTTTAACTTTTTATTTTATATTGGAGTATAGTTGGTTAACAGTGTTGTGACAGTCTCAGGTGTATAGCAAAGTGATTCAGTTATACATATACATGTAACTATTCTTTTTCAAATTCTCGTACACACTGCTGTATTTAAAATGGATAACCAACAAGGACCTACTGTACAGCACAGGGAACTCTGCTCGATATTCTGTAACAGCCTGAATGGGAAAAGAATTTGAATAATGATTTTTAAATGGATGCTTTTTCCCTCTAATCCCCCTCCTCCATCTCTGATCCCTGAGTATGAGGTTCTTGAGGGCAGAAATACAGATATAGTTCTATCTATATGTAGTGCTTCCTGACACATAATAGGTGGTACTAAAAAAAAGATTGCTCATTGAATGAATGAGACACGTTGATGATTAGGACATGGATATAGAAATTAATGCCACAGAAATAATTTTAAAAATGATCTTTTCCCAAACTGGTTACATCCTGTCTGACATGAACACTAGTAATTTACTTAGCAAACAGTTCTTTGGTAGGAAATGCAAAAGATAACTTTATTCCACCCTAGGTCTGGAATTATCACAAAACTAAATTGGATGGGCTCAAATGAATGAGGTCTTCCTGTTTGTTTTTCTTGTCGTGGCTTCTGACATTTCTTTCCCATAAATCCGAATACGGCACAGAAAGTATAACCAGTCTTTTCCTTCTTATGATTTCGTATATCATAGCTGCTGGCTCACTGAGTTGGCTTACATTTCCTAAGTAGTCCCTTACCTCATTCTGGTTGATGGCTATTTTTATGAGGCCTTCATGACTTGCTGCTTGCTTAAATTAGTTTATTCATTTGTCTGAAAGCTGACTTTTCAAAAGGCGCCACTCTTGTAAACTTGAATCATTATTCATTCCATAACCTCTCTCACTCGTTACAGGGCTAGTTTTTGGTCTCTTCTCTTTCCCCTGATTTATTAGCACGAACCCTTTCTGTTCTCTTTAACCTCTGTTTTAAGTGGTGCCTTCCCTCCTTCCTTTGCCACTCTCAATACCATCTAACATCTGAACTGATGAGTTATATTGTTGTTTATGTCCTTCCTTCTTCCTGTGTTTTCGTCACAGCCAATTCTTGGCCTCTTCGATCAACTGTCGCACATAAAACCTCACCTCCGATTTTTTCATTCTGGAAGGTGCAATTGCCATGCTCTTGACAGTGAGCAAGGGAGGCCTTCTCCACCCAAGCGGTACCCACCATTGCCCCATGCTTTCCCCACTGCACGCACCAGCTCTTTTCTTTATACAGCGTGTCTTTCGCTTGGTTCATCAATACTGCACACCTCTAGATACCTGGCAGAGTGCTAAGCACTCGATAGATAGCAGTGAACGTGGCCTTGCCATCAAGCATTGATCTTATTTATTTCATTTCTGGACAGTCATCTCTTTTGCCCATGACATGAATAAAAGGCAATTTCAAAATCATTTTTATCTTTTTGAGTGCAGATGTACCCATCCTGATTAATCTCGTGTTTAAAATTAATCTGCGTATCTTGAGATATAACATTCACCAACCCCACGGTGTGCTGGAGAGGACTGGCTGGTCCATTCAGAAGTGTCCATGAAATATTCACAGGTGGCCACTGATACTGCACAATGTTTGTCCAGTATTTCTTGCACACACATTTCTGTTCCTTCCTGGATTATCTGTCTTTGTGAGCGTCCAGAGGGCAGGGACTAGGCCTGTTTGACTTGACTTTTGGGGAAACTAGCTCAGAGCCCTGTCACTCCATTGCATATAAAATAATGTGTTCAAGAAGTTACTGATTCACTGGATTCAATTAATTTTCTCTTCCTCTGGGCTATTGAAGAAAAGTAGTGACTGTTAAATGAAATGAAATGAATTGAAATAAAACTAATCACAGGTCGTAAATAGTTTAGCTCCAACTGTGAGGCAGCTTTTAAACGGGCTGCTTATCCTCTGTGTCTTCTGTCCTTAGGGATTTTCATACTCCATTCTCAGCTCAAGCTATGCATCAGATATCATCATCTCCTCTGGGATGCTTCCTTGGGACCTGCCTCCCTTTCTGTGATGTGGATGGATGGCACCCAATCATTTTCTAGTTGAGCAGAGTAACTGATAAGCTCTAGCTTATGGAATGGAGCTTGTGAATGGTTCGCACCCAGGGGAGTTTCAGAACACCTAGCCCAGTAGCCGAGTCCTTGAGCCTCTAAACCTTTCTGTAGTTTATTTGCCTTTCTGATTCAGAAACTTCAAAACTATCCTGTCACTATTCCAGGGGAATGTGTGAGGTTTTATTTTGTTTTGTATTTTTGTTTTTTGTTTGCTTTTGTTTTGGCTGTGCTGTGTGCCTTGCGGGATCTTAGTTCCCCAACCAGGGATTGAACCCAGGCCCTCGGCAGTGAAAGCGCAGAGTCCTAACCACTGGACTGCCAGGGAATTCCTTTGTTCTGTGTCTGTGCCTTCCTTTTTTGTGTGGTTTGGCACAGTAGATTTTTTGGAAAACTATTACCCCTTTCCCTAGGAGCCTTGCTTAGAGGAAAATGTATTTGATTATTATTTTTGTTTTTCAGTACAAGCAGATTTTCCAAAAGTTGCAGAAAACATCCAACTTATCTTCAAGTGCTGAATTATTTTTAAATGTCATTTTTTAAACAAGAGAACTTGAGTGTTTAAAAATGAAGATGTTATTTAAAAGTAAAGCGGTGTATTGTAGCCAATCAAAATCCCCAGACCAGAAAATGGCTTTCCAATTTAGCCAGTCTGTTTTAATCCAGGTTATCTCAAGCCTCTGCTAAAGTAGCCACGAGATTGCTCCCCAACCGCAGTATCACCCCCAGCCTTCTATATCGGGACGCATAAAGATGCACAGCAGTAAGGACAGATGTTCTTGAGGCAGGGACTGGCCTAGACTCCTACTATGGTCAGGTTGAAATTAAGCAGAAAGCTGAGGGTCATCAGCCCTGAGAGGCATTTTAAATTTCTCTCTGACCAAAAGCCCTGTTTTTGTCTTAAGTTTCTTGGAGTTGATGAAAAGTCTTGCTTACGTGTATGAATGCAGAAGTCTGTCTTTGAAATCATGGAGTTCTGATGTCTGAGAACCCTGGCCCGCATCGGAACCAAACTTGGCTGTGGGACGGTCTCTTTAGCAGGCTCTTTTTCTTCACCAGAAACATGCCTTTCTCATCCACCCCCCGCAAACCCACACCGGCTTCTACGTTTTCACCTGTGCACTTCATTCCTAAATGCAGATACCTAAAAGAAGCAATACATGGAATGGCTAAGACTGTACTGAGAAGAAGTCAATCAGATTTCCTTTTTCACAGACCCAGGAAGGAAATGGGCAGCAACCTTAGTTCGCTGGGCTTCTGGGTGGCTGGGAGAAGTCCCTGAAAGGAAGAATGGAACACAGGAAGGGAAAAAACATATTAAGACTAGTTTATAATTTTGTTTAGGACAGACCTGTCATGTCCATGGATCATTGTCTTAAACTCTAGAGAGATGACTCAGATGTCAACATGTGTGTGTGCGTTGTGTGTGTGCGGGACAGGCTTTTGAAAAAAGTGGAATATAGTAAAAAAAAATAATAAATTTATTATTTGAGGCTGCTGTTATGGGGAGTCTAGATCATTTAGAGTTTACTAAAAATCTAAGGAATTTGAGGGCTGTGTGGTATAACTAGAACACGATAACTTTCACCATCACCCACCTCCAGCAGGCAAATCCAAATAGAGCCTGGGGGGAAGGGTGATAAATCCTCAGCTCCCCACCTCCAATGTAGCTTTGATAAATGTCTGATAATTTCAACTAGAGTAGAGGGAGAGTGATGCTCTGTCTGTGTACCTCCCTCTCGAGAACTGAATGAGGGGGCAGTTTGCTTTTTAAATTACAAAAAGCCGGGTTAAGAGTCTTTCTCGCCTTACATGGGTGGTGAAAATTAAAAAGGGTCAAAGACGATCCCAAGATTAGTGAGAAAGTACACCCTCCTCCCGTTTCCAAAGACGCCCCACGTCTTTCAGAAGAGAACCAGCAAATTACCATGGAAATCTGCCCCAACCAGCAGTGCTCAAGGAAGAGTCAGAGCCTTTGTTAGCAGGGGTTTGTGTGGGCCGGCACCATAGGGAACACAGTTAAGCCTCACTAATTCCCTGAATGGGGGAAAAGCCAATCTCGATTTGTAAGAAGCTTGAATTTGAAAATATGTTTAGAGAAATGCCATGTTATTATTTCCACAAACGTGCAGTCCAACTGCTGGCTGGGGTCTGTGCTCTGAGCTTCCAAGACTCTTAAGGCCTTGAACAAACAGATAAGGACTGTAATTAGCATACTGGTCATTTGAATGCAAAGTGCAGTCAAAGTGGTGCTTAAAACCTGCGTGTTAGCATACTCCCATAGCAGGCTGTCTTTCCTATGTTTATAGTATTAATTTGCCTAGCAACCTGCCCCCTTTCCTTTTTGGCAGTAAACTTGAGCCTGGCATGTCAGAATTCGTTAAATTTTCCATATTAGCCGCCGGAATGAATAAGGAGGGGAGGTGGTGAACCACTTGTAAAAAATCAACATGAACATATTTTAAGCTTCACTTTTTAACTGACCTTTAAAGTTCATCGGTTAATTCATATTTATTATTTACTGGGTAGGGAATGTATTAGCTTGCTTGATTCAAAGGGGCGGAGGGGCAAGCTGTTTCGGATGTCCCTTCCCCAGCAAGTGACCTGGTCAAGTGAACACCGGAGAGCATTGAACGTAACCAGTTCCTGGATTATAACAAAATAAGGATTGATTATGAGGATCAACAGGTGCATACCTATATGGAACAACGGCACAGGGAGATCTGCATCTATCAACCACGTCTGTGACGGCCAGCCAATCCTGCGTGCACGTATTAACTTTTCTTTTCAATTCTAACAGTATTTTTATTTATTTATTTATTTTTTGGCCATGTTACGGCATGTGGGATCTTAGTTCCCCAACCACGGATCGAACCCGTGCCCCCTGCAGTGGAAGCATGGAGTCCTAACCGCTGGACCACCAGGGAATTCCCTTAACTTTGTTTTTAAAGTCACACTTGAGACCGCTTGATTTGAAGTGTGACTGAGCTGTATTTGGGAAGGGGGAAAGAGGAGACAAACACTTTTGTTATAAAGCAGAAACGAACACGCCATTGTAAAGCAATTATACTCCAATAAAGATGTAAAAAAATAAAAAAAAACAAAGATGAATACAGCTGCAGTTTGATCCGAATATTCAGAGTCTTCATCACTTTGTTCTGCACGTGGAAGAAAAGGGCTGTGTTTTTTTTTTTTTTTTTCCAAGTCGAACAAACCATCTGGCAGTTGGGGTGGGGATTGCAGGAAAAAGCTGGGTAAAGCCTGAGGGAGAATCAAACTTAAATGCCTGCCTGCCCTTTGGGAAAATTCCCCAATTCTACTTCCTGGCCCTGAGAGAGATGGCGAGAGGTTACCCACTAACCTAAGGAGGAAAGATGATCCTTAAGTAATGAAATCCTGAATGTAGTGCTTCCCAAACTTTACTGCACATTAAAATCAGAGGAGATTAGAGTGTAAGATTTTTTAAAACCCTAATGCCCAGATTCATGCCAAACAATTGAATCAGAATCTCTGGGCGGGGGTAGGCACCAGCATTTTGTGAAGATCACCAGATGATTCCAAGTGCAGCAAATTGGGACCCACTACCCTAAAGCTTTCCCACCTTACATGCATTTAACCTATATTTAATCTTCCCAGTTACCCTACGAAGGAGGTGCTATTAGATCCCCATTTCACAGATGAGAAAATTGAGGTTCAGAAAGGCTCAATAAGTTGCCAGGGTCTCAAAGCTGTTAAATAGTGAATCTGGAATTTGAATATCAGCAGATTAATTTCAGAGTCTGCATGTTAAACTTCTATGCAATACTGTTTCTCTGGGCTTTTGTCCCCTGGGTCCAGTACCATTCCAACGAATCTGATATATGACAATCCCATGTCCACTCAGTGAGAATTTATTAGGCACCTACTACGTAAATCTCAGTTTTAGGTATAGTGTGTGACTCTAGGTAGATTCAAGGAAATGTGGCTAACTCCTGATAATTCACCGGGCCTTCCAGATAGCCATAGGTTGGTTATCGCGTTATTTATGTTAAAGCTTAATCAGCCAAAGGCTACCAGAGACTAGACTGTAGTTGGACAAAGTCAAATGTATTGACCTGATGCGTTGAGGAAGTGCATTGCAGAGGAACCATAGGGTGCCACTCTTGAAAAGAGGGAGGAGGGAACATCTTTTGTAGTGTTTGGGTTCCCACTGAAGGATGCTGAGGAGGGTCTAAGGAAGCAGGGATGACTTCTGGATTGGTTGCAGCTTTGGAGGCAGGATCAGGAGAAGGAAGGTTGAGTAGGAATTGGGTACTTGTCATGAGGCAAGTGTGGCTTAGTAATTGGTATTCCCGGTAATACGTGAGAATAGCAAAGCAGGTCTGGGCCATCGCTGGCAAGAAAGTATCAATAGTAGTAGTCACTCAAAGAAGACTGAGGTCATTATGGCATTTTACAACTGCTGTGTAACCTCCGGAGAAACTGTTTTCTGTTAACTTTGCAGCTGACTTTATTTGTCTGTCCTCCCAGCCTGATCAATGGCAGGGCTCTTTTTTCTTAGTCCAAGCTGATTCAAGTTTTGACTCTCAGATTTTGGCCTTTTTCAGAGGGCATGGGCCTGAGTGGAAAAAGAAAGTTGACACTCAGATCTACAATTAATAGTTTTGCTACTTTTCAGCTGAGTTGGTAAATTATCTAATGGGAGAGTGCTTGTAAAACTGGTGAATATTGAAAAAGGCTTTTATTTCAGTTAGTAGTACTATGTCAATTTCAATGTCAATTTCCAGGGTTTTGACAGTGTACTGTGGCCCTGTAAAATAAAATAACACAATGTATCAAAATATTGGGGGAAACTCATTGAAGGATACCTGGGAACTCTCTGTACTATTTCTGCGACTTCTTGTGAGCCTTAAACTATTTCAAAATTGAAAACAGTTATAGAAGATGTGTAGCAGAACAGGTTTGTGTTGATCATCCTTTTTTTTTTTTTTTTTTTGCGGTACACGGGCCTCTCACTGTTGTGGCCTCTCCCGTTGCGGACCACAGGCTCCGGACGCGCAGGCTCAGCGGCCGTGGCTCACGGGCCCAGCCGCTCCGCGGCATGTGGGATCTTCCCGGATCAGGGCACGAACCCGTGTCCCCTGCATCGGCAGGCGGACTCTCAACCACTGCGCCACCAGGGAAGCCCCTGTGTTGATCATCTTAATAAGACTTTTTTAAAAGTAGTGTGACTTTATCTATTCTCTTCCCCCCAAATAATCCAAAATTGGTTATATCAACGTTCTCTTGTATGTCGCTGAATTTGAATATGGTACCCAAGAGTGATGTCAGTCAACATCCATGTCTACCAGTTACAGATCCCTGTGGGGTTATAAATATCAGAACCGTTTGTGCATCAACAGAGATGCCATTGAGTAGGGTCTGGAAATACGTGTTCAATATCACCAGGTAGGGAAAGGAGAGAGAAAGCTATGCTATAGGCAAAGGGAAGAGCAGGAGGAAAGGCACAGAAGTGTGAAAGTCAAGGCATATCAGGGAAACAGATATTGGTTTGATGGAGCTGACGCTTGGGGTATAAAGGAGGACTGGTGGGAGAAGAACCTGGAAAGATGGGTTGGAGCTGGAATGTAACAGTCTGGATGTGATTCTCTTCTCTCTGAAATCGAGGACTTTGGAGTTTCCTTGTAGTATTGTACTTACTACACCTGTCTTGTATCACAGTCACTTGGGTCTGTATTTTTTCTCCCCAGCTAGATCCCAAGTTCCTTGAGGAGATGGTCCAGATTTGGTTCGTCTGTGTAGCATCTGTAGCACCTAGCTGTGTGCTTTGTCCTTAGTAGGTACTAATAAAATTGTCCTAGGAATGCATAACGTGTCACAAAGGTGCAGTTGATATTCCCTCTCAAGAACATTCAGAGCCCCAAGATAATGTAGAGTGAGGTGTTGACCTCCAGGGAAATGAAAGCATCAGGAAGAAAAGCACACAACCCATCCTCTTCAAGCTCCCTTTGTATCTGGCTTTGGTGACTGGGTATGGCCATGCCTTGCCATCTTTGACATACGCCCTCGATTGGCCCTCAACCATGCCATGATGGTGTCCTTTGAAGAGATGTAATGTAACTTGCCCTAATCTATTTAGCATTCCACTCTCACTTCCCTCTGTTCAGCTTTGCTGGACGCTTGCAGAGATGCCTCACCCCTCCACCACCTGTTCCTTGGGTCTCTGAATTATAGTGAATACAATGGGGTTTAGATGGGAACCTGCAGATGGTAGGTGAGGAGCTCCTCAAGAAGATTTTCTCCAGGATTTGGCTGACATACCTGACCTGAGGGGATCTCCACCACGCCTGCTGGTGGTTTTTTTCCCTTTGCCTCCTAAGAGAAATGTTCTATTGCTCACCACTTCAGATGGTTGGATGTGGGGATGGGGGCACTTCTGTTCCTGACAACCTCATTATGTGGTTATCAGGAGCAGACACTGCCCAGGTTGTCACGACAACCAGCAATGATTCAAAGCTTCCCTGAAAGGTCTGTATCTCTGGCAAATAATCAGCCTTTAGCTCTCAGCAGATGCTGAACTGAGCAGCCAATCACAGGTGAGCTGAGAAAGCATGACATCATAGTCCAGCCGGTCCCCCCCAAAAAAAAATTAAGATTTGGTTTTCTGTTTCTCTCCTTGGTTCTTTGTCCCCTAGATTTTGTCCTCTACTTTCTCATTCTCTCTCTTTTCCCCTAGTAAAATGGAGACAGCAATGAAACCAACTTTCCAAATTCACTCTGCAGTTTGACTTAGGTTCGGGCAGTGCCTGACCGGAGTGTGTGGGGAAGGAATGTATAATGTGATCCACTTAGGAGCAAAACAGAGCATCAGCTCAATTAAATAATATGGTTTAATATGTAGGACCATGGAAGTGGGGCTAATTAAAACCAAGTCAGAGGAGAGGAACTTCCTAATTCTCATATTAATTCATCCACAGCCACCTGCATTTAATTGTCTTCTGCTTTTCTTTCGCTAACTCCCTCGTGGAGGGGAGGAGGGCAGAGGCTGTGGGCTTCTGAAAGCTGGTAGATTCTACAGGGCAGGTCTCTAACGGGTGCTAATTATAGTGAGGGAAGGTGAGGAGTGCCCCCCACCACCACCCAGTCCCGAGGTTCCACTATACAGGGAGTATATGTAAATGGGGATTCATCCAGTCTATTAAGGAGGTGTGTAGCTCTGAAATCTGTTAAAACCACTCATATTCCATTAGCCGTTTGCATCCATACAAGAGTCCAGGGAGACAGGCAGGACAGGTTTCTCAAAGGAGAAACTTAAAGCTGAGGGAAATTCGAATCTTGCCCAAGGTTTCCTAGCCAGAGGCTAGACTACAGTCTGGGTCTCCTGATTCCCTGGCCAGAACTCTGAAGACCCACGAGGATGGTGTTTCCCTAGCCATGGGCTTCCCTCTTTCCCTAGCCTCTGGTTTTAAGGGATGTGGGATGAGACCTTTGCCCTGCAGGATACCCACCATGGTGCCTCCTTCAGGACAGCTGGAGCCCCTAATGACTGGAGTAGAAGGTGGAAGGAATGGGAAGGAGCCCAGTAGGGCCTGACTACAGTGATGACAATAGGTTAGAGTTAGCAGGCCCAGATGAAAGAGGAGTGGGCACCGCACGCCCAACCAATGCCTTGTGCACTAGCTGCCAAGGCAGGTTCTTTTGTATTCAGAGCAGGAGGGAGGATTTTTTTTAAGTTCAGCTGTTGCAGCAAAAGCTGTGAAGACTGAGAGCCACAGGGACCCAGAGTCGACTACTGGGAATAATTTCTGGCTTTGGGACTTGAGGCAGGGGTGGAGAGGGAGCCAGAATATCCAGGCTGCTTTTGCCTGGTGGGTTCCCTTTAGCAGGGATTTGGCTGGAACAGTTTGAAGATATTCGTTTTAGTTTACATCTGTTGCTACAAGCCCCATCTCACTTCTCATGCGACTGAAAGGGCTGACTGGATTGGTGGGAGCCAAAGGAGAAATACAACTGAAGTTGCCATGTAGGGTGATAGAAGGAACAGAACTGACAGTTGGGAGATCTGATTTCTAGGACCATCTCTCTGAGGCATTGAACAGGCTACTTTCAACCCCAGACCTCCATTCACTCATCTATGAAATGCAGGTCATAATAATTGCCACAGTACACTGTCGTGGTTATTGTGAGGATCAAACGGGAAGAAACAAAACTGGTGTGTAACCTAAGGAGCAGGATACACGTGCCAAGAGGTTATTATGGGGCTTCCCTGGTGGCGCAGTGGTTGAGAGTCCGCCTGCCGATGCAGGGGACGCGGGTTCGTGCCCCGGTCCGGGGGGATCCCACGTGCCGCGGAGTGGCTGGGCCCGTGAGCCATGGCCGCTGAGCCTGCGTGTCAGGAGCCTGTGCTCCGCAACGGGAGAGGCCACAACAGTGAGAGGCCCGCCTACCGCAAAAGACAAACAAACAAACAAAAAGAGGTTATTATGGTAGTGTTGTTGTATCCTTAAATCAATGAGCTTGGGGAAGGGAGTTGATGAACACAGATGAAATCTTTAAGACATTTCAGTTTCCCCGCAAGGTCCCATGCAGTTATCCTATATTTCTGGAGAACAAACCCCAGCAGCAGTGAAGACTGCTGTATGGTATCAAGAATGAAATAGGTTATCACCTTTTCACAGGAAGACTGAAGTCTTTGTGTTGATTTCCTGCTCCTAGGTCCAGTCCTCTTTCTATGACACCACTATGCTTTAACTTGTCAAGCACCTAATAGGATTTTGGCCCCGTGCTAGTTTCTATAATCACCAGGGAGAGAAGAAATACACGCATGAAATGTTTAAATAACCATGTGCGGTGATTGCATAAATAGCTCTGAAGTATAGCTGAGGTATATGGGAGGATTAGAGTGAAATCAAATACCTTTTAATTACAATTTAAATCAATAGCCTAGAAGACTCAAGTTAGATCATTAGCCAGGAAAATCCAGTTATATTTTCTATTTCTTTTTTTTTAAGTGTTCTTATTGTTTAAAATAACCCAGAGAAGCGCATTTTACAAATCAGAGATGTAACACTAAGTAAATGACATTCATTTATATCAGTGATTTTTAGATTACGTTTACCACGATGTAAAAATAAAAATCAGTGTGATGGCTTGCGCTTTTTTTAACCCCGAAGTTAATTTAAAAGATATCTGGGGCTTCCCTGGTGGCGCAGTGGTTGAGAGTCCGCCTGCCGATGCAGAGGACACAGGTTCGTGCCCTGATCCGGGAAGATCCCACATGCCGCGGAGTGGCTGGGCCCGTGAGCCACGGCCGCTGAGCCTGCGCGTCCGGAGCCTGTGGTCCGCAACGGGAGAGGCCACAACAGTGAGAGGCCCACGTACCGCCAAAAAAAAGAAGAAAAAAAAAGATATCTGTAAAATCATTGGAAGCAGAACCATCCTGATTTAAACCTATTAATCAAGGATTTGAGGAGGAGGGTGATGGGAGTTTTTGCATTAGAAGACAGTAACCACACCAAAAAAAAAAGCCTTTTTAAAATGCCTGATTAAAAAAAAATTCAAGCTGGTATACTCAGATTTATTTTTTAAAGCAAATATGTATTTTAACAAAATCAGTAATACCACACATCATATTAGAAAGAGCACGGGTTTTGTACTCAGATCTAGACACAAATCCCAGCTCTGCAAAATTCATGTAATACTCATGTATACATAAATATATTTTTTAATTAAGGAAAATAAAAAGTAAAATGCAAAGTGATTCTTAAAGAAGTCTTAAGAGTATGTGTTTACTTAGTCTTTGCCTCCCTCTTTCTTGCTTTGTCGTAGACTTGAAGGGTCATTATTATTCATTTCCCAATTCCCAATATCATCAGAATTTAACATGAATTAGTCCAAAGAGGAATCCCAATCTCCAACTTCCCCAGATGTTGTCTCTGGTGAATCTAGAGGCCTGTTGTGTGACTTTTCCTAAGAAGACCCTGGCAGATGTATTAGTTCGCTCTTGGTCTTGAAACTTATTTTGTTGACATTATAGCAAAATGTTTGCTGGATATTATGCAGTGTTGAGAAAATTGGATAGAAGTGCACTGGGGAGGGTCATGACCCATCTTGACCATTTAACTATGTGAGGACACATTTATCTTTATAAAAAGAAGTTTGAAAGTGAAGAGGAAAAATCACCAATAATTCTACTTCTTTAACCCAACTATTATAATTTTATGTTCATCTCTAATTTTTTTTGTGTGTGTAGGCATACTTTACATCATTATAATTCGAACGTACTTATTATTTTGCATTTTTGGTCATTTTTGATGACAGCTTACTGTCTCCTTGCTGGGGTTTATGCTAATTTACATAATCTAGCCAAATCCTAGGGCGGTTGGATTTTGGAGTAGCAAGAGACGACAGTTTTGTGTTTTTTTTTGCCATACGCGGGCCTCTCACTGTTGTGGCCTCTCCTGTTGCGGAGCACAGGCTCCGGACGCGCAGGCTCAGCGGCCATGGCTCACGGGCCCAGCCACTGCGGCATGTGGGATCTTCCGGACCGGGGCACGAACCCGTGTCCCTTGCATCGGCAGGCGGACTCTCAACCACTGCGCCACCAGGGAAGCCCAAGAGACGACATTTGAGGTTAGATTTTAGAAGGCTTTCAACATGGGCAAAAATTGGAACTTTTTCTTAAAGACAAGATATGCCATGGGAGGTTTTAGGGAAAGGATGGACAGAAACAGCCACATCTTAACAATTGTTAATATAACTATATATATGTGTGTGTGTATACACACATATATATTGTATTTGAAGTAGATTAATCATTCTCTTTTTGTATAATGCTGTTTTTATTTTTATTTTTTTGGCTGCCTTGGGTCTTCGTTGCTGTGCGTGGGCTTTCTCTGGTTGCGGTGAGCAGAGGCTACTCTTTGTTGCGGTGCGCGGGCTTCTCATTGCGGTGGCTTGTTGCGGAGCACCAGCTCTAGGTACGTGGGCTTCTGTAGTTGTGGCACGTGGGCTCAGTAGTTGTGGCTCGCGGGCTCCAGAGCGCAGGCTCAGTAGTTGTGGCTCACAGGCTTAGTTGCCCTGCAGCATGTGGGATCTTCCCGGACCAGGGCTCGAACCAGTGTCCCCTGCATTGGCAGGTGGATTCTTAATCACTGTGCCACCAGGGAAGCCCCTATAACGCTGTTTTAAAAATGTGTGTTTCATGTGCAGAAAGGTAGTTTTCCTATCTAGATTGCCATCTCTTTGAAACCCATTGCCATACCTGCCTCTCAGTTTACTGTGGATTCTGGAGACTCCATCGGTGTAAACTGCTTGCCTGACAGGTGGTGTCCCAAATCCAAACCATTTGCCCCCAGTAAAAAGTGCTTGTGTAGCTGGACAGATTTCCTCCCCTGAAAATGTATCTGAAATCCCAGTCTTCCTGCGGGGGCAGTTGAGGAAGATATACTCAATAACCCCCCTCCCCTCCCACTGTCAGGTGCACCTCTTTCTCGAGGGCCACACCTCTGTCTAGACAACCCTGACAGTGTAGAAGTTTCCATCTCCTTTTCCTTTCCCTCTCCCTGTTCCCTCCCCTTCATTTTTTTTTTCCTTCCCGGCGCTTCCTGCCTGGAAACAAAAGATTGGTCCCCAGTAGCCCACTCAGGGTGATTTTAGTTTTCTGCTCCGGCTCTGATTGGCCTCCGCGCGGTGCAGAGCCCGGGTGACGTCATAGCGGAGCAGGGCGAGGGAGCTGTTGCCGAGCAGGGCTCGACCGCGGGCGTGCAGCTGTGGGCGGCGGACCGTCTGGGGTCTCGCGCGGGGGGCTGCAGCTTTCCCCGGCCCGGAGCGAGTGTGCGGGGCCGGGAGGAGAGCCGGGAGGGTGGGGAGCGGGCCGAGCCCGGGGCTGCGGCTGCGGCCGCGGGGCTGTGGCGCCCCAGCCCCGCCAGCCAGCCCGAGCGCTCGGAGGGAGAGGCAAGGTCTGGACGGGGTGGCTGGACCAGTGGCAGGTAAATCCCGCGATGGGTGGCACCCGGCTCGCTCTGGGGAAGGGGGTGGCGGCTGGGCTCTGCTTTTAGCCGGCCGGGCAGATTTTCTGCCTGCTTGGACCCCCCTCCCGCTGTCGTGGCGCCCCGGCCTCGAGTTCCCTACGTGGCTCCCCCAGAGCCCTGACACCCGGCGTACCGTGTACACGATCTCGGCTCGCGAACGCGGACAAGTGGGTGTGTCGGGGCCATTCCCGGAGGACCAGGGCCCCTTCGGTGGGTCAAGCCCTAGACTCGCTTGCTGGGGCCTGGGCCGCTTGAGGCTAAATCCGCCCCCGGAGCTACGTCAGGCTGTAAGTCTTATACCATCTTCCCGCCTCCCTCCCCCAGCCACTGTAGCAGGGACGGCAGCCCCCTACCCCCCCAAGGCGAGGGGGTGTGGCCGCGGCCCCGGCAAGTCCGGGGGAGGGGAACAGCCCAACCGGAGCAAACAGAAAAAGTGACGATTTTCTTACACGGGCGCCTTTCCCCCCTTTCTTTTATTTTTCTATATTCCCCCTCCCCCTTTTTGGTGGGGTAGGGCAACCAGAGGAGGACTCTTTTCTTCTCCTGTGAGGACTAGAATGATGCAATAATGTCCCTAGAAAACCCGGGGTCCCTCAGTTGGCCTTTGTGTTTGGGGAGCAGGATCATCTGGTCCACTGCCCCCCTTCCCTGTCCCCCTCAGCTTGCAGGAGGCCTTGCCCTCAGTTTGTGAACTGGCTCTGGCAAGGTTCCTGCCACACTTTCGGAGGGACTGGACCTTTTCAATTCTTGCCTCTGGCAGGATTCCTGCCACACTTTCGGAGGGATTGGACCTTTTTGATTTCTCGCTCTGGCAGGTTCTCCTTCCCTCGGTGGTTGTGGAGGGGTGGAGTGCAGGAGCGGTGGGAGGGCGGTGCCTGCAGGGAAGGAGCCAGAGGCTCCACTTGTTCTTTTGGTCCCACCTTCCAGAATCCAGTGCCAGACTCTGGACTTGAGGGTTCTGGGCTGTGGTCTGTAGAAGCGAAGGAGAGAAGGGTGAGTGGCTTGGCTTTGGGAAGCATGAAGGGGGCGGTTGCAGTGCTATTTTTAAAAAATGGTTTTCAGCAGGGAAGCCTTTAGCCATGTTAGTCTCGCTCCCCTCATGGTTTTGCAGACTCAAATCCAGGCCAACTGTATAGCTGTCTGAGGTGTTGGAACAGAAGGAAGTCCATTCCTGTCGGTGACAACACTGTGGCCCTGTTCTGGAATGACCGAAGTGTAAAGGTCAGTGTGGTTTTCACTGGGCCATCTGCAAAATTATAATTGGGCAGGTCTGTCATTTGGTTCTTGAGGCCTTTAATCAGGGACACCTTTGGGCAAAGGGGCTTAATATGGTAATGGGCGATTAACAGGCCAGGGCTTGGAGAGAGCCATGTAAGCCTCTGTTTCTGGATACAAATATCATAGCCTCCTCCCCCTGGGAAAGAGGCAAAATAGCCAGAGACTGGGGGTGGGGGGGCGGTAAAAGCCAACAGCTGCAAATCTCGAGGCCAGGGGGGACCTTGTAGGAGAGACCTCACTGTAAAAGGGGGTTTGCCTGTGACAGAGGTACAGGCATGGGGCCGCAACACCCTAAGGACGTTCCAAGTAGCTGACCATTCCCACAGGTTGCTCTGAGGTCTTTTGGGGGAAGGGAGCAGGCAGACAGACGTGACAAGAGACGGAAATGAGGAATAACTTCGGGGATTGGGAGGTGCTGCCCTCATCAGAGACTCTGTTATTATGAGGTCAGAGACTAAGCTACTATGAAGTCAAAGTGGATAGCCAAGGCCAAAAAAAAAAAGAAAAATCAGATCTAGAAATCAGATAGAGTAGGTAGGTGAGGTCAGGGGAGTAGAGGGGAGCAAAGCCAAAGAGAGAGAGAAGAAAAAAGCCATCATCTTACCAGGAGCCCAAAGGCCCTGATTTCCCTGGTGAACTGGGGTCAGTTTTGGTGGCTGAGGCACCTGTGGCTCAGTCCAGACTTAGGGGGACGATTGCTCTGTAGTTGGGGAATCAATAGCGTTCCCACTGGTGAAACCCAACCTTCAGGAGCCAGTAGCTTTGGTCGAGGGAAGAAGAAGAAACTTGATGAGCAGCAGCCTCTACACATGGCTCTTCCTCCTGGGTAAGGAGAAGGGAGTGGGGGGCCAGGGCCCCAGAACGGGCTGGGGGAGCTTCGAATCTGACTGAGACAGGTAGGTTGACTGCTTTTACCTGGGGTGGTCCAGGGCCAGGTCTGGGGCCCCTGCTTCAGGCATGGGGGTATCTCTGCCTGTGCTCAAAAAGAAAGCCCTCCTTCCCAGGGGCCCTCGGACCCTGTGCAGACCAGGGACGGCAAAAACCACTGCCCTAGAAGGTAAGTGAAGCTGCCGAGGCATCTAGGATGCAGCTTAAGCTTCAGCTGCCCTGTTGTCCCCCAACCTCGCCACCGGCCAGAGGCTAGGCAGTTCCCTCTGCAGGGCCTTGGGGTGAACTCGGCTGCGAGCTCAGGGCTACGCGGCTTCTCCGACAGGGGGCAGGAAGGGGCAGGCCGCGGTGCGCCCAGGGCCAGAGACCTCCATTTCAGGTGTGAAACCTGGGCCTCGGATCAAGTGACAGCCGTACATTTCAAATCTGATTTAGGGGTACCAGATGAACCCTCGGGTCTGGCAGTCTGCTTCCATTTCCTCCCAGAATATGTCGCTTCCTCCCGCGCTCCGCGACTTTGGAAGGCGTTTGCATTTACATCCCCGGTGATTACTGGAGTCACTAATACAGCCTAACCCAGAGTTTAATTGGAAACGTTAAACAATGCGTTGGATCCGTGTCTGATTTGCACAGTCGGTCAATTATCTGCAGGTTGGGGCAGTCTGCGCTGCGCCCAGGGGGATGCGAGGAGGGGCAAGATGGCGTGGCCACAGCTGGGTCTGCGGGCGCGAAGCAAAATGAGGGAAGCCGAGCTTGAAGACTGGAAAGAGATGAACAGTCTCCTGGTGGGGAATGGAAATCACGGAAAGGCCTGGGCGCCTGATCACTGAGATGGAACAGGACGGTGTTGGAGCCCACACAGTGGAGATGGAGGCCAGGGTTTTGCCCTGAGGTGGGAGGGTCCTGGATTTGGAGAAGGAAGATTTTTTAGGGACTAGAGGACCAGGAGCTGCGGTGGAACCAACCTTGGGAGTCCAGAAGCCAGTGTTCTGGTCTGAGTGTTTCTGCCCCTCTCTGGGCCTCAATTTCCTTGTCTTTCAAATGATGGGTTTGGACTAGGTGGTTTCTAAGATGGTGGTGACATTTTAGGAAGTGGGTCCATTTATTCTTGGTAATGAAAAACAGATTCACTAAAGGAGAGCCCCCCCCCCCAATTTACCCCTTTTAAATCATACTTTTTGGCGTGCCTCTAATTTGGAGGAAAACTGTACAAAACAAACCCACAACCACTACACACATTTCATCTCTTTCAGCAGGGTGGCCTTACTTTTATTTCATGGGAATGGGAACAGGGAGGAAAAGAGATGCGCAAGTGGAGAATCTGCCCCTGTAACCAAGCCCCTGAAAAGCGCCGTGGGGCTCTTACACAGATCTTACACCCTGGAGGGGGGCGGACATGCGTTAGTGGCCCTGACTCCCTAACTCAGCCTCAAAACAGAAGGGCTTGGGGTGAGGGTGAAGGAAAGGCCCGGCTTAGGGTCTGTATCCTCTTCCTTCTGTCTTCCTCAACCCCCTCCCTCTCTGAGCCAGGGGGAAGTTTTGGAATTCTGTACTTTCTAGAGACACGACCCCTAACAATCAGCACAATCGCGCCCTCTAGTGACCTCAACGGGGACACCTTTGGCAGAGCTCCGGATACATCCCGTGACCCAGCTCCAAGGTCAGAGCTTAACCCCCTGTGCAGCTGCTCCTTCCTGTGGAGAAGGGCTCCAGTCCTTCCAACTTTGAAACTCAGGTGGCTGCAACTTCCTGTAGGCCCATCTGGGGCTGGGAGTTGAGAGAGGGAGCCATTTCACCCCCAGTGCCCAGTTTCCTTCTTTGGGCCTGAAAAAGGTTCTGGAACATTCCCAGCTTTCTTCAGTGCTGGGACAGGTAGTCTCTATGGTGGAGAGAATGGTTGTCCACAGATCCCCTCCCCTACCAAAGAGGTGGCAGCCCTAGTCCCCAGATGGATAGATGCTGGCAGGAAGCCGGAATGTAGCAAGGCTGGGGTGCTGGTAGGCGCATGAGGGGTGCACTGATCTCTACCCCAGCCTCCAGTAGGAGGCTAAGCCACAGGTGCATACACGGGCAGTATAAACACAGAGAAGATACAGACACACAACGTGGCGTAGACATATGACACACAATATAGATTAGATACAGGCTCCCCAAGCACGGGATAGATGGAATACACATGTAACACACTGCAGACCCACGGCACACATACATGCACAACACCAGTATAGACACGGCTGCACACGCACGACACGGTACAGGCACGCAGATACACAGACATGCCCGCGCTTCCACCACAGCGTCCCCCCAGACGGGTGACGGGAGTGCGGCCGCCAGGTGGAGCTCCGTGTCCTGCCCGTTGCCTCTGCATTGGCTCCAGCTGTGCAGCTGGTGGGTTCAAAGCGGGCTGCCGTGGAAGCAGTAAGCAGCTGAGGGGAAGTGGAGGTACGTCAAGGAAAGCTCTTGACCTTGCACAGAAACCTGGAGCTGCTTGGTTAGTACTGGCTGGTGCACTAGCACCCCACTCCCCCAGGTCCTCTGGTGCCGCTCCCCACCTGGGGATGCGCAGGGGCCTTCCTGCGGCCCTTCTTCTTGGGCCCTCTCCAAGTCCCGCCCCTCTCTGGAGCTATGGCAGCCCTCCCTCCCTCACACCCCCCCACGCCCTTGCAGGATGAGCTCATGCCTTGGGGGCGGGGGGTGGCACACCACTCAGCGGTGCAGTGGGAAGCATTTGGAAAGGCTGCTTGGAGTGTGCATGTGGGACGATCGCAGGGGATGCCAGGGCCCTCGGGGGCCAGACGTGCTCTGGAGGCTTGCCAGCAGCAACTTGGCAGACCTGGAGGATGGCTTGGTCTTTTTATTCTAGAAAGGGGAATTGTGAAGAACGGGGCTTTTCCTGGCTCCCTGACGCTTCAGTTTTACTCTCTCCAGCTTTAGATACCCATCCATCCATCCATGTCTTTGGATTAGGACCCTCTGTGTTCTGGAATCCCCTAGTAGAGCATGTGCGAGCCTGGATCTGACTCTATTGGAAGTTAGCCCATAGGTGCTGCTCTTCTTTGAGGACAAAGTCTATGGAGGAAAGAGGGGGCAAGGAAGGAAGGATTGCAGGGCTTGGGGTCCTATCAAGGGAATATCAGTCTCCTCCTTGAGAGGCTCAAGTGATTGTGGGGAAAGGCAGGAAAGGGAAGGGTTAAAGGGACCCTGTCTGGGCTTCCCTGGTGGCGCAGTGGTTGAGAGTCCGCCTGCTGATGCAGGGGACACGGGTTCGTGCCCCGGTCCGGGAGGATCCCACGTGCCGCGGAGCGGCTGGGCCCGTGAGCCATGGCCGCTGAGCCGGCACGTCCGGAGCCTGTGCTCTGCAACGGGAGAGGCCACAACAGTGAGAGGCCCGCGTACCACAAAAAAAAAAAGAGGACCCTGTCTCCTTTGTGGTTGGACATGGAAACCTCTCTGGGGAAGATAGGGGAAATTGTAACCCCCTAAAAACCCCAGTATGTATTCACCCCCGAAAATCTGGGGAAGACTACGGAAGACATCCCTGTGGCAGATATTGGCGGAAGGTAGAGGAAAGTTCCAATTAGGATCAGAGGCTGAGGCCCTCAGCAGCTGTGAGATGATAGCAAATTAGGGGACCTCAGAGTGCTCCCCCAAGCCTGCCCACCAACCCAGTGAAGGAGGTTGTTGAGGAGGGAGATGGAAATGGCGGTGGAGACTTGGGGGTGAGGGTTGGAATAAGCTGAACAGCCGGGTGTTCAGGCAGCTCAGGTAGCCTCAGAGCCAAACCTGCATTTGCCACCATCTCGCAGTTTCCTCCTGTCCACTGGACTGTACCACCTCCTGTAAATATGCAAATATTTCACGTCTCTCATTTGATTGAGTGCTCTCAGCACTTGTCCAGGATGACTAGGGCAGGTCTTTTCCACTCACCAGCAAGCAGATGCAGAGTGGTGAAGCGCTAGCAGTTTTCAGCTTGAAACTCCCAGCTCAGTGCCCTTTCCGGACTCCCATGTACCGAGGCTTTTTTTTTTTTTTTTACACTTCTTGACTCATTATCTACCTTCTTAAGGGATTTTCTGTAGTGTGTGTGTGTGTGTGTGTGTGTGTGTGTGTGTGTGTGTGTCTGTGATATTTGGGGGGTTGCATGGAGTAGTAGCAGGTGGGGAAGGAGGTTCCCGCCCCCCCACAATGCTTCTCTCGGCAGGTTTCCCCCAAGAGAGAGCAGCTGAGTCCTTGCATCTTGTGGCAGCTGGTGTGCCCAGCACTGAGCCCGTCGGAGCTGAAGGCAGCCCGGCCCCTTCTCATGGGCAGCACCCACCTGTGCTGAGGTCCTGCAGCGGTGGCTGTGTGAGGTGAGTAATGGATTCCAGGGCAGGGAGTTAGGGATCTCCAAATCCAGGTAAATGCCACCTTTCCACCAGAGCTCCCTATGTCAGAGACCCTGCCTGGGCCTCACCAGCCAGGCCTCAGGGATTGTGCAGCTGTGCTTGGTCTCTTGGTTCCCCCATCTCTAATATGGGACTGACAACCTTGACCTACGTCCTGGAGTGAGCAGGAGAAACAACTTACCGGTCATTGGCAAGTCCTTTGCAAATGTCAAGCTCCATCTAAGGGCTTTAGTGTAACACAGACGTGCTTCCCATCAAGCTGTCATTTCCTCTCCTCTTGCTTTCCCGATATTGAAGTGGCATTTCAGCCACATGCCCCAAATTCACCAATTGGTTCCTGTAACTTCTACTGCCCCATAACCTTAACTTTGCCTTCCTATTCAAAGTGTACCCCCATCCCATCCATCCCAGCTTCTGGGCCTGGCAGGCTTAACTTAAACCTTCCAAAACATTCCCTCTGTCTTACCACCCAACCAGGGAACATTTCCTCCCCCAGCTCTCCAACGACGCCCGAGTCTGTAGCATGTAGTGTAGCCCTTGTTTCTCTGCTGCCTTAACTAATTCTTGCATGATTTTTGGAGTATTCATCTTGGCAGGTAAACTGGACTGTGTAAGGTCTTCAGGAGTAGGGACCAAATTTCACAGGTCTCTAGTCTCTCTCAAGTGTCTGGCAGTTCCCTAACAGCTTTTCCATTTGGGCCTCTCTCTCTTCCTGTCCACTCCTTTCAGGTTTCTTGGCCTGCCTCTCTGATCAGCTACCTGTCTCTTTTCCTCTCGGGCAGCCATGATAGCTTCCTCTGTTGTCGTCTCTGTCTGGCCTTCTGAGGCTATATGCTGCTGTCCAGCTATCTGTATCTTACCGTCCCTCTGTCTCCCTGTCTGGTCTTCTGTCTTTTTGTCAGTTGCTGAGACATCTCTCATATTGCCCAAGTCAAAACCAAACAACCAAAATTTTAAAAAAGGCCCAACAAGAAAAACAAAGAGACCTAAACAAAAAACAAACAAGGAATATACAATGCCGTTTCCTTTCACACTGAGCCTGTCCTGGGCCTACAGGACAAAGGAAAACTGCGGCTCAGTGACAGGTGCTTCTGTGATGCCATCTCATGGAGGGGGAAGCTCCAGAGTTTTGGCCGTGAAATTGAAGGTATGAAATTACAGCCTTGCCGATATTGATGCATTCAGCTTTCCAGAGATGCTCTGGCAGGGGATCCTCTATAGAGCTTGAGCAACAGAAGGTAACTAGAACTGGCTAAAATAAGAAGCAAGCCCCTGGGTCTCTCCTGGGTGTTCCATGACAGCCACAATAATAACTTGTATTTATTGTCTCCTGTTGCCAGCACCGTGCTAGGCATTTTACTTGCATGAGACCATTTGATCCTACAGTAACTCTGCAAGGTAGAAATTTTTTTCTGATCGTTGCTGTTTTTGTTTCTGATTATAAAAGTGATACTAGTTCGAGGTAGGTATTTTTATCATCACTGTTTTACCCATGAGGAGATAGAGGTTGAGAGGGGCTAAGGTGCTTGCGTGTAACTGGACACATGTAGTGACTTTGGGAGGAAAGACACTTCTGGAGGGTTTCTCAGCATCCCAGATAATTTTGGTACCCTCCGGCGCTCACACACACACTCTCTCACAAGCACATACTCATACCCTTGTACGTTCACACGATCATATTTACCTCCTTGACTCACACTCACTGTTCACACTGGACACATTCATAGTGATGATCACTCTTACCCCCTCGCCCTCACACACCGTCATATTTCTGAACACACTATATACAGGTACATTCATACTGACACGCACTGATACATAGTCACGTCTCTATATTCACAGTTCCGTACTGACACCCACACTTATCATACACCCACCCTCACGTTCTCACACACTCTGTACGTTCCTTCTTATGCTCTCACACTCTCCCAGTCATACCTACACACACTCACGTCCACTCAGATGATGCAGTCACCCTTAACCCTCCCTCAGATTCCTACACAATTACACACACTCTGTACGCAGACATAGGTTGACTTTCCCCTGCCTGTTTCTCACATGGTCATACACACGCTCAATTTCATACTCCAACACATTTGCACTGACACCACTATTTCCTCCTCACAGTTACATGTTTACACAGCTCGTAAGTCACGGACACACACGTGTGCATACATGTTCATATGTTCACATTTATACATGCTCACACCATAAACACAGTCTCACCCATTTAAACTCCTCTATCTTTGTACGCTCCGAATTACACCCTTCCACTCATATATTCAGCACTGATAGTCACTCTAACCGTGTCGCATTCACACGTAATCACACTTACCCATGGCAACACTCATTTTGACACAGATTCACAACAGTACTAATAATGACCCACGCTGTCACGTACACACCCATGTAATACTTTCCCAAACTCTTATACATACCCCCGCACTGATACTATCACATTCACACACTTTCTCACTTCACACACACACGCACACACACATTGTAACACACCCAATTACAGGCAGTAGTTCGTAGTCACAGCTGTCACTCTTCCCCCCCTATTTGCCACTAGTTCTCTTCTCACCTCTGGCTAAAAGGAAGAGTGTTGCTCTCAGCCAGGTGCCAATGGGACTGTATCTTTCCAGCAGAAAGGAGTGAGATTTATGTCTAGGATTAAAAAGAAGCTGCTCAAACCCTCAGGTCAAGTTTTACATCCTTTCACCATAGTTTCCTTTGGCAGAAATCACCTCTAATAGGCAGAACCTTAGCCACTCCTTTCCAGAGAGGTTAGGGTTTCAGCGGTTTGCTTATCTTTTGGAAGTTTATGGCTTAACTTGCCACCTCACTTCTCTCCCAAGGGCAGGGGGAGGTGAAGCATGCGCTTCTTTATGCACTCATAATGGTTTCCTATGTGAAAGTGTGTCTTTGGTTTTACGTTTATGATCTGGAATTGCCTGCCGATTAGACACGTGGAAAGGGCAGTCCTGCCTCCAGCAGGTACCTCTCATCCAGCCAGGTCTACCCTTCCCCTGTTAACCCTGGACCATGGTATTCAAGAAAGAAAGAGAAAGAAAAGGCCAATGAGCTAGCTGGATGAGAAAACATCTTCCTATTGTGAGTGTGTACGAGCACGTATAGACCCCACTGGAATTTCAACAGCTGTTACTAACAAGTTAACGGAGGAGATTTCTCAGTAGGCGTGGGTAAAGACAAGCTGCAGAAACTTCCTTGCACTCCAGACAGACTGTAGATTTCCCTGCAGAGGGTGAAAAAACAAAAACCCCAGGAGTGAACCAATAGATCAGGAGCCTGGTGCCAGGGCCATGTGCCACCCTAGGCCACAAGAGCACCTTGTAGGAGTCTCCGTAGTCCATGGCAGCCCCTGCTGGAGTCTCCCTGGAGTAGAAACACCAAAATATAACCAAGCTGCCATTGGATATGGGTTCCAGCACACCATGGGGAAGAGCCTATACCCTGGGATCCCACTTCTCCAGCCCACCCCATGTACACCCATCATTAGATCGAGAACTCCTTGGTGATAGCTGAGACCACACCACCTTACTTATCTTGGATGCTCGGTGCCTAACACAATGCCGGTCCCAGGGCAGCTACTTGAGAAACTTGATTAAGAAACTAAACGGGGTGGGTGGGCAGCAACATGTGGTCAGGACAGATCCAGTGCCTCTCTCCCTCAATTCCAGGATTCCAATGGCATTACCAGCTCACATTGGGGACCTTCTGTGGGCCACACATAGTACAAGGCCCAGAGGGAAATTCAAATGGGCGAGAGGCACAGACTCTGCCCCTGAGGTAATTTCATTTGAATGGGAAAGATGAATCACCATGAAACCATAGTACAAGGCAGCAGTCTTGTTGAAGTTTGGGGTCAGCAGAATCTTCATCATGTAATTCAGTGGTCCTCAGGCTCCAAAAGGCCTTGAGGGCCCATGAGTGGTTGGAAACAGCAGTCAGGATTTAGGGAGGACACTTCCCAAAGCGAACTGCCTCATAGACATCTTGCTTAGCACAGGAAAGATGGGTCATCTTTCTAGAAGATTGTGTAACGAAGTGCTTTGTCACTGGGCATAAGGCAGAGGAATAAAAGTGAGCTTTTAGACCTTAATGGAAATATTGTACTTAATTAAGATTTAGCCACCACTTCCACCAGGAGACGGCTTTAGGGAAATAGCTCGGCAAATTTACATTTGATCATTTCTGCCGATAAGCTGAGACTCACCGAAAGCAATTTATAAAACTGACAGTACTGGCTGAATTTTAGGAGGGGCAAAATGCACCTCCCTGAATTCACTTGAATACAATGAGGAACGCTAAGTAAGGAGACCCACCCCTTGCATGTATATGGTATTTTATACTTCTCAAAATATTTAATAACCCCTTCATCTGTTATGATAGAAGCATTAGGAGCACCAACTCTGGAATCAGCTGGACCAGCATTTGAATCCCAATTTGGCCGCTTCCTAGCCATGTAACCTTGTTTGAGTCAATCACTTATCTTCAAGTCTCAGTTTCCTCATCTGTAAAATGGGCACGACGCTAATACCTCATTGAGTTGTTATGGGGATGAATTGAGATACTGGATGAAAGCGTTTAGCTCAATGTCTGGACTATAGTCAGTGCTCAACAAAAATGGTAGATGTTATTATCCTTACCACAGCCCTTGGAAGGAGGTGCTCTCAAAGGGGTAGAACCCTGAGGTAACAGAGAAACAGTATGGTTCCTTGCTGCCAAAGACCCGATTTTCACAGGACTGGTTGCGTGCTTTCCTTTAAGTCTTTATTTCTGCTTAACCACGGGCTAGGGGTCAATGCTCATTTCCACTTAAGAAGATGAGTGAAAAATAAAATTAACCCATGCGGGTTTCCTCATTTCCTGTGTCATTTTCAGACATGCTTATTTGGCCACTGTAGCAATGTTTCATGTTCATTTCAATGTCCCCTCTAGTCCTACAGCTTTTCCCTTGAAATCCTGAGGCCCTCGGTAATGTCACCTTCATATGCTGGTACAGAAACCTGGGAGAGGAGGAATGGAAAAGACTTCTGATGCTGGTGGAGCCAGAGGTCTGGTCTCTAACCACAGGCACTCCTCTGCCCTTGATTCTCATGCTGAAATGTCTGTGTCCTGGGCAGGGGGTCTGCTCATTTCCAGGCTTTGGTCCCAGACAGCAGAGGGGAGGCACGGTTCACTCACTTCAGAGCCCTAAGAGCATTTGTGTCCATGCAAAAGCTGTGAGTAACTGAGAACTCAGCATATCACATAAAACTGTAATGTGATTGAGGAAGCATAAAAAAGAGCATGGGCTTTGGAGTCACATAGACATGGGATTGTATAGTTTTGTTTTTCTTTTCCATTCTGGTTTATTACAGGATATTGACTATAGTCCCCTGTGCTATACAATAGGACCTTGTTGTTTATCCATTCTGTATATAATAGTTTGCATCTGCTAATCCCAACCTCTCAGTCCTCACTCCCGCCCCCTCCCCCGGCAACTACAAGTCTGTTCTCTAGGTCTGTGAGTCTGTTTCTGTTTGGTGGATAGGTTCATTTCTGTCATATTTTATTAGTAGATTCTACATATAAGAGGTATCCTGGTATTTGTCTTTGAGATTGTCTAGTCTTACTCTGTGACCTTGGCGAGTGAACTGATGTCCCTGAATGTCAGTTTCACCTGTAAAATGGAAATAATACTACAAGTGGTTTTGCAAGTTATGTGAACTTGTACATGAGTAACTTTTAGCAGAGTGCCTGGAAGATAATCAAATCTCAATGAATGGTGGTGATTTTTTTTATGGCCTGTGAAGTCTGTGGCAGTAATTGTAAACACCTTCTGTGGGGTAAAAAATCTTAAATTACTTCAAAGCATTTCCCACATGTGGATCATCTGATCCTCACAACCTCTTGGTGAGGTAGTCACCTTTTGCATGTGAGGAAATAGATTCAGAGCCACCGAGGGATGTACTCAAGGTCATGAAGCTCATTAGCAGTGCTGGGCTGAGAAGGTACTAGTCTAGGCGGAATATTTGCATCTTTGTTTGGCAAAGTCTTTGGGGCGACACTTGGCAAATATGAGCTGTTTGAACTGAGCGTGATCCTTCCTGTGAAAAGATGTCTAAATGCTACTAGCTACAGTTTAGCTGCTCGCCAGACCACACGGTGTTTCTCTCTGTGTCTTGTGTGATGCCCAGCATGTTGCAAAAGTGCAATAAATGTGACATCATAAGAGTACCCTTTGCAACAAGGCTGAGTGATATATGGCCACGGTGGTACCGTTTACCACCAAAAGGAAATTCTTTCTCGAGGCCTGCTGTGTGGTTTTGTTCATGCTGCTCAAGGAGTACGAAATTTCCAGAGCCTGGAAATTCTTGAAACATTCTGAAACACATCAGCAGACCTCTGGTGCCACTTGGCCATCTCTCTTCTGACCTGAAAATGACAAAGCGTCAACTTTAGTGAACTCTAGGGAAAGGATGGGAGGACAAAAAGATAAGAGCATTTTTGACCTCTCTGTGACATTTGCCTCATAGCCATATTCATCTTGAAATACATTTCTCTTGGTTTCCATGATGTCATAGAGCCAGTTCCTCTACTTTAAGCATATTTCTCGAGGATCTCTGGTTCGTCTTCCAGCCCCAAAATGTTGGTGTTCCCCCGAGGTCTTTCCTCCTCTCTCATTCTATACTCTTCCTGGGCAATTGCACCTACTCGCATGCCTATGGTCTCCAAATTGATATTCTCAGCCCACGTGTCCTGCTCTCCACTGAACCGTTCCATAATGCCAAATACACATGTTAGAACTGCTGCTACGTTTATGTTTGTCTTAATTTTGCTTTCTCTGTTGAGAGGAATAGATATAGCTAGGGAGAGATTTTTTTCCCACCACATGTGAACTGATGTTTCCTTCAGCTTTTTATTATTTGCTACGTACTAAAGACAGGGTGCTTAGATGTTTGTTTTGCTTCCTACTAGATATTCCTAGTTTAATTTTTACCGAGATATCCATCGTGTCACTGTGTTTGTTCTCTCTTCTTTGTATATGGACTTACACAAAAGTTACATATTCGAGGACCATTAGCAGATATTTGGTCTTTGTAGAATGTTTATGTTTGTTGGTAGAGTCTTTATAAAAATTTAGACAAATTTTCTATAAGACTGATAAGGGCCGTCCTATTGGCCAAAACCAGAATAACGTGTCATTATTCTCTTGGGAATGTGATTATTACTGGTGGTCCAGTGGCTGCTCATTTAAGGGGCATAGCAACTTCATTAGCTTTTTTTTATTAATCACCATTCTAAGCTAGTCGTTTACTCTCGTTTCCAAAAAGACCAGAAACTGAGGCACGGTTCTGTCTGGAATCCTGAACAAAAACTAAAGGCTCCACTAGGGATGTAATGTACAGCATGGTGACTGTAGTTAATAATACTGTGTTGTATACTTGAAATTTGCTAAGAGAGTGGATCTTAAGTGTTTTCAACATATCAAAAAGCAAAACAAAGCAAAAAGGTGATGGATGTATTAATTAACGTGATTGTATTTCACGTTACACAACTGTATGTTAATTGGTATATGTATACTATTTCACGTTGTATACATATACCAAACCATTAATCACACTGTATACCTTAAATATGTACATTTTGTATTTGTCAGTTATCCTTCAGTAAAGCTGGAAAACCCCCTAAAGGATAAAAAAAAAAAATCAGTCCTCCCACATTCCTCTGGGCCTCTTGGGATAGAAATATATTTCTACCCAGATTTCCATTTGGGGTGCTGAGACCAGTTAATCATACCAGGTCTAGCATCCCTGCCATATTTGGCCAGTGTCCAAAATAGAGACCCCTCTTGAAACTTCTCTTTTCCTGTCTTTCTATTCCCATACTGCCCGTGCTTCCTCTCCCGTGGCTCGTTTTCTGAGAGTTGTCTCTTTTCAAAATTATTCCCATGTTTCTACCTGGAACATCCCACTCCATGGGAAAAAAATTCCCCAAGTCTTCTTCAACCTGCTGTATCTGCTACACTGTCACCCGAATAATAGTTCTGAAATGCAAAGCTAATCATGCCATTCCACTGTTTGAGGTCTCTTTATCTAGACAGGAAGAGTCCAAACCCCAAAGAAAGGCATACGATACCCTTCTTAATTTGATCTCCACTGGTCTTATTTTTCGCATCCCTCTTCTTTGCTACGGTCACACCAAGTTACCTGTAGATTCTCTAATACACTACATTGTCTCTCCTCTCCTCTCGGCCTTAGCACGTGTTGTTCCTTGTGCCTGAAACGTGACCTCCCCATGGTTTGGTTATTTGTTCTTCCTAATTCAGCTCCAGTGTACTTCCTCTGTGAAGCTTCCTTCTTCAGGCTGCTGGGAGCCCCTGTCTTGTCCTTCAGTAGCAACCTGTTGTCATCTTTGGCCTGAGTTGTCATGGCCAACACCCATTATACTTTGTCTCCTTGAGGGTGGGGACTGTAACTTGTTCATCTCTTGCCCTAGACCCTGACGAGTTCCTCCTTACCCTTCAATACCTTGCTCAAGTGTAATGCCCTCTGATGCCTCGGGGGAGTATTAGCTACCCTTCCTACACTGGCCTTCCAAAGCATCCCCTGCCTTCCTGGGCACATACTAGACACCGTGTAAATGCTGAATGAAAGGTTGAATTTATTTGTGAAGATTTCGTGATGATCTGAAGATCACAGAACAATCCAGGAGTGGGGCTAGAATTAGCCATTCTTCTTCGGTTGGAGACAATTCTTTTGGGTTTATAAAAAGACCTAACCAGAAATCAACTCCAAAAATTAAACTTGCAGAGCAAGATGCAACTTAGTTCTTAAACGTAACATGAAAGCAAGTAGTTTCTTTTTCCAAGTGTTATGTTCTTAATACATTTCCCCAAAAGAAGTCTGTTCTGCCCATATATGACTTCAGTTCTGGAAAATGCTTTGTGTCACCCTTACTGATCCCTTCCATAGTTCACCAGAAGCCAGTGTTCTGGCCTTTGAAAGTCTCGTACATGTTACCTTCTTCCAGAGGTTTAAGATCTGTTCTTTTTCTTACACAGCACCAGCATCACTTAGTTCAGCAGAAACAGAGGCCTGAGGCTAAGAAACGTAATCTAGCATGCTTGGAGTATTTGTTTGCTGGAATATACTGTTGAATAATGTATTACACCAACCTAGTGCTTTCCTACTCATCCTTCAATACCCTGCTGAAGTACTGTATCTCTGATCTCTTTGAGAACCTCAGTTACCTTTCTGCTGTGTCCTTCCAAAGCATTCTGTGCCCACCTGGGTGCATCCATTGTATTCCCTATTGTATGTATGCCTGTCTACCATCCTCATTTAACTGTGAGCTCTTTGAAGACAGGGACTGCTCTTTATTCACCTCTCTTTGTATACCCCCTGTACCTGACACAGTACCTGGTACGTACGAATGTTGGCGGCATGGAGATGAAAGTCAGGACAGTGATGTTCTTTGGAACATCTACATCAAACACTTACCTTATAGGGGGAGGTATGATTATTGGCACTGATTTCTCATCCAGTAGGATAGCAGGCAGTGAAGGAGAGTCTTCCCTTCTTCTTCAGTCCCTCTTTTTGTAGCACCTTTCAATTTGTAATACACATGCCCTTGTTCTGTAGTTATATTTTTATCCGTGTATTTAATATACATTTTATATACAGTATGCAGCCAGAGATGAAACCCACTGCTCGAGTCTATAATGCCCCCCAGAGCTGGGCGTTTATTTATCTCTTTACTCTCAGCCCCTTACCGTTAAAGGGGAGTAGGTCTCTGCTTTGGTCTTAGGAGTCTTTGAAATGAAAGTCAGCCAACAGTCCACAAGAAGAAGGCATGTAACTGGTTTCTTTTCCTATAAAAAGCAATGTTAGGCTGACCTAAGATCTTCTCTTTTCCTCTCTTTATACAGCTGTGCATGAAGACCCTCATATAGACCCTCATTATAGACCCTCATAGTTAAGGGCTCAATCTTTTTTTTTTGCCACACTGCACGGCTCGTAGGATCTTAGTTCCCTGACCAGGGATTGAACCCCGGGCCCTCTGCAGTGAGAGCACAGAGTCTTAACCACTGGACCACCAGGGAATTACCCTAGGCTCAGTCTTAAAGGAGAACGAACACTCTGAGATGACCATTGCTTGATACAGAATTATAATGGAGTTATATATATTTATTATAAACACCCAACTTTCCTTCCCTTTTTCTTCCCCAAATGTTTGTCAAGATGTGTTCTAGGCCATAGTCCCGCCTCCACAGGAGTCCTTGGGAACTCAGGCCTGCTGACGCGCGTTCCTTGCAACAAACCCTACTTCTGCTCTATCTGCAATTTTCCTACCGGGCTGTCATGTCCTTCCTTTGAAGTGAGGGCTGGGCCCTGTGCTCTCAGCCTGGAGGCTTCTCCGGGCTCCAGAAAGACTTAGGTACCTGGCAGCCTTCTCTGTGTGTGTGCGGGTGAGCACTGGGGCAGCATAGCTGATCGAGTGCTGGAGGAGGGATCTGCTGCGTGTCATGAGCCACATCTTATAGAAGTGGACAGTGGCAGCTGAGTAACGGGCAGCAAGGAGAATGAATCACTCGGTGGATCTGACAGCTCATAAGTGAAGAACTTACCTGGTGCAGGAAAGCCATAGGGAAGCCAGCATGCTCGATTGTGAGGTCATCCTTCGGGCTTTTGGTTTCTAGGGGAATTTCCTTGGGTGGATTACGATCTTTTCTTAGACCCATGGACAGTCTTTTTTTAAGACAAAAATAATCCTCTTTGGCGGCAGTAAGAGGTGGGGGTAGGAGATGGGGAATTCCTGCAACTAAGGCTATGGCCAGCTGGATGTTTATCCCCTACCATTTGTGAAGTGGGATAGATGGAAATTGGGCCTGGTCACGTCCCGTTCTTCCTTCAGCATTTGAGGGAAGCCCTTTGTTTTTAATAGATAGTATTTCCTCATCCTTAACCATAGCCCCCAGATAAGATGCTGAGACACATCACATGCTCGGCTCTTTTGTAAACTTAGGTTAAGGGGCAAAAGCTTGAAGAAGAGTTGCTGCATTTTGCACCAGCTCAGATTCTTTGACCTCCAGTTCTGGCAGGATGTCTTTTTTTTTGCGGGGAGCGGGTAGCATATGAGCTTTGCTACAATGATCTAAATTCCTAGTTTAGAAATATGTAATGCTAAGATCTCAATTGACCCCATGTAACTCTTCTCTTCAAATATTCAATGGGCACCTTCCCTGTAGAAGGCCGATTTGGGTGTAGAACATTGAGAATAGAGCAAGTTCCTAGGACGATAAGCCATAAGGCGCGTGTTCGAAAACCATGTCCAGACATCTCTCTGGTATACAAAAAGCCCTAGCAACTTCGGGAATTGAATTTTTAGGCTTGAGTTTGAGGGAATTCGTGGCTCTTTTGCCGGAGTGGATCAGGGAAGGGTATAATTATCACCCATGCATAGTAACAGTGAGCAGCTAGAACCCCAGAGACTCGAGATGTTGGTTTACCATATCCTGTTCGCTTGGGCTGCTAGTCTGCATCTAATTTTTTCCATCTGACTGCTTCCAAGGATACTACATTCTCTTTTGAGAACTAGGAAATGTTTTATTACTAGGTTTTGCTTCCCTTTTCTTTTTTCCACACGTTTATTTGAGGCATCTTTTGTTTTCTTTAACGCTTACAAAAATGTCTACCTCTGTTCTTTATGCATCTTATTTTCTCTTCTTAGAAGCATCAGTGTTGGACATGAAAAGCTGAAACCTGTGATAATGCATCAGTTTGCAAATATAAACACAGGTCAGGTGATTATTAGCATTTTCCTGGCATTAGCTCACGCAGCATACACAATACATTTAGAAGCTTAAGAAGTCATTCGAATAGGAACTATTTGCCCCCTATAATATATGCAGTATATGAGGTCTGGAGGCTGGGGTATAGCTATCGATTACCTTATTTGCAACCTATTATTGAAATTTGCAACTATAATATGCTGGCTTATTGGATTTCATTACTGTGAGGTTCCTGCTACAAACAGTGGAAGCCACTCATAACAGAGAACAGGACTACAGCGGAACCGACCTCATTTGCTCGTGTGTGTGAGAGAGAGCATGAATGTATTCCGTGTGACCATGCCTTGTATGTGTGTCAGTAGTGAGCTATCTCTTGCAGGATCTAAGATTGAAATGAGGCGGCTGTAAAAAGAGCTAGTGCCTCCCTTACTTGTCCGGCTGCTTTTGCAAATCTGCCTAACAAGTAGCTCAGCAACTCCTGATCAAATGATCTTTGAAATGGCTTCCCTCCATTACACGCTGTAATGGTATCTCCCAGGCCAGGCTTTCTGAAACAGCACACCCCTGTCTCTGATAGCAGAGTTCCCTTGGTGAGTGCCCCAGAACAGACAAGCCCCAAAACAAGGCCATCTAAGAATTGGTCCTACCGGCCAACGAATCCTCTTGGAGTTCTGTCAGTAAATCTCCTAGCCTTGGGTCTTTGGATGAGACAAGCAGTTGAAATAGGTAAGTACCAGCCTGAAGTGGGTTGAAATGAAAAAGCTAGAACTGTCATATGAATATTCGGGGAGGATGAAAGTGCACATATGAAGAGAGAGAACGTGTGTGTGTTTGTGGGTTTACTTGGATCCATATCGTAATGGTGTCATGGGAGGGGAATTGAGGAGAGTTCGAGATTCTGGTCTCAGTTCTTTCAATTATTTTGTGACCCTGGGGAAGTCGCTTAACCTCTATGCCTCGTTAATTCCTCACATGGAAAATGGGGATGGTGCTCCCTTCTTCACATGTTGGTGTCCGGCTCAAATAAGAGCAAGAGCTCAAATAAGCTCCTGGACATTATGAAGTCATACAGTAAAAAATGAGGTATCGATAATCCGAGGGTGGCTGGCGTCTACGTGATGCCCAATTGCTTGGCAGTTAGACTAGTGCCAAAACTTCCAAACGCCTTCTTAGCTCAGACCTGCTTGGAGTAGGCATATAGGCTTATTCAGCACCATGAAAAACTTACTCAGAGCTTCAGCAAAGGCACAGAACTTACAGAGTTCCATTTCATTCCCTCACATGTGTATTTAATGCCTCCTGGGAACAAGGCACTGTACTAGGCAGTTTGAAAGCATTATAGTCATGACCGAGGGGTTCTTACCCTCAAGGAGCTTATGATCTAGTGAGGGGAATGACATGTTTCATGACTATGTGCAGTTTGAGACAAGATGGTGGCAATGCTAAGTTGGGCCCATCTGGCTGACTATTGTTAGGGGTCGGGCTCTCGTCCACCTTGTCTGGGAATGGGAGTGTGGGTTTAGGGCTGCTGAGGGACCCAGACCTGGCTCATTCTCCTCCCTATAAAATGAGCCCTTTCTCTCTTCTTTGGCATCTTAGCATATTATGGGAAATAATGTCTGAAAAGTTGCTAGAAGTCTTCAGATACAAGTTGCTGTAGAAATGTAAAGCAAGGTATAAACATCCTTTCAAATGATAATACGTTGTCCCCTTTGTAGAAGGCTAGATGATGTTTTCCTTTTTTCTTTTTTTCTTTTTGGCAATTGAAAACAGTTCACTACATCTTCTTACGCTGTCAGTCATAAGTGTCTGGCTGGTTGGTTCAGTTGCTAAGAATGTGTCCGAGATAAAGTGGGTTTAGTATCAGATCAGCATAGGGTAGTTAGCAAAGCATCATTTGTTTCCCCATCACAGTTTATCCCAGGAAGCTCAGCTAGCCATCTTGAAAATGTCTGCTTCTGTTTACAAGGAAGCCCAAGAAAGAGCCAGCAAGTAACTCTTGGATCCTTTCTCCCACCAGCAAAGTATAATTCAGTGTATACATCATTCTTACAGTAAAAGCGGTAACCTCATCCTGAAATACGAAGAACAGTCCAGTGTTGATATCATTGTCTAAGGAGACATTGGCTGACTTTAAATCTATGTTTACTTAATACCTCCAAGTCTGGAAGCTGTCATTTAAAGTTCACTCTTTCTTGATCTATAGAGCTAATTCTTGTTAAAAAGATGTACCCAATTCTAGAAATTTGAAACGCTCTCATGTTCTGTTAGTGTCTAAACATAGTGAGAGTTCTTTGACTTGTTTACTACGTTTTTGAGATCCTGAAATCAGTCTTATTTCATGTGTGCTCTTGTCAGTTTAGCTGTCATCTCATCAGCTCTAGGTGTCTTGCAGCCAACCCTATTCTTTATGTAGGTATCTCAGAAACATTAGGAAGTTCACCCTGGAAATTTCCCCTGGGCTACATCTCATTCCTGTGTTAGATCCTCTAGTTTGATATGACAGGGATATAAGCAATATTGATGTGCTCACCAATTTATAGTAATGGCCTCGTGTGGTTGGTGGTTCGGGAGCTTTACCTCTGGGTTTATTAGGTCGTGGCTGTGCATCTGCCGGCCTGGGCTTTTGTTTTTGAAAGGAGACCATTATTAGTTTGTCTCTCATTGGGAAAATATGCAAATAAACAGTTACTTAGATTTTTGAAAGCAGACAGAATAATACAGACACATGGGTTGTCTCTGATGACACCAGATCTGACGAAAATATTTAGTGCAGTTGCTAATGGCTTAATAGGTGATCTTTGCAAGTTGTAGGGCCAGTATTTCTGGAGTCTCACCCTTCACACACCTGGGTAGAGCGTCTGTGGCAAATGGGCACAACTGGCATTTTTGACTGTATCCAGTTCAACACATATGCCATGATATGAATTTTGGCCACATTAGCTAGAGTATACTTGAGCACCTGTCTTTCCCCTTGACTCCTGGAACATGCAGGCTGGCGGCTTTCTTTTGTAACCTACTGAACATTCTCTGAGGGTTTAGTTTGTCACCACATTAAGAGAATACGTTTTGGAAGAATGAGAGAATAATGACAATTATTTATAATGCCTAATCATTTCATCTAAAGTTGCCACGCATCTTGATAAAAGTTTTCCTCTGAAGTACTTTGCAGCAAATCTCTGTGTCAAAAGGCAACTCAGTGAAGGGGTGTGTGTGTGTGTGTATGCACCTGTGTGTGCGTGCCTGCCCTTGCACTTGGGGGGTGAGAGTGGGGAGTAGAGAAGAGAGCGAGGGAAAAGGGAGATAAGGAGGGGAGGAGATAGAGAATTAATCTTTCTTAGTACTCTGAAAGAGGGGTGTTCTGGCTTCTTGGTTATCATGAGACCAGAGGCTCATTTCTCACTGCTGGTGAATTTCAATTGTAATTACAGAGCATCGGTAAGCCACATTCAGTCCCAAGGGCTGGACAAAAAGTACACTGTCCACAAAAGCCATTTGAATTCTCTCTGAAAAACCTAGTAGCCAAGTCTGAAAGCAATTTGTGAACAGATACAAACTGTTGCTGGTTGTCCATTCAGATTCCTCCTCAATGCTAAGAGCCACATTCTAAAAGTGAAATGAAATGGCCTGTGGCTGGATCCAGCGTGACCTGCACTTGCAAGTTTCTGCTGTGTTGCAGAAGCGAACGACAACAGTTAAACTTTAAAGATCAACAGTTTTTCGATTGGGTTCCTGGAGAATAATGGCACTTTTGTACAATTCTTGAAATAGAGCCTACAGCCGCCCCAAACAAAATAGTCTCTTTCAAGATCTTGGAAATAATGACCTCATAGGCAGATTGAACCAGCAGTCCATTAATAGTATCCTTTGTAGAAAGCTGTCTCAGGGGAGGGACGTGGCTTAGTAAATCGGCATTGTTTACAAACATAACAGAATAGAATCCCCCTTTTTCTCCTACGTTTGTGGAATAGTCGGAGACACCTCCCACTTGGGAAGCAAATACATTAACAGCAAGGCTTCCTTACAGGGCCCTACCCTTTCTCCATCGGTCACCGAAAAGTGTGCTTTGAAGCACTGGCTTTGAAGGTGAGTTAGAGATAACAGGAGTCTCCAGCCCTATTCCTTTGTCACCAGCTCAGAATTATCTGGAATCGTGAGAAGAAGATGAAGATTGGTTGTGCCTTGTAAAGAGTCATGAAGAACTGACGTAATATCGGGATAATTTGAGCAAAAGCAAATCTGAAATGTCTAGGTAAACGGAGTGATTATTTGCTTCATGTTCCTATTGTGGAAGTAGATAAAGATTCTTCAGTTTCATTAACATCTCTGTAAAAGAGGTTTATTCCAGCCCCTCTTATAATCCCCTGATAAGTTGAATGGAATTAAACCAATTCCAGTTTGCTGGGCAGTAGAAAGGTGCGCCATCTAAGCTGGGTCCCTTGCAGAATGCCTGTGATACGGACCACAGCAAGTGTGTGGTATTCAAATTCTGGGCAGGGATTTCTAGTCTACTATAGGAGAGTATAGTGTGAATTTTATATCCCAAGTAGCCCTTGTTTCCCGACCTGAAAAGAAACAGGGCATCTACCTTTTGAGTCTCTACCCAGAGAGAATATTTAGGAAGAAAAAAGGCCACTGTTACCCACACCTGATTATCCAGAACAAAGGAGACTAGTATTTTGGATTACGGAGGTGCACTAGCACCCTGACTGGCTCAGACTCCTGCTTGCTTTATTGTGTAAGGTCAACTTTGTATATCATGTTAAAGAGGGTATGTATGTTTCTCTGACTTCTGTTATCTCAAGTTAACTAACATGTCCTCAGAAAATAGGTATCGTCCAGAACGTGGTGGCTTTCTCTTCCTGAGACGCATTTTTCACTATTTTCTAGGTATTGCCTAGAATCCTCAGTTCTTTTGCAATAACCTTCAAACTTCATTATTTTTACCAACCTAGATTCTGTATATTGAGCTTTAGTTAATAATCACCACATATTCAGGCATTAGTTTTGAACCCAGAAAAGTAAAACAGACAAAGCACACACAGAGGAAAAATTAGTGCTTTTGGACTTCCCTGGTGGCGCAGTGGTTGAGAGTCCGCCTGCCGATGCAGGGGACACGGGTTCGTGCCCCGGTGCGGGAAGATCCCACGTGCCGCGGAGCGGCTGGGCCCGTGAGCCGTGGCCGCTGAGCCTGCGCGTCCGGAGCCTGCGCTCCGCAGCGGGAGGGGCCACGACAGTGAGAGGCCCGCGTAACGCGCACACACAAAAAATATATAGTGCTTTTATTCTGGTGGCAAATTCTTTTTAGTGGCTAAATTAAAACCAAGAACCCGTCTGATACAGAATACCACTGGTGAAGTCAGTCTTAAACTCACTTTTCTTCCGGAGAAAGAATGAATTTAGAAGGACCAAAATCAAAATGGGAAAAGGGAATGTAGACCCATTAGCACTGATTTCATATATTTACCAGCAGTATCTATGAATATAATTGATCCTTGACAGCACAGTTAGGTTTTCATTTTACCTTGTGCTATAGTTTCACCCGTATAGGAAAATATGAGACTTAATCAATCTGGCGGTGACAAAACGTTTACTACTGATATTTTCACTGTCACGATTCCTGAAAAAGGAATACAGATTTGGTCTTAATTCATTAAGATAATGCAAGGCATGACACTTAGGCAAAGGAAAAGAAAAGAGATCTCTTGTCCACACCAAGGTCAGACCAATCATTGTTAGCTGGCAGTCACCTGTGCAGATGGGGAAACTATTAATTGATACTCAGCTATTTTTGAATACGTACAGGCTCTATATATTTGAGAAAATCTAAAACAGTAAAAATTTCCACATAGCATAATGTAACTTAGAATTCATTACTGAAAGTAATAAACACACTGTAACCACTGAAGGGCTGAAAAGAGTTAAGGTAGATTATTTCTCACTGTAGCAGGTAATGAGGAGACCCCTGTTTTTGTTGTTGTTGTACTCAGGTTGGTTAACAGTAAATGTTACTGGAATAGAGTGATATGCCAAGTTGCGTATGGAGAGCTCATACACTCCTAAATTAGTGCCGGTTAATACTTGATGAAATTACAGAGATTTTGTTGCAGTGGGATTTGATTTTCCTTGTATTCGAACTGGAGATTCACTTGGAAGGTACCCTTTTTTTTTTCTATTGAAGTATAGTTGATTTGCACAATGCGTTCATCTCTGCTCTACAGCAGAGTGATTCACTGATACATATATATACATTCTCTTTCATACTCTTTTTCCATGATGCGTTATCACAGGATATTGAATATAGTTCCCTGTGCTCTACAGTAGGACCTTGTTGTTTATCCACTCCACGTACAATAGTTGGCATCTGCTAATCCCCAACTCCCGCTCCATCCCTCCCTCCCCTGCCCTGTCTCCCCTAGAAGGTACTCTTCATGCGTGACATGCATGGCAAGTGTCAGGGCCCTAATGCAAGGACTTGAATGAGAATGGGAAGACAGCTGGAAGCAGAAACATTTCCTTGTGGAGTTTGTGCTTTTCTAGTTCACTTTACCCTCCAGTGGCATGAGACCTGAATGTATTGAACCCTCAGCACAAGATACTAAAGAAGAGTGAAATTAAGAGCAGATAAGTTGTTAAAACGGGACTGGTGCTTACCACCCTGTTACCCCTGTCAACTCCCTTGTTCCCTGTTCCAGGACATAAAATATGACAAGGAGGAAGGTTATGGTGTCTCCTCACGAAGCAGTCCTCTCCTTGGAGCTCCTCTTTGCTCATGGTGGCACTGGGCTCTGCTTTATCTTCTGCCTGCTCCTTGAAGATGGGGCATTTCTTCCCCTAGCAGTCCACCCCAACTCTGCTGAAACTACCGGCTTACTAGATTGTTTCTCAGTTCTTTCTCCTGAAACAGTAGGGTGTGTTTTGTTAATAAGGTGCACACAGGTAAGAATCAGGCGCCATTAAGTATCAACAGCCAGGCCTGTGTCAATTCCAGACTCCAAGGAGGTTGTGCTACCTGACCACGATCATGAGGATAGAATTTTTAAAGAAGAAAGATTGGAAATTGTTCATTAAAAGACTGAGTGGACGGCAGAAAATAGAGTGTCACTGGGGGAAAAGGAAGGGACCTTCGGTGTTTGTGTCTACATATTGAAAAGCCATTCATTATTGCCTTCGCTTTCCTCTTTGGGAAATGGCATCGTTGGGTTTTAGGCAGGCAGCTCCCTTCCCTCTAGAAAAGGAACCCCTCAGAATGGTCAGTGCCAAACCTGAGATGACATGAGATGAATGCTTTGGTTTCTAAGATGTTAGACTCCCCGGATTTACCAGGTTGTCTTTTAGACCTCCCTTAACTCCTGTCTTCTCCTCCTCGTCTTTAGGAGCTGTGCAATCGGTTGTAACTGAAAATGTCTGACGGTCTGGATAATGAAGAGAAACCCCCAGCTCCCCCAATGAGGATGAATAGTAACAACCGGGATTCTTCGGCACTCAACCACAGCTCCAAACCACTTCCCATGGCCCCTGAAGAGAAGAATAAGAAAGCCAGGCTTCGCTCTATCTTCCCAGGAGGAGGGGATAAAAGTAAAGTATCAGTGACCGGGCATTGAAAAGGGGCTAGTTTATTCTTTCATTGTCACTTTCTTTCTCGAGTAGTCATTTCTTGAGCGTGGGCTGTTCAGGGCCTGCCTGACCTTTACATCTACACCTTCGGAGGTTGCATTTTGTCAGAGGATAATGTTTGATTGACTTACTGTGGGTTTACAGAAAATACACGTATGCTGTGTTTGCCTTTCACATAGCCTTGAATTCATAGTGGTAGGCCAAGGGAAATCATAGCAACAGTACTGTCTTAAATATATGAATAGTGACTTTCTTTCTGATAACTTACAGGAGGATTTATAGTAAATCCCTTCCTAACTGCAAGTTGCCCTTATTGGGAATTTGAGTATAGGTGGATTTACTTCTGTATACCTTTTTGACAACCATGAAAATTTTGAATTGAGTATACGGAAGTCAGTCCAAGTGCCCCATTATTGTCTCTCTGACTGTATCACAAGGTGGGAAGAAACTTCTGAGCTATTTGTTTCCTCTCCCATGCTTCTGCCAGTCATCCCCTACACAATCAGCCCTTTTTGCACCGAGTATCCCAACAATATACTATCATTTATCCTTGTGTTGTTCATAATACCATTTGGTCCTTAAATGTCATACGCTGACACTTTGTAACATTGGGAGATATAAAATCTCTAGTAAGTAATTGTCAGGTTGCATTAATTAGCATAAAGCTTAAACACGGCTTCTATAAACGTGACTATTGCGGCGGAAGAGCGTAAAGCCAAGTACAAGGACTCCGGCACCAGAGAGAGTTGCTAAAGGGTAAGAGGGGTGATGTCTCTTGAAGAGAAAAGGGACGCTCTTGATCTTCTCAAAGGTAAAACAGATAGCTTTGTAGGTCGTTTATATGGTATGAAAGAATTCGTACCATAAGGAAAGCTGAAACTCTTATTAGGGCCAGTATCACCTCTTGTAGACCTGTGTCACTTAAGAGATGCTTTATCCCTCGTGACCCAAGGATGGAAAAGATGGAAATGATGTTAAACCTCTGGATTGAAGACAAGCAGAGGAATAAGAAAACACTTTGCATGCAAGGGACCTGCCATCATGCAAGAAGAATTTTCGAAGACATGTTTTCAGACACCGAAGTGGGTCCCGAGAAAAAGTATTGCCGGGAGCAAGGGTTGAGAAATGTATGGTGCACCATGACCCGGAGACCAAGTCACCTGATCCTGCAGCTCCCGTGTTGTATCTGCCACAACTGTAGAAAGCGACTGAAGAGGGGGATTACGTGCCTGCACGAGTCTTTGGTGCTGTCGAGACCGCCATGCTTTGGAAGCCCTTGAACAATCCCATCTGCCCTTTTGAAGAACACGAGCCAGCTGATTCTGGCATGAGGTCAGCCAAAACAGAGAGGCTGATGTTTCTGTTTTGTGCTAATACTTCAGGTGACCTCATAGTGAAACCATTACCACTCTACAGAAAACTAGGCCCATGTCTTCTCAGAGGAAAATCCGAGCTAAGTTGCCAGTATACTGGCGTGCAAAGAGAAAAGGCTGGATGACTCCCTCTCTCCTTAGGAATTGTTTGAGCAGTGCTTTCTTGCGGAAGCTCAAGACTCCTTACGAGAAAAAAAAGTCTTGAATTCAAAGCCCTACTGATTCTTCACTGTCCTCTTGGTGCCGCAGTTGCATTTGCCAATGTTCATCCTGATGTTAAGGTTGTCTTTAGAACCAGTTGCTTGTTGCAGGTCCTGGAGCCCTTAGATCGGTGTTTGATCCAGCCGTTCAGGAAGACTTAGGCCAAACTAATGTATAACTTTGTTGTTCAGAATCTCACAAAGGTTCATCTGTCTGAAGATCCTAGTGCATGGGATTCCTACACCATCACCAATGCTGTATTCTTCATAAAATAGGCATTAGATAGTTTAACAGAGCCTGTCATTAATGTGATCTGGGAGGAGATTTGGCTAGAGATGGTGAAATATCTTTCAGTGATTTCTCCTGAAGACAAAAAGTCTTTGGATGGAACAGAACCTGTAGGTGAGGGTGAACATTTGGCACAGGAACAGTCATTGGCTGAAGTTGACTCTGAACTGGTTGCTGCTGATTCGCGGGCTGGAGGATGACTCAGGAAGCTCCTGGGACTGCAGAGGTGATTATCATAAGTGATGATAAAGATAATTAGGAAGCTATGGCACTGCAGACAGATACGATTATAAGCAACAGGAGAAAAATTTTAAGAACAACATTAAATCCTCCCCCAAGAAAGTAATGGAAAAATGGGTACCTTTACGTGTCAAATCCTACGTGTTCAAAGCTTGAGTGATTTGGCAGAATTCAGTAAAGAGGTGACATTACGCCTTCCAAAAGAAATCACATTGGGCAGAAACCATCTTCGGCAGAACTTAAATCATCAGATGGTACCATTTAATACCATTGCTGGACAGCTGATAAGCTGCTGTCGTACAAAACTTGAACGATTTAATTGAACTCTATAAAGAGGTGGAGTCTTTCTACAACACCATGTTCGGAAGAAAGCAACCTCAGAGGAGCCTAAATCATTGAGTCTTGCCATTTAAGTATCTGTGTCAGACAGCAGGTCAGCTGCCTTCAGACAAACTTAAATGGTTTAATTTGAGCTCTATACAGAAGTGCTAAGCTGTCTTCAGAAAAGACTTGAGAAGACAGCATCTTCAGAAGAGCCAGAGTCATTAAGTCATGCCACTTAACTTCACTTGCTTGGTAGGGCTAAAGCCCCAAGTAAGTTGTTATAATCTCAGGACTGGACTTTGATGAAGACTCTGAGAGTGCGAAGATCCATGATTTGGACCAACAGTCCACCTCTGTTCATTGCTTCACTGTCACCCCCATTTTCCACTGCCATAATGAGTGATACATCCTCATCACCTCTGGAAACCGTCTCAAGATCTAAGTGGAAACTCTACAGAGCCTATCACGTTTACTAATTTAAGCTATGTAAACTCACGTTATTCTTTTTATGTAATGTACTGTTGTTGTTTTACTGTGCAAAAAATTTTTTATGAGGGCGTTCAAAAGTTTACGTGACCTCAGTTCCCCTGCCCTTTATTTCACCTCCTAAAATTATGACTTCCTCAAGCTGAACTCTCCTACCTAGGTGGGGGGGTCATTCAGGAACTTGATCTTCATAGGTAAGGAGGGGTTACGATTTCTGTGTTTCTACCTCTTGGTGATTACTTGGATTATACCACAGTCAGTCTTGAATGAATGGAAAGAGCACTGGACCTACTTGGGTTCTGGAGACCTGCTTTCAAGTCCAGCTCTGCCACTAATTATTGTGATTTTGTGCTAATCACTTAGTTTTTTTGATCCTCAGTTTCATCACCTGTTAAATGAAAATAATAAGACCTGGCCTCCCTAGCAAAATATTTTTGATAATCAAATGTAATTCTAAATGTCAGAGTGCTATTAAAAGTGAAATTAAAAAGTGCCAAATAATTGTGAGGTGTTATTACATCTGTATCATTCTGGAACTTACAAACAAACAACTAAAAAACTAGGTTTTAGAATTCTTTTTTTCTTTTTTTTTAAGTAACTTTGTCCCTAACTAGAATCTATATGTCAGTTACAGGAAATTTTAAAAAGAAAGTTAAGGGCTTCCCTGGTGGCGCAGTGGTTGAGAGTCCGACTGCCGATTCAGGGGCCGGGAAGATCCCATCATGCCGCGGAGCGGCTGGGCCCGTGAGCCATGGCCGCTGGGCCTGCGCGTCCGGAGCCTGTGCTCCGCAACGGGAGAGGCCACGACAGTGAGAGGCCCGCATACCACAAAAATAAAAAAAAAAGTTAAAATTACCCATAATTTCACAAGCCAAAGATAACTAACTGGGTTGGTGTTTTTCCGCCCAGTTCTTCTTCTCATCGTAGAGAAATTGTTCATCCTTGATAAAAACTTGGAAAATAAAGACAAGAGTATAGAAACAGTAAAAATCACCCATATTCACAAATCTCGGAAACAATGTTAATATTTTAGTGGCTTGATTTCCAGACTTTTTTTAATGGCTGTATATGCACATACTTTTTTATATAGTTAAAAATCATAACGTATACAGTTTTATATCCTGCTTTTTCACTCAACATTTTATCGTGAACACTTCCCTATATTTTAAAAAAGCTTTCATAAATATACTTTTTGATGGTATATAACATTTCATCCTATAGTAGCATCATGGTTTACTTAACCATTTATTTTGTTCATTATTTGGGATCCTATCCAAATTTTTGTCATAGATAATGTCACATTGTCTATTTCCTTAGTTAAATGAAAATACTTGCTTTGGTGACAGCAGAGGTTTTTGTTCGTTTTAAGGGGTCTCTTTAATAGCTACATTTCATTGACCAAATGGAACTTCAAGAGACAGGTAGAAGAAAAACAAGTAGTAAAAGTAATTTCCAGATGGAGGACCTGTCTCGGTTGGAGGCCTTTCCAGGAGCTGAATCTTGGTGTTAGAGCAAAGTAAGAGGGACAGTTTGCCACGAAATGATGATGCCCCACCTTACAAAGGTTTTCAGAATTTAGACCAGGAAAAGGACATCCTGAACAAGTGGGCGTAGTACCTCTAAAGATAATCAGTGTTAAGGACTGGAAGCTTGGAAGAACATGTGGGAAAGAAGCAGGTGAGGCTGCCTGTGGAGGTGGCGTGTCCTATGTGACGTCTGTGTCTTCTGAAGCGCGCTTATGCGTCTTGTGTCTTGTGCTGTACTAGAGCATTAGGTGTGCTTCGGGGGCATGCGATGCTGTATGAAGGGCTGTGTCTTCAGTGAGCACAGTTCACGTGCATTTCGTTTGTGGGAAATCGAGAGAGTTGGGAGCTGGTGAGCCTGCAAATGGAAGTGAAGGCCCCCCTTCCTGGAGGCGTACGAGGGGATAGTTGGCTAAATCAAATCAAGACGAATAGGAAGCGATCTGTCATTTACTGATCAGTTCCTACGTGCCAAGCTGTGTGACGGGCACTTTATGTGTATTGAATCTTTACATCCTTACAACTACTCTGTATTAACCCCTTTTTACAGACGAGGCCATTTAAGCTCAAAGCGTTTAAGTAGACAGCCTAGAGGGTCACATAGCAAACGATAGACGCCAGAGATCTCCCAGGTGTCTCTGACTCCAAACCCTATGCTTGTGCTACTCTATCACACTGCCTTGAAACAAGACAGAGGGATAGGTGGTAAAAACTATGTTCCTAGCATCCAAAAGCCAGCAGTGGCTTTCATTTTTCCTTAAGAAGATGGCAGTGCACTGTGAAACATATCTGAATTTCAGAAGCGGGGACTTTTTATTGCCACTCAGAAAGAAAGAAAACGTTTTCTCATGTCTTTTTGGAAAGAAATGATGGCAAGAAAATACTCTTGACAAGAGAGATGTGCCAGCATTTGATTTGGGTGCTTGATGGGTTAGATTCTCATTTGGTATGTGTACTTTATTGGCTTACATGTTGCTTACTTTAGAAGCTTGAGGTTCTAAATTGAGTGTGTTCATATATGTGAAAAAGTTCTTTTTTCTTAAATTTTACTGAAGAAAAAGCTCTTCAAGTGCCGTATAGTTTTGTTACTGTGTCGCCTACAGACTACTGTGATAATTCCTAGAGTATGTCATCTTCTATATACACTACACAGCAGGAAGCATTACTGTGCAACAATTATATTAAGGAAGACTCAGTTATCCTTTATGGTCTTGTTACTCAAATGTTTTGGTCAATACACGTTATTAACTTTCATCTAATTAATGCACAATAAAAAATACTTAGTGTGATAACTAGACTGAACAGTATGCAGTCTTTCTTCGGTGATGCTGAAGACCCTTTGGGATCTTGCAGTAGCTCAAGGTTATCTTCCTTGCACTAACTATGAGTGGGAGTCTCAATTAATTGAGGGTTCTGTTAGCAGAAAGTCAGATGCCAGAGACCACTACATCCTGAATGGTGTTTACATTCCTCTTGGTTCTTCAAGTGTAGACCATACAGCTCAGCGAAGAGCGCTCTTTGGAGGTCACTGCCTTGCCCTTTGGGGAGCGAAAGGGCACGGCATCTTGCTTGTCCTCCATGGTCAGTGCTCTGCCCCGGAGAAGAGCCTCCTGTACTGCTCCTTTACTCCTAGAAGTCCTCTGTGTTTGAAATGGGAAGAAGGTGGGGTAAGGATGCACTCTTATCTACTAGGACCCGTGCTTCTACTTCAAGGCCCGTAAACAGGGAAACTGGGCACAAATATGGTGGCCCAGTAGAACCAGCAGACAAATTCAAGGAAAGTATGGAATGTGGGATTAGGAGATAAACAGAGGAAAGGAGAGAAGCAACAGGGCGAAATAAATTGAGAGAGGAAGTAGTGTATGAGAGGGAGATTAGGAGATGGAGAAGGTACAGGAAATGGATGAGAAGAGAGGAAGACAGAAGAGAGATGTATCAAACATTAAGATGAAGGGTTGCAAAGAGAGTGAATTTGACACCAGCTAAGGGATATGATGGAGTTGCTTTCCTCAAAACAAATGAGGCCTCCTCCACCCCCTTTCAAACGTATTTTTGCCCTATATCTTTATCCACGTGATCAGAAGTGTCCAGTTGAGGACATGGCCTCATACTTGCCTTTTGTTTTCCAACATTTTCCATTGAAATTGTTGCATGTGTGAATTGGGTGTAAATGAGAGTTGGAACCGGTGTGTGTTGCCTGGAAGAAGATAGGTAAGAGTCAAGTTCATGATGATTTGCCAGAATGATCACTTTTGCTGAAAGTTTTTGAAGATGATACCACTGAAGGTGATGGCTGTCTGCTTGTATGTGAGTGGGAGTCACTAAAAGGGCTCACACGGGACCATCATTTCCTTTTCCCCGTCATCCTCATGGAACACCCAACCTCCGAATTGGGCTTGTAGCTACTCTTGCGGAATTGGGTACCACTTTGTGTTTTTATCTACACATTAAAGGCTGCTGGTTTATGGAGAGCATATATTGTTTTTCATAGCCACCGAAGACCTGACAGGAGGAAACGGGCTTACTGTTCCACCAGAGGGAATGGAACAAGCCATAAAGAAATTCCAGATATGCTGATTAAATATTATGAATTACCAAGGGTGAAATTTTCTAGGTTCTTTATGGGGGGGGGGTGTCTCATGACTTTAGCAGGTTCTACCTGAAGGCAGGTGAAGGAACCTTCCACCATGGGCCTTCCCAACTATATACTTCTGGCGTTTGCTAATATAATGAAAGACGTAAGAGCAGTGAATGTTTAAGATAGCCCAGTTTAATAGCCTTTCTTGGTAGTTATATTTGCAAGGACATCATTCATAGCATGGAAGAGCTGGGTTTAAGGAGTGACAGATTACTTAATTCTCCAGCAAACACAGTCACCCTGCTAATACGTATATTCCTGGTGAGATGATGTGTTTGATGGTAGTTGTAGGGGTGTTACCAGCGTTCGATGTACTTTCATATCAATCACCCTCTTCAAACCTCCTGTGATGGGGGCAAGGTTTATCCATTTTGCAGAGGAAGGCAGAAGTTTAGAGAGGTTAACTGACCTCCACAAACTCGCCCCACTACTAATTACAAAGCAAAGCTGGCCTAGAATTTAGATCCCCGACTCCTGGTCCAGTGGCGGTTGACTATTATACCACTTGCCATAAAATGAGAGTCACCTAACTCGTTTTGAAAATAGGTTTTGGCCAATGGAATATGCAGAAATGGAATTTTTATGGAAGCGGGTGGAACTTAGGTGAATCTGACCCATTTTCTCATTCAGCAGTTAACAACAGTAGTCATGCCTTTTTATAAGTTACTCCTCCTAAGGGCCTAACTTGCTAGCAGAAAGTAACAGCCTTTGTAAAAAAAGAAAATAGTTAATTTTTTCCCCCTGATTCCTGTGTTATTTTTTTTGCCTTTAAAATATTTTTCTGTTACAAAAGTAATATCTGATATTGTTATAATTAAAATAAAGAACTATATTAAAATAGAAGACAAGGGTCACCTCTCATCCCTCCCTTTGGGTTCATTCATAATCCAGTATTTAAGGATTTGGGCCCTTTTCCTCATTTACTCAACATCGGTTTCCTTTTCTGCTCAGAATCGGTATGTATTTTGCCCAAGATGCTAGGTTTAAGCAGAAATATATCCGTTACGTAGAACCTCTTTTAAATCTTTTACCAACCTTGCACTATCAATTTCTTTAAATTCTTAGAGCCAAGAGTAGAATCTATTTTTATGCCTAACTTTCCATTGTAGTTACCACATAGTACTTTCACGTATTTCCAATGGGAAAAATAAATTTTGAAGGTCCACAAAATGTCATTCTTTCTACCAAAAAAAAAAAAGAGGAAAACTAGGAGGTGAGGAATTCCTGTGGGTCCCCTCTCATAATATGTCCTCAAACAGGATATTTGTTTATAGAGCAGGAGTGCCAGAAACTCGAACTGTCCTTGCAGAAGTCAGTCCCCCTGGAACTGTTTGCCCTCACAACGAACACTCGCCTTTTTGACACCACCTGCAGGGCTGCTGTCGCCATAGAAAGAACTGTTTCGGGATACTTATTCTCACCCGAATTATAAGACCTCGTACATTTTCCTGGCTGGGGGCTGGGTAGGCAGGCAGTTATGGAACGGTGCGCTCAGTGACCCACAAAGCAGAGGATGGAGCAAAATGGCATTTTTTAACTTAAAAACACCAACTCCAGTACTTAATTTACTTTCCTGGTAGTTAAGTAGACACTAAGGCATTTTAATTCTTGAAAGACCACAAGGGTAACATTTTGTAAACGATCTTTGTGAGGCACTGCCTCTTAGTAAGTTGGAGAAATTATCGAACCACTGAATGCGCCTCTCACCCAGCTAAAGAGTGACCAAGTCACTAAGGATCGTCTATTGGGAAAAGTAAAGGTTGTCACCCATAGGAGATGAATGGCCCTTTAAAAATACTTCTGTATCCTTCCAACATGGCGTTCCCAGAGCAAAGCCCAGGAATATTGAGGTGAAAAACAAGTATTTTAGTATGATGGATCTCTAACCCTGACACCCTCACTGCCCCTGCCAGAAATGACCCCATGTCGGCGCAAGTTGTTTGGCCTCGGGAACACATGACACTGAGTACAGATTGCACCTGGGTAGGGGGAGTGCCACAAAGCGGGGAGAGGAGGGAGGGCTTCTAGTGTCAAGCTAGGGGTTGTAGGACAAGCAACCCTCCTAGGAGAGCTCCAACTCCAGCAACTCCAGTATGAGCCTCCTGGCAAAATGTCTTTTTAGACCTCCTTTGTCTCAAAGGAACTTTCTGGAAGATCACAGGATAGAGACAGGTGCAACCAGCCGATGCCTAAATCTGAGTTGTGTGCGGACTTTGAGCCCAGATCTAGTTTATTAGCTATCGCGATTTAAAAATGAGATAGAACAGAATTGGATGTTAATGTCGGCTTACCCGGAGCATCTTTTGTAGTTCACTTATATGCTTTACTCAGAAAAGATTTGTGCCTGCTTTTTGTGTGCCTAGCTCTGCACTGTGTGTCGTGGGACGGGGAATACTGCACATACGATAAGATTCCCTGTCCTCAGGTGACTTTCAATCTAGGTGCAGAAATCAGACACGCAGTTTATGCAGGAAACGCCCAGTAGGTGATCCTACGAGGCAACAGATGCAGTGGCAGATAGGTCCTCCCATTCCATCCCCACCATTCATTTTCTTCCTCAGTCTGTGTGAAACAGCGACCATTTTGAAGCCTGCCCCTACCATCCCACGTGTCCCTAGCAGCACAAAGCTATCTGGCTTGTCTTCCAGAAGACGCCTTTTCTATCATATCATCCACCTGCTCAAAGCCTTTCCCAGCATATTCGTTATCACTGTCTCCAATTTCATCTTCCTGATTTCCAAGACTACACCCTACCCATTTACCCTTCTGTCTTCTCGCTTCCTTGTCAATGTGCTGTATCCATTTCAGCGTCCAAGCTTTGCCTCTCCCGATTTTCCTGCTTGCGATGCCTTACCTTTCCTGCCTACCCATTCTTTAAGACCCATCTCCCAAATCCTACCTCCTCTCCAGTAAGCCCTCACTCTCCGCCACAGTTTTCTGATCTTCTTTTATTTTGACATGCTACAGCATTTATACTCTATTTTCCCCAACTTAGCACCGAATTTTCGTTGGTCTGGTAGTATCAGTTGTTGCTTCTTGTTTGCTAAGCTTCTTTCCCCAATGAGATCACAAACTTAGAATATTACTTTAGTTCCTAATGAGTCACGCAGCACAGTCTGTCACTACACTGGTCCACAGTTCCATGTATACTGGTTAACGGACCTACTGGCTGGTTCAGAGGAAAAGGAAGCTGGGGCAGTAGCAAGAGAGGCTTGTTCCTCAGAGCCAGGGCTGTGAAATGCTTGCTGTTTAGAACTAGCCAGCCTAAGTGCTTTTTCCTTTGGAAAAATTGTTTCTGCATTTAAAAAATACATTTTATATAATATTTCGGTTTTCTCTTTCTGTATTTATATGGCTTCCAATGTCACTTTTTTTTATTATGCCGTACACCGTAACTTTGCGTGCTTTCCATCGCTTTTTTAAAAATAATTATTGTTCTGTTCTTTTAGGCTAAATTTACGTAGGAGAGCATTTCTCTATGTCTGTCCCCTGTTATTCTTTTTCTTTACCTGCATGCTCTGTTTTGAAGGAGCTAGAAAGTGTTCTAAAAAATAATTCTGGACGTGACATCCAATGAGAAGGCCCAACAAAACTTCCAGGAATTTTAGGGGAAGATGACAAGTGGAACTCCTACAACAAGGAAGACTCAGGCGACAGATTTCTCAAATGCTTTCAGAAGGCAGGCATAGCACCATCCTGGGATTTCATCCAGGGGAGAACTGGCTGCTTTGCTGTACCTCGAACCCTGCACAGCTGTGTTGCCAATATATGCTTTTGGCCCCAAAGTGTCACCAGGCAGGAGGTATACCTGAATGAGCACAGAGGCATCCCTAGTGCGGGGAAGACAGCAACAACGCCATCACCGCCAGCTGCAACTATAACAACTACTCTAAAACATACCCTCCCACCCCCCAGCCTTCTTGGGGAACCTGGATCAATGTCTCCTTATCCATGAACACATAATGGCAAATAGGCATGACCTGTTTCCATATATTGGGTCTCATTTCATATAATGAAGGTCATTCATTCATCCATTCATTTGTTCACTTGCTTATTCGTTAAATATCTATTGAATCAAGTACTATGCTAGATAGATGTTGGGGTACAGAGGTGAATAAGTCCCAGTTCCTGCCTTTAAGGAACTGATGGCCTAATGAGGGGCGCAGACAAGTCAGTCAATGAGTAGAGATCAGCGTGGTAAGTGCAGTAGAGAAGTGAGCACTGAGATGGGGCATCTTTTGAAGACTGAGGGAAGGGAGCAGTTGGGGAAGGCTTCCTGGAGGAGGTGACCACTCAACTGAGGTGAGTCTTAATGAAGGAATAGAACCAGCTAATAAAAGTTGGGTGGCATCCCAGACACAAGGAGCAGCATTATGAAGGCAGTAGGCGTGACACACTATTAGTTGAGGTTCTATGACCGTAACTACAGGTAGTCCAGCATAGCTAGTGCATAGAGTGCTGGTGGGAGAGGCATGGAAGACAGAGCTGTGGAAGGAATTGGGGATCGGGTTCTGGAGGGCTTATATGTGCAATGCTAAGCACTTTGAATATGATTCTGAAGGCGATGCAGAAACATTGAAGCAGGGGAATAATAATCAGATTTGTGTCTCACAGTATCACTCTAGCCACAGGAGAAGAATGAATGTGGGTGGGGGGTGGGCGATGAGAGAAGACAAGTCAGGCTATGGGATTCAGGTAGGTGAGAAATGACAGTGGCCTGGCCTAAGGGCCAGTGTTGTAAGAATAAAAGAGGGCAACGCAGAGGGAACATTTATGAGGAAGAATTAATAGAACTAGGCAACTTATCAGATGGTGACAAGAGAAACTAGAGGAGGGTGAGGTAGGGAACACAAGAGGAGTTGTAGTTTCTTATTTTACATGGGGAAAGGCAGTAGAGAATTCACTTTCTTTTGAAAATATTTCGAGTGAGGGGCCTGTGAGGCATCCAGATAGAGGTGTTCAGTCAGGGGACAGCAGAGAGGTCAGGGCTGGGGATCCAACTGGGGAGTCACGGAAGTCGATAGTGATTGAAGCCGTACAAGTAGATGAGGTGACCAAAGGTAGAGGTGTGTTGATGAGAAGAGATGAGGACCTAGGACAGCTCCTGGGGAATACTATTTAAATTGTCTACAAGAGACCCAGAAATGTAGGAATAAACTCCAGGAAAGAATTGTGTGAGAGATGGTGGGGAGAAGTTAGTTTCATGAAGTGCATGGTCAGCAATGTCAGTTTTGACTGAGAGGTCAATGGTTGTAAGGACTGGAAAATGGCCGTCTTCAGGGAGGAGATCAATTTGGGACCTCAGAGACTCATTGCCGTGGTTTGAAGAGTGAGGGTTAAGGGAGTCTAGATTGCCTTTTCAAGAAGCCTAAGCTAGAGAAGGAAAATTCGAGAGACTATAGCAACTAAAGAAAGCTGTGTGATGGCAGGAGGTTTCAACTTTTAAGGACTAGAGAAATCTCAGCATGTCTTTTTAAAGCCAAATAGAAGGTGTTAGTAGAGAGGGAGAGATTGAAGATACAAGAAGAAATAGGAGGTAATTGATAGAGTGAGACCCCTGGAGAAGTGAGAGGGACAGGGATCTAGAGCACCAGTGAGGGCATAAACCTCAGGTAGAAGGAGAGGACACTGTTTCCGGTAAGATGTGAAGGGAGATGTTACTGATGGAGATAAATTCATAGGAGCGGGACAGGAAGTGAAGTCAAAGGAGTTCCAAACTGATGGCCTCCGTTTTTCTCAGTGAAGTAGAAGGAATTTCTTACGCTGAAAGTAAGGGAGGAGAGGATGAAGCAGAAGTTTGAGCGAAGTTGTGAAATTCTAGAATATTCGCTAAGAGCAGTGGGAAAGGAAGTTGGCCAGGGTCAAGAAGGATACTGCTCAGTGCCATTGATGACCCAATTCCGTCTGTGACCTTTATAGTAAGCACCGATCTGCATGGCTGTGTGATTCTTTTTCCCCCAACAACTTTTACCAGCCTCCGTATGGAAATGGAGATTTCACAGTTGGATCCTGTCAGGGTAAGGTTTTGTGGGAGAATTGCAAGAGGGGGTCACAGGAGCACAGTTCCCAGGGCACTGGCTTAAGAGAAGTTTAAATGATGGACCACAGAGTCTAGGCGAGGAGGAAGCTGAGAAATTGGCTAAAAATGGAAAGGATCCAGGGATTGGAGGTTCAGTTGACATCAAAGAACAAGTCAAATAGGAATAAGGTCATGAAAGAGTGAGAAGGCTAGCAGGATGCGAGGCTGGACCCAGAGAATGAGATAACAGGGTTATTTCAGAGAGTATTTCAGAGAAAGGGTCATTCTGGATAATGAAGAGGCCTGGGGTAGCTGTGGTTCTCCATTCTGTCTGCACATCATCTGTGGCGCTTAAAAAAATCACTTGCCCAGGTCTCATCCTCAGAAATCCTGATATAGTAGGTTCTGAGTGGGCCCAAGGTGTTGGGATTTTTATGAAACTCTACAGGTTATTCTGATGAGCAGCCCTGGTTGAGAACCACTGGTTTAATGGTGACCATGGGAGTGGATTGAAGAAGTGGAAAGGAGATGAAGTTCATTAGAGCTGAGGGAGGTCAAGGAGTTAAAAGGAGAGGGTGTGTATGAAAGAGGTGTCCGTTTGTACATTACGTTTCACAGAGAGATGACAGCACTGAGTGTTGGAAAGTATACTGCGAGCCACAGTCCTCAGTGGATACGACGACTTGGCCAGGAGAACTAAATGGCAGTAACCTCAAAGGAGGGGGCTTTGTAGGAAAGTGCAGAAGTACTGATCTCAAACAAACAATATGGAATAAAAAGGAGGAAACTCTGCCCTTCTCCATTCCCCTGGACCTAAAGACTTGGAATGGGGAAGAACCGTCATCGTCCATCAGGATTATCTGAGGAAGTGATACCTTCGTTGGATAGTAGGGTTTAAAATTATTTTTCTCAACCCCAGCTGCTTAATGGAAATACCGGAGGGCATTTAAAAGTTAAAGGTGCTGAGGTCTACCCCAGACTAAATCTGAATCTCTGGGGGCAGGGCTCTGAAATCTCTCTCTCTCTCTTACTTTTTTGAAGTTTCCCACATGAGGGTGATGCACAGTGAAGTCTGAGGACCTAAGGCAAGAAGTCAACAGTGCATTTAATGAAGAGGTTGAAGTAAAGGTGTAGGGGGATTTTAATGGAGTAAGCCCTAGTCACTAGAGAAATGCAGAACATTGGGGTCGGGGTGTACAGGAGGTGACAGATGACTTCTCTTTCTTTAAAATGTAGTGGGGGGGGGGCTTCCCTGGTGGCGCAGTGGTGGAGAGTCCGCCTGCCAATGCAGGGGACGCGGGTTCGTGCCCCGGTCCGGGAAGATCCCACATGCCGCGGAGCGGCTGGGCCCTTGAGCCATGGCCTCTGAGCCTGCGCGTCCGGAGCCTGTGCTCCACAACGGGAGAGGCCACAACAGTGAGAGGCCTGCGTACCGCAAAACAAAAACAAAAAAAATGTAGTGGGATGGAGAAAGATGTCAGGATGAGAGATTCTGGAGAGATTAGCTGGCCCCTGGAGTTACAGCCAGAACCATGAGCAGGTAGAGGGCCCCAGTGCCAAACACCATTTGTAATCTGTGGTCTAGTCAGCAATTTGTGGTCTGCGTTCTAGGTTCCAGTAGAATATGGTTGATACACTTAGAAAGTGGTACTCGTTTGTTCTTCTGCTCTCTGCAGATATCAACCCAGAGGTGATCAGGCCGCGTCTTATGAGCCCAAGATTCAGGTTAGGATGACTCTTAATATAAACAACCACTGCTCACAGAACTTTCTGGGGGAGATACAGACATTTTAGTATTCCTTAAAAAAAAGAAGAAAAAAGTTCTCAGCTAGTCTCCATTCAGTCAATAACCATTTACTGAAGACTAACGGCTCAAACCTATTGAGGTTTTCTTTTAATGTTACTGAGTAATAAATAGTGTAGCTATTAAGAGCTTAGGCTCTGTAGACACAATTGAGACCTAGGTTCAAATCCTGGCTCTGACACCTGCCAGCTGTGTAATCTTGGATATGTGGTTTAACTTCACTGAGTCTTACTTTCCTCATCTGTAAAACAATAATAATACAATAATAATGCCTGCCTTATAAGATTGTGGTGGAGATTAAATGAGATAACCCTAGAAGCACTTTGCACATGGTGAATATTCCATAGATGATAGTGATTACGTGGGCAGACATAAGCCAGGTGCTAGGGAATGTGAGAATGAATAAGATACAGTCTCTGCTGTCAGATATCTCAGGTTTTAGCTAGAGAGATAGGTATGTAAAGAAGAAATGACAATTCAGTGTTAATAAGGGCCAAACTCAGAGTACACACTGGGTAGCTCTCTGGGAGCAGGAAGAGAAGGGCATTCAACTTTGTCTGCAGAGGGAAGACAGGAAAAGACTTGCCAAAGGAGAGGAAACACAAGAGCGAGTCTTCAAGAAAAAGGACTGGGGCTTCCCTGGTGGCGCAGTGGTTGAGAGTCCGCCTGCCGATGCAGAGGACACGGGTTCGTGCCCCGGTGCGGGAAGATCCCACATGCCGTGGAGCGGCTGGGCCCGTGAGCCATGGCCGCTGAGCCTGCGCGTCCGGAGCCTGTGTCCCGCAACGGGAGAGGCCACAACAGTGAGAGGGCCGCAAAGGACTAATGGGCGCAGATGTGGGGCGTTAAGAAGTAAGACCTCCCAGGCCTCCGTGTAGCATGCGTAAAAGCTTGGCAGTAAGAGAAAAGCTTGGCAGTTGAGGGAGCATGAAATGGGTATGGAACAGCGGGGGCCATAGCAAGAATAGACAGTAGAGAGGTATGCTGGGGGCAGATTAAGCAGGCCCTTGGCTAGCACGCTAAGGAGCATGAACTCTGAACTTCTGGATAATGGGGAGCCATTGAAGGATCTTACAGGGAGGAATGCGGGCAGATATATATATTTCAAAAGGTTACTCCGGCCACAGAGTAATGAATTGCAGGGGGCAAAATTGGAGGTAGTAAGACCAGGTGAAAAATGCCAGTTCCTTGGACTAAGATGATGGTTTGTGGAGATGAAAGAAAGAAGATGCATCCAAAGTGAGTCTGGGAAATAGAACGTGATGACTGATTAAGGTAGAATTAAAGTAGGAGTCAAAGAAGCTCCCAAATTTATGATTTGGGCAGTTGGGCCAGGGCTGAAATAACCAAAAGCCAGAGTAAGCATGTGCCTAAGGCCCAGCACGTCGGGGCACCCAAAATGCGAAAACATTTTGATTTGGGATCTAGAGTAGTTTTTTAAAAGACTTAAGTGAATCATCATAGGAACATCAGAACTTTTGGGGCTTCCTTCCCTTTTTATGCTTTAGTATTGCTTTTATTTGAGAGAGGAGGTCGTAATCTTTTCATTGCTTAGAGCCTCCCAAAGACGGGGAGTCCAAGGCCTTAATCCTTCTCTGATCTGGGTAGTGAGTGCTTATCATTTCACCGAGAACATGGACACTGAAGGAGGAGCGAGTTTGAGCTTCCCGCCTCTGTTACGCTTTGTCCTGCGTGAAGAGAATGGCATAATTAGGCCCGTAAGGGACTGGCAACCAGATGGCCTTAGGGAGACCCCATTAGGCTGATTCACGTAGCTCAGCTGGAGTGGAGTGTTTACGTCTAAGTCAACAGGCTTCAATTGTGCAGCCATTGCTAATGGAGAAGTAGGGAGAGCCTGTTTGCTGGCAAGAGAGGTCATGGATGCAAGTTGATACAATGATTAGAGATGGAGACTAAGCTAGGGGTTCTTAACCTTGAGCCCAGGGGAATTTTGAACCTCTGAAGTTATATGCAAAATTGTGTATATGTGTGTATAGTGCAACTTTATAGACAGAAGTACCACAGCTTTCTTCGGATTTTTCAGAGTGATTTTTGACACCAAAAAGGCCACCAACCACCAGAGTACATTTACTATGAAGTGAATAAAGCTGCTTATTCAGAGTTTCTCACTTGCCTGGGACTCTTCCAAGGCTCTAGAAGAAGCCTTAGCAATTTTGTATTGTTTTTACCTAAAGGGAGCTTTCCTCTCAAATTACATAAGGTCTTTGGTCCCACAGAATCTGTATCTACCCCTGCCAACCGCAGATTAGGGAATTACCCAACATGAGTTAGTATTTGGGAGTGAATGCCATCCAAGAGAAATGAATGCCAAAGACTGCACCAGGAAAGGCAGAAGAAAGGATGCCCATCAAATGAAGAATGGTCACTGAGGGAGGAGGAGAATCAGACCACATTGTCAAGGAAGTATAAAGAGAGGCGGTTAGCCATGTCCAACATGGATGGGAGATCAGGAAAGAGGAAAATAAGAAAACGATTACAGAAGTGGCTGGGACATCTTCAGTGAAGTAGCAAGAACAGAAAGCTGATTGTTCTGTTTGCCTTTCTGGACAAGTAAAAGTGGTAGGTGAACAAGTATAAATGGTAGCTCCAGTCCATAAACATGCAGGGGAAGTAGAAGTACCTACCCAAAACTCTAATGTTCAGTTAAAATGATAGTCAATAAAGTAGGCTCACTGTAAATGTGGAATCCATGCTGAACTGAAGTTAGATGGCACATATATACTTTTCAAAATGAGTCCTAAATGTGTTCCATGGCCAGGCAAAGACTTTGAGTGACCCTTGTCCCCCTCCCCCAACCCCAACCTTTCTTTCTTAATCCTCTTACTACTTGAATTTCCATATTTCTGTCCCATATCTCTGTCCTCTGGCTGGCGGATATGGAACAGTGAGAGAGAGTAGAAAGTGAAAAGAAGCCATACGAATGACATTTGAACATGAAATGTTTTGAATTTAAAATTTGTCCTGGATAACCCCCCAAACCAGTGATCCGTTACGGTTAGTTAAATGTTGTCTGAAATTGAGGCCAAGGAAACATCTATTTGAACCAGAATGTTCTAAATTTGCCACCCTGGCAACTCTAAAGTTGATTGGTTTCAATGGGGCAAAACTGGTTCATGCTGACTTACCCAGTATTAGGGTGAGTATTATTTTTTTGACTGTGAAATGCAGCCATATCAGAGATACATGCTCAGAGCTGCTGCTCTATTATGGAAGCTAGGAAATGCCATTTTACAATGCTTCCATAATAACTTCCTCCTGTGATCTCTTTTGAGATAGACTAATTTCATTACAGTTCCCAACTTAATTTCTTCAGTGATTATACCTTTAAAGGCTTTTGATTTATTAACTATTGATGTATTTCTTCATAATTGTGTCACTATGAATAATCTGTTACTTGAGAACAATGATTTTGAATGGCTACTATGACAAAATCTATAGGGACATGGAAAAATAGCTACAAACTAAAATGACTAAACCAAGGAATTGGTTTGAGGTTTCTAAGAACTCAATAAAATTAATTCAGTAAAAAGCAACAATTTGTGTTTTGTTTTTTACTAGCAAAGTTATTGCTTTGCAGTAGTATTCTCATTGAAAGAAGACCAAGAGCCTATTAAGCTACTCTTCATAATATAAACGTGAAATTAAAGTTCTAGTTACTTGATATCTAGCTATGGTTTAAAATAGAAACAACTCATAACACTTTATAGATAGCTTAAGCACTTTTCTATTCTTTCTTTCTAATAGTAAGGCTTAGCTTGACTTGAGTCTCATGAATTTCTTCTATAGTATGTGGAATTTGATCCAACAAGACCAGTTAAACACAATATACCTAGATACCTGCTGATTACATCATTAGACTGGTAAAGGACGTAAATCAGTTTGACTGCAAGTTTTGTTTGAATTGGATTTGGAAATTTGTAAATTATTTGGACATAGCATTTTGTCAAACTCTCAGCCATTTATTTAAATAAAATTATAAATTCTGGAGTTAAATATTGTTATAATTGTGTTGGACTCAGTTGTCTTTCAACTTTGTAATTATTTTGATGAACCTAATTGTACAACTTATGGATGCCAAAACTGTATCCCAAATAAATACATGTTAACATTTTGCCTTTAGCCAATAAGAAGAAAGAGAAAGAACGCCCAGAGATCTCTCTTCCTTCAGACTTTGAACATACGATTCATGTGGGGTTTGATGCAGTCACCGGGGAATTCACTGTAAGTAAGCTCCTTATTTTTTTTTTTTGTAAGGCTTGAAAAGATTCCTTTGTGAAAATAGGTTTGAAGGAAGAATTGCCACGTCCCAAAATGTCAGACTTGATGTCTTTGGTGATTTCAAGGAAGATGGACTTTGCCTAGACAATCACAGATGGAGCTAGAGAGTGGCAAGAGTATTGGCAAAATTATTTTGTCCATCTTAACAAAAACGTCTGATCGCGGTTAGCCTTCAACGTGATTGAAAATGCTAATTTACCACGGCACAGGAGATGTAGTCCAGATAGACTCAGCTTGAGCCTATGCTTTAGCACTTGAAGTGAATCAGAGAACCATTGACTCAACTTGGCCAGTGAAGACAGTCTATCTGAATAATTCAGGCTTTACAATGGAACCTGGATTACCCAGATAAGTTAACCACACTAGCCAGAAATCTCTGTAAAATTGACCTTTTCTTCTCTTTGATTTCAAGAACATAGCTTATTTTTAGGCTTATTTACAGGTATATTTTGTAGACATTCAAAACAACAGACCCCATGTTTCAGGAAGAAATATCGATGGCTGTATCATACGCTTTAGTGGTTATATGCTTACTTTATATTTGTATATATGTGTATATATATATATATATATACACATATATACAAATATAATATATATACATAATGCACAATAAATACCAGTAAGAATTCTCCAGAAAGACTATAGCTATAGATCCAGTCTTTCTTTGGATATTTTTAGTGTTCAAATAGCACACGATCTCAGATCTATGATATTTTATACCTTTTTTTTTTTTTTTAAGATCTGGCATCTTTCTTTTAGATGGATGAAGGAAAAGATGTGGCTAGAAACATGTCCTCAGGAAGATTAACTACTTTTTTATACTAGTGAGGACCTCAATCAAAATGTACATTCTGAGATAATGAGTAATTTTGAATGCATTCTGGAAAAATATTCTTTGATAGAACCATTACCGTTAATTCTTGGATTCTTAAACCAGAGAGAAATTTAGGTATTAAATAATTAAATTTCCTATTTTAATAACATGATGGTTAGTGAGTAGACTGTGTCACAAGATTAAATTTTAAAAAAGAAGGAACAAATTAATTTGATTTGGAGAATCAAACCATGTTTCTGAACTGACAGATTACCTTCTTTTTTCAATTCCGGAAGTAAGCAGTGTGAGAATGAAATGGAAACTGACTAAACATCTTAGCCTTGTAAAGTGATGTGAGCTGATTGTATGTTCTCAGTAGCAAGCAGAAGAGAACGTTAAGAAGTGCTGACATTGATAAAGTTGAGATACTGGTTTAGCCAATTTCATCATTGGAGTCAGAGATATTATTCAAATGGCCTTGAGTTTGAGCCCAGCCTCTGTTCTTTGCTGTATTTGAGAATATTCTGTTAGCTACACTTAGAAAATATAACCTCACTGTCACCACTACCACCACCATCATCACCACCCAAAACAAAAAATATTTATATATATTTTTATAATCTGAACAAGTTTAGGTTTTTAAAAAATCATAAACAAAGAGATGACTATTTTTTCTGATGTTTGAAACAGTAAAAGCACTGAATCATTATAAGTTTTATCTTAAAAATCTTCCCTTTTTTATTTTAAGAACTGTCTTTCCTGTTTTGACCTTTTTGTTTTCCATGTGCTTTTCTTCTGTTTAATCTTTTCTTGTTTTATTGTTGTCATTCCATATTTCTCTGTTCTTTTATTCTTCCTTTTTGTTTTCTGATGTGAAAATTTTCCCCTCCACTATTCTCATGTGATACTCTGGTTCCTTTCCAATTTTTAAATTTTTTCCACTCTTTCCTACTTGCTTGACATCTTCTGATAGAATTTCTCTATCTTTAGCTTTTCCTTTGTTCTTTATGGGTTCTGAATGGAAATGAAGGAAAGTGAATCACCATCATCTTGCTGACTGGAGACCATCCATTTTCACTTTGCTGTCAGTTAGAACCCCAGGAATCAACCAGAGAGGGGTGGGGTGGGATGTGTGATGGGCAATCTTTCCAACTGTGAAAAACATTTTGATGCAACTGGACCAAACCAAACAAGAACCTTTCCCCTCCTCCCAAAAACCTAATATAAAATAAAGTGTTTGGATGCAATTGTTAGAAATCCACTGAATATATAGATGAGACGCAGGCTAAATTTGGAAATCTGATGTACTTTATTGTCGCTGTGATAATCTTTCATAACTATTTGTCCCCACCTTGTTTTTAAAGATACCAAACTCTGCCTTTTTTTTTTTTTTACTATCTTAACCTATGATTTACTAACTTTAAAAATACCAAATGATAATAAGCTTTTAAAAGTCATTTTATTGGTAGGATTTAGAATGGGGTCTTAATCGCCCCAGTACCACTAATTGGTTGTGTGTGTGCATGTGTGTGTTCACGTGGAGGGGGAGGGACATATTACTAAATTTGATCATTACAGTTGTTGAGGTTGAATTTTTGAGCAATTTGTTGAACTGTCGAGTCCAGTTGTCTCACAAGGGCCTGTTATTTGGAATATCTGGACACTGGTTTGGTGTACTGCTTGGTGCTTACCCTTTGGCTAATTGGCCCATACAACCTTGTACACTTGGTCACACACTTGGACCCTGAGGTTAAAATTAGGTTGGGAGGTGAGATTTGGGGTATGAAACTACTATAAGTCCTTACCCTTTATATTACCATTTTTGTCCCAAATACTTCAGAACTCCCCCTTCCAGACCTCTAGACCTGTGACGGTCGCTTCAAGTCAATCAGAGGGAAAAATGGTATGAGTGATATACATTATCATTTCTTACGATAAGATAAATGCTTGGCCTGTTGTATCATGCTGCCATTTTCCTGGGCTACGCTGGACAATCCCCAGCTTGATGTACATCTAGCTGTTATTACATACATGGTCAGGCTTCTGACGCTCACACTTCTAGGTCTCCATTAGCTATCTGACTTTTGGGGTTTGTACCTCAATTTGGAGTAATGAGTTATGGCTTTCTGATTACATGCCTTTATGGCATACATTCAAATTTAAGTGTCAGGTTTCATTGATGAGCTGGTTTATCTCAAAAAGAGAAAACAATTATGCCATCAGTGTAGTCACGTGGTAAGTATAGTTGTCTGGAGGATCTTTTGCAATCGACAGCAGTTTTTCCTGCTGTCTAGTGATCACAAGACTATTATCACAAAAGTTTAGAAGTGCCATGAGTATGTATAATAACTGCAAATATTCTAATGATTATGGTAATGATCATGCCAGTGATGTCTGCTCTGGTGGTTATGTGAAATGCATACCTGGTTTTGTAACACTTAATAACTCCTTTGGCCATTACAGTATTAACCAAATGCTATTAATTGCACTTAGAATCAGAACTGGGATCATGCATGGGCTCCTGAGTTCAAATTTTTGGCTTAAGGCTTTAGCATCAAATTGCGTGATCAATGCATGTAAAAGTGTCCTTTCACTGTGCTTGGAGTAACCCCAAATGCCAGGAATCAAAGACCTGTAACCCAAATCAAATCAATTGGGTAAAAGCATGTTTCTGTAGCATTGGAAATATCATCTTTATTTAGACAAAGCTGTTACCTTATATCTGATCTTATTTTGTGGGAAGTGGGACTTTAGAACTGCGGCATTAAAATGGAGATTATTCATAATATGGTTCGAAACGAAATGGTTTCCCTTTTCCTGGTCTAAATGTCTAAGAAATTCAAACATAGAGTCTGGCTGTGTGGGAAATCCTTAATCTAGTTTTCTCTAAGCCAGCCACGACTTTAGCTCCAAAATACAAAAGAATCACCTTAATGAGAACAGGTCAAATTCAGCATCACCATATACCTCTTCTTTGAATTTTAGCCATACAGACACTTCCAATGTGAAATTGAAAATGGTTCACCAGAATTGGGAACTGAAATTTGTAAGTTCATCACATGGCCATTGGCTACCTGTGATCACCCAGTCGTAAAAACAACTTACAAATTGTTGTTGAAGCTTTTCATGATGCCATCCTTCTTCCCTCCAAATTCATGTTTCTGCCTTTTAGTAATTTCTCCAGTCATTTAATAGTAATCCTTATTATTGCATATTTATGGAGGAAGCATCTGGCCAAAAGTGGAACTATGCATCCAAACTTTGGAACATCGTTGTTTTCTCTGTTTTCTTAAATCTGTTGTCCTGTAGCCTGTCCTGCCCCTGATTTAGTTAACACCTCCCTATTTTCATAACCGCCCCACTTTAGAAGGGATTAACCCCTCCCCATTCAGACCCATTGGTTTCATCTCCTCCCACCTTCTAAGTTGTCCCACATTCTGTTTTAACTTTCTTTTCTTTCTTTATTTACGTCCATTACAGCCAGATCTCTATGGCTCACAGATGTGCCCAGGGAAGCTCCCAGAGGTGCGTCACAGGCCCAAAAGAAGCTTGCATCAAAGTGCTTCTTTGAGATGTCATAGCACTGCAGCAGCAGGTTCATGTGTGTGCAGTAGAGTTGTTGCTTGGCTTATCTCACTTTTTTGTTGTCATTCCCAAACTCTGGAGGCCCACGTCACACATTGTTTTGCCGAGACTTCATAGGACAAAGCCACGTAAATTGTGTCTAGATGCACTTCAGGAAGAGTGTGTCTGTTTCTCGCTCCAAGTCCTCTTGGAGGTTGGTTAATTATGAAATGGGGACATCTGTAGGCTGAACATGTAGGAAAGAGTGCTGAACGCTCAATACAAAGCTAACCTCTCTGTGTAATTTTTGCAATTCTCCTTTGTTAGATTGCCAAACACTCCCTCCTCTCTGCTCTAAATGCTTCAGATTATTGCAAATTTTCAGAAGGCTTTGGCATGGTTGCCACTGTCCCCAGGTTCTATGTGGCCGATGAGCGAAGTGGGGAGGAGGGGATGGGGGGAGGAGAGGAGAAAGCTGCAGGGAAAATGTTACTGTTTAGAACCCCTGTGGTTATTGCTCGTCCATGATTCTATTTTTGTCTCCTCTCAATCCCCCTTTATGTTAAAGCTCTAGACCCCCCCAAAAAATTACATTTGATAACCAGAGTATGAACTGACCAAGGGTGAGGCTTTACGTTTATTCTAAAAGATATTCTGATTACAACATGCCCAGAAACAGCTTATGTTATTCCAGTCATATAAAATCTATTGATCTGCACTATGACTATGCTGTGTACAGATTTAGAGAAGTCTTTGCTATGTCTGCCCTGAGTCGCCAGAAAAAATAAGCTAAGCCGTAAACATCATTTCATGGGTGAGCAGAGTTAATATGGAGGTGATTTTCATGCGCTTTTTTTTTTTTCTATCCCAGTCATACTCCCACCCCCCCTTTTTAAGTTGGATCTTAGTTTTACCTATGTGTTTTAATTAGAGAAGAGAATGATTGCATTATTAAGTTACTAACTTTAAATCTAGAGCGTAACTTCAGTTTCCCAAGTGTAATCCTACAGGTAGCATGGGCTTCTTGGTGAAGAACTTTACTGGAACATGAAAATGCAGCTGTTGCATGTTCTGAGCTTCCATTCTTTCCCTTTGGTTGTCCACAGGGAATTCCTGAGCAATGGGCACGATTACTCCAAACCTCCAACATAACAAAGCTGGAACAGAAGAAGAACCCCCAAGCCGTTCTAGACGTTCTCAAATTCTATGATTCCAAAGAAACAGTCAACAACCAGAAGTACATGAGCTTTACGTCCGGAGGTAAGAGTAAATCTAGGATATCAAAAAGTGAAGAAGTGGGACTTCCCTGGCGGTCCAGTGGTTAGGACTCTGCGCTTCCATGGCAGGGGGCCCGGGTTTGATCCCTGGTCGGGAACCAAGATCCCAAAAGCTGTGCGGTGCAGCCAAAAAAAAAAAAAAGGGAAGAAGTAATTCCAATCTCAGAACCCCAGGATTAGAACGGAATGCCTGGAGGGTATTCGAAGCCGGTTCAAGTTCCTTTTCTGAATGACTTCAACATAAATCAACCAAAAGATGAGTTGGAAATTGAAGTTGATGTTAGGAGATTTACAGTACTGGGTGATTTTATAACTCAAATAAGGAAATTGTTCAGTGAAGCAGTAGTTGTCGGTTTGAATCAGCAATCACGATTGTTGTTTTGTCTCTTCACTGGCATGAAGACACTGAGTCACTTAGGATCAGGCCTTGTCATGCGTTTAGGAAGTAAGAGGTGTCTGGATCAAACCCTGGTCTCTTGAAATTTATTTTATCCCTTAGATTCACTGAATTGCATGCACCATGGTGACACAGCACACATTTTGTGGTTGCTGGGTTATTTTGATCTGACCGCAAAATCAGACTTAAAAAAAGAAATCATGTCTGGGCCCGTGAGCCATGGCCGCTGAGCCTGCGCGTCCAGAGCCTGTGCTCCGCAACGGGAGAGGCCACCACAGTGCCCGACCCTGCTGGGATTTGATGAGCCTTGCTCGGGATAAAGCATGTGCGGTGCCGACTCCGTTCCTGGAGCATCTCTGGAGAGCTGGGCCGCTGGTAGTTTCTCCTTCTGGGCCCAGACCCTTCAGCCAGAAGGAAGCTCACCCAGCCAGGGCCCGGTCCACACAGAGACTGCACAGCGCTGAGGGGCGGGAACAGAAGTCCCTCATTATGGACCCTCATAGTTAAGGGCTCAATCTTTTTTTTTTTGCCACACTGCACGGCTCGTAGGATCTTAGTTCCCTGACCAGGGATTGAACCCCGGGCCCTCTGCAGTGAGAGCACAGAGTCTTAACCACTGGACCACCAGGGAATTACCCTAGGCTCAATCTTAAAGGAGAACGAACACTCTGAGATGACCATTGCTTGATACAGAATTATAATGGAGTTATATATATTTATTATAAACACCCAACTTTCCTTCCCTTTTTCTTCCCCAGATGTTTGTCAGGCAGGCGGACTCTCTACCACTGCGCCACCAGGGAAGCCCTGCCACTGCTTTCTAACCCTTTTGTTTTTATGTGTCAAATTCTCTCAGTTTATAAAGATGAAATCCTGAAAAAACTATGTTAGAACTCGACAGTATCTGAGTTATTGCTCTATCCTGAAACTCACCATATGTTTTCTTTATGCTCTCGTGTTGAGGCTAACTAATAGCCTAGGAGGGGAAGGGGAAGAAGGGAAGGGGAAAGGAAGGAAGGGTAGAAGGGAGGAAGGGAAATGAGGGAGGGAGGAGGAGAGGGAAGGAGGAAGTCGAGGAGAAATTCTGGATATAGACGTGTAAAATCATACCAGTCAGGAGTAGGTTATCTCAACACTCCTCAGTATAGATGAGATTCACTGGAGGCCTTCCTTAAGATCTATAAAATGGGGTGGCGAGAATATGGTGATGATGTAAGGGTGTGAGCTATTTTAAGAAAAACTAGTCATTTGTCGTAGTATCTTATTTAATACTGAATCAGAAAATTTCCTTCTGGTCAAACACATGCAGTTTTTTTAAGCATGGTCTCTAAATGAGGCAGTCTTTATGAAACAAAGGTAATATCTTTATCTTCACTTTTCAGATAAAAGCGCACATGGATACATAGCAGCCCATCCTTCGGTAAGTGAAAAATTGAAAACAGTTTTGTATGATCCGTGTTTCCTGTGGTCCAACAGAAAACAATTGTGCAGATCCTGTTTTCAGATACACATAGAATCCCTTAAAAATATTTTAAAGGTGTAATTTAGATACATAAAATTCACCCATTTTTAAGTGTACAGTTTGATGAGTTTTAGTAAATTTATACACCTGTGCTACCATCACCACAATCTAGTTTTCGAACACTTTCATCACCCCAGTAAGATCTCCCAGGTCTGCCTAGAGTTAACCCCCGTCCACCGCACCCTAGCCCTAGGCTATCACTAATCTGGTTTTATAGATTTGTCTTTCTGGACATTTCAAATGGAAATGAAATAATACAATTATATGTCCTTTGGGGACTGGCTTTTCTCTCAACGTAACGCTCTTAGGATTCACCCAAGTTGTTGTATTGTATCGATAGCTTGTTCCTTTTTATTGCTAAGTAGTATTCCATGGTATGGCTCTACTGCTATTTAACAATTTACCCATCGAAGGGTTTCTAGACTGTTTACAGTTTGGGGCGTTTATAAATAAAGCTACTATGAAAATTCATGCATAAGTCTTTACGTAGACAAATGTTTCTATTTCTCTTACATATAGAATCTTGAAAATAATCATCATAATGATAGAAACTTCTCTTCACTGAACGAATGTGCCAGGCACTAGGCTAATAATACTTTGTATTCACTTAACCATTCCTACAACCCAATTAGGCAAGTCTTATAATTGTCTCCATTTTACAGATGAGGTTCAGAGAGGCGAAATAACTTGTCTAAGGTCATACCACTACATCTTTCGGTGTCACCTGTTCCAACAAAGTGAGACTTTGCCCAAAGTCACATAGATAGTTTTATCAGAGAAGAGACTAGAAAATAAGCAACTTAGCTCAAGGGCCTTGGAAGTGCTATAGTATCTGAAAGAATACCCTTACACAGAAAACAGTCTTAGACAAGGCTTCCCTTTACATGATTTTCATTTTGATATCCTGATAGAAATTATCTCCTGCCTCATTTGCTTCCTTTGGAGTGAAATAATTAGCATTAGTGAAAGTTTCCTCGCCGCTTATTCAGAGTCATGGATAATCAAGCTGATTCTTCCTTTTATAGAGGACAAATGCTGGCCTGCTTGATGTCACCCTGGGCAGCCAGTGTGACAGCATTAAATCATTTCCGGTAAAAACTAAAGGCTCTGAGATAATACGGCAGTGCCTCAAAAATTTAGAAGAGAATTACCACATGATCCAGCAGTTGCACTTCTGGATATATACCCAGAAGAACTGAAAGCAGGGTCTTGAACAGATATTTGAACACCCATATTCATAGCAGCATTACTCGTAGTAACCAGAAGGTGGAAGCAACCCAAGTGTCCACCAACAGATGAACGAATAAACAAAAGTGGTATATCCATACGATGGAATATTATTCAGCCTTAAAAAGGAAGGAAATCCTTACATAGGCTACAACATGGATGAGCCTTTAAGACATTATGCTAAGTGAAATAATCCAGTCACAAAAAGACAAATACCGTATGATTCTACCTGTATGAGGTATCTAGAGTAGTCAATATCATAGACACAGAAAGTGATTGCTGGGTGAGGTGGAAATGGGGTGTTGTTGTTTAATGGGTACAAAGTTTTAGTTTTGCAAGATGAAAAGAATTCTGGAGATGGATAGCAGGGATGGATGCACAGCAATATGAATATACGTAACACTCCTGGACTAGACGCTTCCAAATGGTTAAGATGGTAAACTTTATGTTATGTCTATTTTACCACAACTAAAAAGAAAACTTAAAAGAGTAAAGGCTCCGGGCATAGGTGTTTAGTCTTATTCCTCCACTTACAAGCTGAGCCACTTTCAGAAAGTGGCCCAGCTTCTGTGACCCTCTCTTTCCTCAGCCTTTAACTGGGAATAATAACAGTACCTACCTCCTAAAACTTGTGTGAATATTGAATATGCTAATGCATATAATATACTTAGTACACTACCTAGCACATACTATGCGTTTATTAAATGTAAGCTACTACTGCTACCACTTGTAGATGGCAACAAAGACGAAAACTCACTCTCTCCATGCGTGAGACTTGTCTGAGGCCATGGTACTGGTGCCTTGTTCAGAATTCTCAGAACAGAGCAGAATGTAGCCCTTCTTTTCTCACTGGTCATTGCCCTCCTTTCGCTTCTTTGCCATGACAGCTTCCTGGGCCTCACTGAAAGCAGCACGTGAAGGGAGATAATAGCAAACTGGGAAAGACAAAAATACCAACCTTCCATGAGCAACACATACCTTACCTCCCTTGATTTAATTACTGTCATTATTGTGCGATACTAGATAAGTATCTTGACAAAGAAATCGTTGTTATCTTTTCAGGTAGTCGGTTATTTTAAACACCAAGCTGCTAGGATAGTCTGTGTGTTGGTTTTCATTTTTGTAAACAGCTTATAGCTCCTAGGATATTGGCCTTTTGTTTTTAGCTTGCTTCTATTGGTCTTACTTACAGAATTAAAACTAAATCTACATAATGTTCAAAATATTCCATCAGATCAGAAAAAGGAAACTCATGAACTCACTGTTTGGAGATAAAACAACTGGATATTCACTTATTTAACATGTATTTATCAAGTGCCTCCTTATAAGCACTAGGAAATTTGGAGCTCATTCTGGTAAAGGAAGAGAAGTATGAACATAAAGAAGCACAGTACCACATGGATCATGTTACATACCATAAAATATGTCCATGTGCTCTGAGAATTCAAAGGAAGGAGCTTACTTTTAGCTGAGGAGGGAAAAGGAAGCAGGCCCTCGTCTTCAAGGGCTTAAGCTCAGTGCCTAGTACAAAATAGGCACTTGGTACGTATTTGTTGAATATTGAATTAGAAAATGCTTCATAGAAAAGGCGGAATTTGAACTAGATCTTTCTTGAAGGTCAGATGCGATTTGGATCTGTGAAGATAAGGAAGGGCATTCTAAGCAAAGGGAAGGCATGATGAAGGGCAGGGTAGTGAAAAGAGCAAGGGGACAAGGGGGTATGGGTTTGAATGAAGACTGAGACGCAGGAAAAGGAATCATAGGAGTTAAGCCTTGAAAGTTAAGTTGGAGCCAAATCATAGAAGCCCTTCAATGGTATTCTGAGGAATCTGGCCTATGTAAGTGTACAGTGGGAAGCCCTTGAAGTTTTGTGGGGCAGGAGAGTTAGGTGAATAAAGTTTATGCTTTAGAAGAGTGATCTGATCGCAAATGTCCAGAAGGAATTAAGGACAGAAGGTAAGACTGGACGCAGGGAGACTGACTGGGGAAATATCGCAAGCGTCCAAGGCCAGAGGTGATGAGGGCCTACGTGAGATAGTGGCAGTGGGAATGGAGATTAGATTTAAATTCCAAAGATGTTTAGGTTATTGATTAGATGTTGGAGGAAAGGTTGAGGTCAGAGATGATTTCAGGCTTCGGATGCTATGTGGGTGGCCAAAAAGATGAGGGTATTATCTTTCAGGAGATGCATATTTCTGGGAGAAGATGCTGAGTTTCCTAACGGACAGTTTGAGTTCGAAGGTTTAGCAAGACTTCCAGATGGAGATAATTGATTAGGCTACTTGAGTAAGGCTGGGTTTCTATTGATTGAATGAACTGAATTTAGACCCTTAAGGTCAGGTTGGGTCACTTCTTTGGGGCTCAGTAACTTGGGGAATTGCATCTTGTGTTCTCCTTATGGTTCTAGGGGGAGATTGCACTTCACACTGCTTGTGCTTTTGTTGCATTAGAAACACTCCCAGTAGACCTAGCTATCCTACAGTATGTGATTTAATGGGATTGACTAACCCTTCTCGACATAGCCTGAACTGCTCACAAGTTTTGGCATCTTCTAGTAGCCTGGGTGGGAATCAAAATGGAAACAATGTTCTATTCACTAAATGTGTTAAACTAATGGCAATATAATTAATAATGAATTCAGCGATGCCTCTCATAGTCATATGAATCTGCTTTACTGCCCACTCATGATAGCTTCTTTGGTATTAGTGTTATTAAACGCTAAATACCGTTCAGGGATCTACTCTTCAATTTGAGGCTACTTTGAAATTTGTGTATATTTATTGTACTATTGAGAGTGAAGTAATGCATTGAGAATCCTGAGCGAGTATTTTGAGTGGAAGGTAACAGCAATAATACGAGTATGCCGTGATTTGTGCCTAGAGAAACTGGGTGTACGTGTGACAGATGACACTTTTTTGATTTACAGTACTGGCTTATTTTGTTCATCTACATAAGTGCTTTTTTTAAAATTTCAGTATGCATTAGAATTGGCTGGATAGCCTGTTAAAATGCAGATTCTAGGGCTCCATTCCCAGAGTAGAATGCAGCCCTGAAATCTGTATTGTAAACAAGCAACGAAGAGGGGCTCTCAGGCCACACTTAGCATTATCTAAAGTGTCCAAAGTCCTTACTTCTTCTTTCTTCGACCTTTAACAATTAAGCTCAAAGAAAGGAGAGTTTCCTAAGGTAGTTCCACTAGCTGGTGTATTCTCTAGAGCAGGGTTTACAACTTGGAGTCCATGAATGGGCTTCAGAAGACATATGAACTCTTGAAATTATATGTAAAACTATGTGTCTACCTGTATTTTTCTGGGGAGATAGGCCAAACCCTTTAGAATTGGAAATGAGTCCAAGACCCATTCAGGTTAAGAATAACCTGCCTAGCTCAACTGAATGTGTGGCATAATGACTGTCAAAAATACTTAATTTCAAAAAGACCAAAAATTCCTTACTTGATCTCCATCTGTCTCTATCTTTACAAGTTTAGACATACTAGACATAGTAATCCTCAGCCTGGAAGGAAGAGTGTAGCAACATTATAACTTTGACTCCCCCAAAGGCCATCAAAAAAAGCTGTTAATCAAGGAAAGCTAAGTTTATTACACTTACAGGAGCAAGAAAGAGCACTGCCAGTGTCTTAGAAACGGGATGTCAAGGGAGAATATCCATAGGGTTTTGGAGCACGGCTATGTGATTTTGAAGCAGGTGTCGCAAGGCAAGAAACGAGTTAAGATTGTGCAGTGTTTCCGATAAAGTAACTTTGGATTGGGGAATACAGCAAAGTGAGGGTCTTGAATAGAGCTTTGGTGAGCAAGCTGTTGTTATTCTTAATAAGTAAATTACTTCAGTTGGTTCAGTCTTATCTTCCAAGAACAAGTATTTCTTAAAGTGAGAAGCTAAGTTATTTTTGCTTGTTCTCAGTATTGTGTAACATAAGAACAGGAAAACATGCTCCATCTTGATATTGTTTCACACAGGGAAAAGAAAGTATGCCCAGCCCCAGTGTTATTTACACAGGGATGGAAAATCTGTGGAAAAAATACACAGGAGCAAGAAATTATGTTCATTTCAATTCTTAGTACCAAGGCCTGGTATCTATGTGTAATGCTGGGTAGTTAATGCTCCCTGGCCCAACCAACATCCAAAACATAATGTCCACTGAAGGTCACACATTCTTTCCAACCAACCAACGTGCCAGCATAGTGTTTGGTCCCAGATAAACAGACATGTATCTTCTTCCTGCCCTGTAAACCCTCAAAGGATGAAAATCTTTAGGTTTTCGAATAGTCCCTTAGTCCATCCTTAGAGACTGGAATGTCCCCCATATGAAATTAGAGTAGTGAGGATAGTAATGAATGTTAAGAATCAGTCGGTGAAATTTTGCAGGTGGATCTTCTCTAGTAAATTAGCGAGAACTGAAATGTGCAAGGCTACCTCTTGGCCGGTAGGCACTGGGTGGTCTTTGTACCAGTTTAAGGGTTGGGCCATTTTTAGATGCTCGTAGGCTGTATATACGCTCTCACTTATGGAGGACATGTGATGCATTGTATCAAATATATCAAGTATATTAAAGGGCCTCTATATCCCACTTTTTATTTTTGCTATAAACTTTTAAAAGTAATTTTTAAAATGTTAATTTTGAGATTATTTGATCATAAGTAGCACTTAATTTATGGTTAGCTGTAATTTCTTAGAAATCACTGTGAATACTCAAGAATTGTTGCTAAATAGAACAGCCTAACCTATAATTTGTTTTTTAATATAATGAAATTTCTATAAATACTAAATTTAAATAACTAATTAATTAAGTTGACATATATTATACTTAACAGACATTTAATTAGACATTAACTGACTTAAATTTTATCATTTTCTTGTGGCATTTTGGAGCCGATGATTCATTTCTGAGTTCAGATATTTTCATAGGCACACGTAAAGCTTATTATTCCTAGGCATGGCTCTGCCCATCTACCAAGGAACAGTGATTAGTTGCATTCTGGATCCCAGCTGGCATAAGATAGAGTAGAAGTTTCTGGAACAAAATAATATCAAAGCAAATACCATTAATCCAAAGGCAACTTCTCCCTGTGCCCTGAGGTGCCCTGAAGAATTAGTCTTTCACAAAAAGAAACTGATTTTTTATCTAGAAATATAACATCATTAATATATGTTGCTATCCACGCTGCCACAACCCAATGTAATAGCCCAGCTGTTTTGGCTAAATTAAGAATAAATAAGCTGTACACCTGAAACTAACACAACATTGTTAGTCAACTATACTCCAATATAAAATAAAAATTTAAAAAAATAGAAAAACAATATCAAGTAAGCATATAAACTTCAATCTATAAACCACTCAGCGTATATATCAGGCAATCAAATATTCTTTCAAATTTATAAATTCTAAGTTGTCTTGTCACAGTATATAAATCTTGCTGGCTCCAATAAGATATATGGTTATACCTGTTACACCACCGTAGGTTTATACATGATTATAGAAAATCCACAGTGAATTTAAGTCACAGACTGAGGTCCTTTGATGTAACAGTCTATTAGTAGGCTGTCTGCATCTGCCTCAGGAACTTTGTCCTCGAGGAATGAAAATTCTTTCTAGTCTCCAAAGAAGATATACAGATTGCCAACAAACACATAAAAGGATGCTCAACATCACTAATCATTAGAGAAGCGCGAATCAAAACTGAAATGAGATATCACCTCACACCAGTCAGAACGGCCATCATCAAAAAATCTACAAACAATAAATGTTGGAGAGGGTGTGGAGAAAAGGGAACCCTCTTGCACTGTTGGTGCGAATGTAAATTGATACAGCCACTATGGAGAACAGCATGGAGGTTCCTTAAAAAACTACAAATAGAACTACCATATGACCCAGCAATCCCACTACTGGGCATATACCCTGAGAAAACCATCATTCAAAAAGAGTCATGTACCACAATGTTCATTGCAGCTCTATTTACAATAGCCAGGTCATGGAAGCAACCAACCTAAGTGTCCCTCGACAGATGAATGGACAAAGAAGATGTGGCACATATATACAATGGAATATTACTCAGCCATAAAAAGAAATGAAATTGAGTTATTTGTAGTGAGGTGGATGGACCTCGAGTCTGTCATACAGAGTGAAGTAAGTCAGAAAGAGAAAAACAAAGACCATACGCTAACACACATATAAGGAATCTAAGAAAAAAAATGGTTCTGAAGAACCTAGGGGCAGGACAGGAATAAAGATGCAGACGTAGAGAATGGACTTGAGGACACAGGGAGGGAGAAGGGTAAGCTGGGACGAAGTGAGAGAGTGGCATGGACATATATACACTAACAAATGTGAAATAGATAGCTAGTGGGAAGCAGCCGCATAGCACAGGGAGATCAGCTCAGTGCTTTGTGACCACCTAGAGGGGTGGGATAGGGAGGGTGGGAGGGAGGGAGATGCAAGAGGGAAGAGATATGGGGCTATATGTATATGCATAGCTGATTCACTTTGTTATAAAGCAGAAACTAACACACCATTGTAAAGCAATTATACTCCAATAAAGATGTGAAAGAAAGAAAGAAGAAAGAAAGAAAGATAGAAAGAAAGAAAGATAGATAGAAAGAAAGAAAGAAAGAAAGAAAGAAAGAAAGAAAGAAAGAAAGAAAGAAAGAAAGAAAGAAAGAAAATTCTTTTTAGGGTTAGCCTGAGCCAGTGTACTCAAAGGCATAAACAAAATATAAACAAGTACACACACACACAGGCACACACACATGACAAAAACTCAAAAACCATCTGTAATAGTGCTGTCCAACAGAAATGTAATAAAAGCCATATGTGTAACTTTAAATTTTCTGATTTTCATTTTTAAAAGTAAAAAGCAATAGGTGAAATTAATTTTAATAATATATTTTATTTAACCCAACATATTAAAATATTTTTATTTCAACATACACTCAATATAAAAAGCATTAAGGAAATATTTTATATTTTTTTCTTATTATGTATTCAGTATCTGGTATGTAGTTTTCACTTACACCTTACATCTCGACTCAGACTAGCCGCGTTTTAAGTGTTGAATAGCCATCATACTGAACAACAAAGACCTATATCATAGTTCAGTGATTTAAACTTAAGCAAGCATCAGGATCACCTGGAAGGCTTGTTATAGCACAGATTGCTGGGTCCCACCCCCAGAATTTGATTCATAGGTCTGGATAGAGTCCAAGAATTTGCATTTCTAACAAGTTCCTTGATGGTGCTAATGATGCTGACCTGGGGACCACACTTTGAGTACCATGGCCGTAGTTACTTCAAAATCCACCTTTGGTACAATTTTACCCCTGCATTAATGTGAATGATCAAGAACCAACCCTAGATACTGTGGTTGCTGTCATTATTTTTGGTGTTATTGAAATTTTTCTCATTGCAAATCATCATTTACCTGTTGGTTGAGATTGAAAGTTATTTATGTAGATGAGTATTCCTTAAATCTTCATGTCTGTTATTCTCTGAGTGCTTCTTTCCAGGAGGCTGAACAGGAAAGAAACATTTATGGGCTTGCTTGTACTTAGTGAATATTTGCAGAGCTGTATTTATGCCATATCCATATGCATGCTGTGATCTTTAGGCACAAACTAGCCATTTGCTGGTTGACAAACTGTCAATCAACACATTGACAATCTGCCCGGTACCAATTCAAGGCGTTAATAGCAATTAATTTGATCTTTAAAATATATTCATTGATTTCAAAAACACTGAACTTGAAAATGTTCAATGAATAGCTCACTGTTTTTGAGCTCAGTGGAAAATAAAAGGAATTTTTAAAATTTCTTGGTGCTTAAATCCTGACCTGAATTTATCTCTGAATGTGGGCAGGTTCTGGCCACCAAATCGTAGATGGTTCTGCGCATTTGTAAAAGTTGAAGTTCCTTCCTATCCCTACATGCTTAGATATTTTATCTCCCTTTTCTCACTTCTGAAGAAAAACAATGAGGAGTTAAGATCTGGTCTTTAAACTTTGTTTTTACCGTAAGAGTACAAAAACAGCATCAGAGCCTCCCTTGGCTCCCCCTGTGTCTGAAGAAGAAGATGAAGAAGAGGAAGAAGAAGAAGACGACAATGAGCCGCCACCAGTCATCGCACCAAGACCAGAGCATACAAAATCAGTAAGTCCCAAGTGACCGTGTTTCCAAATGATTCAACAGATGTCCTTTGGCATAGTCCTAGAGTCAGAATCTAGTTAATCACCTAGTATCTGTTGAGCATCTATGTTCCCGGAACTAGAGTATAAGATAAGAATTTCACTGGGGTTGCTGTTTGAGGATGCAGATTAGCACATGACAATTAGAGAATAATACCAAGCAATATACAAATAAGTGCTAAATTTTAAAACTGCTGCAGAAGTTAAGAAAGAGAACAAAATCCATGGGAATCTGGTAGGAAGAATTGCATATGCAGAGGCACCAAGACCACAATTAGCACAGCATGTTTGGGGGCCTCAAAAGACTAGCTCCTGAGAGCTTTCAAGGGCAGTATACTTGAAGCAACTTAAAGATCTTTTTTGCTAGAAATCACTTGTCTTTAAAAACTCATTAAAGGTTGAGGGGCAGGGTGGAGGGAGGAATGAATAGGTAGAGCACAGAAGATTTTTAGAGCAGAGAAAATACTCTGTGTGATACCATAATGATGGATGCATGTCATTACACATTCATCCAAACCCATAGAATGTGCATTAAGAGTGAACCATATGATTGATGGATTGAAAGTGATGAAAAATAGGGTACTTGAATATCATAATCCTATTGGTCCACGCTCTGTGTGGCCAAAAATACAACAGCCCAACTCTACCTTCATTATAGTTTGTTCCTCTAGTTCCTCCTACTTGACTTCTGTAGGTAAATACAGTTTGGTAAGTATCTCTACAGAAATTGATGGCCCTGGAGGCTGCCATCCCATATAAAGGGTAATGGGAGACAGAAAAGGCATTTCTGAAAAGAAAGACTCAGAGGGGAAGGCCAAACATAAATTTTGAGAATTAGAAGAGAGATATCAGGCATAATCAGACCCTAAAACTTTAGGAAAGTGATTTAATTGTCTAAGGTCTTACAACTCTTTAGTTATAGAATTTTCACTAGTATCTGTATTACCCATACCCAATTAGTGATTTTGGATTCAAGGAACATTGAATTTATTAATGATCTACAAAAATGGATACTTCTGAAGTCGTTATTGTAAAGGATACATCTAACAATTATGAAAGTACATGATAATAAATCATTGTGTGTATGTGTAAAAAAACAAGAGTGAACCATATGTAAACTATGGACTTTGAGTGATCCTGATGTGTCAATGTAGGTTCATCAATTGTAGCATTATTTTGGTCTTTAATCTGTAACCAGATTTTTTGTCTTTAAGATCTACACTCGTTCCGTGGTTGAATCCATTGCTTCACCAGCAGCACCAAATAAAGAGGTCACACCACCTTCTGCTGAGAACGCCAATTCCAGTACTTTGTATAGAAACACAGATCGGCAAAGGAAAAAATCCAAGATGACAGATGAGGAGATCCTAGAGAAGCTAAGTGAGTTGTTTTTTGTTTTGCCATCATTAGTTTCTTCATGAGAGGGTTTCTCCACCTAGAGTGGGGATTGAACCTTTAAAAATTTGAACCTGCTTGCATGAACTCCAGGCTCCCTGACATCACAAGATGAAAAGTTTGAGACTCACTATGTATTCCAGATCACCCCCTCCCTCATACTCCTAATTGCACAAAAACCAAGCATTTTCACTTGAAAAACATCAAGTAAGGTGAAAACTTCACTAAATGAATTAAGTAGTAAGTTTTATTTTAAGATTATACCCCCAAAGGGGATCAGTCTGGTGAAAAACATCTTATGATCATACCCCCAGGGGCCCCCACCTGATCAATCGTGATGGGTAGTTCAACCTCAAAGCCCAACACAGTCAATCAAATGGGTGGCCACGATAAAATTGCCTTTTCTCTTAATTTAGGAACATTGCTATGTGGACAGGGAGGCAGGGCCAGCAAATGCTCACAGCCTCCTTCCTGCAGTGTCATTAGTGTACCCAGTGTACCCAGTGTCATTAGTGTACCCAGGCTTGTGCATACACACTCGCTCCATTTTACAAAACACTCCTCTTCCACTTAGCTTTCTGAGTCAAAGAGATTTAAAAAAAAAATCCTCTGTTGAAAAGAGTCAAAGTTCTGTGAAGCACATTCATTAAACTCATACTACAAAAGCATCTAACAAATCACTAAGTTATCTACAGTTCGTGCCTCCAATCTGACTAACTCCTACTCATCCTTCAAACCTCACCACAAAAGACACCTCCTCAGGAAAGCCCTCCTTGTCTCTCTCAGTCTGAGTCAATGGACCTTCTTTTCACTGCCTTTACTGCAGCAAATATCACACTGTACTTGTCTGTCTCCTTCACTAGACTGGGAGCTCTTTAAAGACAGAGACTGTGCCTTCTTTTCCCGTACATCCAGCTCTAATAAAGTGCCTGGTACAGAAAGGCACTTAACGGATGCTTGTTGATTGAATGGGTGAAAAAATGAGCAGACAAATGCATCTTTACTGGGTTCCTACTTACGTGTTCTATGCCAGAGTCTTTGGAGGAAACCATAGAAAAAACAATTTCCTGATATTAAGAAACTTACAATTTTATTTGGAAGATAAGATTTAATAGTGTGATACAATGAGAGAATAGGAGGCCATCTTGTTTCATGCAACTGTCTGTCTAAAAGAACTCAGGAAAGGAAGAGAGCGGTGCAGGCTATAGGCCACAGGAAGACTCTGCAGAGGTGGTCGTAGGGCCATTTTGCCCTCCAGGGGACATTTGGCAATATCTGGAGGCATGTTTATTGTCACAGCACAGGGAATGCCACTGGCATCTAGTGGATGGAGGCTAAGGATGCTTATAAACACTCTATAATGCAAAGGGTAGCCTCCTTCCTTTCCCCTCTGTGACAAAGAATTATTCAGCCCCAAATGTCAACAGTGCTGATGTTGAGACAGTCTGACACAGAGGTATTTGGAAAGGCAAAGGTTTGGGTTGCAGTTGTCAGCGCTCAGAACTGGAATTGAGGGACTTTAGCCAACCGACTTTACTGTACACGATCAAACATGCCTCTAGTGCTAATACCACCTCTTTCCTTAATAACAACAGCAATAATTCCCATTTATTAAGTGCCTTCTCTGCTGACCACTTCACATACATTATCAAGTTTAATTTTCACAGTAATCCTTTATGGTAGATTTTCATAGCCTCGTTTTATAGATCAGTGAAAGTACGCCTCCAAAAGCTGGAGTGACCAGATCACCAAACTAATGAGTGGCAGAGCCAGAGTTGGAATTCATATCTGTTTGCCTTCAAAGCTTATACTGTTTCCATTACCCACTTTGCTTCTGCATTTGCCAGCTGTCTGTTTGTGTAAAAGGGAAGGAATAAAGGAAAGAATTGCCTGGATAATTTCAGTTCAAGTATTCAGACAATTGCCTCAGTTTTCTTCCTTTACTTTACAAGACCTGTGAGAATATATCAGATTTTAAAAATCTAGCAGCCTCGCTTTAGTAAAATTGATTATTTGATAACTGTTTCAAGTCTCAGTAGATTTATTATAATGAAAATACATTTATAGCTTTCTTAAGTTCACTGACAGAGAAACAGGCATTATTTTGAGGCGGGGGCAAGATCTTGTTTTGCTTGCAAACTGTAAGGGTTCTGGAGCTGTGGTTTTTGTAATTTGTTGTTTATTCTGCCCTACACTGAGCAACATGATGAAGAGGGAAAAGCCATGTTTGATTACATTTTTAATTAAGAATTAAGTCAGTTTTTTTCTCTATTGGAGAATGCTTGGGCCTAGAGAGAATCTTTTTCCCTCTAGCCTGTGGGCCACCTGCAACTCTCAACCCTACCTTGTGCTCACAGATGTCGGCAGGGCACACCTGCCAAGAAATGGAGGAGTGTTTTTCACGAAGCAAATCCAGGCTGAGCTTTACTGCAAAGTCTGTCTTTCCTGCTTCTGCTTCACCATCACCCTCTCTGGGCCCTGTCTCTGCCACTTACTCGCTTATATAACCTTAAGCTAGTTATTTAACCCCTCTGAACCTTCATTTCTTATTGGCCAAATGGGGATGAGAATCATAACTACATTTTAGGACTCCGTCTACAGGATGGATTTTATGTAGCCCAACCTATGGCTAAGAGGATAGGTACTGGCGTCAGAAAGGCCCAGATTCAAATCACAAGCCCATTGCTCCCAGCTGTGTCACTTTAGGCAAGTTATTTTAACTTTTCTGGACCTCTTTTTCCTCATTAAGAAAAATGGGGATAATAATGGTACCAACCTTAGAGCATTATGATAATTCAGTGAGAATAATGTATGTAAAAACCTCCAGCAACAGTACTTGGTACACAATAGGTGCTCAATAAATGGTAGTTACTATTTTATTACATGAATATAAAGCCTTATTAAGATAATACAATAGGACAGACTTTGAAGTGAATCATAACTGAGTCTGAGTGAGTCATAGACCCAGACCAGCTGTGTGTCCTTAGACAAGTCACTGAACTCCTCTAAAATTTAGTGTCTTCATCTGAAAAATGGAGACGATTGTACTGGTATAATGGGGATTTTGTGAGGACCAAACGAGGCAAAGTATGTAAGCCACCCAGCACAATAAATAGTTGCTTAGAATTATTATGCTGTGTTTTCCACCATGAGAGCAACCGTATTTTTCACTATAAAAAATTGGGGGGGCTTCCCTGGCGGCACAGTGGTTGAGAGTCCGCCTGCCGATGCAGGGGACACGGGTTCGTGCCCCGGTCTGGGAAGATCCCACATGCCGCGGAGCGGCTGGGCCCGTGAGCCATGGCCGCTGAGCCTGCGCGTCCGGAGCCTATGCTCCGCAACGGGAGAAGCCACAACAGTGAGAGGCCCGCGTACCGCAAAAAAAAAAAAAAAAAAAATCGGGGCCTAGGATATTCAGGGGGACAGAATGTTTGAAGCCGGCAATAATCCCAGGTGTATGGGCCCTGTACAGAAATCACTGAGGAGGAGGGGCTTGGGGAAGGAGTAAAGGAGCCTGTACTAAGAGGCAAAGGAGAGGGAAAAGGGAGACAGGGAGGTAGGAAAATGGCCTACGGCCCATACCAGGGTGGACCCCACCATAAGCGTGGGGAGGAGGGGAGGGCGGCCTCACCTTCAGTCTCAGGGATCTGATTACTATGACGTGGGCAGCCCAGACCGCAGAGCTGTCAGGCTATTCTTCTTCCACACAGATACTGATTGTGGGAGCCAGACCATGGGATCATTAATGGCTGAAATGAACAGATCATCTTTCAGTTTTACACAGACAGATAGCCTGGGTCTGCCTTGTTCATTGTGGTCTGGTCTGAATCTGCTGGAAAATAAAGAAACCCCTACATTTTAGTGAAATTTTTCAAAAGGTGCTGACTGTCAGCAGAATTGTGCAATCACCTCCTCCTCTAGTCCCTCCCCTCCCCCAGCATTCCCCACTCAAAACTCTTTCTCCGAATCCCCCCTCAGATAGAACTAATATTAGTTTAGAGAGTTCTTTTGCTTTTTCTCAGAAATCAAAAGCTTCATTATGCCAAACAGACAGTCTTTTAATGCTTGGAGTTCAACTTAGTTTCCTTGATATGTAGGAGAACACACTGATGGGCTTTTCTGTCACTGAAACCATATCATGAAGCCTATTTTCAAACACTAGTATTTAGTGATTTCTTAAATCCTTGTACTTTAAAGCGAATGGTTTGTTTCTCGTTTAGGAAATTGCTCTGGTTGGAAGTTGTTCTGGTACTGCGATCATTTTTTCCTTTTGATGTTGAGTTGCTGATTTTTGTCTCTTTATCCCTATTGTGTACCAATGTTTTCTCCTTTCTTTAGTATAATTTGTGAACACAAATTATAATGGCTCTGATGAAAGAGGTCACTGTAAAAGCTTGTTTTGTAATTCGGAATTGTACACAAGGCCTGCTGTTCACTTTCTTAGCATCAGTAGATGGCAGCACACACGCTCCTGTGACCGGTAATGGGCATGAGGACGCCATTTTATTAGAATAGCAGTTAAATTCAGAAGCAGAAGCGCATCAAAATGGTTGTCTTTTGGTAATCCTCATGAAAGGATTTATTCCCAGTTGTTGTTGTTGTTGTTTTTATCCTGCATACCATGGAAATAAAAGTTGAATAATTTACTGCCATAAAGCCTCATTAATAGAGACACAGATGTAGAGAACAGATGTATGGACTCCAAGGGGGGGAAAGCAAGGCGTCGGAGGTGGGAGGTTGGATGAATTGGGAGATTGGGATTGACATATATACACTAATATGTATAAAATAGATAACTAATAAGAACCTGCTGTATAAAAATAAAATAATAAAATAAAAACCTCATTAACTAAAGCCTGCCAATTGGAATTGGTCACAGTTCAGAAAGTGGCTTGGGCTGAAGCTTATTTGCTTTTGTTCAGTCTATGGAAAAGAGTTTGCTCAGCAACTTAATAGTATAACTTTCTTAGAAGACTTTAAACTGCTTAATAAAACTGTGGTTCCAAGTGACTTTAAAATCGTCATTTCATTTAAAAATTTTTTAAGTTCCAGGTCCTTACCCATTCACAGCTGGCTTGAAGGAAAGTAGTTCTCAGTGATGTAGAAATCTGTGAGGCAATTTGAAAAATGAAATAGCAACTCAGAATTAAATTGGTGGTATTCTATAGAGATAGCTCAAGTAAAATACATTCTCTAACCCCTGCCTTAAAATACGGGACATTTACTAAATGAAATTCCTAATTTTATTTGAGTTTAATTCAGTAGACATTTATTGAGTAACCAATGTATTTCACATACAGCATTATATGGGGAAGCACTGAGGATGCAGAGATGAATAAGACATGGCCCCCGTCCTTACGATACAGTCTATAAGGGGATGTCAAATACATAGATATAGATGGATGGTATATTAAGTACAGAGAAGGAGAGCAAGAGCAAAAACAAGAAAAAAAGCAAAAGAGGAGGCAGAAAGAGAGAGAGGGAGAGAAGGTACAATGGCAGTACAGAGAAGGGAAATTATTAACTTTATTCCAAAAAAAATCAGGGAAGGCTTTCTAGAGGAGGCATAACTGAAGCCGAGTTGAAGCGTGAATAAGGACTTGCCAGGAAGAAAACTTAAGAAGGACATTGCAGGCAGAGAATAGCATGTAAAGAAAGTATAAAAGTATATGGTTGGGAACATTAACTTATTCAGCGCCACTTGAATATATCAGTAGAATTGGTGGTGGATATGGCGACTGGAGTTTTAAGAGAGGGAGCCAAGTCGCTAAGCAGGATCTGATCATGAGCTACAATTCGTTTGTTATGGTGAGAACGTAAGGTTCTAGTGGGGAAGTGGGGAAGATGAGATGGAGAATGAAGCAAGAGCCAGATACAAAGAACCTTGCATTCCATGCCAAGGAGTTTGAGCTTTACCCTGTAAGTGTTGAGGAAGCGTCCAGGACCCCTGAACCAGAGAATCACGTGATCAGGTCTGCACTTAGAGCATCCTGACATAGGTGTGGAGCCTGGACTCGAGTGGGCAGAGGCTGGAAATTCTGAATCCAGTTAGGAGGCTGTCGGAATAGCCCAAACAAAAAATGGTGAGGGCCTAACTAGAACAGTAGTAATGAGGAGACGACAGATTCAAAGAGTATCTAGGAGGTTAACAGATAGAGGCCCGGGACTCAGCGGACAGCTACACACATGGGGAGTGATGGTAAGGGATAAGACAGGGTGACTCCCAGATCTCTGACTCGGGCTACTGAATAGACAGATAGTTGTACCATTGACTGAGATTGGGAATACAAGAGGAAAAGAATTACAACGACTCACATATCGTGACTCTTATTTAACCTAACTGAAACATGGACTTCTCTTACGAAAAACAAGCAACAACAAACCTAACAACCATGGATGAGCAATCCATGAATGAAACATTTTTTTTTCCAGGTATACTGTCTACTGGTAGGTCTGAATTAAGTTGTTCACTAGCCCAGAAAACAGATCACGTCTAAATTAGCACGAAGTATCGTCTGTAGCACACAGTTTAGCTCTTGAATACGTATTTGCTTGTTCACATTCATTTAGTCAGCAAATTCAGTGGCAGCCACTGTTCTGGGCACTGAAGTTACAGGGATGAAAAGACGACAAGCTTCCTGCCCTCAAAAAGAAGCATGTAAGTCTCATTAGAATGATCAGAGAAGAATATTGACATTACACTTAAATAATAAATAGGAATTCATGGGTTTGATAGGAAAGGGAAGGGGGGAGCATGTCTAAAGACCAAAGCCTTGGATAGTGATGGTGTTGCTAGGATATAAAGTCGGAGGGACGGAGAGGAAAGGAATAATATGAGGTTAGACTGGTTAGGTAGGAGCTAGATGCTGCTGGATGGTAAAGGGCCTTCTATGCCAGACTAAGAAATTTGAAATTGATCCTGTAGTAAGGGGGAACTTTTGACGATTTATGGATAATGGAGTGAAATCACTCTGAAGTAGGCTGACCTCACATCTCAGTTTATCCAAGACAGTCTTCGTTTATGAGTTACATGGTTACCCTATTCCAAAGGCATTGTGGACAAGGAATTAGAGAAGGCAGAGTTGAGAGGTAGGTAACGACGAGCACAATTGTTTGAACAAGAGATGTTGAGGACCTGAACAATGGCAGTGGCCGTGGGCATGAAGAGGAGGGAATGGATAAGAGTGACAATTAGGAGATAGACTCCACAGACCTTCTCTTGATTAGTTCATGTGTATAAATCTTGTTCTACTAACTGACTCTACACTTCTTTGAATAGGGGCCATGTCAGTAAGATATAACTTAAAGGTAATGATACTGATTTTTGCTTCCATAAGGAAAGAAGGGAGGGCCAGAAGTATCCAAATAAATGATCCCCTTCAAAGTAGTCCACTTGAGAACTTATTCCCACGATGCTGCCATGGCACGGAATTTTTCTGTACCTATTTGAGCATTGCATTGGAGAGTCAATGTCACTTCCTTTAGATTTATTCTGAGTGGTGGCAAGTATTGATCCTCTGAGTAGTGGACTGGAAATTTTGAAATTGCAAAAACCAATATTTTTTCCCAGAGCCAAACATGATCAATTAATGGTTTTCTTGTGTGGCTTGTAAACTTACTCCACAATGTTTGGAACAGCCTATAGAAACAGAAAGTAGGTGAGTGGTTGCCTAGGGATGGGTTGGTAAGCAAAGAGGGGATCAAGAGTGACTGCTAACAGGTACAAGATTTCTTTCTAGGATGATAAAGATGTTCTAAAATGAGATCATGGTAAAATTTAGTAAATGTGCGCAACTCTAAAAATTTACTAAAAGCCACTGAATTGTACACTTTGAGTGAACTTTATGGTATGGAAATCATATCTCAGTAAAGCTGTTAAAAATGTTTGGAGTGCTAATTAGGGGCCTAGGTTCAGGGATGTATGGAGCTATTTTAGGATTTTATTTTATAATCGTACAAATTTTTATTAAGGTATAGTTGTTTTACAATATTATATTAGTTTCAGGTGTACAGGGATATAAGTTTTTTAAAAACAGTAAGCCTCATTACTTTATGATTAACCTTTGTTCTTTATTAGAGCCATTCCCCATCCCCCATCGCCCTTAGTGCAGTACTGGGTGCATATTAATTGCTCAAGAGATATTTGTCCAGCAAAACTGAATGTACCGTAGCACTCGATTTTACTCCAATTCAGAGAAGATGGTGATTTTATTAAATACTGTGTACAAGTCCTTAGATGTTTTAATCTCCTAATCTACAGTATCCTTTTATGGGAACTTTTTATAAATGTTGGGTTATGATCAGTCCTTCTTGTTTCCCAAACATCATCAGTTTTGAGTATAAGCATCTGGGTTATTACTACTAGTTTAATTAATATATTACTGTTTGTTACTTTAATAAAATATATCATTATCCATATAAATTATAGAAATCACATAAGAATATTGCTGTAATATTTTATTTGTCATTGACTCTGGCATCTTAAATTTTAATATTAAATAGAGGAAAATCAATCAATTGAAATCTCTCTCTCTCTCTCTCTCTCTCTCTCTCTCTCTCTCTTCCCTCCCTCCCCTCAGGAAGCATTGTGAGTGTTGGTGACCCAAAGAAAAAATACACAAGATTTGAAAAAATAGGTCAAGGGTAAGTGATTATTATGTGAACTATCAAAAGATGAGCACCAGAGACATATATTAAAATGCAATAACAGCTTGAATTTCTGGTAAATTATGCTTCTCATTTTCTAGGTTACATTCATGTTTTGCATTCTTAATATTGGCCTTTCTGGCTGTCAGACTGTGAATTAACCTAGGAACATATCCTGCTGGAATCTTCACTATTGTTAGCTTAACAGTGAATTATTTACTGATGCTTTCATCCCATAGAGTTACACGATTCAAACCGATTCGTCTAGAAAAGCAGTAGAGTTATAGAAACCTCTAAGCTTGTATGAAAACCCCCTTTATCCCTGTCCCCCTCTACATCTGTATGGATGTTATGCTTAAGATCCTGTTTCATTCTCAAACTGTAAAGTGACAGAGTGATGGTAAGGAAGGTCCTGATTGAATGATCCAGAGGTGGGCAGAGTTGGCTGAGAAAGGAAGAAATAGATCAATAATCCCTAAATGGAATGGAGTGCATCATTTTCACTTAGTATGCTTGTAGGAATAAAGATTCCCAGGCTCCACTGCCAGAGATTTGATTCAGAAGTCTGGAGCGGGGCCCAGTAATCTGAACTTTGGAACAGTTCCTCAGATAATCCTGACCATCAGCTAGACCTGGAAACCAGGGGGCTAGATAATTCACCAAAGCTAACGGTGGGAGTCACCAGTTCTACAAGCCAGCTGTAATTAGACATGTTTCTCAAGGCTTAATGTGAAGCTAAACAGGAGTGCCTGAGTAGGCAACAGGGTTTGAGACAGGGAAATGTTTTGTTTAAAGAGAAACGAAGCGTTCTAAAGGGGTGTCCTTAGATGGGAAATGAGACAAGATATTTAGGTGTACCAACAACTGTATGTCAGGCACCCCAGAGGTCTCCTGACTGAAACAAGGGGCTGGGAAGAAAGGGATACAGCTAATGTGCCTGCAAAATTGTGCTAGCCCCTCAGCCACTGGAGTCTGTTTTCAGATAAGGGACTGTAGGATTTCTTCAAGCACCTCACTGCTTTTCCTGGGATTCTTAGCTTCAGAAAATTATAGACTGTATATAAGCTTGACTGTTTTTGTGATTTTTTTATATTTTATTTCGTTTTCCCCCTAGCTTTTTTACTAAAGTTTCTTTTGAAATTGCCAACTTATCTCGGGAAATAAGGGAAAACATTCGTTAGACATTTTGGCTAGAGGGTAAGAGGGACACTCTTGGGGACTGTGCCTGGTGGGAATCAAGGTGAGAAGACCCTAAGAAGGAGGCAGAAACTAAGGGAGAAATATATGGCCAAGTGTCTTCTTGCAGTGGAAACTGTAATTTTGCTGCATTTAAACTTTCTAGGAGGGCAAAATATATACCTGTTTGTGCTCTCGCTTCTTTCTTTGTCATTTGCTGTCACGGGTATTCTCCCGTGCTCATAAAAAAAGGTTTTGTGGTCTCTAGAGGGCCCCTAAAACTTAACAAGTCAAATAGTATTTCTGCCCATTGCTCTGGGACAGTGCTGTCCCCTAGAACATTCTGTGATGATAGAGATGTTCTACATCTGCGCTGTCCTATATGATAGCCACTAACGTTGTGGCTGTGGAGCACTTGAAATGTGTCTAGTGCAAATGAGAGACTGTATTTATTTGAATTAATTTGCTCAGCGCACACTTTTATTGAACACCAGCTATATGCCAGGCACTGTGTTAAACGCGAGAGAAGCAGAGCTCACTAATGATAGTGTGGGCCCTCAAGGAACTTACAGTCTATAGTGATGAATGCTTGAAGAGGCTAAATAGGGTACCTTGGGTGACATGCTTACTCAATTCACCTAAGTGCAGGGTAGGGCTGGCTTCTGTAGCCCTACAAATAACTCCATTATTTCACCTGGAGTTTTCCTCCTTAACTTCTAGTGAGCTAGAAGTTCCAGTGAACTGGTTGCTTTACTTAAGTCAGGAAGCCGTGCCTTCTCAAGTCCATGTACAAACCTCAGCTCACTTTCTTTTTGTCCAAAAGGTTAACACCACAAGGCAGGTTAAAAAAAACACAGTATTTTGTACTTAAGGTGACTTGGAAGGCAAAAGTTACCTTTTAGATTTTAGTTTAATCTAGTTGGATCTTTGATGGAGCTAACAATAGGAAGTGATACACAATCCATAGAGAAGTAGCATTCCAGATCTTTGCCGTCCAATATGGTAGCCATGGGTAAGCTACAAGTATAAAACATGCACCTGATTTCCAAAAGTTACTATGAAATAAACAATGCAAAATATCATATTAATAAATGTTATATTGGTTACATGCTGAAATATTTTACATACTTTGTGTTAAATAAAATACATTATTAAAATTAATTTCACCTTTTGAGCTTTTGAAAATAGAGTTTCCCCCAAATATAAAATATGGTTCACATCATACGTCTAATGGACAAACACGGCCCTAGTTGTAGGTTTAAATGGGCGCTGTTTATTTATTCATAAAGTGTTTTTATACTCGGAGTTGTCTTTTGAGGAGCGGAAAATGTTATAATTTTGTTTTCATTACTCATTCTCACTTAGACCCAACTGAGCCAAAAATATCATTACATTTAGAAAAGAAAAAAAAGTAAGAGATGGTTTCAAATATCTCCCAGATACTAGGTAATGAAGCAAGACTGATTCCTCCAAGAACAAAGATCAGGCTGCCAAACAACTTGGCATACCAAAGAGATTTCCCCTCCTGGTTGTTATTTATGCCTCTGACCTCTGAAGGTGCAAAAGGAAAGTTCTCTATTTCTGCATACCTTTGTAAAGCCTTTATAATCTAAAATGAAAAATCAGAGGAGAAATCCTGCTCGCCGCTGCGGAAGGTTCTCTTTGATATTCCCAGCAAGTTCATCCTTTTCGAGAATGATGAAACCAGCAGAGAGTTCACTCATAGACCCCCTTCAACTTTTAAATAAACCCTTAGAGGGTGGGGAGTCTTTTTGATTTATCCTTTTGTCGCCTTTACTGTCTAGCATAGTGCTGTTGTACTTGGTGGATCCCCCCAAAACAATTTTGTACAGTTTCGATCAACAGTCAGAGTTCATTTGGCCAAGCTCAGGGATTTACAGAGCTTCCCCTGTCTGCATCCCCCATCTCTCTGGATCTGTTTTTGCCTCAATAAATATTTGTTGAACTAATGAAAATGTTTGTCTTTCTAGCTCTCCCTTTCCTCTGTCCTCTGTCTTTTCATGAGTATATACATGTGTATCTTGCTCTTTCTGTCTCTGTTTTTTGCAGTGTGTCTTTAACTGTTTCTCATAATCACTAGATCAGCCTCACCACATCTGATTTTGTTCTCCTTTGGGTATTTGTGTGTGCTGCATGTCTGTCTTTTTCATCCATGTTGGCTTCACCTTCTGCCCATTTTCACACACACACCCAACCAAAATGGTCATAAAATCAAGATGTAATTATGTAGCTTTTTAAGATATAAGCTAGTAACTTAAATCTATTTATCTACTGTAACTCTATCGTTTATTTAATTAACGAATTATTTTTTTTCATTTTTGGTAGATTTTTGTTCTCTGTTCTTAATTTTTAAAGGGATGAGCAAGATACTGTTGTATTTCTTTCTAGACCAGAAAAGAACCCACTTAAATTAATTTTTCTTTTACTTAAATTGCTCTCAATGGATTTTCCCATGAATTATTGACCAAGTTAGATAAACTAGTCTCTACTCTCAATTTATAGAGTTTTTTTTTTTCTTTTCATTGATGGTGACATTCAAACCTATGTCCGTAATCATTTGGAGCTAGGAATAATCAGCCCCAGTATTCCATTTTTAGCTCCCTGGAGCACAGCAGCTTACTCTTGGGAGCTGGATTTGAGAGGAACCTCTCCATTAATCACCCTCATCTACTTGGAAAACAAAATTTTTCCAGCATGGGTTTCTGCCATCCCAGCATTCAGGCCTGGGGCCAGAGAATTGGGCTCCATTTTCCATAAATCAAATTCAGAATTGCATGTCTAATCATTTGAGGCCATAGCTGTGAGTGGAAAGCTAAAAATGGCATTATTTCATCAGGTTTGCTGTGAAAAGTGTTCTGTGTGTGGTCACCAAATCTAAATATTTTGAGCAGATATATGTAAAGTTTTAAAAAAAACAGAAAGAAAGAAAAAGGGACTGGTACCCCCCAAAATATCATTAACTTGACAATATGAGTTTGTCAGAAATACATCTGGTGGAGACTTAAAGAATCTTCACTCTTTAGGATACTTATATGAAAGAACTTGTTTAATAAATGAGGTAGGGTGAGACAGCAAAATTAAATATTTATTTTCAGTCAACAGCCATCATTGGCAAACCTGTGTAATTCCTGAGTAAGCAGTAGCTATGTAACAGAGGGCTGAATTCACGAACATTGGCAGCTGTCCGAACATATTTCTCATTAATATATTTGAATTCATTTTAAGGTCTTTCCTTAAATGAGAATGCACTGAACAACAGACTCTTTTTCTCTTTGAGGTTTTCATTTGTTTTCTCTTCAACATTATAATAAAACAAATATTTTTGAGGAAGCAGCTCAGAGGAAATGGTTTGGATCCAGTTCAACAAATAACGTGTTTCCTTCAGCGAACTTTTGTTGAGGGCCTACTATGTGTAGTGCAGAGTAGTAGTTAAGAACCAGGTTCTGAACATTTGACGGGGAGAAACGGAAAGTTGTATCGAGAAATAAGCGGGTCCGCCCTACTCCCAAATGCGTGTACCTTTCCCCCCATACTTATCCACACACTATCTTCACTGTCATCTCCCCCATGAATCTCTCTCTCTGGCTACCCCAGCCCTAACTCATCTTTTCTGTGTATGTCCTGAGTCCTACAGCTTTGATCCACACAGGCATGTCTACACTACTTATATCTTAGCTTGTCTAGACATGTAAAATTGCTTGAAACTTTGAAAACCATGATGGAATAAAGGGAGAATTTTTGGGAAATTTGAAGAGAAAGACAGAGTCCAGATTCTGAAATCAGAAGGCTGTGGGCAAGTTATTTAGTTTCTTTAAGCACCAGTTTTCTGTCATTGTAAGCAGAATTCACATACCTCATAAGGTTGTGAGAAATGAATGAGAGAAGGTATTTAAAGTGCTTTGCACAGTACATGGCACATAGTGGAGGACTCCATAAACGGTAAGTTATTTTTAGGGGTAAAAGTCACACCCACAGTTACAATTATTATATAGAGCAAAATACAGTAAGTAATGTAATGTAATTATAAAGAGCTATGGGGTGGCTTCCCTGGTGGCGCAGTGGTTGAGAGTCCGCCTGCCAATGTAGGGGACGCAGATTCGTGCCCCGGTCCGGGAAGATCGTACATGCCGCGGAGCGGCTGGGCCCGTGAGCCATGGCCGCTGAGCCTGCGCGTCTGGAGCCTGTGCTCCGCGACGGGAGAAGCCGCAGCGGTGAGAGGCCCCGTGTACCGCAAAGAAAAAAAAAAAGCTATGGGGACAGATCATTTATAGCCATGGAGGAGATATGATGAAGAACTCTTCAAGGAGGGTGCGTTTGAATAGTGACTTGAGAAGGTGTGGGATTTAACAAATTGGGATTATGGGAAGTTTCCGTTGAAGAAAACGAAACGAAAACTCACTTCAGACTGTAGGTTTCATTCATTTTGATATCCCTAGGGCGTGCAACGATGTCTGGCATAGAGTAAATACTCAGCAAGTATTGGATGAATGAGTATCAAAAAGACCAGAAGAATTAAATCAAGAATTCCAATTCTATAGACAGTCAAAGGTACAGTTTGGCAGGGAAATTAACAGGAAATAATGCTAGAAAGATCAGTTGGGGCTGTGTTATGGAACAAATTGAGAGATACAAGCAATACTGTGGGGTGTTATATTTGTTTGTTTGTTTGGGTTTAATTCTTTTAAGTAGATAATACTTGGACATGGTATAACATTCAGAAGGGACAGAGGAGTAGACAGTGAAAAGTAAGTGTCCCTCCAACCCTTTTCCCTCAGCCTCCCAGTTATCCTGCACAAAGGAAACTTCCAAAAAGATGTTTCTGGTTTCATATGTAATATTTTCATAGAATCTCTGCGCACATACACGGACCTACAAACACACACACATACACACGTGTGCAAGTGCGCTCACACATACCATGTATGCTCAAATATTAGGTGGTGCACTGTATTTTAACTCACCTAAATACACAAACTCTCAGATATGTCAATAAATGGTGAATGTCTACTTGTGATGTTTAACTTGTTAATTCACCCTTATTTACATATTTAAAACCACACATTGTATAAAATCATGTATAAGTTAGGAGAGATTTTTCTACTCTCACATTTCACGAGCGGTATAATTCAAAATCTGCCTCTACATCTGTATTGTTTTTGTAATCCCAGAGCCCCTTTTTGAGTCCCCCAGCAGTTAGCTAAGTACATCATCTGACTTCCCTCTAAGATCTTTGAGATAAAATATTTTTTAATCTACATATGATTCTGTGCCTGGATATTTTATTCCTAGTTACAATTACCCATTTATACAACATTCAGATGATTGTTTTCCAAATCTGTCCTGTAGGTGTATATTTAAATCTTCACAACGTAACTTTCTACTATATCACTTTTTAAAGTTTCTGTTACAAATGTTCAGACTTACACAAGAGTAGAGAAAATAGTATAGGACCTCCCATATTCTTATGACCCAAATTCAACATTTATCAATGTTTTTAATATAATCACGATGCCGTTATAACGCAAGAGGGAAGAGATATGGGAACATATGTATATGTATAACTGATTCACTTTGTTAGAAAGCAGAAACTAACACACCATTGTAAAGCAATTATACTCCAATAAAGATGTAAAAATAAATTAATTAAATAAATAAAAATATAACGCATATATATAAAAATTTAACCTCTAACACCCAGTCGATAATCAGAGTTGTCCAGTTGTCTCAAAAATGCAGTTTGTATAGTTGATTTGTTCAAATCAGCATCCAAAAAAGATTCACATATCACATTTGGCTGTGTCTCTTAAGTCTCTGTGCTCTAAAGCATCGGCCTTCTTTTACCACTACCACTGACGTACTGAAGAAACTCATCAGCATCTTGTAGAATATACACTTCCTGGATTTGTCTATTAGTTTCATTTGATGCCATTTATCTTGCTCCCATATTTCCTGTATTTCCTATAAATGGCAGTTAGATCTAGAAGCTTAACTAGGCTGAGGTTCAATTTTTGGCAAGGTTTCTTCATAGGTGGTGGTGCTATATGTTTCATATTATATTGTGTCAGGAGGTACAGTGTCTAATTGTCCCATATTTTAGTGATGAGTAGATTGATCAGAAGATTCAGTGGGTGATTGTCCCCTCCACTGCAAAGTTGCCATCAGCCTTTCATCTAATGATTTCATCTATTGATGATTATTGCCCAGATCAATTATTTCATGAGGGGTTAACAGAATGGCAATTTTCCAATTCTATCATTCCTTCTACACTTATCAGTTAAAATACTTTTGTATTTTAGGGAGTCTTTGATTACCCTGAAATATAGTTCATACAGGGAAATCAAGATAAATGCTTAATTTTTAAATTGCCCGTATTCAGTGTAAGATGTTGGTACCCAAGCTACTTCCAAAAGTGTCCAATGAAAGGTGTTTTGATTTTTTTTAAGTGGGAGAAGAAGGCATTATCTTTTATTTAAAAAAAATCTTTATAAACTCATGCATTTTTTATGTTTTCAATTTGTTTCAGTTAATCTCATTTATTATTGTTTTTGATGGTCAAACTGTCCCATCTTTGGCTACTGGGAGCCCTTTTCAGTGCATTAATTTGAAAGTGACCTTTAAAAAGCTTGTTTATGATATCTAACACCTGCAGTTATGAGATCATACCTTTATTTACATCATCTCTCCTAAACCATACTTTATGGATAAAAATAAATGGATATGGAGAATTACTACATTACATGAGCGATTTTACAAGGATTTGAATACAAGGCAATTCCCTTTTTCTCCTGAGGAAAAAATTGGGGGAGAGCCCCTTACCTTGTATTTGGGTATACATGGTACATTCCTCCTTGTGTGTGTGTGTGTGTGTGTGTGTGTGCACGCACGCACGCACACACGATGCATGTATTTTTAACACAAATGTTAAAACATTATATATCTCCTTTTCTATTATGTGCCTATGTCTTAGAGATGGTTCCATGTTCATACCTCATTCTTTTTAACAGAGGCACAGTGTTTCGTTGTTTGGATGTACCATACTTTATTTAATTAGGCCCCCATCGGTAGACATTTAGTTTGTTTCCGATATTTTGCTGCTATAAACAAGGCTTCAGTGAAGATCCTGACAAGCCATTTCATACATATGCGAATTTATCATTAGGATAAATTCCTAAAAGTGGAATTGTTACATTAAAGGATATGTGCATTTTTCATTTCCAAGTTGCCCTCCATAGAGGTTGTTCCATTTAACACTCCCACCAGCAATGTTTGAGGGTGCCTGTTTGTCCACACTCTCGCCAACACAACCGTGTTCAAATATGTGGGATTTTAGTACCATAATAAAAACTGTCCCCACACTGATCTTCAAAGGGGAAGGTGTTTAAGAAAGGAATTCTAACAAGAAATTATGTGTCGAAACAAAAGGCTATCCTGAAGAATCCATTCGTCGATATAGCCCATGTTTGTATTACGCCAAGGTATCTTTTGTTGCATGTGGTATCTCTTCGTATAGATTAGATCAGCCAAGCAGCTACATTTGTCAGCAACTGACAGTGGGAGCATTTCTTGAAATCATTTTCCTCCTATGCATAAAGATATGTATCCGACCAAAGGAATTTTTATCTAACATTTGGGTCTTTGCCAATCGTATCATTATGTAGAATGATGATATGACCAACTCATCAGTAATGGCAAACAAACATTTTTTGGAAGCCCCCAATCCCCATCCCTCTAAATTAATTTTAGTTTTAATGCTTGAGAAAGTAAATATATCATGTTAGATATTTTTCAGACTTATCTCTGCTACTCAGTGAGGAGCCCTCTTTTTCTTAACTAACTCTAACATGACGTTCCCATATGGAAGACGAATATTTTTGAAACTTGTTTCTTAAAGGACTTGATGAATAACAGCTTGTTTTGCAAATCTGACAAAGTAGTGTACAGCATAGAACTCAGGGATAAGTGCTGAGAATAAAGTGCTCTGACTTGTTTTTCTTTGCTCAAGAAACTGTGGGCAAGAGCAGAAGTGGTGTCTAGAGTGCTTACCGAAGCGATTCTTTGGGTGAGACCACCCACCCCAAAAGTATTTGCTTCCTCATCAGATCTATTTTGGGCCGTACAAGGTAGAACACAGCTATGAGGCACTAAATAGATGTAGTCTGAGCTTCATAATAGGCTTTGTGATGAAGGGGATTGGAAATACATTAGCATTTGTGAAGAACAATGTTTATGGAGCAATGGAAGATGCTCTTTGTTCTACTTAATGCTCTTAAATGCCCAGTGTTGTGTGCTGTCCCTTGTAAAGAAAGATGATGCCACTCAATCAACCACCATTAGCAGAGTTTGCACTTCAAGTTGTTTTTTCCAGCCATAGTAATGAGCTTGTATTAAGCCACCCGCCCCCCTTTCCTGTCTAGGCCCTCTTGAAACCAGTGGCACACACTGGGAAACAGCTGCTTAGACTTAATGTCGGACTGAGTAGTTGAGAGTTAGCTGGCCTTTCCAGGGATTAAGGCCTGTAAATGTGGCCTCATTATCACTGGACTATAATCCACTGAGCTCCCTGGCACCACACCCATAATGTGTTACAGCTCTATTTAAAATTAGATGATCATGAATACTCTGGGAAAGGTCATGCCCTAGCTAAAGAACAAAAAATTCCGTTACTATTTATAATCCTAGTAATTAAAAACTGTACCCCCTGGCCCTCGCTACATTCTGCGTACTTAGAAAGGGACTTAGATAACATGATTTTTTTTGTGCAATTTTATTGTTTTTAATTTAGTGATAGTTTTTTTTGGTTTGTTTTTGTTTTGTTTTGTTTTGGTTTTTGCGTCACATGGACCTCTCACTGTTGTGGCCTCTCCCGTTGCGGAGCACAGGCTCCGGAGGCGCAGGCTCAGCGGCCATGGCTCACGGGCCCAGCCGCTCCACGCCATGTGGGATCTTCCCGGACCGGGGCACGAACCCTCGTCCCCTGCATCGGCAGGCGGACCGTCAACCACTGCGCCACCAGGGAAGCCCGATAGTTTTTAGTTGAGTGGCAAATTATAGAAAGCACTCTGAATCTTTCCCTTTCTGGCAGAGTTATTGCAAGTAGTACTAACGCTGTTCCTCACCATTCCGGAGCCCTACAGGACATGTCTCAACAAAACAAGTAAATGTATGGTAGCATTGAAAAATATATCTGTATATTTTTATATCAGGTGAATTAATACAGTGAGACAGTTTCTACATAGGGGCCTACAAGGAGTAATTGTATCTTAAATACTCGGCAGATGATAAAGTCCAGTCCTGAGCACTGATTCTGGGTCCACTTCACTCTTGGCCACGTGACCAATCTTAATTGATTCAGAAAACGGAAGAACCATCTTGTATGGTTATGCCAAAGGAATCAGACTGATCGTGCCCAGGGACAAACTAAATGGTTCACAAGGGGGCACATGGACTAAGCGAATAGAAAATTAGAGGCAAGAGAAATATTTTAGGGAGGTGGCTTAGCATAGTAGATACAAACGTGGGCTTTGGGAAGTACCACAGTTGCACTTAGCACTTAGCATTGCTGTAAAAATGCTAAAGATCTATAACAGAACATGAAATGGTGGTTAAGAGCATGGGCTCAAAAATATACAGTGGAGAAAATATAGCCTCTTCAATAAGTGGTGCTGGGAAAACTGGACAGCTACATGTAAAAGTATGAGATTAGAAACTCCCTAACACCATACACAAAAATAAGCTCAAAATGGATTAAAGACCTAAATGTAAGGCCAGAAACTATCAAACTCTTAGAGGAAAACATAGGCAGGACACTCTATGACATAAATCACAGCAAGATCCTTTCTGACCCACCTCCTAGAGAAATGGAAATAAAAACAAAAATAAACAAACGGGACCTAATGAAACTTAAAAGCTTTTGCACAGCAAAGGAAACCATAAGAAGACCAAAATACAACCCTCAGAATGGGAGAAAATATTTGCAAATGAAGCAACTGACAAAGGATTAATCTCCAAAATTTACAAGCAGCTCATGCAGCTCAATAACAAAAAAACAAACAACCCAATCCAAAAATGGGCAGAATACCTAAATAGACACTTCTCCAAAGAAGATACACAGACTGCCAACAAACACATGAAAGATTGCTCAACATCATTAATCATTAGAGAAATGCAAATCAAAACTACAATGAGATATCATCTCACACCGGTCAGAATGGCCATCATCAAAAAATCTAGAAACAATAAATGCTGGAGAAGGTGTGGAGAAAAGGAAACACTCTTGCACTGTTGGTGGGAATGTAAATTGATACAGCCACTATGGAGAACAGCATGGAGGTTCCTTAAAAAACTACAAATAGAACTACCATACGACCCAGCAATCCCACTACTGGGCATATACCCTGAGCAAACCATAATTCAAAAAGAGTCATGTACCAATATGTTCACTGCAGCTCTATTTACAATAGCCAGGACATGGAAGCAACCTAAGTGTCCATCGACAGATGAGTGGATAAAGAAGATGTGGCACATATATACAATGGAATATTACTCAGCCATAAAAAGAAACGAAATTGAGTTATTTGTAGTGAGGTGGATGGACCTAGAGACTGTCACACAGAGTGAAGTAAGTCAGAAAGAAAAATACAAATACCATATGCTAACACATTTATGTAGAATCTAAGGGGGAAAAAAATGGTCATGAAGAACCTAGGGGCAAGATGGGAATAAAGACACAGATCTACTAGAGAATGGACTTGAGGATATGGGGAGGGGGAAGGGTAAGCTGTGACAAAGTGAGAGAGTGGCGTGGACATATATACACTACCAGACGTAAAATAGATAGCTAGTGGGAAGCAGCCGCATAGCACAGGGAGATCAGCTCCGTGGTTTGTGACCAGCTAGAGGGGTGGGATAGGGAGGGTGGGAGGGAGGGAGACGCAAGAGGGAAGAGATATGGGAACATATGTATATGTATAACTGATTTACTTTGTTATAAAGCAGAAACTAACACACCATTGTAAAGCAATTATACTCCAATAAAGATGTTTAAAAAACATTTTTAATTAAAAAAATGTTTTAAATACAAAAATAAATTAAAAAATGAAAGCTGCAGATGAAAAAAAAGAGTATGGGCTGTGGAGTCGAACCAATGCTTTTTTTTTTTTTACAGTATATTGGGTTTTAAAAAATTTATTAATTTTATTACTTAAAAGTTCTCCTGTATTTTCTAATTGTACTAGTATATTTTTTTAACATCTTTATTGGAGTATAATTGCTTTACACTGGTGTGTTAGTTTCTGCTGTATAACAAAGTGAATCAGCTATACGTATACATATATCCCCATATCCCCTCCCTCTTGCGTCCCCCTCCCTCCCACCCTCCCTATCCCACCCCTCTAGGTGGTCACAAAGCACGGAGTTGATCTCCCTTTGCTATGCAGCTGCTTCCCACTAGCTCTCTATTTTACATTAAACCAATGGATTTTTGAGCTCAGCTGCTGACTCTAACTGTGTAACCTTGGGCAAGCTACTTACCATTTCCCAGTTCCACTTTCCCCATCTGTAAAAGGAAGATAATAGAATTGACCTCACAGGGTTGTATAGGGTGAGCATTAAGTGAGCTCATGGCATTTACATAGAGAAGGCAGAAAGTAAGGCTCAATAAATGATACAACCTTTTCTAGCAGCAGCAGCAGTAGAAGTCAAAGTAGATGTAAAAAATAACCAACCTAAATGTGGATTAAATCCCTGACTGTGATCTCATTAGCACCAGATTTATACTTAGGAAACCTTAAACTTGAATAATGCCCTATCCTTCTGGCTCTCTCACTCTTATTCCCATGAGGCTCTCCTCGGACCCCGTTGAGCCCTCTAGTCCTGTTGCCCTTTCCTTTTTCTCCCAGACCATGAGCTTCTTCCTAGCCCCACTGGCCTGCCCTTCTTTCCCTCCTCTACTCTATCAATATTTCTATGCTGAAATCAGAGTGATTTATCTAAATTATAAGTCCTACCATGTTGCTGCTTTGGCAACTACTCATGATCATGGCTTGACATTGGCTCTGAGCAGGAAACATCAAAACCTGATGAAGATTACTGATAATTAAACTGACTTGTCTTGGGAGGAAAAGGGAGAAATAGTGAATTGTTTTGTTTCTTTCTGGACCCTTTAGGCTAGATGCCAGTGTTTCCATTTGAATATTAAGTGCTTGGCCAGGTCAGGGAGAAACTGTTGATAAAGCATCTAATGTGATGCCAAGAACCCAGCAGTACACATCACACTGTAGATGAGGCCCAACGGTTGAGCAATCTGTTGGCTTAATATTCTTGAATCATACATAGTTCACTGAACTACGGTTGAATTGAATTGAATACTTGAATTCCTAGGTTCACCAAAAGATCTCTTGCTCAAAGTTAGGAGGTTTTTGTTACTTACTAGCTGTGTCCTCTTGGGCATACCCCCGAACTCTCTGTGCTTCAGATTTTTCATCTGTAGTGAGGAGATTAAACTGGATGATCTCTATATTCCCTTGAGTCCTGATAAGGCATGATTTCTTTATACCATCTGAAGGACTGAGGTTTGGAATAAGCAAAGTCCCCATCATAAACAAATGTTCTCCCTATAGTAATTTGGCTTCAGTATAACTACAATGAAGGACTTCCCTGGTGGCGCAGTGGTTAAGCATCCACCTGCCAATGCAGGGGACACGGGTTCGAGCCCTGGTCCAGGAAGATCCCACATGCCGCAGAGCAACTAGGCCCGTGCACCACAACTACTGAGCCCACGTGCCACAACTGCTGAAGCCCGAGCGCCTAGAGCCCATGCTCTGCAATGAGAGAAGCCACCGCAATGAGCAGCCCGCGGTGAAGGATAAAAGGGATCGATGTAATTAAATGGCATAAAAATCAAATTGACAGTCTTGACCATTTTAGCACGCCATCCCCAATACACCAGAGAATTCGTTTTAACTGCCATCTTTGTTTGATTTCTGCCATCCTTACTGCCTAAAGCGCTGCATGATACTGACTTTTTTCTATCAAAGTGACTGACAGGTTTTATAAAGATACCCACTGAGATCCTTCAACATACCCCAGCTGTAGCAAAACTTGTCTTTTGGGAATTACTGTGGCATCTTGTTGGCTCAAAGACTGTTTCTTTGGGAGTACACAATTATTTGTCTTTGTGAACTCCACATTGTGAATAATAATAACTATTAAACTATATTTTATTATAGTTCACTTCCCATACTTTATTAAGCACAAAAACAAAAACAAAAAACATATTAGAGAATTTGACCAGCATGAGATACGTATTGTAATCACAAGTTGATATAATTCCAGCTAAAAGGAAATATATGTGATATTTTCATTAGCTTCATCTTAGGTAAATATCAAATTTCTGTTATGAATTTGAAACACCAAGATACCTTGGAAACTCCCAGATACTTAAAAAGATTTATAGTGATCCACAGATTGCAATTTGGGAACTTAATGAATATATTAGTTAGCAATTAACCTAATAATAATGATAAGTATTATTATTGTTAGGCAATTAGTATATGCCAGAACTGGTTTTAAACACTGTACACACTTAATCCTCCTTTAATCTTGAGCCACAGAGAGGTTAAATTATTTGCCCGGGATCACACAACTAGGAATTGGGTGGAGGATTTGAACCCAGGGAGGTTTGAGTAGATGGGGATGAAGCCTACTTCCTTAACCCCTCGGCGGCCAAAAAGTGCTTTAGTAGGTGAATAAGAAAATGAGAGAGATTCACATTTATACCAGTTGAATCTTAAATTGCTGAGATATGGACAGGCATCAGAACTGGGGTGCAGAGAAGTGCTAGGAGTGCTGACACTAAGTTCTACTCTGCAGATTCGTACCTGAGTTTGTGCATTTGTGTTGAGGATTCTACGTAGGCTGGAAGTCGGGCCAATCAATAACGTATTGGTCAGAGCAGTGAATTCCAAATGCCTAACAACATGTTTGGTGTGGGGATAGGCGGTGCGAAGTGGGCTAGGGGAGGACATCACCATTGTAAGACTGGGAACAAGAGTTGGGGGGAAGGGGGAAATGGTTCCCACCCAACAAGGGCGTATATGCAATAAGGTGGAGGAAGGGGAAGTGAGGAGAAAAGCTCGTTTTTGAGTTAATAACCTATGTTCTAGAGTTTCAGGGTCTTTAAACTCCTGTGGAGTGGGGATTTGTGGCAATTCTATACCACAGAATGCCATAAAACCCTGGCTATTGGGATTCCAGGGTTAGTACTCTAACAACTTTAAGGGAGTAAAAAACCAAGGATTTGAAAGGTAAAGCTGTGGAGATGCTAAAGACTAATCCCCCCTGTACTCTAAGTCAATCGCAATTTTAGCCCCTAGGCCAGTGGAAATGGACTTGGGGGTGGGGGGCAGAGGGGTTGAATAAGGGGAAGCCCACTTGGGCAGGAATTCAGAGCTTCCCTCCCTAGCTTTAACTTGAACAGCTCCCATTTTATATTGAGGGTTTCTGCGTGCGGCTTCATTTGATAAAGACATTCCATACTTAAAGAAAAAGGCAAAACCACTTTTCTAACGGGGGGAAAAAGGACGGAGGAGCTCCAAAAAGTGTTCAAATAGGTCAGCTTTGGCCTTTGTCCTTTTTGAAAATAGGGGCAGACACTAGCAAGGATGTTTTGGCTGGGAGATTGGGAAGGGCCAACTAACGACTCAGTAAATGTCATCCTTTACTGTGAAACCAATAACAGCAGTGGCAGCGACAAATGATAATAATAGCAGTTGCCATCTCCCCCCCACCTTTAGGAGTTTGGGATTGACATATACACACTACTGTATATAAAATAGATAATCAACAAGGACCTACTGTAGAGCACAGGGAACTCTACTCAAGATTCTGTAATAACCTATATGGGAAAAGAATCTGAAAAAGAATAGATACATGTATATGTATAACTGAATCACTTTGCTGTACGCCTGAAACTCACAGAACATTGTAAATCAACTGTACTTCAACATAAAATTTAAAAATTTTTTAAATAGCTGTTACCCTATTAAGTATCAGCTCTGATCTGGGCACAAGGCTAAATGCTTATATAAATTGTGCCATTCGATTCTCTGTAGCCCAATGAGATAGGTGCTCATTTTGCAGATGCCATCAACTTTTTTGCCTCTGAAGGAATTGTGCAAGTTGGCTACAGATATAGGAATAAACCAAGTAAAGCCATTTTTGAATCGTTCTGCAAATAGATTTAAGTAGTTGCTCAGGGCTTATGAAGCTGAAATACACACCAGGTTGAGGTGATCTATTCCTTTGAACCCAGGCAATTCTGAATTCAGAAGGACAAATCACAAACTGGCCCCTGAAATCAGGAATGTCTGATAGCTTATCTGTAGATTTAAGTAGAAGAAATGTTTCCTTCCCAGAAAGGAACGGTTTTACTTCAATTACATGTTTGCTTGCAAAGACTTTTATTAGTTTGTTCGTTGAACAAATATTTCTTGAGCACCAAATATGTGCTCTGAACCCAGAATCTCGAACATAAAATTGAGACTGATTTGTTTAATATAAGCCTCAATCCTAAGGAATGTCTGAAATTACCAAATTTAGGTAGCATCTGTTAAGTAAGTGTGATTTTTCACTCTCATTCCAATAGATATTTAAATACCCACACCGAGTGAGGAGGACAGTAGAGTTCTTAGCTTCTAGACCGTGGAATAAAAGAACCTTACAAATGAGGTAGCCCCTTTCCTGTATTTTATAGGCCAGAGAGTCAGATGGACTTGGATTTTAAACTATATAACCTTGGGCAGATTACTTAACCTCTTTGAGCCTCAGGTTCCTCACGTGTAACATGGGGTTGTAAAAGCACTTGCCTTACAGAAACATGGTAAGGATTGCCTAAGATTAAGTTCTTAGTGTAGTACCTGACACGCACAACACGCTCAGCACACGTTTACTGTTACTGTGATCACTATATTCCAAGTGAGGGGACTGAAACCCAGAAAGGGGAAGTGACTACCTCAGGATCATATAGCTTGTTGATATTAGGGCAAACGTTAGAACTCAGATCTCTGTTAGCCGTCAAATATTCCTTCTACTACGCCACCCATTTTATTCCCTAGGAGCAGGTAATGTAAACTTCCTAGGCCTGTGAGAAGTAGTTTGGCCGATCCAGGGAGAAGGGAGAAGAATAACAAGGAAATGGGTGACATAAGGAAAGACTTCCTGGACTCAGAAAGCAAAACAGCAAGGGAGAAAAATAGAAAGCAAAGGAGAAATAGCAATTACCAGAAAGTTTAGATCTTAACTGTAGCAGCATTACAATGCCTGCTGAATCATAGAACTGATCTCTATCCTAATTCCTTTATTCACCACAAATGTTTCAATGCAATTGACTAGGCTTTTCCTTTTTCATGGGGATGGGGTAGGGAGGTGGTTCAGAATGCACGTGTGTTTCACAGGAAGTTACTGTGAATTCAGCTTTACTAGACAATTTCTATTTTCAAAGCAAGGGAACCCCTTAATTGAAGTTAGAATAGAAGCATGAGTACTACTAAGACTTAAGGAATGATAGATTTTAAGACAGTAGTGGGCTGGAGTGAAACCTAAGCATAGAAGCTGTTGCGAAATTTAACAAAAAGAAAAAGATGGCTCAACAATAAAGCCACATTGTTATTGCTTTGTATAGCTACAGTGCAGGTAAGTGCAGTAAGTACCTGTACTGGGAGTGATTAATTTGTTAGACAAAGATATTCTTAAGAATTAGAAATATATGAAAAAAGCCACTCTGTCCATATGTTAAAAACAAAGATTAATTTACAGTTGCCTGAACAAAGGATGATATAATCTTTCCTAAGGTATTTAATCAAGGACTGCAGGGTTGGTTGTGCAACGTCCAAGGAGTGTTCAAAATATTCCAGGAGTTTCCTGAAAGGAACAAGGCCATTTTGCTCAATCTATGACTGCCTAGTTCCGTGGCACACAGAAAATCTGATTGGAGCTCCTGGCCCACCAAAAGAGATACATCATGATACTTTGGGGAGCAATTACTATACAGAGTGGTTGTTCCTTTTGTACTTCATCCTTAATCTTGAGTTTTCTGATTTCCCTCTCCTGAAAATGATTACATGTAATTCCAAATAAAATATATTGATAACACTTTGATTACTTATTCATTTGATCATTTTCACCTTCACAGGGCATCAGGTACTGTTTATACAGCGCTAGACATCGCCACAGGACAGGAGGTAAGTGTTAACATTCAATTCTGACTTCTACTTTCCTTTATTCATATTGATCAGAATTCCTCTTCGATGGCATCTGTGCCTGAAAAAATGGGTAGCGCTGAGTTGACATATGTTTACCTCACTGGTGTCCAAAGTGTCTGAAGTGAATGACGAATTCATGATTGACCAAAGGAAAGAAGCATGGGTTTGTGGCATCGAGGGAGAGCTTAGTAAAATAAAGAATCTGTATGCCTGACACTGTTTCCAAAAAATACGGATGTTTGTGTTTAGTCAGATGATGCTAATTCATTCTTGCATTTTAATCACTATTCAGGTGGCCATAAAGCAGATGAACCTTCAGCAGCAACCCAAAAAGGAATTAATTATTAACGAAATTCTGGTCATGAGGGAAAATAAGAACCCCAATATTGTTAATTATTTAGATAGGTAAGTGTTTTCTCTCATCATGTACTTGTTTGCTTTATGGGATATCATTTTCTTGGCCAATTATTTTTATTTAGGATCTATTCATGTAGCATCCATTCTACAAATAGTTCTCAAATGCTACAGAATATTGAGTATCAGGTCTGTTGCTAAACTTGCACCCAGTTATCTGTGTCCACGCATTAAACATTTGAAGACACATTTTATGGTCTTGCTTCTAAACATGAGCAGTTTGTGTAATTTCCTTCTGAGGATTGTGACCCCCTGTTGCCAGGAAGTAGGCTCTTGCGTATAGGAGAGAGCTGTGGTGTTTTAAACGTTTCATCAAGTGTTTGTTTGGAGTCAGTGCAGTCTCTGGCTATCTAAGTAAAGGAGGCAGACTACAATGGCCCTGCTTTCATGGGTGTTTCGTGATGAATTGACAGTGAGGTCTAGGGAATTGAGACTTTAATCTCAAACCTTTTTCCTAGACCGGGTAATTAATGTCTCTTTCATCAGTGGTATTAGCAGTGGGTTATTAATAGGCATTTAAAGACAGCAGTAACTCTTCAGTTGTGGTTTAACATCTGTCTCATTCAGTTTCAATAAGTGTTTGTTTAGCACCACTGTGCTGTGTACCCTGAGGGGATACAAAGGGAAACAAGACCAGGTCTACAACCTCAGTGAGTTTAAGATCTTGCTTTCTGTGTTTTGTGCCAAGTAGACCAGTGGTACAGAAGGAGGCAAAAGGGGGGCAAAACGAAGGAGGGTCAGGTTTTATAGTCGAAATCAGGGTTTCATAAAGTGTCATTTAGGGACCATCTGCAGCAGAGTGACTTCACTCTACTTTTGTAATTTTGTAAAATCTGCATTTCTAAAAAATGCAGATTTCTAGGCTGTTCTCCATCACTAATGAGATATTTCATTTTTATGAAATGAGAATTTTAATGAGAAATTTCCTTTTGAACAAACTTCCCAGGTGAGTCTTACGGGCACTGCAGTTTGAGCACCACTGAACAGAAAGGCTTGCTTCATACTGGTGTTAAGCTGGGGGCAGGGTAGAATTGTCGGGGTCATTCCATTCACTGTAATTTCTCTCTCTTGCTGAGCAGGGGAAGAGAGAGACCTGATCATACTGCTAAAGTGCCTTCAGATGATCCCAGGGGTTTGAATTTGCCCACATTGCTCTGGTGACCTGCCTCTCCATATTTGATCACTTGGGCTGTGTCCCTCAAGAACTACTTAAAGATAATGGGCATGTCATAACTGACTTCTATCAGAACAGAGACCTCAGCCCAGTAAATCCATTGCCAACATGAGTCTCTTTGATTCTCTTTGATTCAGCCACTACCTGAAAAGATTTCTGTAATTAATTGAGTAGAATCAAAAATAACACTGAGATCTGAATAAATTATCCTGTAGAACTGTATGCCATGGGTCAGTTCAGTCCAAGAAATCAACACTGTGGCTTGAGTTATCCAAAAGGGCTATTCACTGATCCTGTTCACTGAAACTAGCTTTTTACAGTGGAAGGATTGACAGTAGTCAGTCACCAGAGGCCTCCTTGCTCTTTTCCTTCCTTCCATGGTGCACTTTTATCTGATGATCCTTCGATTTCCATGCATATTCTCTTCTAATGTTAAGGACGTGTCTCATACGCATTATTGATATCTTCCTCTTGTTATGTAATATGCCCGAATGCAGAGGCTAACTGCACGTTCCCTTCTTAATGGAAATATAGAAGGGTCTCCACTTCCTTAGGCCTGAGTCAACGTCTTTTTCTTCTCTCGTTGTAGCTACTTAGTGGGTGATGAACTATGGGTAGTCATGGAATACTTGGCTGGTGGCTCTTTGACTGATGTGGTCACAGAGACCTGTATGGATGAAGGACAGATAGCAGCCGTCTGCAGAGAGGTAAGAAAATAGAGCATTTCTCTGGTTGATGAGAACACCGAGATTGACAGTTTTTTATCTTTGATTATTCAGAATGTTTGTAACATCAAAGTAGCAATAGTACATCTTTTGTACTAAAAAACAATTGAAGATCCTAACTCCAATTTAAATCCTAACCCTCCCTCCCCAGCCCCTTTGTTTATTTTAGTTGCTTTGCTGTGGATCTTTTTGAGTTCTATTATGCCATTCATGAGGTGCCATGTCTAAGCCTGCATGCTGGAGTCTTGGTGAATGTGGAAAACAGTAATGTTGGCATGGAACTTCTTTCTGACTGGGGGGAATTTTTACATGACAGTTATTCTGCCTTGTATGTGCTATGTAATCCATGTATAATATAGAGCACATTATAATCCAATCATTTTCTAGAAGGCAGTTTAAACAAGGTCCTCCCTCAGTCCAGAAAGTAGTTGCTTTCATAGTACAATCTTCACCTCCCTCGGAGCCCTCCAGTGAGTCTGAGTGTCTGCCTCTTTTCCAATAACAGTGGCATATCCCTAGTTTCAAGCTAAATGAAGGATATTTTATTATATTAATTTTTTCAATATTAAAAAAAAAACACTCCTCATTGGAGTCTCATCTTGGGTGTTACCCTCTACCCCGTTCGTTGAGGTTTTCTGTAGACACGGAGGAACTCTGACCCACTGAAACTTGAAAATCAATGATAGTAAAACAAAACCAAATACTTCCAGCTGGTCTTTTGTTGTTTTTTTATTTTAAATTGTTCACTTAAATTTCCCCCTTCCCAGTATGCACACATATCCACCAAACACATATATTTCCTATTCATGCAATTAATCAAACTTAAAATATTCAGGGGATTCTTCAACCTTTAGCCTGTGGTTTCCGTCTTTTAGTATTACAATGCAAAGCCATTTCCAAACAAGTACCTATAGTTACTTCAGAGCCTAGAAGTGGTTCCCAAACCTGGCGGTTGGTCCATCAGAAATAGCTTGGGGCACTTGTTTTAAATGCAGATTCCAGGGTTCCACTCCAGACCTACTACGTGAAATCACACCACAGATGCAGACGCTTACTGTATCTGTAAACGACCAAGCTGAATCCATATCCTCCAGATAAGTAAGTCAAAGTACGATTGTAGTAATTGGCTCATGTGGCTGTATTAATGATTTAGTGCTACTTATCACACCATCACTCTTCATGTCCAAGTCTGATTCGGGAGCTTTCACATGTATAACGCTAAGTTGCATCACTGATGTAAATGGTAACATGATTTCAAAATGGCATTGAAAACCTTTAGTAATTTATTTCACCCAACAACATAAAATTATACCCTTGCCCAAAATTTATCTAGAAACGAAGCACATCTAAACAAATTTTTGTGATATAATTAGAACTTTTTTTTCCTGATTCAATAGTGCCTCCAAGCTTTGGATTTCTTGCACTCAAACCAAGTGATCCACAGAGACATAAAGAGTGACAATATTCTCCTTGGGATGGATGGCTCTGTTAAATTGAGTAGGTATTATGGTTCAGATGGCATTTGAGCGAGTGTCAGGGGATTTCTACTCTTTTACTGTCTATCTTGAGAAGTAAAGGGCTATTGAAAGTGATGGGTTTGAAGGCATTTACAGCCCAGTTTGAGGTAAAGAATTTTTCTAATGTTGTGTTCCTGTAGATCGTGACCAGATTTAGGGGGTTCGATAGTTCAGAATTTCTAATGGCTCCCATCTGCTGGATGACAAATAGCTAATTAGAAAACTAAAGGATTCCGTAAGTTAGAGGGAACAGTGTGGGGAGGGAACCAGATTGAGGTCTAGTAAAAATGACATCACATCAGTCGGTTATTTCAGACCCGTTTAAAATCTGGACCAGCTGAGAGGTCAGGTAACAGAAGGATATGAGCCAGGCAGTTGTAAAAGCTCAGAGTCTAACTAAAGGAAAGTATGGCCATATCTGAAAGTGACCTCTTGTAAAGGAAAAATAATCTGAGCTGATTTTAACTGACTTTTCTTCTCTGCAGCTGATTTTGGGTTCTGTGCCCAGATCACCCCTGAGCAAAGTAAACGAAGCACTATGGTGGGAACTCCCTATTGGATGGCACCTGAGGTGGTGACTCGAAAAGCTTATGGTCCAAAAGTTGATATCTGGTCTCTGGGGATTATGGCGATTGAAATGGTAGAAGGTGAACCCCCTTACCTTAATGAAAATCCACTCAGGGTAAGTCGAAAGAAAACTCAAGTACTTCATCCCCAGGAAAGGGAAAAAGCCAAGTGTCGTTTCTTGTCTCCACTAAAAGTGGCCAGAATGGGGTCTTTCATGGGACAAGTGACCTAGAAGCTTCAAGTTATAATTTTCAAAATCACTATGAGTTATTTCCTGTTTCTCTTAAGATGTCTGAACAGTTATTTCAAATGCTTCGATATCGCTATTTCTAATGCCAGGGGTCTTTAAAATTCTTTAGTATAGCTTTCTGCTGTTAAAAAAAATGTAGCTTTTTTTTTTAAAGCAAGATGTGGGAAGAAAACAGTATTTTTATCACACGCCATGGTTAAATGCTCTATCTAGGAAACACTTACTTTATAATTACTTTAACAAAGTAAATAAACACATTTCCAGAACAGCTATAATTTTTTAAATTCGATTTCGTTTCATTATCAGTAATGATTTATTGAGTGACAGCAGCATGGTGGGTAGTGAATGGAACACAAGATAGACCAGCCTGGTGACATCACAAACTTTATTAGACTGTCCAGTAGAAAATGAATGGAAATCTTTTGTGTTGGGTAACTCAGTTTGCTACTGCAGAATCAGAGGTTGCTCAGTACAGAAGCGAGCCAGTAGCTGTCTCGTTGAATAAAGCCTAAAGGTGAGCCAGAAGCTATGTTCTATACCCAATATATAAAGGGCATCACGGTATTGAGAAAAGGCAATATGCACTGATTCAAATTCTGATCTCAAAACCCGTGCAGAGTGCCAGTGCCAAAGGCATCCTGCATACTGTTCGCTTCATTACCACTAAGCGTCTAAAATTGAATTTTACCCTTAGTATATACAAAAACCATTAGTAAATGGTTAAGTGTTTACACGTTAAGCTTATAAGATCCATATTCAAGCCAAATATATGTGGCTTTCTGTACATGTAAAGAAACCTACTACTGTCCTAGTCCCGGCACTGATTAGAAAATAACAGATAGGAGTGAATGCCCTAATGAATGCTATGGGCTATTGCTCTGGTCTCATGAAACAATCTGGAGGTACGATGCGGCTGAGTGGAAAAAGAAGGGGCATTTTCCCACCATTTGTGGGTCAGCCCTCCGTGAATTGAATCAAGCCCACCCCTGACCCATGGACCAGCGCATCAGGGTAATTACATGGGCTTGTCCTTATTGTTTAACCACCTTTGCCCATTAAGAAGTAGCAGTGAAAGAACACATCAGGTCTCTGGTTTCCATGGATTTCCTCCTCTAAGTCTTTGGAGTTTGGAGGCACTAAACGGATTATGGCTATTTTGCTTTCTGCCTTCTAATGAGTAATTTACAACCTGCAAAATTTAAGGATTAAATCAATGGCTCTGTAAAGCAAGTGGTCTCAGTAATGCATTTATTACCTTCTTCGTTCCCCAATTACAGTTGATCGCTCTTCAGCTAGGCTGTTAATCGTTAGGAAAAAGGAAACAAGTTTTAATCTTTATGGGCATCTTCTAGCCTAGGATTAGAGCTAATAACTAACAGCTTGTCTCTTAGGATCCACAGCCTTGTATCTAAATAAGTACTTGTAGATTGACAAGCCACCAGGTTCAGGAAGCCTACATTAAGGCTGTAACACAAAGATTCGTCAGAAAGACCACCCGGTTGAGTTCCACTGACAAAGATTCACTCTCCACGTGTGATCAACCTCCAATGACTCAGTCACCAAGTCCGTATGGTGCCGGCCCTCTATCTGTCTGCCAGGCGCCACAAGGACCTTTTAAGTTTTGATTTTAGATATGTTGTCCTCACGTTCTCTTAAATAAAAGCCAGTGTTCCCGACTGTGTGCCCTGATTTGGAATTTGAAAAATGTAGTCACTGAAACCCTGGAGAGATTGGACAGAAAAAGATATACCGTGACCCTGTTGGAAGCCTGTGTTTTCTTGGATCCCGGTGACCAGGCCATGTGTGGGGAAATTGAAAATCGCAGAACTTTGGCAGAGGTATAAAAGAGAACTGGCTTAGCCCTTCTTTCTTTAAAATCCTTCCAAGACCACCACTCATCCACCTCTTTGGGCTTTGAGGAGGAGAAAAAGGAAGGAAGTGGAAGGGGAGACAGAGCGGTAGAGTGAAGGCTAGCATGTTGATATGAAAAGCATTTGGCCCACAGAGTCAGGCAAAACTGGGTGGGTCTCGGCTCCACAACCTGCCATCTCTGTGACCTTCAGCAAGTCATTCAAAACCTTTAGAAGCCTGTTTCCTGTGTGTAAAATGGGGACAATATCTCTCCTGCAGAGTTAGTATGAAAACTAAATGAAATAATGCATGTAAACACCTAGCACAGTGTGTAGCTCATTGTAAGGAGAGTGGGGGAGGGGATTTATATATCAATAGAAAAGTGAGAAAGGATCCTTCGAATACTTTTTACCCATTCATGAAGGGAGATCGGATTCCCCACTTCCCCCAAGAACTTCCCTTCCACACTGACTATGCTCACATCCCTTCGAGCAGTGGAGAGTCCTCCACAGTTTAGTATAAATGACCATGAACAGGTAACACTGAGCAGCAGAGGTTAAAGGTGAAATCTGGGGCTGTACATTCGAAGGCTGTTTGCATTTCACTGTGGCTTTTTTTGTGTCTTTGTTGCGTCCATTGGGACTGAGCAAACCCTCTTGAAATATTGCCTGTTAACATACCACTGATGCAAGGAATTAGCGACTCCCCCCCTCCCCCCAGTTATAAAGCGGTTGGGATTTTTTTTTAATGTAAATTGCTCTGTACTAATTGACCTAATTTGCTCATGAAATGCCTTTTAAAGGTCAGAGAGTTATTAACTGTGCCGATGTTATGAGGTTGATACCCTTCCAGAGACAGAGACCAGACAAGTTCCTCACTGCCTGAAGTCTTTGCACTCAACGTAATTGGCCTTGGATGCCTTGTTCTGTGACCCACGGACATTTTTAGCGAAGCCTCCAATAATAAAGTGCCTTGTTCTTTTTGTTTGCCAGAGTGACTGGAGTTAAAATCGAACCTTCCCTGTGGATATGCAAATCAAACGTTGGTACACTGCTCATCTCCCCAACTTTTGTGTTAGTTTGAAGTTATCTTTTTATAAACCTGTGATTATAATGACCTGATTCTAAATAAGGAGGCACAATCATTTCCATAAAACAAATCTTTGGTTTGTTGTTCTTGTTTTTATTCCTCAGCCCTTTTTCTGTGTAATTTTCCAGACCTTTATCCTAGTTGAGATGAACTTTAAGTGTTCTCTTTCTACCCTTGCTTTAAGCATCTGTGAAACCGTATCAAACACCGGATCTTTGGAAGACAGTTATCGGTATCAGGAAGAGATTATCTGAAGGCGTAAAATAGTACGTAGGGTAGTATGTGAACCGCCTATCCTGTACTAGTGGTTCTCCTCCTTGGTTGCACATTGGACTCATCTGTGGAGCTTCAAGAACAAATGACGTCAAGTTCCCACACCAAGGCCTAGAGCAAATACAAAGCTCTGTGGCAAGCCCTTTGTAGAACCCTGTCTATATTGAAAAACAGTTCTTCATCAGCGCTCTTTGAGCATGGTTGCTCAATCAGAAAAGAGCATGCTGTCATTCTGCCCACCTTTCTCCTTTCCATCTAAGAAAAGTATCATGGGTCACTTTGTTGAAATCCTGACACACCCTGGCATTCTTTGATTTACCATTCCAGCAACGCTGTCAAAAAAGAAACGACGTTAGTTCAGTATATACCTCTATAACATGCCCATTTTCTTTTTCAATTTTGCTTCTCCTGCAAATGGAGTGCATCATTACAATGTGCTAGCTGTTGGGTACATAACACATATTGGTGATAATAAAGCCTTCGGTCTGGCTGCTCATGATTAGGAGTGCATAAACTCTATGGCCAGAGAGAAGGGAGGGCAGACCTGTTGTCTACATTAAGAGGCTCCCTACTCCCCCTATCCCCACACTTGAAGCACTACACACGTTAGTTTCTTCTTCTTTTTTATTATAGAACCGGGGAAATTCTGGTTAGCTTGTATGTCTAGAGAAGAGAGTTAAGCAGAAGAAGAGAACCTCTAGCAACTAAAAAGCAGCAGCTAAGGGCCAAAGTGCTGGAACCTGTGTTGTGGATTGGAATGTCTGGGTTTGATGGCGGGTGCTCATTTGGAATTAAAGTCAGACATAAACTTCCTGAGCGCCAGAGAAGCAAGCATACTTTGCTAGCACTCAGTCAATATTGTTTTGAATGTATTTCAGGAAGAGCTGGGAGCATTCCCTTCTTTTTCCGTAAGCCACTATGGAACAGCAAGGTTTATTGATGGTTTGTTGACACTTCGACTTTGAGGGCAAACCTATGCCTAAAAGGAGGGGTGAGTTGGGATAACTGCAACTAAAATAATTATAGAACAGTAACAGGGTTTCTTTTTAATCAGAAAAAATATTGCCTGTCAAAAGATAGACAGCTCTTAAGAATCATTGGTTGTCAGGAATTTAGCATAGGAAAATGGGACCTAGCCATAGGAAAGCTGCAAGTCTCATTTAGATTGTACTTCAGAAGCAGACAGTTCAAACTGGTGAGTTATGACCCAGAAGACAGCCAAAGGAGAAATTGATTCCACAGCAAACGAAAATCTGAGGCTCTGACCAGGCAAAGAGGAGGCAAAGAAAGATGACAAATGTGGTGACCGGGGACCTGCTGTTGGCCATGATATTCCCTTATCCTACTGTTTATTATCTTATCATTCCTCAGTGTCCTTAAAGCAAGGCCTGGGAATATATTAGCCAAGGATGCATATGCCCATTGCCCTAATAGGTACCAGACCTATAACTAAGTAGTTAAGTCCGTTGAAATCAAAGCTCATTCTAAATGGACAGATCACAGAGTGTGATGATGGACATTTGGCCCCTGAAATGCCCACTCAAATGCCCACTCACATGTTTATCCTATGGCTTTTTAAATCTGTGTTTTTGCCAGTGAAAAATGACTTCACCAAGAAAAGTAGGGTTAGCTCGATAATTAAGATAGTTTCTGACCTTTGTCATCATTTTGAAATATACCTTTTCCAACCTGGTTGCGACATCACTTTAGAAGACCCTTTGCATTCTGATAAAAGGATACTCCGAGGTGTCTTGTATAAGCCTCTCAGCAGAGAAAGTTAACTTGATTAAGGCAGTCTTAGCTCTGTAGCTGCAAGAGCCAACGTTCTAACAGTATCACCAAAAACAGGCTGACCTTTTTGCTGTAGCTTTCTTCCTCTCTCCCTCCTTCCCCGCCTCCCTTCCTCCCTTCCTTCCTTCGTCCCTCTCAACCTCTCTTCCTCCCGCTTTCTTCCTTCCTTCCTTTCTTTTTCTTTTCTTTTCTTTCCTCTCCTCCTTCCTCCTTCCTTCTTTTTTGTTTTTTTCTTTTTTTATAGATTTCTTTCATTATTTATTTTTTGGCTACGTCGGGTCTTCGTTGCTGAGTGCAAGCTTTCTCTAGTTGCAGCAAGCGGGGGCTACTCTTTTTTTTTCATATTAAACTTTTTATTAAAACTGAGTCTTTACAATATATTTAAAATGACATGTTCCACAGGCTACTCTTCATCGCGGTGTGTGGGCTTCTCACTGCGGTGGCTTCTCTTGTTGCAGAGCACGGGCTCTAGGTGTGTGGGCTTCAGTAGTTGCAGCACACGGGCTCAGTAGTTGCGGCACATGGGCTCAGTAGTTGTGGCTCGCGGGCTCTAGAGCACAGGCTCAGTAGTTGCGGCACACGGGCTTAGTTGCTCCATGGCATGTGGGATCTTCCTGGACCAGGACTTGAACCCGTGTCCTCTGCATTGGCAGGCGGATTCTTAACCACTGCGCCACCAGGGAAGTCCCCTTCCTTCTTTCTTAAAGCATTGCCCCACTACTTAGATGGCAAAATCCATCAGCACTTTTCATCTCTGTGTGGCCAGTGAATGTGACGGGACCAGACAAGGAACTATCTAGTGTCTCAGCCAACGGTATGCATCATGTGAGTCAAAGAGTGAATTCTATTCCCAGGTCTGCCCGTCAGGAGCCCCCTGACCTTGTATAGATTACTTCTTGCTGGGCCTCCATTTCCTTATCATTTCAAACAAGTGGAATTCGACAAGATTATTGGTTACCAATGGACTCTACGAATTCCACGGGCTCCTAGAATTCCATGGAGATCCTTGGGGCCCAGGGGGGAGGTCACGTGGCTCTTGAGTCCACCAAAATAGTTCCTCTTTAACTTGTGTTCTGTATCGAGCTTCCACATGAAATTTAGTTAAATAAAAGGGGAAACTCCTGCGTCTCTTACTCTGATTCTGTATTCTTAGGCTGTAGATAGGCTACAGCCTTCCCTGAGTGCCAGAAGGGCCAGGGTTTGAGTACGCGTTGTCTGTAGGAGTGCTTCCAGAGTTGGGACCTTCAGAAAGCTGCTTGGATACATCTCTGTCATCATCTCGTGACTAAGTCTGTATTCCATAGAGTGGAAAAGTCCCCCTTTCCCTACCAAGAAAGACACTTGATCATGATACAAAGCATGCTGCATGTGGGACTGGGCAAGCCCACTCTGACAGGAATCTTGGGGAGAAGCCAGGGAAGAGCAAAAGAGTGATAAAACTGTTGCAGGGACCCATGATCCACACTCTGTGGTATATTGGGAAGAATAGCGTGTTATGGTATACAGAGCTGTTCAGCTGATGAACTGCATATAAAACAGAAGTTGAAACCAATTTATGTGAGCAGTAATGTATGTTTCACAGATCATATCACAGTCCAGCTGGATTCTGATCCTAATATGGTAATTTGGAAAAGGTCCAGAGAATCAGGGACTTAGCCCCTTCCTGCTCCAATATTCTGAAGTGGGATAGGAACAAACGTATTACGGTAAACGGTATCTTGGAACTAGAAACTAGGTGTGGGTTGAAGAGAAAATGGGAGGTGAGGAGGTCAACATACCAAATATAGATGATGTTTTGAGAAGTTTTATGTGAGAAGGACCGGAGAAATGGGGCAGTAGCAGAATGGATCCTAGGATCGGGTCCCCTTGACCTTCCTGATTCGTTGAGCCTTTGTCTTCATTTCTCTTCCTCTTCACTCCACTGACCACCTTCTCTCCCCATGATACTTTGGCCCCAGTCCTTGTCCTGTATTTTCCTGCTCCCTCTGCTTCTTACAGCTTTTCTTTCCCTCTACCTCCTGCTCCATTTTGCTTTCCTGCTTTTCCATCTCTCTGCCCACCCCTCCCCCACTTCCAAACCCACTGTGGTTCTCAACTGTGGGTGTCGCTTGGGCTGCCCAGGGTGGCTTCCTGAGCACACGTAGCCTGCTCCACGTTTCCTGATAAGCGCTATTAATCCTGAGAGACTAGAATGAGCATGTACATTATCAGACTCATCTGGTCTTTATTTTCTGGCAGTGGCCAGTTTTTTTTTTGTTTTTTTAAAAATAAATTTATTTATTTTTTGGTCGTGTTGGGTCTGCTTTGCTGTGCGCGGGCTTTCTCTAGTTGCAGCCAGCAGGGGCTGCTCTTCTTTGCGGTGCGCGGGCTTCTCATTGTGTGGCTCCTCTTGTTGCAGAACACGGGCTCTAGGCGCATGAGCTTCAGTAGTTGTAGCACGTGGGCTCAGTAGTTGTAGCTCGCGGGCTTCAGTAGTTGTGTCTCGCGGGCTCTAGAGCACAGGCTCAGTAGTTGTGGCACGTGGGCTCAGTAGTTGTGGCTCGCAGGCTCTAGAGCACCGGCTCAGTAATTGTGGCACACAGGCTTAGTTGCTCCGCGGCATGTGGGATCTTCCCAGGCCAGGGCTTGAACCCATGTCCCCTGCATTGGCAGGCAGATTCTTAACCACTGCACCACCAGGGAAGCACAGTGGCCAGTTTCTTATGCTTGAAAGGAGCAGTCTAAAGCTAAGCAAAGACCTAATCAGTCAGAGGTACCTAATTACCTTTACCATCAAGCTATAAGGGAATAGGTCTGTAATAGGCTCAGCAACAGCAGCGGAGCCCCCTACCCCTGTGAAGAATTTGGTGACAGATGAGAGCTGCTATGCAAGACAAGTAGGGAACTAAGTTAGACCACAGTGCTTATTCAGTTATCACACTGAACCGTTGGGTTGAGTAAGTCAAAATAGGGACTACAATCGTAGCTATAATATAGCAATTTCCTTTTTTGTAGATTTGGCCCCATTTACTCTCTTCTTAGAAAGAAATGTCAGGGCTTTTCATGAAATCCATAAACACATCAGAGGCAGTAATACACTCTGGCCTTTAACCTCTGAAATCCCAGGTCATGAGTAAACTAAGTCCTAAGGTGTCAAGTCACTCATTGCCAAATCTCTCCCGTAAAACACTCAAAGGTAGTTGAAAATTCCAAAATAAGAAAGGAACCAGGACAGCAGTAGGTTACAGGCAACAACCAGAGGACACACTGCTTATGAACTCCCAACATATATACAGACACCGGTGAATACAATATGAAGCCTAACTGGGCACCTGCCTTTTGTTCCCCATTTTGAAGTAAGTGGGAAAACAGTTGACATCCAGGGGGTCCGTTTCCTCTGGTAGAGGTAGAGGTAGAGTTGTGTATGCTCAGTGTGCCTCATCTCTTGAAGAGACCTTGTCTGCCTCTGCTTACGAGAATTACTACCTCAGAGGCTGGGAACACTGTGAGGTGATGCCGTGCAGTGGTCAGGAGTGTGGACTCTGGGCTCACAGTACTTGGATTCAGATATTGACTCCCTCATTGCTAGTTTTGTGATGTTGGGCAAATTATTATATTAACCCTACCTCCCTCAGTTTCTTCATTTGTCAATTGGGGATCATAATCAAGTATAACTCAGGGGGTCGTTGTACGAATCAAGTGAGCTAATAGTAATCATTCAATAAATGCTAGCTAATAATATTTCCCATGAAAACCGTATTTATACAGATTAAGATATAGACAGATAGCCCTTTGTCTTATAGTTACATTGTTTGTTTTTTAATTTATTTATTTTTATTTTTGGCTGCGCGCAGGCTTTCTCTAGTTGCAGTGAGCGGGGGCTACTCTTCGTTGTGGTGCGCGGCCTTCTCACTGCCGTGGCTTCTCTTGTTGCGGAGCACGGGCTCTAGGCGCGTGGGCTTCAGTAGTTGTGGCATGTGGGCTCAGTAGTTGTGGCTTCCGGGCTCTAGAGCGCAGACTCAGTAGCCATGGGGCACGGCCTTATCCGCGGCATGTGGGATCTTCCCAGACCAGGGCTCAAACCTGTGTACCCTGCATTGGCAGGCGGATGCTTAACCACTGCGCCACCAGGGAAGCCCCAACATTGTTTGTTAAATAGATTTTTGAGGGCCAGGCTGAGAGCCTGTTCACCATGTATAACACGATTTCCATGGGAAAATGTGTTTTGAGTCCCAAATATTCAACTTAGAAAGAAATGTTCACGCCACACCCTCTCCTTTTTGTAAAGGGAGTCTTTATAACAGTGCTGGGACCTCTCAGGGTTACTAACACATTTCCGTTTATGTCTCCTGGTTTGTCTTCTAATGTCTTAACCTAAACTTTATAAACTGTTAAAATGAACTGAAGTCACAAACTGAAGTTTTTTAATTAAATGGTTAGTCCAGTTGCAAAACCACCTTAATGAAAATTTATTGGGTACATATGGATTGTTTTGGGACTTCTTTCGAGAAATGTGGTAACTTCGAAGATGACCACTTTGATCTTTTTTAACCGAGGAAATTGACAATAAGGTAAATTGAATTATTCCTCCAACTGGGTAAAGTCATTTTCTCTGAGTACTAAGGTGAATTTAGTTGCACATCAGGGGCCGCAGAAAACTGCGAAGTTTGTGTGTTATTGCCAAGTGATATAGAGTTATTAAAAATTCCGGAACACCAGAAACTTCTAGGTAATGTGTGTATCACAAAGAAGAAAGACACCATTTTCTGGCCAAAGGTTGTCTGTCTAACATTATAAATAAGGTCACAGGGCCTGTGTTGCCTCACCTTAAGAAATAAACAGACCTTGTTTAATGATGTAGCTGAAGAAAAATCAAGAGCTCCTTCTCTGTTCACGATCAGTCAGAGAAGACTAAGTTGCTATGTTTCAAGTTCCAGAGAGAACGTATTGTCTCCGCTTCCTCTCTGGGTTTGCCCACAGCAGTTTACCATGTTGTGGACCTCTTTCTCCAGCTTTCCCTCTCTTTGATGTCATCTCCTTACCTACATTGCTCATGGAGCTTTCTTCCTTCTCCCACACTGAGGAGTTGGGTAGTCAGAAGTTCCCACATTCCAAGCCTGTTCAACTCAGAAAGGGTGTTTTTGTCATTCTCTGTATATCTTCTTATATGTTTACTAGTTCACTTTAGGTTCTCAGCTTTAATACTTTGTAGAGTCTGTCATATTCCCAGCTCAATTCGATTTATTTATACATTTTGGCTGTCATTTCATTTAGCAACAAAAACATTTATTGAGCACCTATTTTGAGCCAGTTGCCATAAAATCCAGAGATGATTGTGATACAATTCCTACCTTTACAGTCTAGGAAGACAGACCAGTGAACAAGTAACAAGTATTCACCCTACAATGTGAAAACAGACATATAAACAAAGGGCTGTAGTAGCTTAAAGTAGCTTAAAGGAGGGAAGGACTAACTCTATCTGCACGGTGACCACCATCCCAGTTTGCTTGGCACTGAGGGACATAGGACCTTCAGTAGTAAAACCCAGTCTCCATCTGGGAGCAATGGAGAAGACTTTAAAAAGGAGGTGCCATTTGAAGTAGAAATTTTAAGGCAAGTAGAAGTTTACTAGGCAGTTAAGGGAGCAGCATTTCAGGCAGATATAAAAGAGCATTTCTTACTATGGGAATGATGAACTAATTGGCATGAATAGTATGTGAGCTTTGGCCAGTGTGTGTACGTATGGGGAGTTGGGGGAAGCAGGGCTCTAGGGTGAGAAGAGAACAGATGAGGACTAGAAAGGGAGGCGGGACCAAATCATGGAGAACCTTCTATGCCATGCAAAGGAATCTTTACTACGTATGCCATGCAAAGGAATCTTTACTACGTATGCCATGCAAAGGAATCTTTACTACGTATGCCATGCAAAGGAATCTTTACTACGTCCTGTGTTTTCAAACAACTATAGTGATCCCTTGGTTCAAATTAAACCTTGCTGGAAGCATGCATAAATAAAGAAAAAAGAAGTATTTCTCCGATTGAAACACATATGGGTGGGTGCAGGGTCCTAGAATCCCTACATCCATCTCCCTCTCCCACCTCTTTTCCCACTTAGCTGCTCTTGAGGGGAATTTTGGAGAGTCCAGTTTGAAAACCACATCTGTGGACCATAGGGAGCCACCAGAAATTGTGTTAGAGCAGAAAAATGGATGCCGTGATGAGATTAAAGATGAGATAGGTTGTTAAGGAAGATGGACTGAGGAATAAAAAGGCTTGAGTAAGAAAAAACCCATTGGGAGGCTATCGTAACAGTCTGAGGGAAGCCCAACCTTTAGCAGAGACAGTGGGAGTAGAGGAAAGTGCATGGGTATGAATGACATTTCTAAAGGTTGCATGAACAGAAGCTACTAGACTGACTAGAGTGAAGGCTGGGGGAGGGGAAGGTTTCCAGCTGAGGAAGGAGGAGAAGTCAGGTATGAATCTGGGTTTCTTACTCAAGGAGCAACCAACTGTAAAGGAAATCTCTAGTCTAATTTCTTTTTTTATTGAGGTATAGCTGATGTACGAGATTATATAAGTTTCAGTTGTACAACATAGTGATTCACAGTTTTTAACGTTTATACTCCATTTATAGTTATTATAAAGGGTTGGCTATAGTCCCCATGCTGTACAGTATAGCCTTGTTGCTTATTTACTTTATACATAGTAGTCTGTACCTCTTAACTCCCTACCCCTATCTTGCTCCTTCCCCTTCCCTCTCCCTACTGGTAGCCACTAGTATGTTCTCTGTGTCTGTGAGTCTGTTTCTGTTTTGTTATATACATTCGTTTTATTTTTGAGATTCCACATGTAAGTGATATCGTATGGTATCTTTCTTTTTCTGATTTGCTGGGTATTATGCTAAGTGAAATAAGTCTAGTCTAATTTCTCAGCCAGCCCATTTTCTTTGAGTTTTCACTAACTCAGATAAAACCACAATGTGATAAACTCGTGCCTATACTGATTTTCCTTGATCTTTCTTCAGCTAAGACTTGACTTTGCTAGGAAAATGCTTTTTGCTGTGATTGTTGTGTTGCCTACAACTGTTTTTGTCTCTCATTAGCAGGGCAGTCAGTAGCAATTTTCTTTTTTTCAAAGATAGGACCCAGCTTACACACAAGTTCATTTTTAAGTTAACTATTTGGAACTCAGAGTGCATTTTCCCATAGAAACGGCATTATGCATAGTGAGTACGTTCCCAGGCCAGTCCACAAAGGCCAGTTTAGCCATAATATAACTAAAAGTGTGGATCTTTGCAATAGAAATTAGTTGGAAATAATACTGTTGCAATTAAAACGAAAACAATAGTTGGAAAAGAAATCGTCTGGGTTTTTGTTTCCCTTAAGGGGTAGTACTTGATGAAAAGCAGGTTTAATCCTAGGAGGACAAAGAGAAATAGATGAAGATTGTTGTGTAAATTGGATGGTACAGCTTTTTAGATTTTATTTTTTAAAGAATTTTGGACGGTTTTTGAGAATAATAAAAGCAGTCGCGTTGATTGTAGAAAATTTGGAAAATTGAAAAATATGTTTTAAAAAATTAAGTCACTAATAATCCTACCACCCAGAGAGAACCACTGTTAACATGTTGGGGTGTTTCCTGTCAACCTTTTTCTTAGTACGTGGATTGAAGAGAGGTGAGAAGGACTTGGGTAGAGATGTATATGTACTTGTGAGGGGCGAGATTATATGGAGTAGAATGTATTGAGCTAAGAATGGTGAAAAGAAAAAGAGAGAAAATGAAACAGTATGGCATGAGCACAGACTTAGGGAGAGTGGAAAGGGAAAAAAGAGATGTGTTTGTTTAGGACCGGGTTTGGCTATAGGGCAGAAAAAAGCCAGCAAAGGACGCAGAGTTTGGCAGAATTGTGGCCAGCTGAAATAAGAGAGTTTTAGGAGGAGTTAGCAAATGTAATTTGCAGTAACCAATTTTCTTTTAATGCAGGAACAAAGATGGTTTGTGAGGACAGGTGCCTCAAGCATCAATCATTAAGCCCATTGCTTAATTGGGTGGAGTAAACCAGTTCTCAAAGTGTGGTCCTGAAACCAGCAGCTTCAGTATCACCTGGGAACTTGTTAGAATGCAAATTCTCAGGCCCCTCTGCAGATTTACTGATTCAGAAACCCTGGGGGGGTGACCCAGGAAATCTGTGTTTTAACAAGCCCTCTAGGTGATCCTGGTGCCTGCTATAAGTTGACAGCCACTGGATTAAACGGTCCTTTCTAACACTTTCTAAAGTACATCTCTGGAGGTTTCTGGAAAGGAGGAGAGATGTCCTCACCAGCTGATGAAAACTGGCCTGGGAAAGGAGTTTGATAGAAATATTTATTTATTTATTTTAACTTTTTTTTTTTTTTTTTTGCGGTACGTGGGCCTCTCACTGCTGTGGCCTCTCCCATTGCGGAGCACAGGCTCTGGACGCGCAGGCTCAACGGCCATGGCTCACGGGCCCAGCCACTCCGCGGCACGTGGGATCTTCCCGGACCGGGGCACGAACCCGTGTCCCCTGCATCGGCAGGCGGACTCTCAACCACTGCGCCACCAGGGAAGCCCTGAAAGAAATATTTTTGATAATAATATTAGGAGCCACGGTGGAAAAGGGGGCTGATAATTTGCTGCAAAGTTCAAGCAAGTTCAAGAGGGAGCGTGTCTTCATGATAGTTAGGAGTCTGGTCGCATAGGCAGGCATAACCCTGGTGGTAATACCTGCAGGAAAACTCCTATTTAGCCATCAAGACCCTGTTCAAATGCCAAGCTCCTCTGTGAAGCTTCCTCTGACCTCTGGTGTAAATTGTTTCATCCTTACATTGACTTGGCACTTTCTGTGTTTCTCTATTAGCTCTTGTCTTACTGTATGGTAGCTATCTATAAGTCTCTCTGTTTCACTAAATTGTGTCATCTTTGAAAGTAGGCCATTCTGTTATTCATCTTTGGATCTCCAGTGTTTAATATGGTACCTGATACATACTCAGTGCTCTAGAATAGTTTGCTTAGAGGAGGCATGAGGAATGGCCAGCGTTTTATGGCTGCGGAGCCTTTGAAATACGGGTTTACTTTTGTGAATTAACCATGGTTCTGGGTCCAACCCTCGGCCTGGAAGGCCAGGGCCCTTGATTCTGTCAGCACACCATGAGCTGATATCTCTCAGTGGTAGCCTTCCACAGCAAAGATCTCAGAGATATATTAGCAACTAATTATTTTACAGTAGGATACAGGATTATTAATGTCAACTTTTCTTATATTTTCTCTTATTATAGGTAGACTTTCACGGGGAACCTAATTAAAATCTATAGGGATACATCTGCCACAGGATAAAAGTACTTGAGTCCTTGGGCCCCAAGGGTTACTTCTCATCCAGGCACTGCCATCTTCTGATTCTCTGTACTTCTCTGATTGCAAAACGTAGTCTGTTCATCCCTGGTCCACTCACAAATATTCTCCAATCAAGATAAACAGTCAGTAAATTACAATCACCTTGGCAGCTGTGCCTTCCAGAGGTTATACTTAGGTCAACATGATTGGATGTGTGTGTTTCCTCAACTATTTAGTCACAGATTCCTTGGTTTCATTTCCTAGGTGGTTAATCACACATTCATTATATATGGATTTTTTTCTGGCTTAACTCTCATAGGACAGCCTTATAACCTTATTTCCAAGCTTTTGGGGGTGGGGCACCTCACTGTCACCTCCGTTACTGCCAAGAGTAACCATTTCTAAATGATACAGAAACTTTGCAGTATATGTCAGTGTCATTCTCTAAAATGGAATTTTTAAGACCCAGGATATAAACCAGAAGAAACTGGATTTGTGTCTTGTATGCCAACTCGTGATCCTAATATGTATATGCTGAATAGATTTTTCTAATGTTTTTTTTTTCCATAGGCATTATATCTGATAGCCACTAATGGAACCCCAGAGCTCCAGAATCCTGAGAGACTGTCTGCTGTATTCCGTGACTTTTTAAATCGCTGTCTTGAGATGGATGTGGATAGGCGAGGATCTGCCAAGGAGCTTTTACAGGTGACAATGAAACAGGACAGTTACAAAGAGAGAGTCATTATATTGAGCTTTTCCATGTCAATGTGTGACAGTAAGAGAGCGCTATCAAAAGAGGTCTAGTTCGAGTTAGGCTCTAACCATTTGATCTGAGACCACAGGCACATAAGTATAGGCATGCATCTGATACGTGATTGATTGGCATGTTGCCTTTCTTCTGAGAACTTGGGAGTTCAATCTGTAACTCTCTTTTATTCTTCCTGGAGTCTTATTTTGCAAGGGAAATAACAATGTGAACCTCTGGTGTTGCTGTTTCGTTCTAAACTTTACTTGTGCCCCTGGATGTTGTACGCAGGTGCTCTTGGCCGGAGGTAATTGTCTACATAACTATGCAATTATTTCCATGGCATCTGCTACTCTAATGCTTTACTGGTCAAAGCCCCTTTGCTTGTGATGCCAAATGGCAGGCACCTGCTTGCCTGGGTGAGTACCATCCAGTGGTGAGTGCCTCTGTAACCATTTGTCCTTTTCATGGCTCTCAGGGATTAGTATACATGATGGTAATTAGTACCTACTTTATACCAAATTCTTTACAAACGTTATCTCACTTAATTCTTACAACTCTCTAGGATAGGTGTTATTATCCCCGTTGCAGATGTAGAAATTAGAACTCACACAGCTATTGAGTGGCAGAACGTGGATTTGAGCCCTGAATTGTCTGATTTTCTTCCACACAAACCAATTTAGAGGGAAAAAATGCATTTATATTGATAAAGCAATGCGCGCCCAGGATTACACATATAGCTTCACTGCTGGGGACTGACTGTTCCTTGGGGAACAAGATAAAGATCTGTAATTGCCAAGAAAAGTGATTACTTGTCCTCCCTGACTTCGAACACATAATCCAGTTAAACAGAAGGCATAACTCTCGGTCATGCAGAGTGTTATTAACTATAGAGTCAGTCTGTTTTAGGCCAAACAACAAACAGTTCCTGTTGCTTCTGAACTCCCTCCAGAGACAGCCACACCCACGCGAAAACATCCCATCCCAACCCAAATCATATCTGGGATAAACCAATTTGGAGGAATTGGGGAAGCTACCCCTTGTCTTCTCTGCTACCTGTGAGCGTTTCACAGGCTGTCATGGGGCCCGAAAATGTCAGATCTGAAATAGCCCTTTATTAATCCTCCCATTAATACAGCCTCAAATTATAGATGAAAAACTGGAACTTTTGAATGCTTCTTTTCCAAATCTTTTCACCCCTCCCACCACCTGACATACACATCCTGGTACACACTCCTATCATGTCTTCTTCCAAGGATGAGTGAAGATACAGGTTCTCTGAAGGTAGCTATACAGTTATGTAGGTAATTGAATCAATTATCTAGTTAATTCCTTCCCCAACAATACTTTTATCTGAAGCAGTCAGATTTCTGATGCAAAATGATATTTTGAGAAAACTGAAGACATTGTTTGTTGCATCTTCTCGTTTTACACATATAGGCTATAATCTGTATATCACCTTAAGTCCATATAACTCCATTCTCTGACTCTAGCCCGTTTTAGAGGTTAGAAAGGAGAGAGATACATGGCATTCACACCACTGGAAGGCTTGAGAAAAGACAGAAGTAAGTGGATTTTTATGGAGCAACTTCTATTTGCAGGGCTTAAGTGCAGTGGGTGATACAAATCTGTTAAAGGCATGATTCCTACTCTTCAGAAGTTCACCGTCTCCTTAGGAACATGAAAAAAATGCAAGATTGTTTAGCGACTCAGTCAACCTGAGGCCGTTTAAACAGTAAATGTCACGGTTGATTAGAGACGTACTTCTATGGGCTATGGCATTCAGAAAATGTCTGCAAAAAGGAAAGAGTTCGGCTGGGCCTTGAAAGACAGATCAGTTTTAGATAGTTTGAGGGGAAAGGGGGAAGGAATTTCAGATGGAAGGATTATCGCATGACCAAAGGCATGTAGGCAGGGTTCAAGGGAACAGAAGCTAGACGGTGTAGCTGAAGTAAAGAGTTCCAGTAAGGAAAGCCGCAGGAGACAGGACGTAGAGAGCCTTGAACACCAGGCTAAAGGGTAGGGGCTGTAGGCAGTGGGGAAACACTGAAGATATCTGAGGGACACACCTGATGAAAGCTTTGTTCAGGAAGATGAATCTTGTGGTATGCAAGAAGAATTAGCAATAGAAAAAAATGGAGGCAGGAAGATAGGGGGGTTATTGTTATAATTTAGGATTAAGTTGATTAGGCCTAGGGAAAGCAAGAGATAATTGTAAAAGGCATTGAAAAGGAAGCACAAGGTAACTGATTGCATGTAGAACATAAGGGAGAGGAACACAAAAGTGACCTACCTCAGAATATCAAACCAGTGGTAGAGTTCAGCAAAAGCAGAAGTGATAGAGGATAATACTACAGTGGCTAACACTGATTGGCTTCAATGTAGCTTACGAGGAACTGTCACTTACCTCATTTAACCATTGTGATAAGCAAAGGAGAGGATTGAACCTAGGTGCTCTGACTCCAAAGCCCCTGTAGCTTACATCACACAAGAGTGCCCTGTTTGGTAGATTTGAACGTACATTTTTAAATGTTGAGTTCAAGGTGGCAGAAGACATTCAAAAGGAAATATCCAGCAGGCAATTGGAGAAATAGGACCAGAATTCAGGAAAGACATCAGGTGACACAGTGGACATTTGGGAGTCATCTCCATAAAGCTTGATGAGAGGTTGGAACCATGAAAAGGAATGAGCTCTCCAAGGAAGTAAATTAGAAAAAGAAGATGATGAGAGTCAAGTTCTGGGAGGTGGGAAGAGGAAGTGAAATCAGGGAGGAAGATAGAGAGGGAGGGAGTAGTCAGTGAGCATGTGTGTGGAAGAGAATCGAGACAGTAGAATGTCACAGGCCCCCAAAGAGAACATCTCAAAGAAGAAAGGGATATTCACTTGTTTGAAGCACTGCAGAGGGGCCAAAAAAGAAATGGTGGAGACACACTATTGGGTTTAGCAGTTAGCGGGCCATTGATGTCAGGGTCAAGGTCTTGAGTGGTCAACAGAATACACTTTTTTAAGGATGAGGGCTGCCCCAGATAAATTCATCGATTTAAGAAAATCAGAAAGTTAGACTTGCAAACACAGCGAGATTTTACAAGACCCCTACTCTGAATTTCTAGCTCTGCCAGTCAGCTTCTAGAAGATTTCATGACACTGAAGACCAAAAACATCCGAAGGACAAAAGCTGGCACTATTTTTTAAATGATGTTTAATTGGATCCACAAAATACATCTTAATGGAAAAAAAGACTCCTTGAAAGTGTAAAGTAATATACTTGTTGGAGGAAAGAATTCTAGTAATTCCTCTTTTTTTTTTTCCTTTTGCAGCATCCATTTTTAAAATTAGCCAAGCCTCTCTCCAGCCTGACTCCTCTGATTATCGCTGCAAAGGAAGCGATTAAGAACAGCAGCCGCTAGGACTGCAAGCCTTACCCCACACCATCTCCTTCATGAGTAAGACTAAAATAAAACTCCACTGCAGGAAAGATGGAAGAAAAGACAGTTGAATGGGGTGGGGATTCTTTAACTTTCAAATGAATAGAAACTTCTTATAAGCCTTTTTCCTACTCCCTCAGATTATGTAATTTATTTGTAAGCCTGAATCGCAGCCCAAACAGGGCAGCAATGTCGAAGTGGCCATAAAGTGGTCACTTCTACCGTGAAGCGAAAGAGCCAGTAGTGAATCCCCTCATTTTGTGCATTCACTTTGAAGAAAAAAGATTTCTCAAAGATGCACACTCCCTCTTCATAGTGTTGTGTTTGTTTTTAAGTTAGAGAGTAGTCCCTCTTGCATTCGAACCTCCTTCAAAACTCCTTACCCAATGTGATGTTTTTCACTTGCATTGTCATTAGATGTCCAGAAAAAAAAAAAGATGTCAAAACGTTTTTTTTAAAAAAAAACAAGTAAAAAACAAACAAAAAAAACAAAAACAAAAAAAAACAAAAAAAAATAACCCAGAGCAAGTACTGTGTGAACATGTGGAAGTCCATGCCCTAATAGAGTTGAAATTTTTTATTCTTCTTCTGTAGTGGTGGCTCGGTTTGTGTACCTGTTTTTCTGCATTTGTATTGGAAAAGGTTTCTTTTACGACATTTTCCAAAAGCAGAGAGGAATATGTGTGTTCAGGAAGGGCTTTTAAAAACTCTATGTCTAAAAGTTCAAATGGTGAAATCTTATCACATTTTCATGATGATGCTTTAGAGGTAGTTGATTTATCATTTGTATAAACCAGCTCGTTCATCTTCATGATACCTGAAAAAAGACACACCAAAACTATGGCACTCCAGTTGGGTGAGTCCAGGTCTGAAACCTAGGAAATCCTGATAGGAGAAACCATACTTAAACAAAGACGGGACTTTCTCCAAGAGCCCAAAGGGAGATAATATAAGCATGCAATACTGAAATCCTTGTTGGACAGTAAACAAAGATAACAATACCTAATTTAATCCTGTCTTGTCCTTGTGGAATGTAGGTAACTGTAAAATAGGCACAACAGGAGGAAACAGACCCATTAACCAACATTTGCTGCTGGTAAAAATTATTTATCTTGACAATTTATAGCGTTAAAATTGTTTTTAAAGATCTGGAGAACAGAAATATTGTAAGCACTCAACTCTGTAAGAAATGGGAGGTCAGTGAAAACTACATCCCAGTCAACATTAGGCTCTAAGTACTTGTTGCCATTTTCCCTATGTGTCACCAATTTCTGTTTCTGGATATGGTGTGTTCATACTTAGCCCTTTGGGCTTTTGAATTTTCAAAACATGTTTGTAAAGATCTTGAAGTTCTCCAGTGAAAAGCATTTGGGTTTGCAATCATATACCCCAAGAAATATCAGTCCAACTGAATTCCTTTTGTGGCTTGGGGAAAATATGACTAGTATTTCACCGTGTATCGATTTATGAGAAATTCAACAGTTGCCACTTCCTGAATCTTCTGAGCGTTTAGAAAAATATCTGGAGGGTGTCTGCGTAGAAAAGGATATGCTTCTCTTTCGAGTGTATTGTCAATTTTATAAATTCTGCATAGTTGTTTCTCTAAGCCTTTGAAAAGCTAGCAGTTTGTGCAGTAGAAGGCCTCTTGATTTGTAGTATGTCAAGAATCTGAATAGAACCTATCTACATCCAGCAAGAGAGGGAAAGAGATCAATGCCATAGGCCTCTCTCCTTCTCTGCCGAGGCACATCCATCGATATAATCATCTATCCATTCCTTAAAACGAAAGCACTTTCTTTAGAGAGTTTCTGCTACCCATATAGTGCACGTGTTTATGTTTAGGAGATGACACCACTGGTGGATTTCCTATTGTCTTCTTTGACTATGAAATTTGGGAGGGGCTTGACCCCCCCCCCCGGCCCCGAAAATGTCCACAGTGGGATAAAACAACAAACATGAAAAGATCAAATGGTAATATTAATTTGAAGCATACTATGTTATACTTCACAAAAACGTGGCTGGGCCTGAAAATTTTAATGCCACACTGTTTTAATGAGAGAGAGAGAGAGAGAGAGAGAGAGAGAGAGAGAGAAGCCTTAATTTTGATTTCATTTAAAATTAAGTATTTTTTAAAATTTTTCATTCATAGTGCCAGGGAATTCAGTGAAATAATACCTGGGATGCAAATAGAATTCAGTATATTGATAACTATACCCTGCCAGGGGAGAAAGCCCCAAACCTGGTTGGGAAGCCCTAGTTATCTGTTAGCATCCCTTACATGTCATGAAGGCCTTTTTTTGGTGGGGGGAGACCTGGACCAGTGACCCTTCAGGTTACTGTAGGCGGAGAAATGGCTGCTCTTTTATGCTTTCAATTCAGCATATCAACAACAAGGAGCCTGGTACTACTTCACCACAGCCCGTTATACCAAGATTTTATGGTAATATAATCCCAGTAGGCTTTACTCTTACAAACTTAGATCTATGTAAATTTTAAAATGAGAACAGCTTCTAAAGACCCTTCCCCGCGTTGGAGAGTTATGTATATTTCTAATAAGTATTAGGAAGAAGCTGCTTCTCCTGCCAAAATGATGCTGAAGGACTCCAGGTGGTTAATAGTTTATTCCCTCTCCCTGCATTTTTGTTTTTAGCTCATCTTGACACAGGTGAGTCTATCCAGATCTTTGAAGTCGCTCGTGTGCCCTGAGATAATAAGGGCACATCGTCGAATGTCGATTCCAAAATGTCCTGAGATAGGGATAGGGCAGTGGGAAAGTCAGGGAAGGGTGAGAAGCACAGTAGAGATTATTTATTTAAGAAAGAAAAGAACATTAATGTTGTAGCAAGGATCCGGTACGTTGTCATAATCCCCTCAAATCAGTCACCATGTTGGGTAATGACTTCGTTCTTGCTGATCTCGTCTGTGTGTCATTGTAAATATTTGTGTGTCTGTGTTCCATTTTGGCTACTGGATGGCCAAGTCATGTAAGAAGATTTAAGTCAAGTATTTATTCTTTAATTGTGTCATTCAGATTTCTTTCAGGCTTGTGAATTGCACCCCAATGTTTGAGTTTAACCACCTGATCCCCACATCTTTCCCTCCCCTGTGAAGCACATTCCATTGCTAAAAGAAAAAGAAATATGAAATTGCTTCATGTCATCTGTATAACTGTTTTGATAGTTTGAGATGTTTGTCTATAAAGGATATTTCTCAGCTCAAAGATCATGTAAATAATTATATTCCTTTGCTCAGTGGGTTGTTTATTTCTAATGAGGCTGCCAGTTCTCAGAGAGAATCGATAAAATCACCTTTAAATAACACAAACAGGGAGAACAACCATGTAAAAATAAGTGTGCATATGGGCAAAGGCTGGGAACACAGACAATTGAAATCAGTTGTGTTAGGGTGGCGGGATTATGTGGAATTTTTTTTTCTTTTTAAAATTTTCTTTGATATTGTTCTAATGTTGCTTTATAATAAACATCAGAAAGGGAACTATAGAAACATAGAAAAGACGCCAGAAGCAGATGCCTTCTGGCCAGAGCCCAGAGCATGCAGGGCACAGATATTTGCTAGTTACAATTATTCCATAGGCTTTATACTTGCCTGGGTGCTGAGGTTGGCACACGCTTGGGTATGGCACGTGCTTTCTTAGGGGACTATTTTCTACAAGTTAAAGCTAGGGAGCTGTCACTATTAGTACTCCAAACGCGTCCTTCTGCTTTCAAACTGGGTGCCCCTCTCCACTTTAGTATGACCTTGAGGTTTCTGCTTTGGTTACTTTAGATTGGAGGGGTGACCTTTGATCAGCCCCCTTGATAACATCTGTTTCAAGTCATCTGTTTCAAGTATCGCCTTCCTGGATCACTTTAGCAGATTTTCAGGTTGAATCTTGGAAGGACAGAAGGATAAAATCCCCAGCTCCCACCATTTCCTTTTCCAACAGGATACACTATCATTCAGGTAGGATTTTCTTCTAATGAACAGTAGGCAAGTCCCATTGATTTCAGTAGAAGTTATGACTTGCGCTTAAAAGCTGACTGAAAACATTAAGACAAATATTTAGAACTGCCCTTGCCTATTGGCATTCAGTCATACTCCTTTTAGCTTTGGCCTGAGATGGCAGCCTCTATGTACTTTCTGTCCGGCCTGATTATAGGTTGTATGCAGTAACTACTGTCATTTTTAAACAGAAGAGGGGAGACTATCTACCCAAAGAGAGGAATTTCCTTCTAACTCACCAAAGAAATTGTAGGTGAGGACTTTTATAATGCGGTAGTGGCCTCAGGTGTTAGTTTCACCAAGCGCAGACCTTATACCTAGAGAACCCACAGGCTTTTCTTTGGCCATTCTCAACATATACTCTACTTATGAGAGTCTTAACCCTGCCCTGCCCTGCCCTGCCCCTTTTAACCTCATGGTCCTTTTCTTAGCTACTTGCAGTTAATATTCGGTTAAACAAAGGCATGGCCAGTGATGCAAGCTACTCCCAGTCTCTGAGAAAGAGAACTGAAATTCAGCATTTGTAAATTGACAGTCTAACAGACCCGGGATTTTGAGTGAACTTAACACACAATTCTGAACATGTATTTGCATGTGGATTGGGAAGGAAATAAATGGGACCTTGGAAATAATGGGACTATTTTTCCTAAGAAAGAATTTTTTCATCAAAAATGTGTTTCTGATAGAATCTTTCTGTTGGTCAGCTTTAATTTTTTTCCACTCCTTTTCTGATCCCACACTCCTTTAGGAACCAAATGAATATAACCCGACTCCTCATTCATCGGGGATGTCTGTTTAATATTAAACAATATCTAACTGACTCTGCAAATGCGGGAACTGAGATAATCACTTCCATGCGCACATTTCTGTGTTCAAGCAGACAATAATAGCGAGGAGCATTTACTGCCACACTTGCAATATAAACTTACAGAAGCCAGTTAGTGCCCTCAGAGTCTCCTTTGGAAGCTGCCATCAGGCGAATGCTATCCCATAATACCAGTAGAAGGCAGGTACCGTGTTCACCTGATTTAGGACCTACGAGGAAATCAACAGCAATTAGAGAGAATCAGTCAGATGTAGTGGAAAAAGTACTAGCCTAGAAGTAAGGATACCTGGATTCTAATAAAGGCTCTATTCCTAACTTTACTATGTGACCTTGGGCAAGTCACTTAACCACGTTATGGCTGTTTCCTTATCTATAAAATAAGGGTATTGGACTAGATCTCCAAGGCTTTCCAAAAGCTACAACATTCTGTGGTACTGTAGATTGCCTTGCTAATTCATCCTGCTAAAGTGATGGCAAATACCACATGCTTCAGCCTGGGTCTCTTATGTTGCAGTTAAACAATAGAACTATGTAAGATGATGCCAAAAAAAAGAAAAAAAAAAACCCTCGAACAAATGAAGTGAATAATACTAGGGAATGTTGATAAAACTTGTGGCAGCCTTCCAATTCCTTCACAGTTGTTTTGTTTTTGTTCTCATGTTCCTTTTCTGTTGCATAGTCCCAGTTTTCATCTTCCATACACTCTGTATGTAAAGTCTGGTTTTCATTAAGCTGTGGCCAGTATTTGCTACTAGAACAGAAATACACTGTCACACTTGCTAGAATAGGACTGTACTTGGGCCTCTTCTTTCCTACGAAGTGGTGTTGGGCTTTATAGAGTTTACTTCATAAATGGCACAAATCAGAACCCATGCATTTTAATGGCTGGGACTACCGAGTGGGCCTAAGCATTTTCAGGTTGCAGAGAGAAAAAGGCAAAAGTGATTACATGCTATTAGCATTAAGGAGTGTTGGCAAATCCACTTGTTGGGAACCAAAGATAGCATTTCTGGTGACAACTCCCACAGGGATTGGCCAGTTGAATGAGTATGCTACTGGAAAGAGGATAAACTGGTAGTGGACAGTCCCAGTGCCCTGACCACAGCAGTGCCAACCAGCCCTGAGTGTGAAATTCAAGTTCGGTGTGTGTGCTTGTGTGTGGTGTGTTTTATGGACCCGCATATACTATATTCATTACTGATGATAAGACCTTTCACAGAATTCTGTAACCATTAGTGGGTTGAGTTTTAAATCTCAGTACATCAGCAAGGAAGAGACAGATCACAGGGTAGTGATGGCTACTGGGATTATACTCATAATATCCAGACAAAACAAGTTAAGGAGGATCTACATTTTCATTGTTTATCAGAATTGTTTCTCATTTGCCTGTGCTTTACTTTTGTTAAAATGTGTTATCTGTAAACCCATGTGTAGTGAACTTCTTATGTAACTTTGGATTAAAGGTATTTATGGTCTTTCTGTTTGTTTGATTTTTAAGTAAGTTATTTCTTTTGTAAACCTGCTGATGGTATGGTTCCATCCTTCTGACCTCAGCATCCGACCTTTTTAAGGACTTTTGTTTCCAATATTGTTATTTTAAATTGTGGTTGAAGCAATAGAAAATTGAAATATGGATTGTGCATGACTGTGTCTTGAGTGTAAAAATATTGCAGTTTGAAACTTGGACCTAAAGTATTGCAAATAAAAATGACAAACATCACTGAGCTGGTGCTTCTCTCTTCTGTCACCTTTCCACACCCCCCCCCCTTGGCACTGGCATTTACCCGCTTCACGGGTTGGAGGGTAGCATTCTCCCGCAGGTATCAAGACAGGGAAACGTCCAGCCTTGTAAGCAATATGGGAAATGTCCTGCAGATCCTACCAGTAAATAACTCAGGCCCAGATTCTCCATCTGGTTTTTACATAGAATAGCTCAGAGAGACAGATGTGTAAACTCAATGCAGGGCAAAAGGTAGATGAAGGGAAACTGCCGAAAGAAACCATATGTAATAAATAATTTGTTTTTGCTCATCTTTCTGCTTGGAAAATTCTGAAAAAGTAAAGCCATCTCCATAATGTTTAGTTTTTATCTTACATGTAGAAATCAAGGGCCACAGTTCACAGGAGAAGTTCCAAAACCATGTTACTGAGAACATTCATTCATTCATTCACTCTTTCATTCAAAAAGGATTTATTGAGCTCCTGCTGTATGTCAGGCCCTGTGGACTTTTCTGAGAAAGATAACTTTTCTTTTAAAAACAACCTCCAAGTGTGACTAAATGACAGTAAAGTTCATTGAAAGCAGCTAAATGAACATATTGGAGTCAGGTTTGTCAGAAACTGAGTCCTCCCGACAAGCTAAAAACACCAGGGGTTTAGCAACCTGGAGGTTTGTTACCCTGGTAGTACTTGTACAGTGGGGCTAGTGTTCCTTCTGGAGCTTGTGTATATAATTTGATACCTTTGTGTAAGTGGATACCCAGTGGTACTATATTTCCTTCGAACGTTTTATATATCTTACCAAATGCTATTTGGTTGTTTTCAGTTCACTGGATTTACACGCAAGCTTTATTTCTCTCACTGACTCTCTCCATGTTGAAAGCACAAGAGACATTTCTGTACATGCGAATTAAGCGAGAATCCCAGTCGTTAGCCTTTAGCCAAGCTCTCTACTGCCCATGCGCATGAATTCCTATGTTGCCTCTCCCACTGTTAGCCTCATGGCCTTCCAACTTGGATTGACAGATTTCCTCCATTTTTCTATCCCTAGTAAAGTAGAAGTACTTTTTACGTGTTAGCAGGTTGGCAGTACCTTCCATCAGAAGAGAAAATTTCAAAGGCATTTCCCGTTGTCACAACAACTTAGAGGAACAGGGTCCCAATGATAAATGTCTTACTCTGCAGCTCAGTTGCTGGAACTCTAGCCTCATCTAAGTCCCTGACCTCCTAGTGAAGGGGGAGGGGTAATACCTGAAGTTCCTCCCACATTGTGGGTGTTCTCTACATCCCACGCAGCCCTGGCCTCCAGACACCTGGGTGGTATCTGGTGGCTTTCCACATACCTGCGTCAAGCACCACTGCTGTCACTGCCTTCTGCTAATCCCGTACCAATGCCACTTTCCCACTGCTACTGTGCTTGCCACTCTGCTGATCTATATCTTCAATAGCCACACCAGTCCCTGGTGCTAGGAGCCTCTGGGGAGGGCACTGGGGTGACTCAGCCACTTACTTGCGGTTTCGTAGCAGGTTGCTTTTTACTGGGTTTCCTTTTTTTAATTTTTATTGAAATATAGTTGATTTACAATGTTGTGTTAGTTTCAGGTGTACAGCAAAGTGATTCATATATATATATATATATATATATATATATATATATATACATATATTTTTTACATTCTCTTTCAATATAGGTCATTACAAGATACTGAGTATAGTTCCCTGTGCTATACAGTAGGTCCTTATTGGTTATCTATTTTATAACTTGTTTTCTTTTCTATACCTGACAGCAGAAGCCCTTCCCATGAAATCAACTGATTCTGCTACATCTTCGGACCCCTTTGGGTGGTTCTTTTTCCATTTCTGGCACCTCACTGAACCAGGGAACAAGTCTGGACTTCGTTTCCCCCCTCCCTTCTTGGGGCTCATCAGGTCAACCTGTGCATAGCCTGGCCCCTTTCAGGCCCACCACTTTCCATGGAAGTTAATTCACAGCGTCTGCTGGAGACATTCCTTTATAAATTCACCATTTTCTTCCAAGCAGCCCTCCTTGGAATAAAAAGGAAATTGGCAGTTTGGCTCCATTCTACGTGTACTTTAATGTTTTCACTAGAGTACCCTCATCCTGTTTCCTAGGGATATACATTCCCACAAAGTAGGAGGCAACAGGCTCTGTTACCATTGGGGGAAAATGGGTAAAGCGTGCATAGGAACCTCTCTGTTTTAGTTCTTACAACTCCACGTGGATCTGCAATTATCTCAAAGTTTCCAACAAGGAAAGCAACAAACTGCATGATACCTCCCCCGTGACATTTCAGAGGTCATGGCAAGGAGATAGGATGCAGGCTGGATATCATGTCCCAATCCATTTCCGCCACCAGCTGCTAATTACCTTGGTATCAAGAAGTTCCTCCCTAACTTAATTCCACCTGTCGCTAGTCCTGCCCACCTGAGGTAGTGAGAATTCCCACTTTCTCTTCAGGCACTTCCGAGGCCTCCCTGGGGAAGCAGGGAACTCAAATCTAATTGCCTAAGAGTTCTTCCCTGTGAGCATGGGTTGACCGGCTCCTCAGCCTACGGTGTCCCACGAGAACAAAATTCATAATGAGAAACTTTTAATTCTACAACAAGTAAAACTGAATTGCTGTGCTTTAAAATACAGGATGGGAATGTTATGTTCCAACAGTGTTACAGGACAGAATAAACCTCTTGATGTTCAACCACAATAAATCTCTTGATGTGTCCTGAAACCCTGCTGTAGGCACAAATGAGAAGCCCTGCTATGTTTCCCACAGACTTTAGGTGGTTAAAATCTCCTTCATATTTAAATGGCTGTGTGACATAATTCCTAAAAAATTTGAATCTCACTTGAATGAGATACAGTTATTCCTCTAGCTATTCAAGTAGAGAGAAGGGATTACCAAAGTAGTCCCCTTCAAGATGATCTTAATCTCTGGTCGTATTGGTCCATTGCTACCTTCAGCAATGATTGTTCTTCTAATTTTGGGTGTATTGTGTTTGGGAAGGTGTTTTTCACCTGAAGCACAAGTGCGTATGTCCTAATCTGCTTTCGGGGTATTCCTAGCATAAGACTTGACTGTGGAAAAGACAATATTGTCCCAGTTTGCAATGTAGCCTTCTAACTCCTTTGGATAAATACTGTCTAGATTCCATACGTTATCATCAATCTCACCAACACGTCTAGCATCAAAACGATGCGGCTACCACACAGTGTGCAGACCCACGTTACCAAATCCCGAACAATAAAGGTTTTATCTGCCACACTGGGAGATAATCTATCTCAAGAGGTTCATGTAAGGAGCTACATTCATGAATTTTTAAAATTCCATTGAAGATACCTCTCCCATGACAGAGTTACATGGATGTTACTTAGAGTGATGTGTTTATTGATGACACAGGCGTGTGTATTAATATCAGAGTAGCCTATGGTACCAGGATAAATATCTGGAACCTAAAACATTTCCCTTTCATAAGATGATGCTCATAAGAGGATCAAAAACATCAATTCCAGAATCAGTGAAACTCTTTTTGTTTAGCTCCACGGTACACTCCTATGATCTTTTCTAACTCATTGTCTGTATCATTTTGAGGGTTATTAACACCTACCTTAAGCCCTCCTTCAAACTGTGTATGGATCATAGCGTTTTATAGGTTATTAAAGAAGTCAAAACCTTGATGTCATCTGCACTAACATCTGTACTATAAAGGATGCATTGTTGGCTGTGCTGGGCCTTTGCACTGTCTATGACCTTCTAGGAATCACTGTTCCTCAGATGGGAAAGCTGAGGCTCAACACATAGCCACAGGCTTAATGATCCATAAGATGCCACGTGCCCACTTTAGTTTGCCTCACTTTCTCAGGTCTTCAGGTTTTCCACCATCTTTTCTTTCACCATCTTGGCCTCACAATCAGAGGCTCCCCAACACACACACACACACACACACACACACACACACACACACAGTATAATGAATAATTCCCATCACACACACACACACACACACACACTATAAAGAATAATTCCCAATCACACACACACACACACTATAAAGAATAATTCCCAATCTCACACACACACACACTATAAAGAATAATTCCCAATCTCACACACACACACACACACACACACACACACACACACACTATAAAGAATAATTCCCAATCACACACACACACACAGTATAATGAATAATTCCCATCACACACACACACACACTATAAAGAATAATTCCCAATCACACACACACACACTATAATGAATAATTCCCAATCTCACACACACACACACACACACACACACTATAAAGAATAATTCCCAATCACACACACACACACACACTATAATGAATAATTCCCAATCACACACACACACACACACACACACACTATAAAGAATAATTCCCAATCACACACACACACACACACACTATAAAGAATAATTCCCAATCACACACACACACACACACACTATAAAGAATAATTCCCAATCTCACACACACACACACACACACACACATACACACACACTATAAAGAATAATTCCCAATCACACACACACACACACACACACTATAATGAATAATTCCCAATCACACACACACACACACACACACACTATAAAGAATAATTCCCAATCACACACACACACACACACACACACACTATAAAGAATAATTCCCAATCACACACACACACACACACACACACACTATAAAGAATAATTCCCAATCACACACACACACACACACACACACTATAAAGAATAATTCCCAATCACACACACACACACACACACACACACACACACACACACTATAAAGAATAATTCCCAATCTCACACACACACACACACACACACACACACACTATAAAGAATAATTCCCAATCACACACACACACACACACACACTATAAAGAATAATTCCCAATCACACACACACACACACACACACTATAAAGAATAATTCCCAATCACACACACACACACACACACTATAAAGAATAATTCCCAATCACACACACACACACACACACACACTATAAAGAATAATTCCCAACCATGTTGTTCTTCATCATTGTCATGGGTGCCTGACTACACCTGATGTGGCCCCTCCAGACCAAGTACAAGTTTTGCTCCTCAGACTCGAAGTGTTTAAGAAGTAAAGGAATGAACCCTGCCTGGAGGGGCACTTACTTTTCTGGCCGGCATATGGACGGTGGCCCAGTGGCTTTCCCTTAATTACCTATTGGCTGGAGTACACACTGTGACCCACTGTGATAGGTTCACCCCATTTTTCTCCCTGTCTATGGATAGGGCAACCATTTGGGGCTCACCAGGGAGGCCCCTGATTCTTCAACATCACTCAGCATCCCTTCCTGCAGCTCCTGTCATCATACTTCAACATTGCTCTGGTGCTTCTTCCATTCAAGGTTGCTGCAAAATGCCTTGGGGGGTGGTAATCTGCGTGTTTCTAGTAGTTTCTACTTTAGTCTAGATATATATTATATCAGCTTCCTAAATTTCCATACCTTCCACTTCCTCCCCCATAGAAGTCTCTGGGTAGTGGGTTTTCCCACCAAAACTAAAATAATGAGAGTAAAATCATCACTCCTAGTAGGGTAGCACCCCAGTACCAAGAATGCTCCATCCTGGCCCCCACCGTGTCTTTTGCTCTTGCCTCAAATAGACTGGACCATGTGCTGTCAAATCACTCGAATCTTGTAAATCATGGATCTCCCTGAGGTTGACATGGGATTATGAATTTAGATTTCAGGGCTACAACTGCATTTCACCTTTCTTATCTAAGTGTTAGTAGCAATTATAAAAATAGGATAAATATACATGATGGGGCTGTGAAGAATGAAGAAGTTGACATATCACAATGCTCATTTGGTCACAAAGTAGGTACTCAATAAATGGTAGTTATTATTATTATTATCCTTTTAAAATATCCGGGCCAATTGGAGCACCTTCAAGAGTAACCACTGCCTTATCTTCTTTATCTGAACCTAGGGGCAGGACAGGAATAAAGACACAGATGTAAAGAATGGACTTGAGGACACGGGGAGGGGGACGGGTAAGCTGGGACGAAGTGAGAGAGTGGCATTGACATATATACACTACCAAATGTAAGATAGCTAGCGAGTGGGAAGCAGCTGCATAGCACAGGGAGATCAGCTCAGTGCTTTGTGACCACCTAGAGGGGTGGGATAGGGAAGGTGGGATAGGGAGGGTGGGAGGGAGACACAAGAGGGAGGAGATATGGGGATATGTGTATATGTATAGTTGATTCACTTTGTTATAAAGTAGAAACTAACACACCATTGTAAAGCAATTATACTCCGATAAAGATGTTTTTAAAAAGTAATTAATAAATATTTTGTGGGGACATAATTTGAGATTATATAAATACCTGTTTCCCCACCAAACTTTCCCCTATTAGTTTAAAAAAAAAAAAAAGAGTAGCCACTGCCCTGAGTGAATTTCAGCTGGCAGTCCAAATGCGGAGAAGTATTTCTTCCATAGTGCAGTAGCCATTGTTAGAGACCTTCTAGTCCTATGTAGGACCAGACTGGGAGGGCCCTGGTTGGTGAAGTGTGTAGACGGTGTGAGTATGCACCCCATTTTTTCCCCACCTCCATCCAAAAGCAAGAAATCTTTGCTAACACCGGTGGCTTGCGTCTGGGGTTAGCATCCAGCTGTGTGCCGCACATTTGTATTTCAAGTCCTTATCCATCTTTAGCTGAAATAACCAGTTCTTTAATAGTTACCAAATCTTTTCCCTTCCTATATTGCCAAATCCATTCCGTAATACTCTTAAAGCCATAAGACAATACTCTTGGGAAAATCCAGCTATTTCAATTTAATTTTAGCAGGAGGCATTACAGCATACATATAATACATAGCTGACCCATAACTGAACCATGCAATTAAAATTGGGCAATCTTATTGTATTTAAGTTATACTTCAATGAAACTGACTAAAAAGAAACAACAGATCTTCCTCGACTTCTGATGGGGTTACATCCCAATAAACCAGTGTAAGTTGAAAGCATTTTAAGCTGTAAGCTGAAAGAGCATTTAATACACCTAACCTACCAAATATCATAGCTTAGCCTAACCTACCTTAAATGTGCTCAGAACATTTACATGAGCCTACAGTTGGGCAAAACCACCTAACACAAAGCCTATTTGATAATAAAGTGTTTCAGGTCTCATGTAATTGATTGAATACTGCACTAAAAGTGAAAAACAGGGGACTTCCCTGGTGGCGCAGCGGTTGGGAGTCCGCCTGCCGATGCAGGGGACACGGGTTCGTGCCCCGGTCCGGGAAGATCCCACATGCCGTGGAGTGGCTGGGCCCGTGAGCCATGGCCACTGAGCCTGCACGTCCGGAGCCCGTGCTCTGCAATGGGAGAGGCCACAACAGTGAGAGGCCTGCGTACCGCAAAAAAAAAAAAAAAAAAAAAAAAAAGTGAAAATCAGAATGGTTGTCCGGGTAAAGAATGGTTGTTAGTGTATCAATTGTTTACCTTCACGATCGCATGGCTGACTGGGAGCTGCGGCTCACTGCCACTACCCAGCATCACAAGAGACTAGCCCGGGAAGAGATCAAAATTCAAAATTCAAAGTATGATTTATACTGAATGCATATTGCTTTTGCACCATCGTGAAGTCGAAAAATTGTAAGTGGAAACATCATAAGTCAGGTACCATCTGTATATGATTTTGAGTGTGAGAGAGTGTGTGTGTGTGTGTGTGTGTGTGTGTGTGTGTGTGTGAATATATGTATATAAAATCTGACCACCTTTACCGCAACCAATCTGATCCAAGGCATCTTCATCTCTTGCTTGGATTGTTACAGTAGCCTCTTAACTGGTCTCCTTGCTTCTATGCTTGCCTAACTATAGTCTCAACGGGACATTCAACATAAATCAGAACTCTCCAATGGTTTCATATTCCTCTCAAAGTAAAGACAAAGTCCTTATAATGACTTACAAGGCTCTCCACTGTGTGTACCCCCCCCTTTTCATCCCCTTCTATTCTCCCCTTCACACGTTCTGCTCCAGGAACACTGGTTCCTTGCTAGTTCCCAAACATTTCAGCCATGTGTTTGCCTCAGAGCCTCTGTGATGACTGTTCCTTCTTATTGGAAAACACTTCCCTCAGGTAGCCACACATCTCATGTCTCACTTCCTTTAGGTCTTTCCTCAAATATTTCTTTTTCAACGAGGTCTACCTGATTACCCCATTTCAACTGCTTTTCCCCCCACCAGAATTCCTGATATGCTTCCTCTGGTCCTTTTCCTCATAATATCTATCAACTTCTTTCATGCTCTACCATTTCATCTATTTCTTCTATCTGTTGTCTGACTCTTCCCAGTTGAATGTAAGCTCCACTAGGGCAAATATCTTTTTTTTTAATTCCCTGAGGCATCCCCAGGCACACAGCAGTCATTCTATAAACCTTAGTTGACTCAGTGAATGTTGGCTGTTCCTTTCTTCTTGAAACCCTATCTTTTTTTTTTTTTTTTTTTGCGGTACGCGGGCCTCCCACTGTTGTGGCCTTTCCCGTTGCGGAGCACAGGCTCCGGACGCGCAGACTCAGCGGCCAGGGCTCACGGGCCCAGCCGCTCCGCGGCATGTGGGATCTTCCCGGACCGGGGCACGAACCCGCGTCCCCTGCATCGGCAGGCGGACTCCCAACCACTGCGCCACCAGGGAAGCCCTTGAAACCCTATCTTGTCTTGGTTCTCTGACTACTCTTTCCTGATCATTCTCTTACTTCTCTGTTTTCCACTTCTCCAGTTCCCTTTTCAGAGTCCTACTTCCAACCATCCTTCACATGTAGGTGTTTTCCCAGGATTCTTTCATGGTTTATTTTATTCACACCCAAGTCTCCTATCCCCACCTATATCATAACTCCCAAATTAATATCTCCAGCCCATATGTCTCCTCTATGCCTCAGATCCTATGTAAATACATCTACCTACTTGAAATCTCCACTAATGTGTCCCAAAGTCACTCGATACTCAAACTGTCGCAAACTGAATGCATTAGCTCATATTCACCATATCAGAGCCTCTCCCTGTGTTCTGTCTCCCGTAATTACCCAAGTCAGAAATCTAGGCATAATCCTTGAGCTTCTCTTCATTTTTATTTACCCCTACTGTCTCCTCAGTTACCAAGTTCTTATGATTCCTCCTATTAAATATCTTTTAAACTATCCCTTACTCTTTATCCCCAATATTTGGGGAATATTACAGCAAAATAAATAAGGAAGGCCTGAAGGAACCAGTCTCCTAGTTTCCATTCTTGGCACTCTTCTGATTCACACTGTGCTAGTGTTTGTTCAGAAAAGCAAACCTGACCATGTCATGACCCTTCTTAAATCCTTTCCATGGACTCTCTGGCACCATCAGCATGGACCCCTTGCTCTCCATTATATGCCCTTCATGTGGATCCTCATATCAAGTTCAAAAGCTTGTCTAATACTTTCTAAACAGAAGCCATGACCCCTGCTTATAGATCCATGGAGAGATATGGGAACCACATAACAAAGTCACATCAATAAATCAAAATTAATGATCCCTATGCTAGTAGGGAGTGGAAAAAAGATGCTGAAGAACATCGACTGTAGTTCGTGATTGCAAACTCTCCCCGTATAATGATCCCATAGGAAAAGCATATAAGGCCAATGATATAATCAGTTCTGAGGCTGATAATGCACAGACTGATAAAGAGGGGAGGGCATCTTTGTACTGGGCAACATTCAGAAGAAATCACACCGTGTTCTCTACTTTGTAGTGTTTGGATTTGCCCTTCCAATTGCTGCGAGCCAGCCTCCATCCAGGAAGGTAAGCTAATTCTCCTCTCTCCTTGATGCTCAAGAAGGTATAGTCCTTCAGGGAGAACAGACTTGTGGTTGCCAAGGGGGTGGGGGTGGGGGGAGGGATAGAGTAGGAGGTTAGGGTTATTAGATGTAAGCTATTATATATAGAATGGATAAACAACAAGGTCCTACTGTATAGCACAGGGAACTATAGTCAATATCCTGTAATAAACCATAATGGAAAAGAATATTAAAAATAGAATGTGTATATGTATAACTGAATCACTTCGCTATACAGCAGAAATTAACACAACATTGTAAATCAGCTATACTTCAATTAAAAAATAAATAAATAATTTTTTTAAGAAAGAAGGTATGGTCCTTGGCCAATAACCTCGATGGGTTCAATATATTCAGAATCCTTGGAAATGGCCTTATAGTGGTCTAGAGATAGACACACAGAAATTTTCCATTACGGGGTAAAATGGGTTCTTTACACAATTGTCACTGAGACCTTTATCCCAAAGGTTTTACCAGGTGAGAGGTCTACCCTAAAATCCAAAAGTATGAGTGTTGTTGGTTTGTCTATAGGCCCAGCCCTGGGACAAAAGGCAATGCCCATCTCTGGGCAGAGCGACTCTGGAGAGTTGTATTGTGCCAGAGTCCAGGTTAGCTGGGATAAGAACCCTGGCACAGACTACAGACTTCCCTTGTGACCCTCGACATCTGTAAGGAGAATGTGGGAGCAACTCAACAGCCTAAGAAGGTCCAGAGAAAGGAGGTGAGACCCCTCTGCTAGGTCTGGGAAGCAGGTTTAAAAGGGGTTTGGACAGATGTTTTCATACTCACAGTGGTCTCAGGGCATGGGAGCACTGGGACTATCAGAGGCTCTGGAGTTAGAACAACTTTGTTTCAAATCCCACCTCTGCCACCTAATAGCCCTATGAGTTTGATCCAATTTCTTAGCCTCCCAAGGCTTTCACTTCATCATCTGTAAAACTGGAATTGTTATACCCATGTAAAATGTCATTGTATAGATCGAATGAGACCATGTTGTGGGAAAATGCAGGGCACTGGACTTGGCAAACAATATGCTCTTGATAAATGATAGTTTTCCTCTACCCTTGCACAGCATGGGACTATACAACAGAGAGTCTACAAAACCAAGAATTCTCAGGGTCAGAACTGCCTCTTTTTGATATGCCCCAGTTCTAATAGCAAGGTCTTTGTTTCTGTTTCTAAAGGACCAGTTAGAAACAACACGGGGCTTCCCTGGTGGTGCAGTGGTTGAGAGTCCGCCTGCCGATTCAGGGGACGCGGGTTCGTGCCCCGGTCCGGGAGGATCCCACGTGCCGCGGAGCGGCTGGGCCCGTGAGCCATGGCCGCTGAGCCTGCGCATCCGGAGCCTGTGCTCTGCACCGGGAGAGGCCGCAGCAGTGAGAGGCCCGCGTACCGCCAAAAAAAAAGTAAAAAAAAGAAACGACACAAGAGGGAGATGGGGCACTTGCTGAGAGGGGACCTTAAATGAGGTTAGTGCACCATTTTATAGACAAATAATATTAGTTTTACTTTAATCTAAAAAGTAATGCATGTCCCATGTTCATTTTGATGTTGTTCAATTAAATGCTATTTAACATTGTTAGATGGCAACGTTACCCAATTTGATCTACACATTCAAAGCAATCCTTGACAAAATACCAGCTGGCTCTTTGCAGAAATTACAAGTTTGCCCTAAAATTTATATGGAAGTGCAAGAGAGCCAGAATAGCCAAGACAATTTTGAAATGGAAGTACAAAATTGGAGGTCTCCCATTCCTGATTTCAAAACTTACTACAGAACTACAGTAGTCAAGACAGTCTAGTATTGGCATAAAGACAGACTTATAGATCAATGGAATAGAATTGAGAGCTCAGAAATAAACCCATACATTTGTGGTCAACTGGCTTTCAGTAAGAGCGCCAAAACTATACAATGGTGGAAAGAATAGTCTTTTCAAGAAATGGTGCTAAGACAACTGGATACCCATACGCAAAAGGATGAATTTGGACCCTTGCTATATATCAACATACAAAAATTAACTCAAAATGGGTCAAAAATCTACATGAAAGAGCTGACACTACAAAACTCTTAGACGAGGACATAGGCATAAATCTTGTGACATTCGATTAGACAGTGGTTCCTTAGCTATCACACCAAAACCATAAACAACAAAAGATACAAAAATAGGTACATTGGACATCACCAAAATTAAAAACTTTTGCTTCAAAGAACACCATCAAGAAATAGAAAAGACAACCCACAGAATGGGAGGAACTATTTGCAAATCACATATCTATTAAATGAATTAGATGCAGAATATATAAGGAGAAACTATAACTCAATAATAAAAAGACAACCCAATTAAAAATGGACAAAGGATTTGAATAGACATTTTTTAAAAATATATGTACAAATAGCCAATAAGCACATAAAAAGATGCTCAACAGGCTCCCCTGGTGGCACAGTGGTTGAGAGTCAGCCTGCCGATGCAGGGGATGAGGGTTCGTGCCCCCGTCCGGAAGGATCCCACATGCTGCGGAGCGGCTGGGCCCATGAGCCATGGCTGCTGGGCCTGCGCGTCTGGAGCCTGTGCTCCACAGTGGGAGAGGCCACGGCAGTGAGAGGCCCACGTACCGAAAAAAAAAAAAAGATGCTCAACATTCTTAGCCATTAGAGAAATGCAAATCAAAACCACAATGAGATATCAACTTCACACCCACTAGGATGGAAATAATTAAGAAGACAGATAATAGCAAGTATTGGCAAGGATGTGGAGAAACTGGAAACTTTATACACTGCTGGTGGGAATGCAAAATGGTGCAGCAGCTTTAGAACACAATCTGTCAGTTACTCAAACAGTTAAGCATACAGTTACTGTGTGATCCAGCAATTCCACTCGTAGCTACATACCCAAGAGACTTGAAAATATATGTCCCCCCAAAGACGTGTACACAAATGTTCACAGCAGCATTATTCACAATAGCCAAAAAGGGGAAGCAACCCAAATTTCCATCAACTGGTGAATGAATAAATAAATAAATGTGGTATGTCCATACGATGGAATATTATCTGGAGATAAAAAGAAATGAAGTACTGATCCATGCTACAGTATAGACGAACCTTGAAAATATTGTGCTAAATAAAAGAAGCCAGGGGCTTCCCTGGTGGCGCAGTGGTTGAGAGTCCGCCTGCCGATGCAGGGGACACGGGTTCGTGCCCCGGTCCGGGAAGATCCCACATGGCGCGGAGCGGCTGGGCCCGTGAGCCATGGCCGCTGAGCCTGCGCGTCCGGAGCCCGTGCTCCGCAACGGGAGAGGCCACAGCAGTGAGAGGCCCGCGTAACGCCAAAAAAAAAAAAAAAAAAGAAGCCAAACACAAAAAGCGACACTTTGTATAACCCTATTTACATGAAATGTCCAGAATAGGCAAATCCATAGACACAGAAGGTAGATTAGTGGTTTCCTAAAGTGGAGGAGAAGGGGATTAGGAGGAAGTGGGGAGTACAGGGTTTCTTTTTTGGAAGTGATGTAATTGTTCTAAAATTGATTGTGGTAACGGTTGCTCAACTCTGTAAATAAACCAAAAACCGTTGAATTGTACACTTTAAATTGACGAGTTGTATGATATGTGAATTATATTTTTACTAAAGCTGTTATAATAAAAAATGATACATGTCCAATATAGAAACATGAGAAAATTCAGGAAAGCAAAAAAGAAGAAAAAGAAACTCCATTCACATTAAAAAAATTTTTTTTTCTGTTTCCCAGTTGTCCTCGGGATTGGTTAAGTCAAAAATGCCTATCCTGAAATATAAGACCTCTCATGATTCGTTCCGTTTACTGCTTGAACGTCATCTTTCATCATTCCCACATTGGCACCATATGTTTCAACCGTAACGAATTGTTTTTCTCCAAACATTCCATGCTCCCTTGCAAGTCCCTGCACTTGCACACGTCATTCTCATTGCCTGTCACTGTTGGTCCCTCCCTCCTTCATTTGGCCAATTGTATTCATCCATCAGGTTTCGGCTTAGACATCACCTCTTCCAGAAAGCTTTCCCTGACCCCAGGGATTGGGTGTACCTCCTTGGTGTCTAACAGTTCTCTGTGCTTATTTCTATCAAATCATTCACCCCATGTAGATTTTTTAAATTAAAGTTAAATTATGAACAAAGCTTCCAAGATCTCTGGGGCAATATAAAAATGTCTAATAGTCATGTCACTAAAGGTCCAGAGGGAACAGAAAAAGAAATTGGTGCAGTAATTTTTGAATAAATAATTACTGAAAACTTCCCAAAATTTGATCAAAGACATATATTTACACATTCAAGAACTCAGTGAACTCCAAACTGTATAAACATAATCACTCCTAGACAGTTAATAGTACTGCTGAACACTAAAGATAAAGAAAAATTCTGCAAGAAGATAGAGCAAAATGAAACATAATATATATAAAACAAGAATTTGAATACTGTGGATTTCTCAGCAGAAACCACAGAGGGCAGAAGAGAAAGGAATAATGTCTTTAAATCGCTTAAAGGGAAGAACTGCCAAACCTGAATTCTATATCCAGCAAAAATATTCTTCAGGAATGAAAGCAAAATAAAGATATTCTCAGATGAAGAAAAGCTAAGAGAATTCATCAACAGATCTAAAAGAAATGCTAATGGGAGTTCTTCAGGGTGAATATAAATGATACCAAAGAGAATCTTGGAACTTCAGAAATAAAGACGCAAAACAGAAATAGTAAGTATAAAATACTATTTTCCTCCCCTTAAGTTCTTTAAAATATGTAGGACTGTTGAAAGAAAAAATTATAACATTGTCTGGAGGAATTTTAATCTATTCAGATATAATACCTATGAAACTTTAAAAGATTAGAAGGGGATGGTAAAGTGGTTATAAGGCTCCACTTCTTAAAAATTTATTTTTAGTAAAATTCAGTTGAGTTTTGAGAAATGCATACAGTCGTGTAACCAACGAGACAACTAAGATACACAGTAGTTCCAAAATTATGAACCTAATCATTACTCCCCAAACGTTCCTCTGGTCACTTTGTATTTCTTTCCTCTCTCCCCTCCCCACCTCCCCAGGCAACCAATGAGACGTTTTATGTCACTACAGAGTAGTTCACATTTTCGAGGTTTTATGTGAACGAAACCAGGCAGGATGCACCCTTTTTGTTCTGCCTTCTTTCAGCCAGCATAATTATTTTGAGAGTCATTTATGTTGTTATCAAATAATACATATTGATACGTATTAGTGCACTGGATTCTTTTGGGAAGACAAAGTCTACTGACACATTATATGTGTGCATACGTACATATACGCATGCGTATGTAAGTTAGAGAGGTAAAGATTCTGAGAGAAACATTTGGTATTTGTACAGTTCTTGGTATAATATTATGGATACATAGCTGGTACAGATGTAGGGAAGATGTTACCACTTTCTGGGGGACAGCATATTTTTATGGAAAAGTTCAAGGTTTAGGAGTCGAATAGACATCATTATCTGATTAATACTCATTATATGATTACCGACTAACAACCTTGAGTTGTTACTTATTTGTTATTTATCCTCTCTGATATGTGTGATAAATGTTATTTATCCTCTCTGTTCCTTCATTTCCTTATTTTTGGAAAACAGAGATAATAACAACACTTCATATGGTGGTCATGTGAATTAAAATGAGATTACATATATAAAGCACTGAGCATGGAGTCTGACACATAGCAGACAATCAAAAACGTGTTAGTTCTTTTTCTTTTCTACCTTTTTTTTTTTACATCTTTATTGGAGTATAATTGCTTCACGATGTTGTGTTAGTTTCTGCTGTATAACAAAGTGAATCAGCTATACATATACATATATCCCCATATCCCCTCCCTCTAGAGCCTCGCTCCCACCTTCCCTATCCCACCCCTCTAGGTGGTCACAAAGCACCGAGCTGATCTCCCTGTGCTATGCGGCCGCTTCCCACTAGCTATCGGTTTTACATTCGGTAGTGTATATATGTCCATGCCACTCTCTCACTTCGTCCCAGCTTACCCTTCCCCTTCCCCGTGCCCTCAAGTTCATTCTCTACGTCTGTGTCTTTATTCTTATTTGGGGAGAAAATTTCTCATCCTTAAAAAGTGGCAGAGCGTTTGAGCTTAATCATAATATCATAGTGCCATCTGGTGACCATATAGAACTATTACATTATCTGTATCAGAGACTTCATTTCTGAAAAAGTTCTACCACATCTAAATGCCTGTCTTTAAGATGTCATCTCTAGTATGTTCTGGCTTAGTATTGCAGGGACAGGGAATGAGGACTGTGCTTGAGGTCAGTTCTGCTGGGCTTGGAGATGCCTCCCCTGTCTGGGCATCCTGTCCTGTCAGGAGGAAGAGCTCAAGGAAAAAGGAGAGGAGTTTCCCTCCTAGCCTAACCCTAAAATGGGCAGATGACAAATTAAGTGTGGAAGCAAGTGAATGAAGTCTTCACATCCGTTCTGCTCTCAGGGATATGGTGGGAGGGAGGATGGTATTGTCTCCTGTTGGAAGGCCTGCCCTTGAACGATCTGGCCACTGTAGCTTTGGCCTTGAGTCCAATCTCAGAGGGGTTTCAAAATCATGTAACCCCTGATATCACACAAATACCCCTAAATATGGACTAGAAAAGGACCCCCTCTCCATTCTACCAGCCCCTCCCCCACCTGGATGAATACAGCCAAGGGCTCTGCATCCATCAGACTTAAGCCTGGGCTCCGGTTGCAGGAAGTACCCCTCCTCCCACCCCCACCTCTAACCGCTCGCAAAGGAGTCTCAGCAGACAGCCACTCTTGCCATCTCTCCTGTGCCACCAAATCAAGTCAAGACTGGTCAATTTATTAAACGTGAACTTTATTGTGGTTTGGATTATGTAAGGCAGTGTGGTGAAGGCACTGCAGAAGTTAGACTGAAAAACATGGTAGGGAAAGGAGCGAGCTAAGAAAACTACAAAATTTTTTAAATGATCGCGTGCTGGACTAGACTAAGTATACTACAACTATGTCATTTTATTTATCATTGCAGAAGCGTTGAAATATTCTAGGAGGTGGAGCTTGGGGGATGGGGAAAGGCTTCATGGAGGAGGTGGCATTTATGCTGGGCCTTGAAGGAGGGGTAGAATGTTGATAGAGGAGATGGAGGGAAGAACATTTCAGAATGACTGACTCTAGAGAAAATTCTATAGAAGGACTGAAAAAACAAGAGGGCAAACAAACACCCCCAGGGAGTGAACGCTCCCAACTGGGAGAAAAGCCTGAGGGGTCTCAAGCCCCCCAGATGGGGTCTTCAGTACCAATGATATTAGGAGGCACAGGACAACGGGCTTGTTTGTAAACCTAGCAGCAGCAGGAGGTCACATTTGCAGTCAGGGGCCCCAAACTGGCGAGACTATGCCTGGATGGAGTCTCTCGTCCTTTTATCCTGCGTGGTCCTTATTCATTCTTCCTCTTGCCCGCTGACTGCCTGAACGGTAGTTCGTGCGCGCCCACGTGCGCGTGTGTGAGTGTAGGTGTGTGTGGATGCGTGGGGGACCGAGGCTTTGTCTCCCACTGCAGCTTCTTCCACTTTTCCCTCTTGTGGCACACAGCTGGCTTCCACGGAGCTGGAGCTCGGGCCCTTCCCACTGTCTGAGCCTCACGGAACTCCAGCTCTTGATTAAGCACCTAGGAAGCTTCCTCAACATGAAGGTAAAACCTACCGTGGGGGGTGACTTGGGTCAGGGCAGGACTACACTTTCCAGAGGTGGTGGTTGGTGGTGGTGGTGATGGCGGTGCCGGCGGTAAGGGCTGGGGATGTATAAACAGGCTGTGGCTGCTGGGTAAAAGGCTGCTGGGACACCTGTAGTGTTCAGTCAGGAGCTGGGATGTCAGGCTAGACCTGCTTGGCCTTGATCACCCCTCCGCCTTCCTCAACATGCCCTACAGGGGAGACATTTTGGGCACCTGAAAACAGCTAAGACATCGGTAGGGTATCCAGGCTGTTGTCGTTGTCCTGCATGAATCTCACCCCCGGAAGCCCCAGAGATCTTTCCTTGGCCAACATCTGTCTGATCTTCAGATAGGACTGTCACCTCCCCCTGTCCAGCTGCTGGAGGTATATAGGTTATGTAGCTACTTACGCTACTCGGATGGGGAGGTATGGGGAACTTATCAGAAGAAAGGCAAAGTTAATTACTGTGAATTTCTTTCTTTCAAAAGATTATGAATCCTAGATAAGATCTAGCATCTGACAGAAAATAAAAGGATGGGAAAGCTCTGTCAGGATTCCCTGGAGCTGGAGATTTAGAGCTCAGTGAGATCATCACTGGAAATAACCTTGAAGCTGATGTGGCCTTGTTTAACTTTGGCAGTTGGACCACCCTTCTTACGCAGGTACAGGGACTTCAGATCACGGCAGTCACTGGGGTCAGCATCCAGAGTGACCTGCCCCAAGAACTGATCACAGAACTTTCGTCTGTTCCAGACCTGGAGAGACAAGTCAAGAAAGTGAAGATGAGCAACCCTCTGTAACATTGGACTTTGCCGAGTGGCATCTAGAACCTAATGCCGGGCTTTGGAAGGTCTGTTTAAAAACCAAGAGACTGTACTTCCTGATACCTCTCTGGCTAAGGGGAAAGTACCTCAAAGAGGAGAGACGAAAAGCCACCAGTCAGAGTTCAGAATCAACCTTGATCTATGAGATGGCCGCCGAAAGGCAGCTGGTCAGAAGCATCAAGTCAGAAAAACAGCCAAACCACAGTGCTCCATTCCGAGCAGCAGGGCGAGGGTCATGTGAACTGGCATATACTTCCCCACATGGCATTTACAGTACCTGTGTTAACATGCGTATCTGCCAGCATGCGGGCTTCTGCCCACAATGAAAGAACAGAGGAGAGGAGATTTAGGATGGAGGTTCGTAAGGAAGCCAGTGATTGTGCCTGGGGGGAGGTGTCTTCCAGTACAAAACAAACAGACAAAAAACCAGGATAGGGCTTCCCTGGTGGCGCAGTGGTTGAGAGTCCGCCTGCCGATTCAGGGGACGCGGGTTCGTGCCCCGGTCCGGGAGGATCCCACGTGCCGCAGAGCGGCTGGGCCCGTGAGCTGTGGCCGCTGAGCCCGTGCGTCCGGAGCCTGTGTTCCGCAGCGGGAGAGGCCACAACAGTGAGAGGCCCGCGTACCGCAAAAAAAAAAAAAAAAAAAAAAAAAAAACCAAAACAAACAAACAAAACAGGATAAGCCTTGCTCCGTATCCTAGACATCTGTGAGGCACTTGGGATCATCCAGTATCTGGTACTGAATATGAGCCACGTGAGGGTCCCCGTTCACATCCTCACCTGCACTATAATAGGAATGTCAGTGGTCCTTCTGTAGAAAATGGCCTGGGTGTCAAAAATGGCATGAACAGTATTCTTTTGGACAGGCGAACGGACTTCCTCCTTTCCACACTTGATGACCAAATATGGGTTTACAGCTGGAACAAAGTAACATTTATTTTTAACACAGTGATTAAAAGTCCTCTTTCTAGATAGTCAAGACACTATCTCACTAAGTCTATTCTGGGACTTTGGTTCCTCTTTCCCTTTTCTTTTCTATACTTTATATAGGGATATAGAAATGAATATTAGATAGGCCCTTGCCCCAAGACTTTTATATCCCATTTTCTCTTTTTTTAAATTGAAGTACAGTTGATTTACAACATGGTGTTAATTTCTGCTGTACAGCAAAGCGATTCAGTTATATACATTCTTTTTAAAATATTCTTTTCCATTATGGTTTATCACAGGATATTGAATATAGTTCCCTGTGCTATACAGTAGGACCTTGTTGTTTATATATATCCCATTTTCCTACCACGGTTGACAGCCGTTCTGACTTTTCTACACGGAAAACGCCATTGGAGAGAATCATGTGTGACCATCTTTTCTAACCATATATGCAATAAATGAAACTGATTTTGCTTTCCCAGACACCCCTGCAGTTCTTACTTTCATTGGCATACTTCTTCTCCAGGCCCTCGGCACTGTGCACTGTGATCTGGGTGACAACCTTGGGGTAGCCACGAGCCAGATTCCAGCAGGACATCTTGGGCATGTCCAGAGTCAGCTCCCTGGAACATCAAAAAGAAGACACGTCATCCATGACGAATGCCCTTTGATGAGGAGATAGGCTCGCCAAAGCAGACCCTGTTGTTGAAAAACACGAAATGCCAAGTGACCTAGCCCATTCCTCCTCTGACATGGCTTATATTTTATGAGTATGTTTTCCTTTCCCCTTGCTTTAAGGCCCAGCAGATAAAGATCAGAGTAGGCAGGGCTGGGGTGAAAAGGTAGCTTTGGTGACCCAGCACTCAGAACATAATAGAGGAGCAGTGAGGAGTGCCAGCTGTTTAAGAGAAGAAAGAGTCAGCCAGAGAACAGAAGATAAAATATAAGTGGAAAAGCTTAGGCTATAGGCCTGTTCTCCTTAAATGGCAGCTCAAAGTGCTGAAGCTCTGACCTCCGCAGGGAACTTCTCTCAACCCACACCACTTTGAGAAATCTTTCTCCTGCCATCACTGCAGTTAAATCTGACTTGAATAAGATGTCCCTTTGAGTGTCCACCTAGGGGAAGAGGGCCAAGAGGGTTAGGACTGGAGGCAAGGCACGGAATGGGAGTTGGCAGGGCTGGCCGAGGAAACGGCACCTGAGCTGGACAGGCACTTCAGAGAAGATTCTCAAGAGAAACTCGCTGGTGCGGCCATGCTGGAACATAGTTGGGACAAGCACGTAGTTGCCTTTCTTCAGGTACTTGCTCAGAAACACGGTGCGCGTGTCAATATAAGTGGAGGTCCCCGCACGCTCCTGGATGTACAGGTGGTGGAGGCGGAATTTGCGGTTCATCTCCACCTGGAAATGCAAGAGAAGGAGATGCTCCATTGCACTCAAATCATAGTTTTTGCATTTGAAGATCCTAGCTCTTCTACTTTCTATATCCCTCGACCTTTCTTAATTCCCCTAACCCCAAGCCGTCCTAATTTTGACACTGTTTGCCATCATTCTCTCTGCTCCAAAGGCCCATTCTTACCTTGAAGAGCTCAAAGCCGATGATGTAATTGTCGGGTCTTCCCATGCGGCGGTAAGTGCGCAGGTCTTTTTGCTGCAGAGACATGATGACCTTGTGCCCATCCTCGGGCACAGTGAAGATGTACTAAGGGAAAGAGGCCAGCAAGGAGCTTAGTTAGCACTTCTGTTTCAGATGAGCCAGCTCAAATTTCAGGGAAGAAAACTCTACCTTGCGAAGCAGAGACTTGGGTCATGTTCTGGGCTTTGCCATTGACTTGCTAAATGCAGATCCTAATGTTTGCTTCTCCCTATGGCATTCAGCATGTGCTGAGAGAGCCAACTTCATACCTAGGCCTTTGATGCCAAAGGGGGTATGCTTTGTTTTAATAAGTTCTTGGTAGGAGCTTGGGTTTTTAAAAATTGTCCCCTTGTGGGCTTCCCTGGTGGCACAGTGGTTAAGAATCCGCCTGCTAATGCAGGGGACACGGGTTCGAGCCCTGGTCTGGGAAGATCCCACATGCCACGGAGTAACTGGGCCCGTGTGCCACAACTACTGAGCCTGCGCTCTAGAGCCCGCGAGCCACAACTACTGAAGCCCACGTGCCTAGAGCCCGTGCTCCGTAACAAGAGATGCCACCGCAATGAGAAGCCCGCGCACCACAAAGAAGAGTAGCCCCAGCTCGCCGCAACTAGAGAAAGCCCGCACACAGCAACGAAGATCCAACGCAGCCGAAAATAAATAAATTAAATACATAACATTTTTTTAAATCGTATAAACTGTCCCCTTGTTTTTAAAAGCTGTACACAGGAAAATTTGAGAATCAACAAAGACAGAAAGCATCCTTGCTTGACTTAACCTGACACTGCAGCATTCCCCTAGGCTAGCCTCCTAATGCCAGTCCAGATGTGTGACTTGTGGAAGGGGCCGGATCCATTACCTTGGTGAACTGATGCTTTGCTATTACCATTTTAAGGATGCTGCAGTCCTTTTCTAGAGACTTCCCAAACATCATCTGCGGAATCATGGTGCCATTGGGAAGTAAGACTAAAAGGCATCAGATTTCTCTCTCTCTCTCCCCCAACCCTCCCACCAAGAAACAGGAAACAGATGCAGAAACATGCGCTCACGAGGCACCCGTCAGTTCATCCTGCACAGACACTTAAACAGTGATGCCAAAAAGCCCATTTCCCCAGTTTGGTATACGTTCCTGATAGTTAAAGCATTTCCAGGGCTGTAAATGAAGGGGGGTGGCAATAGGAGCTTTCTTTTCTTTAGGGGCAATTAAGGTGGAAGGAATGGAGGAAACTATGAGTTACGTAAATCAGCCCACCAGCTTTAGTATCCTTCGAAGTGGCTGGCCAATGAAGCTCATGGAAAGAAAAGACACACTCGTGTAAGGCTGCAATACAGTCAGAAGTCTTGTCTCCTGTGGTTAGCTCATCAGCACATTTGCAGATGAAACCATCAAGGTTATTATAGGTTCAGGCTTTGGATGTTTGGATTTTTTGCTTTGGGGTGTGCCTGGGCTTGACCTCTAATGTGTCATCTGGAATAGCATTGTAATGGGAGATGGATGGAACGGGGTCATTGACAGGGTAGCGATTCAAATCCTGAGAAGAATGACCTGGTATTCTAGATGAGAAAAGGGAGGCCTAATGATGGGGTTCAGAAGAATCACCTGCGTGAGAAAGAGGACACATATAGTAAATGCGTACCCAAGAGAGCAATTAGGCAGTAAAGAAATGAAAAAGAATTGAGAAAACGTCAGGGAGCAGGTCCTTTCTCTCTAATGTGGGACCATCACAAGGAAGCAGGGAGTGTCAAAGCATACCCAGCAATACGGTCAGGAGAGAGGCAGCCAGAGGAGGTGGCTTGGATTTGATAATGTCACCAAGTCACGTCTCTACAAAGAGACACAGTCTGCTTTACAGGCATCTGAGGCAATCCCTATGCATCTTGGTTGATGAATATTACACAATAGCTGCAAATGGGAGAACTGATGTCAAAGAAGTACTCCAAGGTGAGACCTGGCTTCCTATTGCCTTGATAACTTGAAGGCAAAGAAAAAGAATTTGATTTAAACCTGGGGATTCTGCAGGAAGGTATCACGGTTGTTATAGCAGCCTCCTGAACGGTTCATCAGCGGATCATCATCCACAGTCCAGCATCCCACCACCGATTCCAGCTCCTTGCGGCCAAAAATAGGGTTGTTCACATTGCGGCAGACATTCAGTTCATGGAAGTTGCGGCAAAAGTCCTCCAGGCTCATCCTGAATGGAAGGAAAGAAATGAAGATGACACTTAATACCCACCCCTGCGGTTCCGTGTGGAAGCCCCAATTCCCTTTAGCACAGAAAACCTCTACGCACCAAAACTCTCCATCATCAGACATAACAAGCCCCAGGTTCTTGCGATCTGCTGCAGTCAGCTGCTGCCACTCTTCAGAACTAAAGGCAAATGAACAAAGGGATAAGCCATTATGTTTGCCATTGACTTCCTACAGTAAGCAGGCTGCCAAAGGAACAGAATACATGAGGACTGGGACAGCTCTGTCTCACCACCAGCTAAGTCACAGGCCCCATGTCCGAGAAGGACCCACAGATGTCACTAAGTATTGACAGCCCACTAGCAGTCTGGAGGGATGGGATCGGGAGAACGTATAGGGCTTTGGGGATGCAGGAATCAAAGTGGAAAGCCACTCACATCTCACTCCAGGGCCCACTCCATTCTTGTCTTCCCAAGGGGTTCCTCAGACGAATCATGTACAGCTTCTCCGTACTGAAGACCTCCACGAGTCTTTCTCCAAGACGAATCTTGCGAATATCAGTCATGGTGTACGTATGGCCCTTCAGTAGACCCCAATCAGTTTCAACTTCTTGTTCCTCCTGATTGGGAAACTGAGAGCAAAGAGAGATACATAAGGGCACAAGGACTGGGAGATCCAAGGCTTGGTTCTTCCTCTTCTTTGATTGGTTTACCCGAGTATGGCTGGAATTAGTTCTCTTATGCAAATAGAAATTTGATCCTGCCACCTAACTTGACACAAAGCAAGCCAAGGAAAGGAAATAAAGAATTTAATATAACAACTCAAACAATTCAAATGACCCACGGTAGTACGTTGATATGAAGAGCATTGAAATTTGTCGTTGGGGTTGGTTAATTCTCTGAGCAAACAGCTATAACCGCCACACCCAGGAGCAGAGGCACGAGGAATAATTTAGCAGAGACTATTTACATCTGCTCGGATGCGCATCGGCCTCCAGCGGGATGACTGGTACAAAAGGAAAATAGGTTAAAGCTCCTTAGCCTCTGCGCCAGGGCTCAGTGCCTATTGTTAGCTTTCTGAGTTTCATAATGACTTGTCCTGGATCTCCAGGGTGAGGGTGATGTTCTCCACTAAATGCCACGGTCTCCTCTGCCAGAAGTGAGCGAAGAGTGGTTTTGGTGAGTACAAACCTCAATGGAGCAACAGATCAGACCTCCTTTGGTAAATGTTTTGTACAGTTCTCCAAACAGCTTGTACTTCTCCTCAACGAGCTCAGTGTATCTTCCCTTCTGCATGTCAACAGTTTCAGCCAATGTGCCAGTGAAGTCCACGATGATATCAGTAGTGGTCAGACCATCGAGGGCTTCATAACAGCCAAGCAGCCTGGGGGCAAATATGCAAAGTTATCTTTGTAAAAGTGTTTTTCCAGGTCAAGGACATCTTGTCCCCCCAAGTTAAAACAGTCCTTGCCCAGCCAGCCTTTACCGGCTAGCTTTCCTCTAGGTACAAAATGAGAGATACTTTGAGAATATAGCCACATTTCTAGGTTTAGGCTATGTTATCTAGGACGGTCCATGCAGAAACTTCTTTCTACAGGTAAATATTAGACAAGGAGAAAATCTGCGGCCATAATGCCATGTGATCTGTAGATCAGCAGCAGGAAGAGGGCACCTGGGAGCAGTAAGGGCTTAACGGAAACTGGAACAGCTGATTTCTTTCTCATCTGGAATCAGGGAGGGCCATTCCCAGGTCCAAAGCAATGCCTTGGATCTGATTGATATCCTACCCAATTTAAAGCCCAAGGCTAAGCTGGGAGAGCATGAGTTCCCAAGGACGAATGTGACCTTCCTTTCCTTGTGTAGCCTGACCACTGACTAGCCAGCCCCCCTCCTTACTTGGCATAAGCTTTTTCCAACAGAGCATTCCAAAACTCATTCATGGAGGTGGAGAAGGAGAAAACGAGATCTCCATTGATGGTGGGCAGCAAGTCATCAATCACCACCTCGGTCCATTCTCCAAAATGCCAGAAACGGAAGCGAAATATCCCAGCATATTTATCTAGTTTTCGAGGGTCCCATTCCTGTTCCTTATGGTTGGGAATTGTCTGGAAATATAAGGACATTCAATCAACTGTTATTCACCAGACCATATCCAAATATTGAGATTACAATTGACTTCTGACAAATCCCATGTGGCAACAGGAAGCACACCAAATACATTTGGTTTGGGTCTAGGTAGGAAGTCCCTGGTAGGGCATTTTTTCCTGCAATTTTTGCTCCCCCAGTTCAGTTTTGCTGAGGATAGTATTACCATGCTTGCCCTGAATACACACAGGGTGACTGGGGGCAGCAAGTTATGGGTTAAATTATTTACCACAGTTAATCTACAAACTCGATCATGAGAGACTGTCGACACAAACGTATTCGTGGTTGCATATTTAACCACATAAACAAAGGCATTTTAAAAAGCAAAATCAATCAAAACACAAGGTCCCCTGTGGTTTCAGTTTTTAAAGGTCCATCCTAGAGAGTTCGTGCAGATTCTATAGACTATAGATTTTATTCACACCTTGAATAAAAATATATTTGGGAAAGTCTCCTTTTTAAATACAACTACACATTCATCTTCGAAAATTGTTATTTTCTGAAGAAAATGCTCTAATTTTTCCCAGGTCAACACTTCATTGCCTTGAACTCTGCCTAAATGCCAAAGGAATTTTTGTACTCTTATAATTTATTAGAACCTTTTCAAGGATCTAGTTCCACCTTTCTCACCTTTTCTTTTGTTCACATCTGTCAGTGACTTCCTGGCCCCCAGTGGCTTTTTACCCCAGTAGGTACTGAGAATGCAAGTATGCAGAGCTACTGAGTCAAAGTACTGCAAGTGACAAAAGATCACCTAATATGTGCGACAAAGCAAATAGAGTAAAATGTTAACGGTAGAATCTAGGTGAGTAAATGGGTGTTAACTGTAAAATTCTTTCAACTTTCTGTATTTGTGAACATTCTCATAATAAAATTGAGGGAAATCGCCTTCAATCATTAATACTTCTGACTTCAGGGATTAAACAATCTGAGACAGTTACGAGCTGACTTTTCCTAAAGTTACTAAAGAAGACAAGAAGGTGGAAACCGAGTGAGGTCGGTACCTTTGTCCAGTGAGACTCCTGAACAGCCAAACAGGAAAATGCAGAGACCATTGGCTTGTGCCCCAGTCTCCCTTGGGTCAGCTGGTGGTTGCTGATATTGCCCACAATCAGGCGGGGGTCATCGCAGATGTCCTGTGGATACAACAGTTCGTTCTAAGAGCCTGGGAAGTGTTCCCCACGGGTCAGTGTGAGCTCAGCTAGGCAGGACAGACTTCACAGATGAGGTAAGGTGGAAAAATTACCAGGAATTCCACAGGTAGGAGAAAGGCAAGGTTGGGGGGTTGTGGAAACAAACACAAAGCAGTAGCTCATCAAGACACAGGAAAAAGGGTCATGTGGGAAGGTGGCAGGAGAAATGGAAGAAGAGGATGCGACTGAGACAGGATGAGACGTGCTGGTGGGAGCCCTCAGACATAGCTATCATTGAGGTTTAGAGAGTTTTCACTGCAGCAGTGAGTTGGTAAAGAGAGAACGAGGGATTAGCACATTACATTCTGATCCTATTTGTCAGGATGAGATTTTCTGAAGCGCCTGTGCTCAGATGGGTGATTGCACTTAAAAGACAAGGCCTGATAGAGGTGGACATTAATGCTTCTCCCTCTCCAGAAAAATGAGTTAGGAGACCTTATACGTGAAGCCCTTTCCTAACACAAAGCAGAGGCAACAGCGGTGTCCGTGCAGCAAGATTTCCCCACATCTTTGGATGAATACAGATGGCAGCAGCACGAATAGCAGGTGGTAATAGACCGCATCTAGGAGCACTTCAACAGACACTCTTTTCCCACAGGGGATGTTCAGAACCTGGACAGAATGGGGCAAGTATTTGTTTGAGGCGTATGTGTGTGTCTTTCCCCAACATATCATTAGCTGTGCCATTCCCACTGCAAGTAGGAAAATGAGGCCCAAATAATACAATTCCAGCACAATGTAATGGAGGAATTTTCAAAGTATAATCAGTGCCTAAAGGAAGGATCCCCAAAATTTCCCTGGTGGTAGACAAAATAATTTGAATAGTGGTGGTAATGTTCACGCCGAAGCCTTAAGAATGACTAGAGTTAGCAGTTGGACAAGGGAGAGGGATGGAGGCATAAGGAGTAGAGAGACAGTCATGGACAGAGGTATAGTCACATACATGACACCATATAATTGAAGACACGTTTGCGTGACTCAGAGTATCAGCCCTTGCAGAGTTCAAAGGCAGGAAATACCAATGAAGTCTTGGGTAGATGGAGAGAGCTTCATGGAGGAGGCCGTTGGCCAGTACCTTGACATTTTTCTTACCCAGCAGAAATAAATCCTAGTCTCAAATGGAAAGAAAATCTAGACATATATCCTTTAAAAATTATTAAATAGAGACAGCTATATTTTTCTGGTTCTCAAACCTCTTTTTTTTAATGGACATAATTCTCCTTGATGAAGGGTCTGGTCTACAGAATGAAACATTCCATATATTCTTTAAAAGCCAAAATAACTCTGGAAAGGAATAGGCATTCTGGGCAAGGACACGTCCAAACTGAAGATTAATTGGTCATTCCTTTGCCAAAAGGAGAGTTAGGTGGGTTGTCATCAGCTTTGGTTTTCTGGTCTTTTTTTTTTTTTTAGATGCATGTCTGGTGTCTCATTACTTTTTTGTCTTAGTAGAAGGCTTCTATCTTACTAAATTTTTTCATGCGTTGGGAGCTGCCTGTGTTTTCACTTATTGAACATAAAGCAGGTGTGTTGGGTGGATTCAGTCCTGATATCCTTTCTCTTCTGATTGTTTCTTTGCCCTTTCTAAGATGAGACGAAATACAGTTTTTCCTTTCTGAGTCAGGCGTTACCATTTTATTTGTAGCAAGATGTAAAGTTATACAGTGATTTCTGGGACTTAGATGATGCATATAATAGTTTCCAAGCATGAAAAAACAATAAAGTGAACATCGATATGTGGAAAAGTGTGTTTTTAGATTATTAAGGCAAATTATTTGCTGGTTTTATGTAGAGTTATTAGTGGTTGGGGTGACATTAAAGTGTCTTGATTTTCCACAAGGCTTTAATTCACAGCAGGGATCTAGGCTCAGCAAACACTTTTGGCGTGTCAACTTCTATTTAAGACCTAAAGGATCATGTAAATAAGCAAAAAGACATGGAAACAGAACTCAAATTGAGGAACTGGATGATTATTCTCCTGTCGACTAATGTGAATGTGATTTATATTTATATATATATATATATATATATATATATATATATATATATATATATAGTGTGTGTGTGTGTGTGTGCGTGTGTGTGTGTGTGTAAAGCTGTGTGTAATCATGGGAGAATATACATTTGGGCAAAAAATCCACCTTATTTTCCATTTCCTCTCATAAACTGGCCCATGCCCCAGTTTTACTTCACCACTCTTCATACATGATGGATGGCTACTTAACAATGTGTTTTTAAAAATGAGTTAACAGTCCATAGACTGTCAAACCTGGAAGGAATTTAGAGACAATTTAGTCAACCTGTTTATTTTACAAATGAGGAAACAGGCTCAGAGAAGGGCAGTAACTTGCCTCTCCTGTCATTTAGCTAGTTAGTAGACCTAGGACTAAAGTTTTAGGTTCTTCAGTTAGAGAAGGAACCTCTAGACATCAGCTGGTTCATCCTTTTGCCTTTAAGTTGATCAATGGTCACCATGCAAAGGATAGTACTGTGAAGCTCTTCAGGGGTGGAGATGCAATTCATTGTCTCAGTCATCCATCCCAGTGTTTTATGTCTCTTTGCTTAATGCTCACCTAAAAGCTCTCCATCATTCTGGAAGACTGGCTTAACTCATGTCTTAGCTTTTGGTTCTAGGCTAGATATCACCAATGTGCTTTAATCTCCTCAGTTTCATCCACTAAGTATGAATCAAACTCTTAGGTATGTCAGCACCGTGATGTGTAGCATGGGAGAACATTTTTATTAAGCCACATTTTTTTTTTTTACCTCTTTAAGGAAGTGAAAGACTAGAAATAGCTAAGGAGGTAGAAAGGGTAAAGGGTAATGAGCCAATGCAAATCTAACAGCCAAATGGACTTTTTGGTGACAAATTTGAAAACAATGAAATGGATATTTATTGAATTTTCCCCTAGATTTAGACAACTGGCTATAATTCCTGCGGGGGTAAGGAAGCAAGGCTGGAGACATTTTCCTGTAAGTCAAAGCTGGGATGCAGAGTGCAGATGGGACATTTCAGCCCAAGCTCTGCTGAAATGGTAGGGAGTGGAGCTGGAGGAGAGGTCACAGCTCACATAGTCACATATTTGGGTGGCTTGAGAGGTAGGGAAGATTGCTGAACCTCTAATGGTTCCCAGCTGTGTTGGCCTAGTCAACGTGATCCTTGAACTGGGCTGTTTGTCAAGGCAAAATAATTTCTTAGGGGGAAAATACGCAACTAGGAAGTCAAGCACCAAGAGTAAATCCAGGAATGGTCTCTGCAGACCCCTATCCCTGAGCCAAAGCCTTCTACTGATACAAGCAAAGCAGCACCTCTAGGAAGTATGTTCTCTTAGCTGAGCATTGAGAGATCCTCCTATCGTCCTTACCTCATCTCCTTTCCCAGAGACCTCTGGGTGGGGGGAGGGAGGCATACAGTTATAAGCCTTGGAGCCCCACGCACGTCACTCTATGTGGCTCTCTTCGCACCTACCACATCCACATATTTAGCAATTTTTTTTTTTACACAGGTGAAATTTGCTGACAATAAACATTGAGGTCCAGGGTAAACCTCAAGAACCACAGTAAAATGAAAGGCTGCCTAGAAAACCAGCAGCCGGAAGAGTGGAGGCATTTCAAAAGTGCTATGGGCAGTCTAGCAGTCCCATGGGGATGAGGACAGTGTGGACACTTACAAGTGAGGCCGGCCCTGCAGTAGGTACATTAGGACTAAGTCCAAGGCTCTAAGTCGTCCCAGAAGGCCCAGGGCTGCCATCCAGGGCCTGAGGGCTTTATCAGCTAGTCCAAGCAACCATTATCTTACCCTTAGAAAACTGTACCATCTCCAGACACGGCATTTATAGGTGGACCTCGGCTCAGGGACCAATGTTGAACCACCTGCACAAGGAGTCAACTTTACTTGCTGGGGAGTTTTGCTTCTGCATGACGATCTTGTCATTGGTAAAACATTCTCTTCCTTCCTAACCCCTCCAAGGGAAACTCAATATGGAACCATAGAATAATATCTTAAGCCCAACTTCCACTTCCAAACTGGACAAGCAAGTCACTACAGAATTATCTTCTTCTTTAAACCTTCAGACTTCTGCAAGGAGACTCCAGGTGTAAATCCCAAACTGCTTTATTGGGAAAAATTTATATATCCGTGCAATGGAATACAGTTCAGTGATAAAAAGAAACATACATGCTGAAACATGGATGATCCTTGAAAATCATGCTAATCTAAAGAAGCCAGTTACTTTTATGATTCCATTTTAAGTGAAACGTCCAGAATAAGCAAATCTAGACAGAAACCGAAAGTACATTACTGGTTGCCTGCGACTGGGGGGAGGAGGGGTTTACTCCCTGCAAATGTGCACAAGGGATTGTATTGGGATGGTGCAACTGGTCTAAAACTGGATTGTGGTGATGTTTGCACAACTCTGTAAATTTATTTTAAAAAATCATTGCTTAGTATACTTAAAGCAGCTGAATTTTATGGTGTATAAATTGTACTTTGATAAAGCTGCTAGCGTTTTTTAAATTCGGAATCTAAAATAAATAGGACAGATGGCGAGAGTATTGGCCTATTCAACTCTTTTCGATTGTGTCAACAGAGAAAAACACTTAGGACCATTCACGTGGAGGCACATGATCTCTGGGAAGAAAAAGAAATTCATGAAGAGTCTAGGCCAAAACTACTCTACACAGGTGTCCCATTCAGCTGGGTGTTGGAAATTTCTATTAGCACAAAGAGAGAAATATTTCCTCATTTAACGGGGTCCCTCATATGCAATCTCTCTCTGCTTCTAATGTCCCCTCTCAACCGATCCCTCCCATTCCTCCCACCTTTGCTTTAATCCAGAACGTCATCGGCCTCTTCTCACCCAAGGTAGTGAAAAGACCTGGGCAAGGGCCATGGTAGTGGAGGCTGAACTCAGAACTTGACCAGGAGAGCTGCCAGATCTTGTGCAGGTGCCCTGGCTTCCTCCACAGCCAGCTGTGCAATCCCCAAAAGGCCTTGCTCCATTTTAGCAGGAGAATAGCTGTGTCTGACTCGAAGACACCATTGTAGCTGGGTACGACTCAGTCAGGAAAAAAGCCAGAGGCGGGTGGCGGGGAGAGTCGCTGGAGAAGAGATTTTCTGTGGGAATTCGGTGGCTAGATTTCAGCCTAAAAATCCTACCTGCCGCCTTAGGATCACACTGTAACTCAGGGGAACTCAGCTCTTAGAATCTGCTAAGACTTTATATGTTGAAGGTCCAGGAGGACAGGAAAGCCCAGGAGGACAGGTATCAGGCAATATAGCTGTGTACCCAGGAAGCTAGGCCAGTAGCTGGGGTCATTGGACCAATGGAGGTGTTAAGGGGAAGGATCTTCCTCTGAAAGGTATGGGCAGGTGAAGTGGCACCGAACAATTGCAAAACACTCTCATAATCCCTGCCTATCTAAAGTGGCTCCTTAGGGTGCAGCAGGGAAGTGGCAAGTGGGAAGAGGGGAGCTCAATCCTGCCCTAGGATGGTGGCGCTGGACTGCATTTGGCTGGTTTGATTAGCAGTGGTGTTTACAGACGTGGAGGCTTCGCAACCCAGCAGGGAAAGAGACAGAAAATATCTGGTTAATCGTGTTTCTTCCATTTTAGAGACTTCAGAAGCTAACCCTGTTTGAGTACGAGGCGAGGTGGCATGCCAAGGGACAAGATGTCTGTAAGCTTCCCTGTAGATGAGGATCTCAACCTTGCCAATGAGGCAGGTGAGTCCAACGACCCATCTGGTCTTCCTGAGCCAATTTAGAGAGGCCGTCTCTTGGCTTTCCTGATGGGAGGCCAGAGAACTTGGACGTGGTTCTTGCCCCTAGGCTTGGCCTCCACTCTGGCTGGAGAGGAATCTCCAGCTTTTAGAAGAGACTCAGATGGTGGTCCGGAACCTTGTTTTTCCCCCTACTCCCCACAAGAGTCCCCCGCCCCAACTGCTCCAATCCGCCATGATCTCCTTTTCTTCAAAACCCTCTATGATTTACTGGCTATATGCCTGAAAATAGCATTTCCTCTGTGTAGCAGTAATTTCTTATTTAACTCTTCGATAGCTCAATATACATCTCGTCAGCTGGAATGGGAATCCCTCGCCCCAGGCCTCGTCTGTATCTTGCACAGAGGCTGGCATAGAGTAAGCGCTCGATGAATGCTTCTCAACTGACTCTCTCTTTGGGCCTAATTAAGACCAAGCTCAGAGTATGCTCTCAAAAGGGAGAGTCTGGATCAATTAATGGGTGTACAGCATCAACACAGTGAGGGGGAATGTGAGAACTTACTGGAGGGAAGCTACCTATTTTACCAAAAGAGACACGAGCAAATCTATCTCCCTGACATGGCTGCATGGTAGAGTAAAAACTAATACAGGCTTTGGAGTCAAACCTGGATTCAAATCCCAGCTTGTTAGTAGTCTGACCCTGGGAAAATTCTTACCTTCCCTCTGAGACACAGTTTCCTCATCAATAAAATGAACATAGTATCTACCCTTATTTTTCACACCAGGATAAAAGAATTACATCAAAGTGGTTTTTAAAGATACCTACCTTACTAAGCTATAGCAAATTAGGATGAAATGAAAAAATGTATAGAAAACTCCAAACACAGTATCTGGGCCCATAGTAGGCATGCCCTAAATGCTTATGCCTTGTTCCACCCCATTCACTCTCTCTTTCTGACACTCCCTCACCTTGGAAGGGGTATCGCTTGCCTCAGAGGCAAGATGGATTATTGCAGTGGTTACTAAGTTTCTTTCCTTCCCTGCTAATTCACCTAGGACTCAATCCACAGAATTTGGAAGATGAAGGCAAAGGACAAAGGACTGAGCCAAGATGGGGGAGGGAGGATGCGTCTAAAGACGGGCCAATACAGGAAGCACTGTTGGCTTGGTTCACATCAGGAGAATGGCTTCATGTTGGCTTGCGATTTTACTGCCCGTCAGATCTCCTGCCACCTCGTCCAGGACCTCACCCCCATCCATTATTCCTTCTTTCTTCTGGGTCTTTAACCTCTCCTTTACTATTTCCTCCTTAGCCTATAAATATGTTCAAGTCTGTCCTATTTGTAAAAGACACCCTCCCCCAGAAAACCTCCCTCGATTCCCTGCCTTCTTTTCAGCTACTTCTGCCCTATCGATCTCCTTTCTTTCATAGCCAACCATCAACAAAGAGTGGTGGCTGGCCCTCATTATCACCATCCATTCATAAGAGTGGCTCCCAAACAGCACATTTCTATTTTCTCCATGCATTTGTTTTCCAGATTTGTATTGCAGGTCAGTGATCTACAGGGATGTCAACAGCTGGAGGCACAGAAACTGAGCCGCAGTGTAATCTTCCTTCTGATGGAGAGAACTTCTCCAACTCTTATATTCTCAGCGACTATCATACATTATGGGCAAAAATGGAGACATGTCCTCTGAGTCACACAGAAAACAAGAGCCTTGACGTGACCCATGTATCTTGGCACCCCCTGGTGGCAACCTACATAAACCGAAGTAGCTCTTGTAAGAACTCCCTTCAGGAGTTCAAGCTGTGGAAATTGTTCATTGAAGAAAGCGAACCTTGAGTTGCTGACTGAGATGGTTAATAGTGCGTAAAAAAGGTACATCATGAAATAGGATCAGAAGGTTTTCAGGATATGGTGAAAGTCCAAGAATTTGCATTTCATAACAGCCCTTGGTGGCTTATATACCTGGTCACCCACTTTGGGAAGGAGCCCAGGTTGAATATCCTTCTATCTAGTCATACCCTTTAGATATAACCAGGTTACTGTTTATTCTCCAGATTCCGACATCCTATCATTTTGTACATTGACCTCCCACTCATGTAGGACTTGTAAAGGGCTTCTGAGACTTGCTTTAGAGACACAACATGCAGATGTTCCACAGAGAACCATAGTAACTATGAATAGGTGGTGAAAGATACACAGTCTTACTTGGATCCCGCTTTGCTAATTGTGGGAGAATACAGACGATGGTATCCAAAGAGCAGCAAAGAAGTCTCCCTCCCCCAATTCAAACTCTATCTTGTTGAGTTTATTTCATTTATGCTCACCATATAAGTTTTTCTCTTCAATGGTCTGAGATTATCTTGAAGTTGCTGTCATAGGTAACTCAGTAAAGAAACAAGAGTATAGTTGCTTTCTGAGTTACCATATTTACTCAAATGAACTTCCAAGAGAAAACAAGCATGGTATATCTCTTTTTTGTTCTTTCTAGATTACTAAATCTGATAAAATGTGACTAAAATTCAAGATTCCTCAACTTAGAGCCAGAAGCACAAATCCATAAAACTTCCCATCTTAAAGCTGTCTGCTGGGAATTCTTAGGGCAGTGAAAATATTCGGATACCATAATTATGGTTATATGTCATTATACATTTGTCCAAACCCACAGAATGTACAACACTAGGAGTGAACTCTAATGTAAATTATGAACTTTGTGCGATTATGATGTGTCAGTGTAAATTCACCAGTTGTAACAGAGGTACCACGCTGAGAGGGGGCATTTGATAATGGGAGGGGCTCTGTATGTCTGGGGGCAGGGAATACATGGGAAATCTCTATACCTTCCTCTTAATTTTGCTGTGCTCTAAAAATATCAAAAGGATATTATGCTATAAAAAAATAAATAAAGTTGTCTGCTAAACTGGTCTATACGCAGTGGGCTGTGTGAGTGAAATAGTGGACCAAGTAGATTTATGATGAAAGAGATCAAGAGGGAAACAGAAACTGAAACAACAAAGTTACCTGGGGACGTTTCCACACCACCTTCCCAGGAAGCAGTCGGTTGTAGAAAAGTGAATCATTCTCAGGCAAAAAGGTTGGATCACAGAAAAGTCTACCATCCCTGATGCATTCCTGCTTCAGTTCCTGGTACTTCTGGTTTTTGAAGAGCTTCAGAGGAGGACCCATAATGTCAAACTATGTCTAGAATGAGAAAATTGTTGTTATTGAAGGAAGAAGTTCTCAAGTCTTTTAAAGATTCCCTGAGATTAGACAAACAGTTGTCATCCCCGTGATTTATTCCCAGAGCCGGGCACCTCGGTTTTAGCTTTAAAGGAAAAGTCACCATTTTCAGGGAAAGAAGGGCCCAGGGTCTGCAGCAAATTCGTTTGGGGGTTGGGATAAGGCATCTAAACCATTTCTGGGTCTCAGTTTCCTCATCTGCCAAATGGGATAATATGGGCCTTAGCAATCTTATTGGAAAAATAGATAATAAACGTTAAGATTGCTAGTTAAACGTGAGTCATTATAATTTAAAGGGCAATCTTCCATCTTCCACTGGCAGGGAGGAGTTCAAGCACAGAAAAATTCTAAATTTGAAGAGAAAGGGGGAAAATCGCTTTACTACATTCAGAATAATTTGGTGCCCTGAAGGGCCACACACTTTGTGCTTGAGGAGAGAAGCAGCCCCTTTCACTTCTAACAAGCCCTTTTACACAATTCCTTCCCTTTTATCATTAAAGAGGTTTGCGTTTTTATTACTGGCCAGGAAGACTAAGGCAAGAAACGGAGCTCAGCAGATGGCCTCCAAAGACAAGGAAAGATAGAACGATTGTATGTGTCTGTCTTCTTCAAAGTCTAGTGTGCAATCATTGGCCCACCGTAAAAGGCAGACTCCGAAATTCAGTTACACTAATTTGGTGGATTCTTATTCCATGTCAATACACAGTTGCTTTCTTTTCTTAAAAAAAAAACAAAAAACAAAACAACTCTCACGTGGCTATACAGAGAATTAATATAGTGGCTCTTCAGGCAATGTCTGTCAGAGTGCGCCACACTCAAATGCCCCCTGACGACTGGTTTTTTTGAGGATAATTTGAAAGGTAAATTTGATTTTAAACAGCTTTGGTTTGATAATAGGGTTTTCAATGACTTTGCTCGATTCACAAAGATAGATTTGTAATGATTTTAATGATCTTCTGATGACAGTCAATGGTAAATAGAAGGGGGCTGTAAAATCTATATGCACCAAGTATATCAAAAGTATATTTTAAGGATAACGGTGTCTATATTCTATGATTACATGAGGGTTGAAACAAAAAATCTGGCTAAGGTCAGAGTGTCTGCTAAAAAATTGATGAAATTTGAAAAAAAAAGGCTAATTCATTAGCACTTTAAAGAATATCTGTGTAGGTAACACAGCTCAAAACTCAGTTAATAATGAGGCAGTTGCTACTTTTTAAAAGTGTAATATTAATCAGACCTGTCTACTATCTTACTTCCTGTTCCTTTAGTATTACATTGAAATGCCTTACTGGTAAAGAAGTCTCCCCATTTGAAAACCATAAAAAAATTTAATTCGATGTTATTTGCAACCTACAATATATGTAAACAAACTTACCCTTTCTCTGAATCCAAGGAATAAGAAGCTGAAAATAACCAGTTTTTCCATAGCCTTGTTTATTGGCAATTGTTTTTCAAATGGAAGGCTACAGGAAACTGGAGGTACTGAAATGCTTTCAGTCATCAGATTTAAGTCTGTCCACGGGTTTTAGATATTAACGTGTATTTCACTGTGTTTGAAGTCGTGGACAGTATCAGTAATAGTTTTCCATTAAGCAGCATCAGAGCCAATCTGAATGTATGCCCAGGCTCCTTTCTGGGGCCTTTTACAAATGGACCCCGATTTTTACATGTGCTCAAACTTACAACAAATCCTACCGTGCCTCTCGCTTTTCCTGGAAGGTTGGGTGGATTGCCAGAGGCTGGGGACTGCAAATGGGGGATCATCTGGGACAGTTAGGATATTTAGTTTCCCAGAGCCTCCTAGTTCCTGAACATTTTGGATAAGTGAGCGTTTCCTGCTCTTGGGAAGGCCCGCTGCTGCTGCCAGTCTACCTTGTTACCTAGTCAAATGGCGAGGCAGGCAAGGAGCCTGCAAAGGGAATCCCTATTATATAAAGAGGCCCGTCTACAGATAGAGACAGCATCAGTTGAGAAGAAAATCAAGTTTGATTTTCAAAACCGCTATGATTCCAGTCGACTTTATCAGAGACAGAATGTACAGCTGGTGCAGAGAATTCAAGCTTTTTGGGTGAGGGCACATGCATTTTGGGGGCACACAGAAAATAAGGAATAGCGAGCAATAGCCTCAACTTCGACAGGCATTCGTTAGAGTACAATTGCAGTCCCACACCCCGTCGGACTTGCAGAGTAGAATTGCCCCCAATTTCTGACTAGGTAGCAGAAAACTCTATTCCATTTGCTGTGACCTTGGTTTCTTTGTGCCTCGGTTTTCTCAACAGGGGAGTGGGGTTATTTATCTTGCCCTCCTTACACTGTGGCTCTCCCTAATGAGATGGTTAGTGTACAGGTGTTTCGAATAAGCAGAAAGGCCTCCATAAGTGCAAGATACACACTGTAAGCCCTCTCACTGCCTGGCACAGAGCTAGGTACCCAGCCATCGTTCAGGAAATATTTGTGGAATGGATGAATGTCTTATGTAGAAAATTAATGTTTGTGTAGCAATTTATTGTTTGAAGGGTGCATTTCAGCTCATGTCCTCTTCATGGCAGCCATGTTTTGTAGATGTTATCTGTGCCCTTCATTTTGTATCTCCAGAAACGGCAGCTCAGACAAGGGGCAGCTAGAAAATGGCGGAGCTGACTCAAAGCCTGGTCTGTGTTAACACCCGATTTAGTCTACAGCTTTCTATCACACCACACTGCTTCTTTTGCTCACTGCCTTCTTAAAGAAGGGATTTTTTTTTTTAGCTCAAATGAGGAAAACCCTCCAAAGCAAACATGATACCTAACTTGGAGGCATTCTGCCTAGAATTCATTGCCGTGGTAGATATTGAAAAGGTTCTTTATTTCCATGGTTTGATGAGCATGGGAGAATCCAAACACTTCACATCTCAGGGTTCATCAGTTAAGTCTCAGAAAACTTTTGGAAAGTCAGAAATTTGTCTTGGGTTTGTCATCAACAACTTGCCCTGTCAGGGTATAGGAGAGTGGAGAAGGGAATGTTCCTTCTTTGCTATCTTACTGTACCCAGCTGTGAAGACAAGAGAGCCTTTAGGTTAAAGACCACATATAGGAAAGTCAGTAAACAGAAGCAAAGCTGGGGTTTTGAGTATCAACCAGAGAAGGCCTCCAGCTAACAAAGGGAACATGCACATTTAAGAAGGGGGACCTTGTGTCCTGAGGGCTAGTATTATGGGTGGTTGGGTGAAAAAGAGTGTGGAGTTTTGTATTGAGACAATGGTCTTAAGAAGTACCGTTTGAGTGGGGATCCTTCATCCAGAGAGAATGAAGAAGGCCGTGTGAACCAAAGCTAGTGGGAGGGGTGGCTCCAGGGTGCGGTGAGTTAGGAGTTGCCAGGGAAAGTTGAGGGAGCCTGCCACGTGGAACACGAGGCCACAGTTAGGAGAGGGGGCTTTTGCTACTCACCGGACTAGAAAGCTTGGGAAGCTGGACAAAGTCTTAAGAGGAAAATCGTTTGTTCTTTACCTGTGGGTCAGCCTTAGAGTAGAAACCAGATTTTGCTCTTAAAAATGAAATCTGCCTCAGTTTACTCAGAATTATGATCTGATAAGAGGAATTTTTACTCAGAATTATGATCTGATAAGAGGAAATCCAGTCTGTGGTTTACAACCTGCTTTCCACTGCGGTGAGTGGGAGGGCAGGGGACGGCATTTAAGGGGGAGAGAGAGAGAGAACAGGGCCCCCGAGAGTGTTGTTCCTGGCTGTTTTCTCCTTTTCCCCAGTTTCCCCCTTGTATTCTACTTGGGGCAAAATCGGACGTCAAAGCGATTGGGGGTTTGCAGAGCAGAGTGAATACAGAAGACTTAACTCTGCCCTGGCATGAAGTAGCAGCCACTTTCACCTCAATCGGGGGTCTCTATCCTCACCCCTGGGGGTGGTGTGAGGAGAGAAATGGGGCTTGGAGAAGGAGAAGTAATCAAAATTCAGCATCCACATTTTACCCAGAAAGAGTTGCTTTCCACGTCTACACAGGCAGAAGCATAGGCACACCTTAGAGAATGCATCTAACCAAGGAACGTATGGTTCTTCAGATTCAAATTGTTGGCCAGATATTCTGAGGTCTGAAAGGGACCACAAAAGTCCTCTGATCCAGCCTTATATAGAACACATCTACTCTGCCCATAGAGAAGACCCTGTTCAAAGAAATTCCAAGAAAAAGAGTGCACAATTTCCTTTAATTCCGTTGCAGAACTCTATCAAAAAATGAAAAGCAATTCAAAATCATGAAAAGAGCACACATAGTCAGGAGATCCAGTCCCAAATACCATCATTTAGTGTAGATAACATCTCTGTCCCTCAGTTTCCCCATAAGAGCAATGGGAATAAAATGGCTGCCCCATATACACCTCAGGGTGTTATTGGGGAGATCTAACAAAATTAGGAATGTGAACATGCTTTTTAACTATTAAGGATAAGACCAATATAGGGCAGTAGTATTAGGAAGTGCTCGTTCTAAGCAAGTAAAATCCCTTTTCTGTCCTTAGTGGAAAATGAGGAGATTTGATCACATACTTTAAGTAAGACACACACAAACATTTGAAAGACCAATATAAAATGGCCCCTCTGCCATTCAGTACCTCCTCTCTCTTCCACCTCTCCATTTTGGCTGACTTGCCCCACTACCCCTTTTATTTTTCCCTCTTGGCTGGAATAAGCCCATCCTATAAGTCTAATTTTATAGCCCTGCGAAAATCTAATTCCAGTTTTTCTAGAATGTTACATTGGATGGACTCTTAGAGATAGATCACTTAGTCCAATTCCTTGCTTTTACAGGAAGGTGAAGGGACTTGTCCAAGGTTGCACAGTTAGTGACAGAGCTAGCACTAAAACCTGGACCTCCTGACTCGTTTTACCACAATTAAAAAAAAAAGCTGGGGGAGCATGCCAACACAAAACCTCAAGACATTGCTTTTGAAAATTCTTATTGTCCTCTTCTTACAAGAACGCACTTAGGAGTTTTGTTTTTGAATTGCTGTCAGAAGGTGAGATGATTTCAAATCAAGGCTAATCAAAGAAACACTGTTTTGGGGTCACAAAGGGGCTTTTTCTGCTTTTAATTTAGGGACTGAAAACTCCCAAGGATACGGAAAGCCTGCTTTTTAACCTATTCCTGACTACACAAGTGTTTAGACTTCTGCCTCGCCTGCTAAGGACTCTAAGGATAAATAAAGAATGCTATTCAAATCCAAAGTATTCATAAACGCACATGCGCGTCTGTGTACACACACTCACATAAACACAAACTGCAAGAGGAATGCAAGTTAATTAGCCGTCCCCCGTAGAATCTTTCCCTAAATTCCTTCAGACTATAAAATGTCCTTAATTTCACAACAAATATTAGCAAATGAGGCATTAGTCAAATTTCAATAAAAACATTAATTACAAACCAGGATGCTTTATCCTGAAGCCAGAAGTGACTGTCAGGATGGCAGAATTTGTTTAATTTTCCTATGTGCTTGTCACCATCTTTCAAGCTCCAAATCCTCAGAACCAATTTTTAAGCGCAATGCTCCAGTCCTTCTGCCACCCCGTTCTCACCCCAGCCTGCTCTGGTCAAGTAGTCCAGCTAAGCCCCCAGAACAATGTAGTTGCGGTAGAGACGGATAGAGCCCCCAGCTGCAAATCTAAGTTTACACAAATGAAAGAATCAGAGAAAAACAAAACCAGGCCAGCCAGGGGCTGATCATGAAATAGCCAAGATCAACCTGTCACCAGGACAGGAAGACCCCGGCTCTGCAGACAGGACAGACTCTGCTACCATTCCCTCCTGTGCAACAGTGTACCACCTATGGACCCCACTTCCAGGGCTTAAAGACCTTTTGCACACAGTGTGGCTCCAAGATTCTGCCTGCATTTCAACAATTTGCCTACAATTGCGGGTCAGCAGAAGGTAGAATAAAGCCCTGAAAATGGGGATTCTCCCCCCCTCACACTCGCCTCCCAGGTTTGTCCTTCCTTACCAGGTATTTTAAGTAACAGGAGACCAAAAAACAAAACAAAACAAAACCCTAGCAGATACCACCAGAAAAGTCTCATGGCCAGACAACCACAATTACCCCTTGCCCCCCCCTCCAAATAAGCAATCCAAAATTCCATTAGTTTTGAAGTTTCTAAACTGCTATTACGCACATACATTCGATCCAGACAAACCATAAAATGATAGCTGCGGAGTTTACCTATAAAGCGCAAGTTCCTTAATTTCATTTAGACTCTAAGTTATCCAGCAAATAAAATTGCAGGATGAGTTTGCGAATGTCCTCTCTCCTCACCTGAGTTATCCAAGGAGCCTTGTTGCTGCTGCTGCTGCCACCGCCGCTGCCGCTGCTCTTAGCCAGGTAACCCCTACAAAGTCTGTTCAGTCAGTGCGGCTGAACAAAGATTCTGGCTTTCTTAACCTGAAAACTATTTGGGCTGTACCAAGCTCTGCTCACAGGGGGAGGTGCCTTGCAGAAAATTCAGGAGACTTTGCCCCGCCTAGCAGTCAGAAACTGATCCAGAGTCATGAGGAAAATCTGGAAAGCACCCCTACCAGATGTGCAGACGGGATGCCCACTCCAGACCCACCCACCAGCAAACTGAAAAACCCAGGAAAACACGTTCCAAAGCTCTTTCTGTTCCAAGGAGAAATAGGACTTTTCAGGGAGGGGTCTGAGAGATTTCTGACTTTTCTGTCCCAGGGTTAATAGTGCAGACCTGAGCATGACTCGAGAGAGGACATGGAGAGAAAACTCTTGAAGCGCTGGCAGAGTTCTTGTGGGCTCGGCCCTGTACACGGATCTACGCTGGTGATGAGGACTTCAGCGAGTGGGTGGGTGTGAAAGAGGAGACGGTGGGGCACAGGCAAGAAAAGGTTGCTTCGTGAAGCAACAGGTTGCATCTGGCCAAGGGCAGAGAGAAGGGAGCAGTAAGAGGAAAGTGAATGGAGTTTGATTGCACGGCAGCTGTAAGAAACCTAATTTCTAGCAATGGGGCTGTGAAGAGTCTGCCTGGCGATGTTAGGTGAAAAGCAGAACGCATAACTGGGTGTGCACTGAACAGCCGACCAAGGGGCTTCAGCGAGATACTCAGACCCCTGGAAATACTATGCTGCACCCCCATCACGGTCCTGTTCCCTGAGACATTCCCTGGAACACAGCTCCAGGGACTAGCTTCTCAAGTCGTTTTTTTTGTTTCAATTTTCAGAAACGGTGAGGACTCCCATTGTCTCATTCCCCAGCTCTCCCAACCAATGCGGTGGTAACCTTTGACCAGAAATTACCACCCTCTGCCCCATCCCTGCACCAAATCTGCTGCTGGCTAGTTGAGGAGAGAGACAGAGGGAGAGAAAGAGAGACTTAGAAGGAAAAGGAGTGTGCTTGCCCTACTCACTGGCCCCAATATTTTCATGAAACAGATCTGAGCAGTTCTCTTAACTCTGATCTCTACGACCTCCTCCTTGGCACTTCACCACAACTCCCTCTGTGCCTTCTCGCCCTCTATGCCAAGATGGAAACTGAGCAACAGGTAGGGGGCAATACAAAACACCAGAACCCGGGAGAATGAGGGCTCTCAATATCGGCACCTGATTTGGTTCCTGAGTGACAGATTTCTCAAGCAAGTATGCCCCATATTGTGGGATTTTGGCTTTGAAACCAAGGGACGGTGTTTTGTCTGGGTTCATCAGCCATCTTTTCCACGTCCATAACTTTCAAATGAGTCGGGCATCGTTGAATCTGAGATTTAGAAGAAACTTTAGAGGTTCTATCTACCCTCCCGCTCAGTGCAGGAATATCATCCCGGTAATCTGGAAAGCTCATCCCTCTGTAAAGCAGCTTGTTCCACGTTTGGACATCCCCTAATTGTTAAAAAAAAAAAAAAAAAACGTATTCCTGGGCTCCCCTGGTGGCGCAGTGGTTGAGAATCCGCCTGCCGATGCAGGGGACACGGGTCCGTGCCCCGGTTCGGGAAGATCCCACATGCCGCAGAGCGGCTGGGCCCGTGAGCCATAGCCGCTGAGCCTGCGCGTCCGGAGCCTGTGCTCCACAATGGGAGAGGCCACAACAGTGAGAGGCCCGCGTACCGCAAAAAAACCCCCAAAAAACAAAAAAAAAAACCAAAAACGTATTCCTTAGGTTGAGCAAAAAGTTAGCTTTGCATAAACTATTTCTAATTCCTCTTTCACATGACAGATATCTGTCATGTCAGCCCACGTCTTTTGTCCTTCAGGCCAAGTATCCTCAGTTCATTTAAATCATGCCTCATGGGACATGGTTTCCAGATCTTCCATTTGGGTTGTCTGCTCAATGTGGAGCTTGTAGCTCAATTAAAACCCTCTTTTGTTTCTTGCACGAACTACTATTATTTGCCTGATTCTATGCTTATACAATTGACTTTTATTTTAGCCTAGGTGCCGGGCCTTACATGCATCCTCGATAACCATCACCTTGTTTATTTTTCGTATTTATTTTTAAATTAAATTAAATTTTATTTTATTTTTTTTGGCCCCGTGCCAGGGATCTTAGTTCCCCGACCAGGGATCGAAATTGCGCCCCCTGCAGTGGAACCACAGAGTCTTAACCACTGGACCACCAGGGAAGTCCCACTTTGTTTATTTTTGTATTTCAATTTACCTCTCTTATGATTTTTCTAGATCTTGAGTCTGTCATCTAAAATACCATATTCTTTATACCAATGTTTCTCAACCTTTTTTTTTTCCAGTTTTACACCTCTAAGGAGCCTTCTAAGACATTTTTCTCTAATCTCTGCCTGTGAAATTTTAATAATACTGATATGCTGTGTATATGTTTATTTACTCTCTACAGGTCTGTGCTCTATATGTAAAGGTATTTTTTCACTCCTCAAGAAGCAATTTTGCCCTCTTGGGGGCGATATCGCCTCCATTGAAAGTGCATGCTCTGTATCACCAAGTTCCTTTTATCTGCATATTTGATCAACTCGACTAATAAAAATATTGAATGAGAGAGAGTCCAGGACAGAAGACTGCAGCATGACCTTAGAGCCCTCCCCTTATTAAAAATCATTTTTAATAAGGTTGTTCAAACTTGAAGCAACCCATATAACTTCTGCCACCAACCAGCTCCAATTTTTCCACCTTCTCCACGAGGATACCGTAAGACTTTTTCAAATGTCTCACTGAAATCCAGATACATTACACTATGGTATCCCCTTCATCTACCCTTTTAGATATCCATTCAAGAAAGGAAATGGGCTTAGTTAAGCATGACTTGCTTTTAGTGAGCTCATGCTTACCCCTAGTGATTTCCGCTCCCTTTCTAAAGCCTCAAAAACGATCTGCTTAATAGTGCATTCTATGCTTTTGCCAAAGACCAATGCCATGCTCACTGGTCTGCAGTTTCCAGGATATACATTTTGCACTCTGCAACACCAGCCCCCTCCCCTTCAATAAAACTTGGAACAACGTTTGCCTGCCTCTTTGCATCTCTTACCTATTCCCTTTGCCATAATTTCTCAAAGGTTACTAAGACTGGCTCTGTGATCACATCTGCACATTCTCTCAGTAGCCTCGGATGTAATTTGTCCGGGCCTGGAAACTTGAACTCATTGAAGGCAACTAAGTACTCCCTTATTATCTCCTCATCTATCTTGGGCCTTAATTCTCTTTCCAGTTCAAAGATCATGCTCCTTGATGGAGGGGTTAAGTAACTTGCCCACAGTCACACACCTAGTAAATCGGCAGAGCTGGAATTTAAATCCAACCGTGTCCAACTTTAAAGTCTGGCTCTTAACTGGCATGCTATCTAGCTTCCAAGTATCAAATGAGTGGTATGGCCCACGAGTGCCATATGAGTTCCAAAGTGGGAGAGAGCTCTTCCAGCAAGAGTAGTCAGCACAGGCTTGGTAAAAGAGGTGAAATTTGAACTGCATCTTTAAGCATGAGTGGGATTCTAATAGCAAGAAAGGAGTGATGTGTGCATTTGTGGTAGGGTGATACAGGAGATTGAGGATAGCATCCCAGGCAGGGGAAATAATAAATAATCGCCACTTTGGGTCTGCCTCATAGTACATTTGGTTGATCCTTATGAACACTGACTGACCACAAGTGGTCAAGAGATAGCCAGGGTGTCCCTGCCTTCTCTCAGTAAGTAACGATTCAAGCTCTGTTGCTTACTAGTTGTCCTATACCCTCGGGCAAGGAACCATCCTCCTGTGTCTTGCTTTCCTGCTCTACAAAATGGGAATAATAATGAGCCTACTTTAGAGGGCTGCTGTGAGGATCCAATCAGCTAGTTAACACATGTAAATTACTTAGAGCACTGCCTGGGGTACAATTGAGGCTCAATACATATTTATTACTGTCATTGCTATTATTACTGTGATTCGTTTATTCATTCAACAAGCATTTACTGAGCTTCTACTATGTGCCAGATACTATGTTAGGTCCTGGGGATATAATGGAGAGCAATAAGAAACATGATCTCAGCCCTCAATGAGTTAAAGATCAGCCATTCATTTATTTTGTGGAAGTTTTCAGTCTGTGCTATTTTTTTGTTTGTTTCACATTCCGGGTAAAGTGGTACATTTGACTTATTCTTTTTTTTTTTTTTTTTTTGCGGTGCGCGGGCCTCTCACTGCTGTGGCCTCTCGACGCGCAGGCTCAGCGGCCGTGGCTCACGGGCCCAGCCGCTCCGCGGCATGTGGGATCTTCCCAGACCGGGGCACGAACCCGCGTCCCCTGCATCGGCAGGCGGACTCTCAACCTCCTTCAAAAGTTTGCGGGGATAGTTGTAAGAATCGTTTTGATTCAGTAGCCCAGGATTGGTAGAGCACGTTGGTGGCTACTCTGTCCAAGATGCTATAAGATTCTGGTTAATTCCATCTCAACACACACCGAGGTCTTGGAGCCTGCCCTTTTGCATCCTCTAGCTGCATTCCTCGCCCGATCTCTTCTCCCATCTCGGGCATTTTCCACCCCTAGGTTGTAAAATCGACTTCCCCTATGGGGAAAATCCAGCTGCACCCGGTGTGGAGTGTGGTACGGCAGTGGTGTGGGGCAGCATTTGGTTTTGGCCAGCTGACTGCAGTCCCTGCTTCTTTTGACTTTACAATCCCCCAAGGCCAGTGAGAGTGTGAACAGAAGCCACGGAAGAGGTTAGACTGTCAGCTTCCAAACCAAATAGCCTTGGGCCAGTGTGGGGAGGGGGTAAATTGGATGTCTTCCCTGTTGGCCTGGTTAACACAAAAATAGTCTTCACTGGGCTGTCGGCAGAATTTCCTTTAATTAGGGGAAACAGTTCATTTTCCTTGTCAACTAAAGGGCTCTAGTTTCTTAATATTAGTCAAAGGAAACCTCTGTCCCTAGTAATAGAAATGAATGGTAACGGTGGTTCCTAATCTTTGACTATATCACATCTGTACCCCTCTGTTTGGTTACCAAGGCCCTTCCTCCACCATGGGATGTCATTTTAGCCATTTCCTGTGATTGATTTCCCCACTACTCCTTGGTGCTGGTCTAGCTGGCCTTTGTGTTCCAAATCTCAAGGCTGGACGTTTTCAGGAACATCACCACCACTGATGGGTGCTGGGGTAGGGAACTCAGGGTTGGGAAGGTTGGGTGGGGATGATTCTTTGGATACAGCTGGCATTCAAAACTTAAGCATGCATTGTAGCTGAGTGTCAGCCCCAGAGAACTGAGCACTGGGTACCAGGTGAGGGTGGGCGAGGCCATAAGCAGAAGGCAAGACAAGAAGTCAGGAACTGAGGCGACCCAGAACTCAGGTCAGGAAGCATGGTTCAATCCTCCCCCTGCCCCCATGTTTTTACTCAAGATGTCCCCCTACTGGGACTGTCCTTTCTCACTCCTCCATCTATCCATGTCTGGCTTATCCTTTGATCCTCCAACCTTACTTTCTCCATGAAGCCTTCTTCCTCCCTCACTGATCTCCAAACTCTGACCAATCATCTCACTTTGAGTCAGTGTCATATCCCACAGGGTTCTTCGTAATCATTCTCCAACTGTTTCGTGTGTGTACTTGGGTTTCCTCAAACTGCAAACCCCTTGAGGACAACAGCTCTGGCTTCTGCACTCCCCACAGTGTGGAGCACAGGGCAAGGCCCCAGGTAGATGTGCAGTAAATACTTGGCAATGGATTCCAGAGACACTCGGAATGGAAGTCAGTAGCAACTTAGCAAGGCTCCCTGAGATGGACCCATCACACACTCACAGAAAGTGCTTAGAAAATCAAGCAGAACTGTCTTCTGGGATTTCAAAACTTGAGAAGCAGGGGCAGACTGAGGGGAATGATAGTATTGGGCTGGCCAAAAAGTTTGTTCAGGGTTTTCCATGAGATGTGCCAGTAAAACACGAGCGAACTTTTTGGCCAACCCAATATCTCTTTGGCAAAGCTACATATCCATCAACCGCCCTTTGAGTGCCGGGGAAAGCTCATAGAATTAGAACAAAAAGGGTGGAGGCAGCCTTGAGCTGTCATTGAGCCAGAGAGTGAAGGAAAGATTGGGAGGGGGTTAAAAACAAACAGAATTATGAAAGTTTTCCAACATGGGGTAAAGGACTCTTTTTCAATCCCAATAAAACGTCATTCATCTGGGCTCTACTAATCTAGGATTTTTGCAAAATTGGACTAAGGGAGACTATAGCTTGTTATAGGCAGATCTTGAAAGAAAAGAGCTGCTAAACTAATTAAGCCTCCCCAGTGTTGGGAGAGGGCGTGAGGGACGGGACAGGGTCCTGTTTGACTTAGTTTAAAGAAGTCTTCCCAGTTCCCTCCTAGAGCTCTTTAGAAGTCTCATTAAGCTAATTATAGGTCCCAGTTGTACACTCATTCTTGTCCTATTTTCCCCTTGTTGCAAATACTTAGGAGTATTCAAACTGCATTATTAAAATGTACAGTTTCAACTTTTCACTATTTTTGATTCATTCCCCCTCCTCAGCTGGTGTCAAGAAAGAAGGGACTCTGGAAAGCCCCAAAATACTGGGACCTTTCATGTGCTATCTCTTTTAATCTTCACAAAAACAGCTCTGCACAGAGGTTTTTAAACAAAGATAGGGGAGATGCTGAGTGGAGGGTGGGGTGATGATCCTGGAGGTGATGGCTGTGGAGTGTTAAGTAACCAGCCCCAGGCCATGCAGGAAGGAAATAATGGAGCCCTGTTATTATAAAAAAACAATTCTCCCAACTCCAAAGCCCTATAACTTTCTCCTGGCCTGTGTTGCCTCTAAATTGAAAAAAAAAACAAAACATTGACTGATAGGAGATTCAAAGACTTTTCCTGACAAATCTTGCTTTAGTAACTCATTTAAAGTGGCCATGAATTCATAAGAACACACGGTCAAAAACAGAGGTGACATTCATAATAGCCGAAACCTGCAACCAGCCCAGATGTCCTAATTTTAGAACTGGAGAACAGATTGGTGTTTGCCACTGGTGGGGAAGAGGGTTGCAGGAGGGATGTGGGTGCGGTAATACCACAAAAGACCCTTGAGGTGATGGCACTGTTCAGTATTTTGACTGTGGTGGAGAATACACGAACCCACGTGTGATAAAATTGTAGAGAACTAGATGCACACACAGATGGGTATAAGTGAAACAGGAAATCTGAATAAGATCTGTGAATTGTATCAACATCAATATCCTAGTGGTGATATAGTAGAGTTTTGCAAAATGTTATCATTAGAAAAAGCTGGGGAGAGGGTAAACAGAATCTCTCTGTACTATTTGTTAAAACTGCAGGAGACTCTTCAACTATCTCAAACATTTCAATTTTAAAAACAAAAGGAGTGAAATCATACGGTAGTTGCCTTTCTCCATCTGACTGATTTCACTTAGCATAGTACTGTTAAAGTCCATCCATGTTGCTGCAAATGATAAGAATTCACCTTTTTATGGCTGAGTAGTATTCCACATCTTTTTTTAAACATCTTTATTGTAGTATAATTGCTTTACAATGGTGTGTTAGTTTCTGCTTTATAGCAAAGTGAGTCAGTTATACATATACATATGTTCCCATATCTCTTCCCTCTTGCGTCTCCCTCCCTCCCACCCTCCCTATCCCACCTCTCTAGGTGGTCACAGAGCACCGAGCTGATCTCCCTATGCCATGCGGCTGCTTCCCACTAGCTACCTATTTTACGTTTGGTAGTGTATATATGTCCATGCCACTCTCTCACTTCATCCCAGCTTACCCTTCCCCCTCCCCATGTCCTCAAGTCCATTCTCTAGTAGGTCTGCGTCTTTATTCCCGTCCTGCCCCTAGGTTCTTCATGACTCTTTTTTTTCTTTTTTTTTTTTTTTAGATTCCATATATATGTGTCAGCATACAGTATTTGTTTTTCTCTTTCTGACTTCACTCTGTATGACAGACTCTAGGTCCATCCACCTCACTACACATAACTCAATTTCGTTTCTTTTTATGGCTAAGTAATATTGCATTGTATATATGTGCCACATCTTGTTTATCCATTCATCTGTCCATGGACACTTAGGTTGCTTCCATGTCCTGGCTATTGTAAATAGAGCTGCAATGAACATTGTGGTACACGACTCTTTTGGAATTATGGTTTTCTCAGGGTATATGCCCAGTAGTCCCACATCTTCTTTATCCATTCACCCGTTGATGAGCACTTTGTTTGTTTCCATATCTTGGCTACTGTAAATAATGCTGCAATAAACCAGGGGGTGCATATATCTTTTCAAATTTGTGTCTTCATATTCTTTGGATATATACCCAGAAGTGGAATAACTGGATCAGATATGCTAGTTCTATTTTTAATTTTTCAGGAATCTCCATACTATTTTGCATACTAGCTGTACCAATTTATTCCCACCGACAGTGTATGAGGGTTCCCTTTTCTCCATATCCTCTCCAGCATTCTAAAATTTCTTTCCTCTGATTATAGCCATTCTGACAGGTGTGAGGTGATATCTCATTGTGGTTTTGATTTGCATTTTCCTAATAATTAGAGACGTTGAACATCTTTTCATGTGCCTGTTGGCCATCTGCATATATTACGCTGAGTGAAATAAGCATATATTGTGCTAAGTGAAATAAGTCAGAGAAAGACAATTACTGTATGATTTCAGTCTTAAGTGGAATTTTAAATAGTAAAATAAATGAACAAACCAAACCAAGCAAAAACAAACATATAGATACAGAGAACAGAATAGTGGTTCCCACAGGGGAAACGGGTGTGGGGAGGGCTAAAGGAGTGAAGGGGTTCAACTGCATGGTGACGGATGGAAACTAAACTTTGAGTGGCGAGCACACTGTAGTGTATACAGAAGTAGAAATACAGTGTTGTACACATGAAACTTATATAACGTTATAAATCAATATTACCTCGATTTTTAAAAAAAGAGATTATATGTAGTGGGGGGGTTTATATATGCATCAGATATATTCTGTCTAATCAGACAGAAACCACTTTTGAGAGATGGAGTGCTAGTGGTCTGGTAGAGCTGAGCAATGTAGCCAAGACTTGCAGGTGGCAGGGCCCTCTCGGCTCAGGGAGAAAGTTCACACAGGTCACTGAGCCTGACTGACTACAAAAGAATGGGAGTGTGGTGTGAAATTCACAGGAACAGATTTCATGCTTGGGGGCCTTTCATTCAAGGCCATAACTTTGCAGGTTCCTCTGCTCTTTTCTGGGAGACTGAACCCTGCTCCCAGAGAGGTGACTAGGTTGGGCCTCAGCCCCAAACGGCTACATCATTTGTGAGGCCCTGTGCAAAATGAAAATGCAGGGCCGCTTGTTCAAATTTATAAGTCATTTCGCGATGGTGATGGCAGAGCGTTAAGCCAGGCCCGGGACCTCTCGAAGCACAGGGCCTTGTGTGACTGCACAAGTCCTGGCCCCAGCTAACATTTCTGCTAAATCCCCCAGCTGCAATGCCTAGAGAATACGGACCAGCTCCCACTGGCCAGCCCCTCCCTGCTGGTCTGGATTGACTGGGATGACTGAGGTCTAAGAGGCCCTTTGGAACCTATTACTGTGAAGTCACAGTGCTGGGCACTTGTAAAATCCCTGCTGACTGATCTAGAGCAAAAGAGGGAGGAGGGTGGAGTCCAGGGGGGAAGGCAGGCTGGAAAACCCTGGGTGCCCATTGGCTAAGGGAAGCTGGTGGGTGAGAGGTAGATCAGGCTGGTGACCATTCCTGACGTGTACGATGAAGGGAGCCCTAAACTAGGGCCTGGAGGCCTGGGCTCAAATGTCAGCTCTGCCACCCCTGGGCAAATTAACTGATCTCTGAGTGTGTCCGTTTCCTCACTGATAAAATGGAGATACTAACAATAGTACCTACCTCATTGGATTGTCATGAAGATCAAATGAAATCCTGGATAAAAGCACTGGGAAAACTCTCACGATGTATAGAAATGTAAGACATGTTTATTACACACACATCGCAAAACCTCTCCTAGCGGGTGGTGACTGACCTGCTCTAATGCCTAAAATGAGACATAAGGTTAAAATTCATGGCCCAGACTTCTGGCTTTGGCCAAAATAGAATAATACCGTTCTCCCCTCCTTCCCTCCCAGGTCCTCCCTCCTACAACTAAAAAACACTGGACCTACCACAACAAACAAACATAGGAAGACTGAAAGGTGAGAAGAAGGCAGGCAACATAAGGACCTCAGGACTTGAGGAACAACACAGCCTTGAGTCCCCTGGGTTTTCTTATTTCCTCCCCATATATTCCAGATAGGACTCTGCAGAAACCCCAACCCAAAACTTCCAACAGGCACCAACCAAAAATAGTTCTAAGGAAAGCCCGTTCCTCCTAGTCAAAGGCCTAGGAAAAGGGTCATCTAATAATATAACACCTTTTGGGGGGCACTTCCCACCCTACTCCAACTAAACATCAATGGAACAACGGCACACCACTCCCCTGGGGTTTCAGTGGAGCTGAGTGGGGAGCTGATCTTCTATGCCCTGCTACCAGCCTAGTCTAGCTGTGCTGAGTTTCCATGCCCATCCTGCAGGGAGAAGACTGAACAAGGCAATGTGAGGCAGGGTTAGTTGGCCTCAACGAGCAATTACAAATTCTTCTGAAACAAATGAAAAGCATGGGAAATCCCAGGAAAGAAACAGAAAATGTAAAGAAGAACTAGAGGTAAATTATAGAACTGAAAAATACAATAACAGAAACAACAAAAATACTTCCTGGATGGGCTCAATAGAGTGGAGATAACAGGATAGAATCAGTGAATGTGAAGACAGATGAATAGAACTTACCCAATCTGAAAAGCAGAGAGGAAATAGACTGAAAAAAAATGTGAACAGGGCCTCAGGGATCTGTGGGACAATAGCAGAAGAATTAATGTTTGTATCATTGGAATCTCAGAAGGAGAGAATTAAGAGTGTGGGGCTGAAAAAATATTTGAAGAAATAGTGGCTAAAAATTTTCCAAATTTGTCAAAAGATATAAACCTACAAATTAAAGAAGCTGAGTGAACCCCAAACAGAATTAGCCTAAAAATATCCAAGACGCACGATAATTAAACTTCTGAAAACTGGAAGTCATGGTCCAAATGACAGAGTAGGTTTGGGGAAATTCAGTACAGAAGATCTTCAGAACTGTCAGTCTCCCCTTTCTGCCTCTTGCCAGGAAAGGAGAAATCTCAATTACTTCAAACCCTAGCTTCCTCTGGTCTCTATCCCCAGCCCCACTCATCAAATCTACCATTCAGTGATTCAATAAACATTTATGAGCACCTAATATTTGCCAGTCACTCACCTAACTGCTGGGGAGACAGCAGTGAACCAGCCAGAGTCCATGCCCTCATGGAACTACAATCTAATAGATGGAGACAGACACACAGAGAATGTGTTGGGAAAGAGAGTAATTAAATAGAGCAGTAGCTATTTAGATACACACTTTTCCCAGAAGAGGATCTGGGACATTCAGATCATTCATTCAATGTTTATTAAGCACTCACAGTATCTGAGAACCTGCTGGACCTTGAAGAGAGAGACCGTAGTCATTCTTGTAGGACAGGATTTCTCATCTTTGGTACTATTGACATTAGGGACTGGGCAGTTCTTTGTTGTGGGGGCTGTTCAGTATGTTGTACCATGTTCAGCAATATTCCTGGCCCCCTACTGACTGGATGCCAGTAGCATCTTCCAAGTTATGACAACTAAAAATGTCCACAGACCTGCCCAAAGTTCTCGTAGAGGGCAAAACCAGCGCTGGGTGAGAAACAGTGCTGGAGGAAAAACTGACAAGGAGACAGATAGTTGATATAAAATATGTTCACTGCTAGCATAGAGAAAGCTCCCTCAGCTCCCATTGCTTACAGGATATGATTGAGATTCTTTAGCTTCAAAAACCAGGCCCTTCAGAGGTGGCCTCACTCTCCATCTCCAGCCATATTTCCTGTTGTGTGGCCAAAGTTTGCACTACACAGTGCTCTAATCATCCTCAGAACACGGCATGACTTTCCCTTTCCCCAGGTCTTTCCAAGTGCCCTTTTCTCTACCTTGAATACCTGACCCCGGCCAGTGACCTCAAATGGCACAGCACTCATCTTAAGTCTTTCTCCGAGGTGTTTACCCCACTTTGAGGATAGGGACTGTGTCAAGTTCATCTCTAGCCCCAGAGCCTGGCATAATGCTTGCTCCCTGAAGGCATGCAAGGATATGGAAAAGAGAGAAGATTTGACTGGCCCTAGTTCTCAGATCGCCTCCATGCTTCCTGGAAATGAAACAGTCACATTCGTACAACCAGGCTTGTTAAGGGTGAATATGTGTGGGATGTATTAACAATGATAGAGCATGGGAGGAGGATTCATGTGATGAGGAATTTGAATTGGGCCTTGAAGGATAAGTATGGCTTTGATAAGATGAAGGGGAGGAAGGAATAGCTAAGGGATGGGGGTGGGAAAAGATAGTGGAGCACAGCACACTGACCGGACTGTGAGAAAACCAAAGCCCAGAGAGTACAGGCCTGAGACCTGCCTTGTGCTGCGCAAGAGGTCTTCTCCCACCTTGAGGTCTGGCTAAATCTTGGCTCCTTTAAGCAGGCAACAAAGGGAGAGTGTTACAAGAGTGGTGGGAGTTCTGGACTAGTGGAAAACATTGGGAGTAACAGGTTTAGAGAATGAACACAAGCACACTGCCCCCCAAAGGAGCTGATATTCCAAGCACAGGAAGTAAATTCTTCTTTAGCACCTCTGCTTCAGCTGATTTTTTTTTTTTTTTTTTTTTTTTTTTTTTGCGGTACGCGGGCCTCTCACCGTTGCGGCCTCTCCCATTGCGGGGCACAGGCTCCGGACGCACAGGCCCAGCGGCCATGGCTCACGGGCCCAGCCACTCCGCGGCACGTGGGATCTTCCCGGACCAGGGCACGAACCTGCGTCCCCTGCATCGGCAGGCGGACTCTCAACCACTGTGCCACCAGGGAAGCCCTCAGCTGATTTTGATGGAACATGTGTCATGCACAGTTTGCTTCCTGTATATCATCATGTTTAGTTTTCACAACACTAAGATGGGTCTTTCTGTGGCAGAGCTGAGATTCAAATCCTGGCTTTTGGGTGGAAGGCCTGGCTACTTCCATCGTGCCATACTGCCGTGGTTAGCTGGGCCCAAGTTTGGGGTCTGGAGGCAATCTTAGTGAACTTCTTCCTTCATTCCTTCCCTTTCACCCTCTATAGAGCTCTAATCCTAAGTAAGACACCCTCTTCAGAAGAGCATACATACCCTCAGGAACAGGGCATGCACAAACACTTCCAAGATTGGTGAGGGAATTATACGCAGATACAAGGATTCCTCTGGAAGACTTCCAGGCTGGTGCCTCATCCCTTTGGAGCCCCTCGCCCTAAGTGAAGTTCAACTGTGAGCTGTCAGACAAAGGCCTATGCCTGGTAGCTTTCTTCGTGCCTTGGTGCCCCTTGGCGGCTCTGCCCCAGCACAGGGACCATGGGAGACGTCAAGTTGGAGATGTCAACAGTGGGTGATGTTGCTGCTCCCTCTGACAGAAAGATACTCAGTATAGTTTTTCCTATTTAACAGAATCCTACTTGGAGAGTGAAACTTCCTAAAGCTAGAGAACCATGGGAAGAAGGTCAGTAGCCAAGACACAAGAGCACTAAAAAAGCCAAACACTTATAGTGAGGATATCAGTTTTTGAAGGCATCTAAGGTGCTTACTCCAAGTCTCGGTGAAGGTTCCTGTGGTCCTGAACTTAGAATTACTCTTCTGAAGGCTGACTTTTCATACAACTGAACCCATCAGCTCTTGGGAGGAGGCAAGTGTGGTGGGAATGAAAGGGGGCACCAGGGGCTTCCTAAGCGGCCAAGAGAAAATGTGATCTGGGGACTCTCTTGTCATGCGGACCCCCAGCAATGAGCTTCTTGCTTCCCTTGAGGTGAGGGGTAGCGCCTGTCCCTCAGTAGGGAAGACCCTAAGCCTTCTGTAGTTTGTGACTTACAGAATGTGGGTGCAAGTGGTGGGGTGCATTTCTCCTTCTCTCTCCCCTTTCCAGAAGCTGAGGAGCGATTGCTGTCTACCAAGCGGTACTTTGTCCAGCCTGGCCTTCAACCAAGATAGCGCTTCCACTTTTCATTTCCAAACAGCCCCTGAAGTCCGGCCTCCACCAGGAAGTCAGACCTCTTCCTTTCCCAACACTCCTACAGACATTCACTCTTCTCCTCCACCCCAGGGGCACTTTGCTTAAGCTGCGTATTTCTGCTTCTCTGTCAAAGCTTTTCCCTATAGAATCTTCAGCCTAAAGAAACAGGGACAAACCCTCCATGAGCCCTTAATGCCTCTTGGATCATGTCTAAGGCCCTGCAACAGAAGGGAGCAGCCCTGTGCCAGGTGCCTTACATGCATTATTTCATTCAATTTCTCCATTAGCCCAATGAGGTAAGTACTGTTCATTTCCCCATTTTATAGACGAGGAGACTGAGGTTCAAAGAAGTTGAATGATTCAGCCATAATTATGCAGCTAGTAAGTAGCAGGACCAGGATTTGAACCTACGTGCTTCATTCATCACACTTTTACTATAATTGTCTATTTTATTTTCTACATCCTCCAGTAGATTGTGCGTTTGTAATTTTTGTTTTCATTTTGCAGAATTTAGAATTGTCTGGAACTTCTTCAGCAGTAGATGAGACTTGAGCTGGGCCTGAAAGGATCATAGTACTTTGAGAGAAAGTAGGCATTTGGGGAATGGGGTAGAGAGATCTGCAGCGTTTCAGGCCCGGAGTCAGCCAGATGGAAATGTGGTGTGTGTTGGGGATGAGCTCCAGGAAAGAACAGCGAGGTGGATTGGCGGGGCTGGGTTTCAGAGTTCATGTTGGCAAATAATGGGATATCACACTGGGGATAGCCTAAATCTGGAGGAGTGAGGAGTTTACGTGAGTTCCCCAAGCTGGTATTTGTAGACACAGGAGGCTGCCTAGCCAAATATAGTTGTAGACAGTCATGGATTAGTTGACTGGGGCAGCTGGGAAGGCTGCCACTGAGAATGGGTATAATAGAAACTTCTTTCCTACCAAGCTCTTCTGGAATGGAGACAGTGAGCAAGGGCCCACCTAGGGCAAAATGGTGTGCCACGGGTCTCCTCGCCTGCACGTTTTGCCCTCCTCCCTTCTCTCTCTCTCTCTCTCTCTCTCTCTCTCTCTCATTCTCTCTCTCTTTTTGGCAACACCGTGTGGGCTTGTGGGATCTTAGTTCCCAGACCGGGGATCGAACTCGGGTCCAGAGCCATGAAAGCCGAAGTCTTAACTGCTGGACCACCAGGGAATTCCCATCACCATCCTTTCTCTTTGGATGGCAATAGAGCCATCCTGCCTTCTCCATGCAGAACTCTCACCTTCTATCACTGGCAAAGTCTCACCCAGGACCGCCTTCTCTACGCAGCATCTTTTTCTCTTACTTTCCTCCATCCAAACCATATCGTTTTTTTCTTCTGGGCTCTATCATGTTACAAGCGTAAATCTGAAAGGAAAATGCTCAGTAGATGTTAACGGTTGGTAATGTCTTAATAAGGTTTTAATCTGAATGGGAGCTTACAATGCTTTTGCTAGAAGCAGGGGTTATCAGGGGACTTCGGGCTGAGAGAAAAGGGCGATGGGGATGGGGTGAGGATGGGGGTAGAGGTGGGAATTTGAGAAGGGGGTATTTGGGTGACCTTTGCATAAGGATAGTCCTGGTTATTTCTTAAATATTTGAAAAGAGGCTCTCGCTGCCATTCCCCTCCCTGCCCCCTGCACGTTCTTCCCACCTTGTTCCTGCATTCCAGTATCCTGCCAGGAATAATTGTATTAATTGAAACAACCCTTAGATGCAGAGAAAATGTCCAGTTTGGTTTGGGCATAGGAACTCTTCCTGAGTTGTCAAGGACCCCACAGAACTGAAGCTCCTGCTATGAGAGCTCATGTTCACAGCTCCCTTGGACACTAAATTTAACAGATGGGACACTTCAATCCAGGCCACAGTTGTCAAAAACCACAGTTTAAATCAGTCACAGACAACTGTTTCATTCCCCACACTTGCCTGGGTGTAACAACTGCAGGAATGCCTCTGCTTAAATTACACCCAGTGACACCACAGGGAGAGACATGTCTCGGCCGCATTCATTCTCTGTCCTTTCTGAGCTTCTTTTATAGTAGGGGTCAGTGCCCTTTCCAAAATGGGGTGCCAGGGCTCCGAACCATGCTCTTTTATCAGCCCGGTGCATGTTGGTGTATATATTCAATCATGCCAAGGTGGGAGGGTGATGAGGTAGGAGGGAGAGGACAGAGCTATACTGAGTGTTGCAGAAGGGAGTGTTTAGCCAAGGATTAGCCAGAGACATGGCAGCCCCGGGTGATGGCTTACAAAAATAAATGGTGACAAGCGGTTCTACCTGTGGCCCGTGACCTGTGTGCCTATACTAACCAGTCTGTGCTTCATCACCGGGTGTCCAGCCGCAGGGTACCAGCTCCTGCATTACGGAATCCATTCATCCGTGCATCCACCCAGGCATTTACTGAGTGACTGCTCTGTGCCATATGGTGTGCCAGGCACTGGGAACACAGACGTGAATAAGATAGTGCCTGCCCTTAAGGAGCTCACAGTCTAGTTCCCAAGAGTTCAACTATTTACTCAGCCTAGAATTCACCGTAGTTCATTCCAGTAGCGCTTGCCGGTGCCTGACACTGCACTGCGCTGGTTGGTGGAGATGCAGAGTTACAGAGAAAAATAGGACCAAGTGGTTGACCTCAAGAGGATTCTAGTATAGTAGCGTAGACAGACACATAGACGTGTCCATTTGTATTCCATGTGGGAAGGGACGTTTGGCTTAGATGACGCCCTCTGACCAAAGATCCTCAATCCAGAGGGAGCATGACTTAGAACTGGGGAGCAGAGGATCTGGGGGAGGCAGACTTTGTCTGAGACTTGTCCTGTCACAGTACCAGACATCTAGGTAGGGGCTTGGTAAACATCTGTTATTTTTGTTTGGGGAACAATCTCTTTCATCACTCCCTTTGCATGGGGAAAAAAAAAAAACGGAACACTTAAGCTAGTGAAATAAAACAGGGAGGCCTCCTGATGAACAGATTCTGTTCTACTTGTGGTTCATGGGATTTGGAGCCTCTTCAGCTGATAGCCATCCTGTCAGAGCTTCCACTACCTTGTACCAGCAGTTCCCGATCTGCAGGTCTCTAAAGGGAGTAACTGGTGTTCTTAAGCTATTTTTTGAAATATTTTTTAAAAAGTCTCATAGAAATTTCACATTCAGCCAAGACAAAGCCACAGAGAGCTAAGTACAATATCACGTTTCTTTGCTTTTGACTGCAATTATATGAGCTTGGTGTGGTTATCTCACGTGGATCAGAAGCACTGAGTAAGAAACTGGGAAAATGAATTATTCCATAATAAATGTAGCTTTGCTAGATAAAAATTTTTCCAAATGTGAGGCCCACAGGGGAAAAAGTAATAAAAGGGATCCTTGGTGGTGAAAAGGTTGGAAATCACTGGCCTCTACGTCTGGATGCCAAAGTTTGGCTGCTGATTCAAAGCCCATGACCACAGAATCCTGGGATTATTGGCATCTGACACCCCTGATGTGGTTCCTGTTGGAAAAGCAAACATGCTCCCTGCCCAGCTTTCTAAAGTGTTATACATTAACCAGCTTACAAAGCACCATTCACGGGTGGACAGGGTTTTTTTGGATCGTGGTTTACTGTGTTTTTGTACCTGCAGTGAAAGAACATTTCAGAGGAAGCATAGGCTTGCCTGAAATCTACAAAGCTACGCTATTGCTGGACAAGCCCAGAGCTCCTTGTAACTTACAGGGCTGGAACAAGCTGTCCACACCTTTCTCCTCGTCAACAGCCTTCATCCAGTACCTCCGAGAATGCTCATTCCACGAACACACTGGAAACAGGCTAAGAACATCCATCGGGTGTAAGCGAAAGAGGAGGGACTCTGCAGGCTGGGGAGGGAGGGAGGAGTTTTGGAAGTGGCCTGGTCAGAGAATCATTCGCACTCTTCCCATTGTCTGAAAAAGTTTTCTGGAAGAGGCTCAGAAAAACAGGGGAAAGTGGAGCTGAGGTTTCTACAGAGAGAAGGAACTCCCCGAAATATCGATTCCAGCCCACATTTAATATTTTTTAAAGACTGTAACTGTGATAAAAATATACTTAACATAATATTTACCATCTTAATCATTTTTAAGTACAGTTGGCCCTTGAACAACACAGGGGTTAAGGGGTGCTGACCCTCCGGGCAGTTGAAAATCCACCCTCCGTATCCACAGTTCTGTACTCACAGATTCAACCAACTGAGAATCATAATACTATAATATGTATCTATTGAAAAAATAATCCATGTATTAAGTAGACCTGACAGTTCAAACCCATGTTGTTCAAGGGTCAACCGTATAGGGTTCAGTAGTCTTAAGTATATTTACGTTGCTCTGAAACAGGTATCCAGAAATTTTTATCTTTGCATGACTGCAATTCTAGACCCATTACACAACTCCCCTTTTCTCCTGCCCCCAGCCCCTGGTAACCACCGTTCTACCTTCTGTTTCTATGAATATGATTATTTTAGATATTTCATAGAGATGAAGCATACAGCGTTTGCCTTTTCATCACTGGCCTCTTTCACTTAGCATAATGCCCTCCAGGTTCATCCATATTGCAGCATACGTCAGAATTTTCTTCTTTTCTAAGGTTGAATAGTATTCCATTCTATGTTTATGCCACATTTTGTTTATCCATTTGTCTGTCTGTGGACACTTGGGTTGCTTCCACCTTTCAGCTCTTTTGAATAATGCTGCTATGAACGTAGGCATGAAAATCTCTCACTGAGGCCCTGCTTTCAATTCTTGTGGATATATACTCATAAATGGGATTATGAATCATATGGTGATCCTATTTTTAATTTTTTGAGGAACTGCCATATGGTTTACCGTAGTGGCTGCAGCATTCCCAGCAGCGAGGCACAAGGGTTCCAATTTCTCCACATCTTTGTCAACACTTGTTATTTTCTGGGTGTTTTTTTTAATAGCAGCCATCCTAATGGGTGTGAAGGGGTATCTCACTGCGGTTTTGATTAATAATTAGTGACGTTGAGCATCTTTTCATGTGCTTCCTGCCCATTTGTATATCTTCTTTGGAGAAATGTCTATTCAAGTCCTTTGCCCCTATTTTAATTGGGCTATTTGGTTGTTGTTGAAGTGTAAGAGTTCTTCATGTATCCCGCATGTTAACCCCATATCAGATATATGATTTGCAAATATTTTCTCCCACGCCATATGTTGCCTTTTCACTTTGCTGACTGTGCCCTTTGATACTCCAGCCCACATTTTTAAAAACAAGGAAAATATGATAAAATGAAGAAAGAACCCAGCAGGAATGATGCCTGGGGGCCTCATTCGGTGATTTCTCCAAGTCCTTTGAACTCTGTGTTCTCGAATTCCAGTCCTCCTGGTGATGTTCCCCCCAAGCTCTTTGTACACTTTTTGTCTTTACCCCGTTAGCTCCAAACTGCTTCTAGAGAGAACGTGCCCCATTCTAAGTACCACCTGCCTTTAACACCCCATAACTTTCTTGCTGCTTCCTCCACGCCTGTGAGATGTGCCTTTTCATCCTGCAGCATCTTCAGCCTTGGGTGTTGTAATACAGCATCCTCAAATACACTTGCAACCTCTCTGCCCTCCCAGGCAGAGACGAGTTTAAACTCTGCTTTTGTGGCAGCCATAGTGGTGGGACTGAGTGTAGAGGCCAATTGATGGAGGTATCAAAATTTCTCTGAGAAACAAGGTCTAATGGAAAGACCATCAAACCATCACTTCCTGGCCGTGTGACTGTTGACAGGTCACTTCACCTCCCTGAGCCCCCATTTCCTATCTGTAGGCATGAGGATAGCACGCCCGACCCCGCTGGGATTTGATGAGCCTTGCTCGGGATAAAGCATGTGCGGTGCCGACTCAGTTCCTGGCGCATCTCTGGAGAGCTGGGCCGCTGGTAGTTCCTCCTTCTGGGCCCAGACCCTTCAGCCAGAAGGAAGCTCACCCAGCCAGGGCCCGGTCCACACAGAGGCTGCACAGCGCTGAGGGGCGGGAACAGAAGTCCCTCATCCGCCCCTGGCCTCTGGTAGCGGTGTGCCCCAAAGAGCCCAGGCTGCGTGAGAGGCTGCCACTGCCCAGCAGGAGGCCCCCAAATATCCCTCCCTCGGTGACACCTTTCAGTGGCCCTCAGCTCTCCCTGGCCTGGAGTTCTTCCTATCCTCTGACTCACTTCCCTCTAACCAGAAATAAAACCTTTTCTCCCTCACCTTCCCACAGATTTCATCCTTTACCAAGCCCTGTAGATTCCCTGTCCTGTACCTCGGCACTGCCATTACCCTTGTCCAAGCTGTTATCAGTTCTCTCCTGGATCAAGGACGTCAACGCCCCAGGCAAATGCTCTCCTTATCTCCTGTTCCTGTGTCCCTCCAGTCCAGTCTCCACAGGGCAGCAGCAGAAATGATCTATCTACAACTTTTATCTGCTCATCTCTCTCTCCTGCTTAAAACTTTTAAATACCTCCCTGGGAGCTCTTCAAAGGGGAAGTTCAAACTGCCTAACGTAGCCTACAGGCCCCGTGTGTTCTGGCCTCTGTCTGCCTCTGGCCTCATTGCTCATGGCCTCTCCCGCATCACACTCCACAGTGCAACCATATTGGATTTCTTTCGGTTGCTCCAACTAACTTTTCTCAGGGCTTTCACATATTCTCTCCCCTAACCTGGAACATTCTTCCTCCCTCTGGCTTTTATTCATCTGCAAGTTTCCGTTAAGATGTCACTTTCTCCGGGAAGGCTCTCCTAACTCGTCCTCAGGCTGAATTAGGTGCCCCATATGATTCCCCTGCCGTTTTGCATTTTCTCCCGTCATACCGTGTTATCATTACTGTCTCCCTTAGCTAGACTTGGAGCTCTGTGAGGTCAGGGGCCATGTCTGTTTACCCCCTAGGGCCCAATACAGTGCCCAGCATGAAGCATGTTGTATGTTTGTCAGATGAATGAATCCCGATTTCCCTTTGCAACGCGGTCTTCATCCACTCACTCCCCTGCCCTCTACACCCCTCCACCTCACTGAAGGACTTTCTGATCCCCAGATACATTGGACGTGGATCAGACCCTTATGCCTTTGTGCATACAGGTCTTTCTGGCTGGAAGGCCCCTGTCCCCGCCCCCCAACTTCAAACAAACTCCAACTTGTTGAAGCCTCGGCTCAAGTTTCATCTCAGTGAAGCCCGTGCCTGAAGGGGACCATTAAAATAAAGATTTACTCTAGGCAGGGTAATTCTTAGCTCATTCTTCATCATTAATGCTTTATTATTCTAACTCCAATATCTAGCAGCCTTCATTAGCCCACCCCAGCAGTCAGACTGCCCCTCCTCTGGGATCTCCCATCTCCTTGCAGCACCTCCATTATGGCACTTGCCCAAGGTTTTGGGTGATGGTTTTTTGTTTGTTTGGTTAGTTGGTTGGTTTAATTTAGTTTAGCTTAGTTTTTTTTTTTTTTCCTGGAGGAGGTAGGAGGACATTGTGTGACCTTAACCCTCCTGGCTCCTTGTAAGGGGACCTTGGCTCATTTCTTCAATTAAAATGAGACATAAATTCTGTCCCCTCCCCCATCCTTTGTCCCCTCCCTGCTAGTGTGTCCACTCATTACTGAGACAAACCAGGGCTGCTTCCCTTTCAGGAGGCATCATTTTTCCAATTAGCCTTTGATTGGAAACAGTACCATTACAGCTGGGCTGCTTTTAGTGACTGCTGGTGATAGGCAGCCTGGCCATATGGAAAGACCACTGGCCCAGGAGTCCCCAGTGCTAGCCCATCTCTGCCTCTACCCAAGTGTCTGAATGTGGGTGACTTCCTTTCCTTCCCTGGGCCTCAGTTTCCTCCTCTTCTGAACGATGAGGAGTTTGAATGTAATGTTTTGCTACTTAAAGTACGATCCGTGCACCAGGAGCATGGAGTATCCGTGGGTAACTTGTTAGAAATGCAGAATCTGTGCCCCACCCCAAACCTTGTAAATCAGAATCTTCTTTTTAACAAGATCCTCAGGCGATTCAATCCACAGTAAAGTTTGGGAAGCGCTGGGAACTTCGCAGATGAGAGAATCACTGAGGCTCTTGTTAAACATAGTTTCCATGGGAGCATATGTATATGTATAGCCGATTCACTTTGTTATAAAGCAGAAACTAACACACCATTGTAAAGCAATTATACCCCAATAAAGATGTTAAAAAAAAAAAAAGAAAAATATTAGACATTGGAAGAAACAAAGAAATAAAGTAAATTTTATTTAGTAAAAAAAAAAAAAAAAAAAAAAAACATAGTTTCCCCGGCCACTGTGCTGGAGCCCTAATCAAGTGGGACTGGGATGGGGCCCCAGAACTTGTATTTGTGACAAGTATCCCATGTAACTCACATCCCTGAGGAAGTTTGGGCAACATTGGACAAATGGTTTATAAGGGCCCTTCCACCTTTGACATTCTGCAATTCTGTGTGCAACTGGTTCACTACTGAGGATAGTAAACAGTGGTACATAATGCAGACCCCTAGGACTTACCCTTCTTTAAATTGGGTATTTTTAGAAGCATCTGGGGTTGTGCAGGTGAGGGGTGGAGGGAAGGAAGAGGGGTTACAACAACTTAAGCCAAGTCTTCTTGATTGGAGAAAATCAGTAGCCTCCGGGGTTCGAAGAGAAATTACCTACTTACTCAAGACTGTCTCCTTGAAGAAGTCAGGCTTGATACAATCAGACTACCTGAAAGACCCTCTTGGAGCATTGAAAAGGGAGGATTAGAGATAGACGGGGCAGCGTCTCTTTCACACTGGCGATGGGATCGAGGAGATGGGGCCAGAAAAGTTGACAAGGAAACCTAGGGAAAAGCCTCTCCCGGAAGAGAGTCACATTTTCCAAACCCTCATTGCGGATGTGTGTCCTGACAAGGGATGTTTTCCCATTTGTTGAGTGTATTTATATAAAAACTTTAAGAAAGGTCTAAAAACGAAATCACATTTAGTTATATGTTTAACAAATCACCTTTATTTGGAAAAAGAAAAAAATTACCTAAGATCAGGACGGCCCTGGAAAGTCCAGGATAGGAAGTCGCCAGTTTTTCTCCATGTTTGGATTTGTTTTTCTTATAAATATGCCTTAAGTTCCGTTACTGGTAGGTTTTGGCTACATCTGAGATTTAGACAGGTGGAGAGAATGTGGAAGGGCATTCAGAGGGTATTTTTCTGGGCAGAGAAAGAAGGGTAGACTCTGTCAGCAAGAGTGAAGTGTGAATGAGCATGGCACGGCCAGCGCCCGAGTCAGGGGAGGAGCTGGATAAGGAAGCTGCTGAACTGTCCAGAGCAGAGGACCAAGTCTGGGCACAGCAGAAACTAGGACAGAATTGTGCAAGTCGGGGCTTTCCCTTTTTCACATTATCCCATATACCCAGTCCGGCCACCAGATCCTGATGCTTCTATATCAATAGCTCCCTCCTCTCTACCTCCACTGCTCTGGCCTTAATTCAGGATCTTTTCATGTCCCCATCTGGACTCTTGCAACAGTTGCAAAGATCCATTCTCAATATGTCTTTACATATGCAAGCTTGTTCTCAAGCTTGAAAAGGCCGTCTTTCTTCAGAAAACTGAATATAAAGAGATCTTATCAAAGTTAACAGCCTAGTTCTCCTGGGCAAGGTGCAAACTGCTCTGATTCAAACGGCCCATGAGCTCCTGTAGGCTTCTTAGATCCTCACTGAGTCCTGGTGAAAAGGAAGTGGAATTCACAAGAGCAGGGGTTCTCAAACTAGAGAGGTTCTCAGAATTCTCCAGAGAGCTTATAAAAACAGGAATCGCTGGGCCCTACTCCCCCAGCTTCTGATCCGGTGTAGGTGGTGTAGGACCTGAGGATTTGCATTTCTGGCGAGTGCCTGGGTGGCACTGATGCTCTGTGAGCACCTTGAAGGTAGAAACCCTGCGTTACCTCTATATCCCCATGGCCTTCGCATAGGGCCTGGAGTGTAGGAGGCTTTCAGTAGCCACTGTTGAAAGAAGGAAACCATAAAAGAGAGAGAGAGAGAGTAGTACTCCTAGGAAGAACTTCCTTCAAATACCAAACACCTTTTTTCTTTCAACTTAGCTCATACTGGTTTCTCCATTCCTCCATTCTTTTAGTCTAAACCAGTGGTTGCCAAACTTCTAGAGTTCACAGATCATCCAATTCTAAGAAGAAAAGAAATATCGATTTGATTTGAGCCTCTCCTAGGTTTACTCACTTTTTCCTTTGCCTTGTTAGGACATTAAAAGACAAACACACACACGTGTCTTCTACCATGACCAACATTTCATAAAAGAAAGAATATTTTAATAAGAAAAATGTTAAAAGGCTATGATCGCAAAACAAAAGATGGTCCTTTAAATGGAGTACATTTCTTTCTATGAAAAACCACACGGTATTTCCTTAGTTTTCTCTTTCCACCATAATCTGGTGAACGTTTTATTACAGATTACCATTGGGTGCTGTACCAGCATTTGGGAACCACTGGTCTAAACCCACCCAAACTATAATTCCTCCCAGAACGCTGTGTACGGGGCCTATAACCTTGCCACCTCAGGTCATTTTTGGTTCTCAGGGAGGGCCATTTCTCATGCTATTCCATCTGCTTGGAATGCTTGCTGCCCACCTGGAAAGCCCTTAATCTGTTCTCAAATCCTGCCAGTTCCATGATGTTTTCCTGGCCTTCATCTTCCTGGGACATTAATTGTCCCACACTTGGTGTTTCCATAGCACTCGCTCGTTTGCACCGGGCTCATTTATTAACGGGTCTAGACTAGAACTCCTGGAGTCCTAAGACCAAGACCTCGGTCTCGCAGATACCTCGGCAGGGAACCTGGAACATAGTTCTTTCTCCAGAGATGTTTTGATAAAAACCATGAAAAGGAGCCGGACTTGATCTGATGGGCGATAGACAACGATCATAAGTTCCTGGTCAGAGGAATGACACAATCAAAATGATTCTTTAGAAAGATTTTACTTGCAGTGGAGACCAGGACAGACCAAGGTGGGAGAAAGTGACACCATGAGAAATCAGTGATGAGAAGGGCCTGATGACATTGGGAATGAACACTGGCCTGGACAGTCTTGTTGTTGTATCTAACTTTTCTTTGGATTAGGAACACTAAGAAGTCCTCCCCATATACTTTCATTGTCTCCACCAGAGTGATGGTCACGGGGCTAGTTGATAAAATACTGTATGGAGGAAGCATCCTCGATCATCTTAGTCCTTGCGAATACCTAGGCTGCCGGCATCTTTGCTTCTCCAGACACAGGTCAGATGGGAGCTGTAGGGTTGGCCTGCACAGTGAAGTTGGCCAAACTGTTTTCCAGGATCTCCGCCTCCTCTTTCTGTGCCCTTTCCTCCCTCGCTCTCCATCAACCTCTTCACGAGCCCAGTACCTTGTGTTCTGTTAATGAAACCCTATCTGAGAAAAATATTCAATTTGTCACCTACGCCTGAAGGTGACATGATACGTAGGTGTTCCCTCTCCCAGAGAGTAGCTGCACATCAACCTACGGAGGGAGAAGAGCTACACTGTCCAAGGAATTGCAGGCAGCAGGTAGAGGTATTTTCAAGGAACCCACATGGAGTCTTTCTTGGGCCACTGAAATCACAGTACTAGAAATGACCACCTATGCCGTTGGCACAGACTGACCTTGGCCAAAGCATGGTAAGCATAAAGAGTTCCTTTGATTCCTGCTCAACTCCGGAAGGGAGATCTGAGATCATATATGTCGCAAATGTGCTGTGCTGTTAGCTACGGTGTTTCCATCATACATTGATCCTCAGCTTCCTCATCTATAAAATTAAGGGGTCAGATAAAATATAATATGATGTCTAAGTTTTTCTGCCAGCTTGGAAATTTTGTGGTTATATGATCATCGGTTCGATGCTTTTTAAAAAAAAAGAGAGAGAGAGAGAGAGAGAATGTCAGCCAGAAATATTGAAATCAAATTTTATTTTTGGAAAATGACATTACACACATCTTGCAAATGTACACAGAAATGAGAATGAAATGAAGAACAGAGCTTGAGAGCCAAAATGATTGCAAGAGCAGCTCTGTGGCTGCCCGGTGTTGAACGCTGTGAATCCACAACATTCACAGTTCACAACACGTTACACATGTGGGGAACTTCTCTAGACTTTGAAGTCCTCTGACCAAAGAAAGCCCTCATCAAATCACCGAGGGAGGAAGAGGGATATTAACAGGCACAGGAGATGAAAAGGGTCTGCTCCAGCTGGTTTACACGGGCCTCGCCAAACCTACCAGTCCAAGTGGGAACAGCAAACCATAAAGGAGGATGCCCTCTTGGAACACTGCTCTTGAATCACAGCCTAAGAGCGGGCTAGGCATTGCGTGGGAAACCAACAGCAATGCATATAAACCCATGTCCTTGTCTTTTCTGGCTATAAGTATTCTAAAGGGGCAGCTAAAAATCCCTAAATGTCTATTGTCTTTCTCTGTTTTCCTTTTCTGTTTTAAAAATAATGATTGGTCACTGGTCAAGCAGAGCCTTCTGAGGACCTCTGAATATTTCAAAACTTCTGCAAGGATAAGGGACATCTTTGTTCACTGTCTTTAGATTATATGTGATTCTGAGAACTAATCAATTCTGCAGTGTCATCAGATGGCCAAAGAGGCTCCCAAGTTGCCATGATTTTTATGCAAAGGGGAGCTTGGTCTTTGATCACAATGCCAATCCTTGGGAAATGGTCAATAACTACTGAGAGAATGTTGAGAAATATCTCCCCCCCCTTTTTGGTTTGTTTGTTCTTTGCTGACTTGACTTGGCAAAAATTATTGGCCCCTAAATCAGTTATTTACAACCGTAAGACACCTGGGAGCAGCGGGAGGGAGAAGGCAAGGGAGGGAAGAGGGACCACAAGGAAGAATATATTCTTTTCAGAGGTTAAAATGAGTTATTTAAGAAATGTGATGTACAATACCATGCATTTACTCTCCAAAGCTAGTCACTAGCAAGCTAACGCCTCTAACACTACAACCACCAATTACAGCTGTTTTGCTACAGTAACTGAGTTCTAACTACAGCTATAGGGCAGAAAGGGTGGGCTGTTTCCATTTTAAACTTTCTCCCTTTGAAAATGGCCATAAAAGCGTTTTCTGTACAAGTTTAATGGCACAAAAAGGTGACCGACAACGTTTTAAAGAACTTACCACACATGAGAAATGCGAAATTCAATCAAAACATGCATTAGTTGTGTACAAGTCATAAGGGATCATTGGCTTCAAGCTGCAATGTATTACAGGACCGTACGTTGGAGACATTTTGGTATAACCTCTTACTTGGTCAAATCCCTTCGAGAGAACTTATAGAGAAACGGCATTGGAAAGGGCATTCCATACGGCATCGCTAAGCAGTGACATTCCCAAGGGCTGTGCACCCTGTTGAATAAATTAGAACCTACAAGATGGCTTCTTTAGTTCCATTAATTACTCTTATATGGACTGCCTGCACAGGATCATGAATAGTTGGTGTCAATAGTAAATGTTTAGGTGGATTTAGTAACAGAAGGAAAAATACAATTCAGTTATGTGACTATTTCTTTTTATATTATGGAATTGCTAAATACCCTTAACATTTAAACCAACCCCAACTGCCCATCAGTTTAACTTAAAAAAATTCAACATTTGGCAAGCCTTATGTTTATAAGGTTATTATAGAGAGCTTATTGTGTAACAGTAAAACTTTAAACAAATTGTTCCCCCACCCAACACCACATGACAGGAGAAATTACCTGTGGTCTCTCACTACAACGTATTGCAGCTTTTAAAGTTATGAGCAAATTAAACAAGATCAATTCATAGTATTTAGCTGATACGAATCCATAGGTGGATTCTTCTGTTCAGCTGATTATTTCTCTGAGCACGCTTCACTGCTCCACAAAATGGTGGACTAAAAGGAACCGCAAAGTGTTCTGTACAATGCTTGGAAGGCAAAGACCCAGAGATACGTGAGTTATAGGGAAACTGCCTGTGAGGACCTGCTTCGGGGAATTACAACTGAAAATGTTGAAGAAAGGGCCAGGATCGGATTGATTCCCACCAACAAACTTCTAACGGGACTCAGGTAGGATCAGGGCTCGTTGAGTCTGGAAATAACCTCTCATCACCAAGGCAAAATCACAGGGCTAAGAAGAGGCATATGTCCAACACCTAGATAAGGAGGAAGGAAAAAAATTAAAAAGGGAGAGAATAAAAGAGAGAAGAATTGCAGAGGACAAAGGAGAGATGTTTGTACTGTGGAAAGAGAGCGTGATAAAACAGAGTATAAAACTGAGAGCAAATATGGTGAAGTAGAGAGAGAAAGAAAAGACTAAGAGATACACAGGGGAGGTAAGGTAGAGAGCGGCAAAAAGCCATTGATTTCCTCAGGTTATTAACCAACCCATAAATGAAAAGTTCCAGTGCCTCTAAGTCTTTGTCTTAGTGTACAAGATGTTTGCTCTGACTTCTGTTGTGCTATCTGTCCTCTCCCAATTAGTCTGTCATTCTCATCTGGAGCAGGAAGATGCCTTAATTCCCAATGAGAATTCCATACTCCCCTAGCCCCGGGCAACCAGTGTGAGACAAGATTGCTTCTGATTCCAGAAGATGTTGAAGCCTATAGACTAAGGAATAAAAAGTTAGGCAGTTAGAAGGGGTAGGGGCTCAAGAGTCTTGTCATATGATAACCAGTGTCGCACTACCTAGGCCACAGTGGGAGGCCTGCTTGGATCCTTAACAGAAAACAAGCAGGAAGAAACATCAAGAGGCTAAGTATAAAGACCACACTAGATCTTTGAGGATGGAGATAAGCTTGGGGACCAGGGTGGGAGAGACAGAAGAGAAGGAAGTCACCCTCTCCTGAAGAGACAGGAGGAGCAAAATTCTTCAGCCGGACGTACTGAAAGGCCGGCTGATGGAAAAGGAGCCTTCTGGTCTCTGAAAAGAAAAGGTGGAGGGGGCTAGGAGAAGCTGCCAAGTCTCAGTCCACAGTAGGTTGCCCGCTGGAGCCAGTGCTCTGTGCATTTTCCTCCCTAAGGATGTATCTTGGCTGCTGTATGGCGAGAACCTCCAGCCTTGTATCTACTGGGGAAGTGACTTCTGCTAGCCAGAGGAAGAATAAAATTGGGAATTCATTTTTAAGAAATGATTTGTGTTCTCTTGGTCCATGATCACAGGGCTTAGGGCTGACTAAGGGTAATCCATTGAGGGTTAACAGCACTGGACTGGGTCTGGGCCACCAGAAGCCAGAGAAAATGTTGGAGATGTATCTCCAGCCAAAAGGTAGGCGAGGGGAATCAAGGCAGTATTCTTGCTCCAGGTGGTCACAACTACAAAGAAGAGGAAACCCTGCATGGAATCACAGAACAGTGGATGAGGCTACATATGGGGTCTCCTTCTTGGGCAGAGGCAGAAGTGTGACAGCCTCAAAGTTTCATACCAGGAGAGAGACCTAGGAAGCCCAGCAATTGCAAGGCTCCATGGCTACACAGGAGGTCTCAGGTCACTTCCGGCATATCAACGGCTAGGCCTTTCTTCTATCTAGTTTCCTGGTACTAAAACATAGGACTCTAACCCCTCCCCAGTCCCAGATGAGCTTCAAAACAGTGATGGTTTACTTAGGAAGCCAGCCTAGGCCTCAAAGCCAAATCTCTTAATGCAATGAAGACAATACATGAGTGAGGCCTGGTCTTCGAAATCCAAGTGGCCCCATGTGGCCAAGGACAAGTTCCAATGTTTTTTTTAAAAGAAATATCCATGCTTTTTATTCCCATGGCAAACTGGACAGTGAAGGAGGTCATTCAAATCCCACTGTCCCAGTGCATGAGTCTGGGGAAGTCTCTAGGCATAGATGATTTTGGGGTGCGATGAGCTTGGGGAACATCCTCGTCAGTGTGCTGGAGCTCATCTTGGAGAATTGGGCATGCTTGTGCCCTTGGTAGATGCATTTTTTTAAAAAGATAAGCTATTTAGAAAAAAATCTGAGGGGGATTGGGGACACGTCCATCCAGAGTACTGAAGGGACTAAGAAGTAGACACAATTTTGTCCAAGGCAAGCACTGGATTGCTGGTCTAAGACTTGGGTTGGGTGTTTCAAAGAAGGATCTAGAGGCTCAGACCCCTTCTTCTTGCCTTCTTCTGATAACAACACATCTCCTTTGAGGTTCCTTGGTTACTTCTGATTGAGGAGGAAAAGCAGGAAGGAGACAGAATTTCCTGAGGAGTGCGGTAAGCCCAGAAGGAGGTCTTTTGGAACTCAACTAACGAATACCTAGTTCCCAGGAAGAACCTTGCTGTGAGGAAAACTACGTCTTCAGACCTTGTTGCCCTGGTTTCTGCCATGGAAGGCTGCAGGAGCAGCGTACACAAGAAGGTAAGTATGGTGTGTACAGCACATAGCTTGCTATTTCAGTGCAAACACAAGGAGTCAATGTTTAACATCAGCCAGGGTACATTTTAGTCACAAAGCCCCTTGCTTACACCTGGAAATTGTCCCCATCAGGGCAGGATGGCTATGGGGACATTGTGGATGAGGGCAACGGTCAGGTTATTTTCTCTAGTTTGTCTCACTCCCATATTTTAAAAGAAACCATTGCCAGTGAATGATAGCCACACTCATTTAAAAAAAATACTTAAAAGTCATCTCAGAAAGTCAGGATGAACAAAGCTATTATTCTTCCCTCCCTTCCTCTCTCCCGTCCTTCTTTCCCCTGCTCTAGGAACAAGAAACATTTCTCTCAGCCTACAAAGACCAACCAGTATGAGATGAGATGAAGTGAGCCGACAGGGGACACCAGTCTTCCCCCATCCCATCTGAACAGGGAAGGAGCTCCGGGGGCTGTTCTGAGGGCTCCTTAAGGTAGGGCAGTGATCCCCTGTGTTGGATAGACAAGGTCAGCAACCCCACTGCCCCACTGCTCCTGCTGGTCCTCAATGCCTCCTTCTCTCTGGGGACATCTGCAGTCCATGTGGATGGGGACCACGTGAATATAGGGAGAAAGAGCCGTATTAGGTTGCTGGGTGGATTTCCCACTGAGATCAGGGCAGCGGCATATGGCTCCAAGATGCAACATGACCCCGGGAAAGAATTCTCAGGAGCCTAGTGGAAGGCAATACAGTTCAGTGGGAAAAGGCCTTGGAATAAGAGCCAGGGGATGTGGGTTCTAATCCTAGCTCTGCCCCTAGCCAGCTGTGTGACCTTGGGGAAATTACTTTACCTCTGCATCTCCGTTCCTGGCCTGAAAATGAGGAATTTGGAGTAGATGATATGATCTTAAGGTTCCTTCCAGCTAGAAAACTCTATGATTCAATCTAGGCTAACACTAAAGTCCTTAAGGACACAAAGCAGTCATGCTAATGGCTATCCTTTCCAAAACAGTGAAGAGAAAAGGAACTTTTCTCTCAATTTACCCCTAGTTAACACTACTTATGAAGTTGTTCAGCCCAGCCCCATATATACATTTTCCCTTTCTTTGTCCCTATTTCTATTTCTGTAAGGAAGAAAAATCAGGAGGTAGGAACAAGCAACAGATGGATTGTGTGTGTGTCTGTGTGTGTGTCCTAGCGGGAGGGAGACTGGGGCTGGGGGAGTGGCGGCAAATCCTTGCTGAGTAACTTGCTACTTGCTGCCTGTGCAGAAGGTAACACAATGGGACTTTCGTAGTAAAACTGGATTGGATAAAATTGAGAACCAATGACAGGGGTGAAGGTGCTCAGTAAGAACCAGATTTCTTTTTGCCTTGAAAGTGGGCCAATTTAAAATGCAATTGTTAAAGGCTTGAATTTTGAACTATACCAAACTCCCCTAAAGTGGCAGTACAGAAACATTTCCTTATAATTGACTTTTTTAAAGGTAGAAATTCTATTATTAATTTTTTAAAAGGTAGAAATTCTATTATTATAGAAGACAATAATAGGAATTCTTTGATTATTATAGAAGGTTGAAAGATCATTCTAAAGAAGATATGGCCACTGAATATTTTCTAATGGTACTTGTGCCACAAGCAAGGGAACAAGGGAACACTCAGGGGTGTAGCATGGACATGAGGAAATCTGAGTTTCTCCTCTGGTCCTGCTCTCCACCAGTAGGTCATTTGGCTGCCTCAGCCTGCATTTCATCTTAAATCGAAGGAACTGGACTAACTGAGATCTGGGGAAAGATTGTGGGTGAAATCTTTGGGGAATCGGGCCTGCAGTTTAGAAACAGACCTCCTACCACTCTCTACATCCTCCAACCCGAGTACCAATTTTTCCCAATTAACTACAAATTGCTCTGGCAGGCACTAAGCAAACCTTGAACTTCTAGAAAGAAGTAGGGGGTAAGTACAATGGGCTTCTTAATGGTTTCTAACAGCCTACAAATAAAGGAGAGGGGCAAAAAGAGAGTCTCATAATTTGGGGTTCTTCAATGACCAGTTTTACCGGGAATCAATACTACCAACATCTGGACTTTCCTTGAACCAAAACTGTTTTATGTAGCTAAGGACACCTGAAGCTTGTCTAGGGGCATCTGATCTACCCCTTCCATCACAAGTTTCCTCCTACCCAGTGCACATCAGCAATGCCACCAAGTTGTCACCGATCCATGTCGGGGTGTCCTGTAATATCTCCTAATTATGAAGCAGCTGTGCACGCACACACACACACACACACACACACACACACACACACACAGAGCAAGTTCATTCTAGTTAAAGTGGAGGAACAAATGCAAGTCATTCAATAGCCAAACGGCAGCCTGGCTTCAAATGCCGCGCCTTTCCAACTATCTGAACAATTACAAAGAAATAAGGACATCTTCATATCTGCTAAAAGCAAACACAGAACTGGCATGCATGGCTTTCACTTAATTTAGTTGCCTTTGCTATTATGGGCTATGATTACAGACAAAAAGCAGTGTTATGAACCTGTACCTCAAAGACTGAGAACTATTTCAAATGATCAGTCCTTAGCAAAGAGAAATCCTTTCTAGTGTTAAAAACAAGTGAAAGGACTCTCTGTCTTCAGTATGAAATATCAGGATTATAGATAAAAAAGAGCTGCTTAAAATATGCCATAACATTTCATTTAAAATATAATCAGAATGTCTGGTCCACATTGAAATTATTAATGTAAGCATAACTGTTAAAAAGTTATCAAAAGACTGATTCTATTGAATTGGCCTCTGCTATTCATTTTGTTTTTTCCTGGAGGTTTCTGTTTGGCAGTGACAGCATGATTTCTAAACTACGTTATTCTTCTGCATTTTTTTTTTTTGGTAAATTTTCTGCACGTGTTTTTTAGACAAAAGAAAAATCACCAGTTTATAAAAAAGGAGCCTGAAGAGTTTGCTCCTGAAATATAGACACGAGGTTTTATAAAAAGGATATTGGTTTCTTGCTATAAAAAGCGACCGAAAGGTGTCAGACCTGAAAACAAATTCTCACAGTGTTTTCAGTGTTAGCTGTTGACAAGGCATTCAATAGAACAGAGATAGATGGATACCGTACGGTTTGTGTTAGACAGCCTCCTAGAGGAATCAGGTATATGGAAGCCGCTCACCCCCAACTCTTATTAATTGCTTATTGATTCTAAATTGCCCCAGTGGAGATGTTGACAAGGAATTCACTGTGCTGTATAAACACTACTGAAATGTCTACAGTGTTCTCCAATTTTGCCTGGTTTCTTTAAGGTAGCCCTGCACCGGGGTCCTAAGCATCTGGTGTCAGAATGACAAGTTGCTGGTGTTTCTCTCTCCCCCTTGACAGCCAGACTTGGCGCTAAACAACAAACTGGGGGTTCAGTCAGGAGTGAAGAGCCAGGCTGGGGAGCTGCCTTGCCGTCTTCCAAGGACCCTCCAGCATTCTTGAGATGGGGAGACAAGGGGCACTTGTATTTGTCACTCTTGGATTTGCCAATGAGTTTTCTTCCCCCCCACACACATCTTAAGTGCCATGTATGTAAACAACTCTCTACAGAAGGAAGACTGTCATGTATGAGCAAAGTGAGACGGGGAAAAATAATGCAGGCGCCTAAGTATTCAATAGAAAGGTCATGGACTAGCACATTTTGCATCCTTGGAAAGTTACCCCAAAGGATGGTTATCAATCTATCTCTTATAATTGGTAACTGTGGATCAGTGGCCCAGATGACAAATCACAGGAAAATAAAACCAACATACTACAGTGTGTTCTTAAAAGTAACAACAACAACAACAAAATAAAAACTTGAAAGCACCAATAGCCCTGTTGGACACTTGAGCAGAAGTACCCTATCGTAACGGTAAGCTTGTACTCTGGACTCTGAACATTCTCCTCCTTCACATGGAATCACCAAGTGAGTCTGAGTCATCCAAGGACAGAGGCAGGTACAGGTCCTGTAAGAAGATAAGAGATAAAGTTAACTCTCCTTTTCTTAACATCTTGGGCTCTGGAATGGGCAAGATTATATGGATGCTTTTTAAAAAACTAATATTTTCTATAATTTTTATTTTGAAATAATTATAGATTCACAGGAGGTTGAAGTACAGGGAAGGTAGCCTTGTACAATGTACCCTTCATTCAGTTTCCCCCAGTGGTAACATCTGCAGTTTTCCACGCACTCGTGTGTGTGTGTGTGTGTGTGTGTGTGTGTGTGTGTGTAGTGTAGTGTAGTCCTATGGGACTTTACCATATGTGTATATTTGTGTGACCATCATCACAGTCGAGATACAGAACTGTAGCCTTACTAAAGGGCTCCCTCGTGCTACCCCTTTATAGCTACATCCACCCCTACCCCATGCCTAAGCCTTGGCAACCAATATTCTGTTTTCCACCTCTACCATTTTGTCATTTCAGATGTTATACAAGTGGAATCATACAGTACGTTACTTTTGGGGATTGGCCTTTCCCATCAGCGTAATTCCCTGGAGATTCATCAAGCTGCTGCCTTTAACAGTAGTTCACTCCTTCATTTTGCCGAGCAATATTCCGTAGTGTGGATTTACCACAGTTTGTTTAACCATTCATCGGCTGAAGGGCATGTGGGATGATTCCGATTTTAGGCTATTACAAATAACACAGCTATAAACATCCATGTACAGGTTTTTGGGTTAACGTAGTTTTCACTTCTCTGGGATAAATGCTCAAGAGTACAACTTCTAAGTTGTGTATTATTGCATGTTTAGTTTTGTAAGGACTGCCATATGTTTTCCAGAGCGACTGTACCATTTATATTCTCACCAGAAAAGTATTAGTGATCCAGTTTATTCACAACCTCACCAGTATTTGGTGTTTTCACTACTTTTTATTTTAGCCAGTCTTGTGGATTTGTAGTGATACCTCATTGTGGTTGGTTTTTTTTTTGCAGTGCGCGGGCCTCTCACTGCTGTGGCCTCTCCCGTTGCGGAGCACAGGCTCCGGACGCGCAGGCTCAGTGGCCGTGGCTCACGGGCCCAGCCGCTCCGCGGCATGTGGGATCCTCCCGGACCAGGGCACGAACCCGCATCCCCTGCATCGGCAGGCAGACTCCCAACCACTGCGCCACCAGGGAAGCCCTTCACTGTGGTTTTAATTTGCATTTCTCTGATGACTATGACGTTAAACATCTTTTCATGTGCATGGTTGACATCTATACTTCCTCCTGAGTTCAACTGAAGAAACAATTCCTCAGAAATGTTTCTTCATGTCTTTTATTCATTTTCTAATTGGATTTTTCTTATTGTTGAGTTTTAACAGTTATTTTCATATTCTATATATGGCTTTGGTTAGATATGTGGCTTGCAGTCTGTAGCTCGTCTTTTCATAACTTTTGCACGGTCTTTGACAGAGCAAAAGTTTTAAATTTTGATGAGGTCCAATTTATCATTTTTTTCTTTTATGGGTTGCACTTTTGTTGTCAAATCTAAGAACTCTTGGCCTAGCCAAAGATCAGAAGATTTCCTCCTATGTTTCCTTTCTAAATACTTTACATTTACATCTATAATCCATTTTTGAGTTAATTTTTACATAAGATATGAGGTTTGGGTTAGGGGTCATTTTTTTGCCTAGGAACATCTAATTGCTCCAGCACCATTTATTGAAAAAGCTATCTTTCTTGCACTGATTGACTTCTGTACCTTTGTCAAAAATCAGTTGTGGATGTATATCAGTTATGGGTTCATTTCAGGCCCCCAGAGAGCTGCCAGGCCCTGAACAAGTGGCTAACCCAGAAAATGTACCCCATCACCTAAGTCCAATTTATTTCTTAATGCTTCCAGTTCCCACCAGGAATTAGGATTCATGGCTCCAATACTGCCCCAAGCCTTGTCTATGTCTTGGGGAGATGGGATGATATGGCATTGTTTTTTTCCCACCGTTCCCAGAGCTCTGTTTGGAGATCCTTGTGATTACTCCTGGACTTACTTCACCCATTGTCTAAATCAGAGCTTTTCAAATCTCTCTCTCCATCTCTCTCTCGCTTCTCTTTTAAATTCTCTATTCAAATGAAATTTTTCTTGGAAGCCAAATATATGAAATAAATAAAAGTGCAGTTGTTTTGGTTGAACCAGACATGAGGGAGGCAGAATCTCACCCATCCCCAAATGAAACACAGTTTGAAAACCACTGTTTTCATTTACATTATCAGCAAAATACTAAAGGAAACCGGAAATGTTAGGGTCAAGTCTCTGGATATTTAAGAGACTCTCTTTGGTAATGGAAACAGAGAACTTCAGTAGCAGATAGCCCAAGAAAATTAGAGAATGCAGCTTCTCCTTGAGGTAAAGGAAAAAGTGAAGATGAGGAAGGGGGACAAGAATGGGGAGAAGAGGGACTTACTTATCTAACACAGAATGCTTTTTGCTGAGAAAGAAGGGGCAGGACGTCCGTTAGGCCGCTTAGAATGGAAAGAGAAGTAAAGTGTATTCAGAAACTTGAGGTCCTACTCCTGGTTAAGTAGTACTGTGACATTGAATAAGTCTTTGAGTATTGGTTTCTTCATCAAGAAAATACAGAATGTACAATCTGTAAGGTCTCTACCAGCTCTGAGGACTCTTAAAGAAAGACTGATTCATTAAAAAACACAACAAAGGCAACTAGAGCAAATAGATTCACTTCTCACCAACCCATAATCCCTACACTGTAAATCAGGGGTTGGAAAACTTGCTCTGTAAGGGGATAGATAGTAAATATTTTAGGCTCTCTTTGCTGGTCACATATGGTCTCTGTCACACAGTTTGTTTGTTTGGGTTTTGTTTCTTCTACAATGCTTTAAAGATGTAAGAAACATTTTTTACTTCAGGGGGCCATCCAAAGCGACCAGGCCATACACATGATTTGGTACTCTTGCTCTAAACTACCAAACAACATTTCTTAGAAAACTGATAAACAGGTAGGAAGTACAACACTGAGGAAACAATAGGAGGGCAGTAAAAAAACACACATAAAATTGAATTGAGGCCAAGTGGTATACAATGGAGTTGCATCTCTGAAGGCATTCAGTTCTCCACAAATTGAGTAAAGTGAAAGTTGAACATAGTCAAAGTATCCTTGAGCTCTAGACTTCAAGAATAGTGGAGAAAGACTCTGAAAATCTACTCCTACATAAATACAAGTAACACTGGAAAAAACTGTCAAAATCAACTTTTTCAGAACTCTGGAAATTAACCAAAGGCTTGCAACAATCCAAAAAATGTTTATTCAAGAAAAATGGCCTAATCTCAGTAAGAATACTGAAATTTGGGGTGCTTTAACTTGCCCTATTTCTATTCTCCCTCTCCCCAGCTCCAGGGTATCTCTGAAAACCAACAGCCTCACAACTACAGTCTCTGAAAAAAACCTAGCATCCACTGGAGGATGCAGAATGGGCTTGGAGCTCCCCCAAATGCCCTATTCCCAGAGAACTGTCACTATTTGACTTGTCTGGTAGCTCCCACTTGTGGGGCTCTTCTTCATTTGACCTGACTCAGAGCACACTCACTGTGAACAGCCTTTTCAAGGAGCATTAATCAGCTGCAATTGTTTAAAATCACAGCTGCCTAACGCGGGGGAAACAGTTGGGGCAAATGAAGCTGCTCAAAACCTTAAAAGGAAAAGCTGGAGAATTCATGTCCATAGGGGACTTTGAAAAGTTCTGAAAATATTCCCAGGAATCTCTAAGGCCAGGCACATGTTCAGGACTGGGGTATATTCTCAGAAAAGACCTGAGAAGTTCCTAATCTCTCACCTCTGGTTGGCCTTGAGGCCCTGTGCAAACAGCAAGCGAAGCCTGAGGCAAGCTGCCTGACGGAGCATTGAAATCAGGCTCCAACACACACACACACACACACACACACACACACACACACACACACGCGCGCGCGCGCGCGCACACACACACACACAGAGCCCTTCAGCAAAGGCTGGGAGACTTATTGGATCAAAGCATTTAAGGAAATCTAGGAAAATTATCCTTCAAGAATGAAGGAGAAATCAACACATTCCCAGATGAACAAAGACAGAGCTAGCAGACACGTCCTATAAGAAATACTAAAGAGAATCCTTCAGGGAGAAATGAAAGGACAGTAGACAGCAATCCACATAAGAAATAAAGAACACTGGTAAAGGTAAATACATAGGTCAATACGAAAGAAATTATAAATTAATTTTTCTAACTCTTTTCTTCTATAATCCAATTCAAAAGACAACTGCATGGACTAGTAATTATCAAGATGTGTTGATGGACTTATTATGCACGAAGATGTAATTTGTATGTGAATAGGAGCACAAAGAGGGGGGAGGAACAGAGATATATCAATACAATGGCAAAAATTTTATATAAAGTTGAAATTAAGTTGCTATTAATCCAAAGTAGATTATGTTAAAATGTTAATTGTAATCCCCAGGGCAACCACTAAGAAAATAACTCGAAATAAAATTAGTAAAAAATACAACAAGGGAATTAAAATGGTGTACTGGAAAAATATCTAAGATAAAAAGGGCAGAAATACAGGAGTGAAGGGACAAAAAAAAGACCTAAGACATATAGAAAATAGCAAATGGCAGACGGTAATTCCTAATTTACCAATAATTACATTAAACATAAGTAGATGAAGCACGCAAAGGAAAAGGCAGAGATTGGCAGAATGGGTTTAAAAACATTCAGCTCTATGCTGTTTGAGACATAATTTACATTCAAAACCATAAATAGGTTGAAAGTAAAATGATGAAAAAGATTTACCATGCAGTTAGTAACCAAAAGAGAACTGGAGTGGCTATACTAATATCAGAAAAAATAGATTTCAAGACAAAACTTGTTACTAGAGACAAAGAAGGACATTTCATAATGATAAAATATAACAATTAAAACATATCTGTGCCTTAACAACAGAGCACCAAAATACATGAAGCACGAAATGACTGAATTGAAGTGAGGAATAAACAATTCAACTATAATGGTCGAAAACTTCAATACCCCACCTTCAGTAATGGATAGAATAACTAGGCAGAAGACCAACAAGGAAAGAGAAGACTTGAATGACAGACACTACAAATAATTACACATCTAATCTACTCCATCCAACAACAGCAGAATACACATTCTTCTCAAGGTCCCATGTAATGTTCTACATGACAGATCATATGTTAGGCCATAAAACAAGTCTCAATAAATCTGAAAGGATTTAAATCATACAAAGTATGTTCTTCAACTACAGTGGAATTAAATTAGGAACTAATAACAGAAAGATATTTGGGAAATTCACAAATACGTGGAAATTAAACAGCACATTGCTAAATAATCAATGGATCAAAGAAGAAATCACAAAGAAAATTAGAAAATACTTTGAGATAAAGGAAAATGAAATAACAATATACCAAAAGTTATGGGATGCAGCTAAAGCAGTGTTCGGAGGAAAATTTATATGAAATGTTCAGAATACGCTAACTCACAGAAACAGAGAGTAAATTAGGGGGAAGGTGATGAATACATTCTTGCACAGCTTTATGATTATTCTAAAAACCACTAAACTGCTCACTTTAGGAAAGGTGAATTTTATATCTCGATGTTATTTTAAAAAATAGTACTTTTGAAAATCTTTTACATTGACAATACTTAAAAAATTTTTTTAATTGAAGTATAGTTGATTTACAATGTTGTGTTAATTTCTGCTATACAGCGAAGTGACTCAGTTATACATATATATTCTTTTTCATATTCTTTTCCATTATGGTTTATCACAGCATATTGAATATAGTTCCCTGTGCTATACAGTGGGAGCTTGTTGTTTATCCATTCTATATACACCAGTTTGCATCTGCTAATCCCAGACTCCCACTTCTACCCTCTTCCACCCCCCTCCCCCTTGGCAACCACCAGTCTGTTCTCTAGGTCCCTGATTCTGTTTCTGCTTCATAGGTTCTGAATACTGTTTATATGATTCCTGAGCAGGTAACCCTATATAGCAATATGCATGTATTGGTGCATAGTGTATACAGTAATATTCAGTAAATAATGATGTGTAGAAATGTAAGAGGTGGTTTTGTAGCAGTTTTGCTCTATGACTATATTGTGACCAGTGATGAATTCCATAAGTTAAACTTACACATAATGCAAGTCCACTGTAATAGAAACAGCACAGGATTAAGAGCCAGGAGACCTAGGTCCTAAGCCTAACTTCCCCTTTCAGGGTCTTTGCTTCTGTATCTGAAAATTGAGGAAGATATAGACTATAACGTCTTTAAGTTTCCTTCTAGCCCTAAAATTCTATAAAATATAACTTGGATCATTACATTTTGTTTTTCCCTGGTTATACCAAAGCAAGGGAAAGGAGGCAGGCACTACCAAGTTAGTGAACTCCCTGGGCATTTTTCAGCCAGCACACAAGGGCCTTTTCATTATGGAAGCCACTTTGGGTCCCACCGCACTGAACCACTGGGCTTCAGCATTCACCCCTGTTCTGAGTCGTTCATGTAACAGATCCTTCAGTGTAGCTGGTTGGTTAGTGGAAATAATTATCCAAGAAAGACTGTTCCAGACTGTTATCTCAGAGGAAGAGGGGACAGGCCTGGGAGTAGAATTGGGAGGCGACTCCACTTGCAGCTGCTGTGACTTGGAATGGGTGGGGTGAGGCACAGGCTATGGAGAAAATCCAGAGGACTAGGCCTAGGTATGAACTTCCGTACTTCTGTCCTCCATCAATTTATTTAGTATTCAAAATATATCTTCTTGTATGGGTAGAACAATGTTCAGGAAAAGGAATTACCTCAACATTCTGTTTTTGTTGATTGATATGTATAAATACAGAAACACGCATATTGCTTAACAATACAAATAATTTGCACCTGAAATTCATTTGCTTGGTCCCCTGGAGCCCTACAGAACAAAATGTTTGTAACAAATACAGCTGTGCTGGCGATACTACTGCGTTAGAGAAAACAAAAACTTGGTCTCTGGTCCAAGAAGCTTATAGTCCAAAGGAAGTCAGAGAGAAGTTTTGAGAAACCTGGCTTCTAGTTTGGGTTTACTTTTTCCCAAATGTGCCCTGTGCTTTTCTGATGGTGTGGCTTTGTTCTTGCTGATTTTTTTAAAAGCTGGAATGCCCGCTCTCTTCACCAGCCATCAAAAGCCTACCCAGGCTTCAAGGTCCCACTTAAATGTCACCTAGTCTATAAAGCTTTCGTGTCTCCCACCCTCCCACAGTCCGACGTCTTTCCTACCCTCCTTTGTGTGCTCCTGCAGTTCTTTTTTCGCTCTTGATTACACTACCAAAATCCACTTAGAGTGGTGTCTGTGATGTAAGTTTCAGGACCCTGCTTTATTCATCAAACGATCTCTCTAAGCAGTTACAGGATGACAGAAAAAAAAAAAGGTCTGGAAACACAGAGGGAAATGTATATTTAAATAATGTTAGTTATGCTTTCAAATAACATGTCAAATATATTTTCCTTCAATCTCCAGGCAGCTTGGCAAGCGAAATGCCTCCAAATTTAAAGCCGTGAGGGCAATCACTAATCTGGAAAAAAAAAATTTTAATAAATGAAAAAGCGGCCCTGTGTTTCTAGGCATTTTGAACATCTTTAATACGGTACCTTCTCTGAATTGTTGAATCATACTGGGGTTGTCTTTAACCTCATCACCTCCTTTTTCTCATCTGTAAAATGGAAATGCTAACCTGCCCTATCTCTTTCACAGGGTTATCGCTAGGGTAAATGAGAAAATGGCTATGCAGAAAGATAAAGCAGTATGAAAATGCAAAATGTTGTTCTCATTAACTATACAAGGATTTACTTCGTGTCCATATTGCAGCACTTGAGTATGCGGACTTTGGCTAACCTCGTCGCAGCTGCATTAAAAAGGATTCTCCATGAGTTGCTTAAGAGGAGAAGCCAAGAGGCTGATTACAGCTTAGGGCCCTGTCACAACCGTCAAAATTTACCAAAGGGATGCTGGGACTTCACGTTTGTTTCCAATTGTGCAGGAGGAGAGTCATGGCCTCAGCCACCTGCTTCCTGTCTCCACCATGACTCACACCTTTCAGGTCCACCTGGATGGAAGTTCAGGTGATATCTGCTTAGGCCCACTGCCCAAGGACCTCGATGGTGCTAAGGCTCAAGTAACTTTGTGAAAGGAGGAGCAAGAAGCTGAGCCTGAGCCCCAGGGGGACTGAGCCAAGGTCACAACACACTTTTTAGCTTATTCAGAAAAACCAGTTCATCCTCCATCGTTGGTGGTTATAAGCGTGAGGCTACTGCCTCCTGATAGGATGCACTGAGTGAGATGCAACATCACTTCTATGACATTTCTTGTCCCAAATGCACAATCTGTTAACCACAAGGAAACATCAGACAAACCTAAATTGAAGGACAATTTACCAAACAACTAGCCTGTGCTCTTCATTTCTACAGTATACTGTCTTGAAGATTTTTTAAAAGACTCAAGAACTTTTCTAGATCAAAGAAGACTAAAGAGACATGACCACTGAAGGCAATGTGTGATCCTAGATTGGATCCTGGACCAGAAAAAAATAACGCTTGGGGCAATTGATAAAATTTGAATACGGACGGCAGAGTATATAACAGTACTGAATCAGTGCAAACTTCCTGATTTTATAATTGTACTATGGTTATGAAAGAAAATGTCCTAATTGTTAGGAAATACCTACTGAAGTATTTAGAGGTAAAAGGGCATGATGTCTTAAACAATTTCGAATGGTTAAAAAATTTAGTAAAGTGTGTGTGTGTGTGTGTGTGTGTGTGTGTGTGTGTGTGTAGAGAGAGAACACAAAAAATAAAGTAAAAGGGGGCTTCCCTGGTGGCGCAGTGGTTGAGAGTCTGCCTGCCGATGCAGGGGACTCAGGTTCGTGCCCCGGTCCGGGAGGATCCCACATGCCGTGGAGCGGCTGGGCCCGTGAGCCATGGCCGCTGAGCCTGCGCGTCCGGGGCAAAAAAAAATAATAATAAAATAAAATAAAGTAAAAGGGAAAAAAATAAACAACTGGTGAATCTTCATAAAGAGTATACAGAAGTTCTTTGTACTTACAATCTTACAACTGTAAATTTGAAATATCGAAGTAAAAAGTAGGGGACTTCCCTGGTGGCACAGTGGTTGGGAGTCCGCCTGCCGATGCAGGGGACGCGGGTTCGTGCTCTGGTCCGGGAGGATCCCGCATGCCGCGGAGCGGCCGGGCCCGTGAGCCGTGGCCGCTGGGCCTGCGCGTCCGGAGCCTGTGCTCCGCGGCGGGGGAGGCCACAGCAGTGAGAGGCCCACGTACCGCAAAAAAAAAAACAAAAAAAAAAAAAGTAAAAACTTAGTGAAAATGATACCAAAATCCAAATGTTTTTTAAAGTTTGCTCTAGAAAATTATATAATTTATTATTTAATGTTTGTTTGCTTAACTGCCATTAGAAATGTGTAATTTGAAAAATAAAATGATACACTGAAAACTCAATGATACAAAGAAAACAGGCTCTGACAAGGCTGCCACCTGTAGCTTGTTCTGGTTCTTCAATGGTGAAATTCGTTTTTAGAATTGAGTCCAAAACAAGAACAAAACAAAACAAACAACCACACACACACACACACACACACACACACGCACACACGCACAGCCTGCAAACCCAACCAGATGAAACGGTTTAACAATGCACTCACCTCAATGGGCTTATGGATGGTGGGGCCTCAGCCTAAATGAACTGAACATGTCAATTACAAAGCGGAAGGACTTAAGTGTGCAGACCAAATAAATGCCCAGGCTGCCCTCAGCCCTTTGGAGAAGGTACTGGTGGAAGGTGCTGGGGTAGGTCACACTTCCCAGAAGGAAAGTATGGGCAGAAATGCATAGAGCAAAGACACAGTAAGAAACAGTGGAGCATCCCCAGGAGGTTCTGTGTGGACAGCAGAACAACTGAAGTAGGCTACTCCTCGTCTTGGAATGTCCACACTAACAAGGTTTGCTGCTCAGAAGAATCACTGAAAGCTGACTGCAAAAGCAATTTTCATCCATCTCACAATCTCTGGGTACCGTTGGTTACACAGACAGTTCAGCAGATCTTCCTTTGGGGAAACCAAATAGCTCAACAGAACAATTCGAAGGTTCTGGTCAGGGTCAGTACCAGAAGGTAAAGAAGTCATTAAAGGAATGGAATGGGCATTAGGAATGATGGAGCAGGTAATGGTCAAGTTAACCAGGAAATTAAAAATCCTGATGTAGAGAAAAGGAAATGAAAATAGGTGTCAGGCAGCGCTGTGCTGTTAAATGTGTAACAACCGACTTCCTGTGGGAGAAAACAACAACCTTGATTTGTAGTATTTGCTGAATTCTATGGTGTAAATAAATATTCCCATCATGGCTGAGCTCTAGGTACCAACACGATGTCACCGAACACAGAGTTGGGAAGCGGTGCACACAATCAGCTCTCAGGAGCTAGTGTGAACTGGCTCCAGCAAACCACTGGTAGCAACCTGGGTGCCAGTCTTACGTCTGCTGCTACCTAGCTATGTCACCCCAGTAAGTAACTTCATTCTGGGTTTCAATTTTCTCGTCTGGAAAACATCAATCTCACAAGATTATTGAGAGAATCAAATGAAACGAACTTATCTCCATCTCAGATCTCTTGTAGCTCTTACCCTCTATGGTTCTGTGATGGAGTTGGCCACACTGGTGGCTTTTTGCCTTTCTCCATCTCTCGCCAAGTCTTGTGAGCTGGGAGAAGACAAGAGAATCCTAGAGGAAGCTGCTCTAGGGTGTGGTAACCAGAGCAGAAACCATATTCACATGGCCTCAGAGATGAGGTTGAGGGCAATGGCCACTCCAGATTTTTGATACAGAAGAGATTTCTGGGTGGGAATCAATTTGGAAAGCGGGGGTAGAGAATTTCTACACCTCTATTATTTTAATGGTATATTTATTGGGGATGACTTAGAGGTGTAAAGGGTGCCCAGGGCAAATGCAATGTATATATGCCCTCTCTTCCTACACTGTACCAGAATCTGCCTGGTAATGAAGAATATACAATGAAAATAGGGCCTGTTCATACTTTGATGTCCTGTGAATCTAAAGGGAGTAGCTTAGGGCTAACTTTCTTTATGTCATTTATGGGAGCCTGGGGCCATAAGTTGCCCTCAATGCCCTCTTTGCTGTGCCCCTGAACTGCAGGGACAAGTGCTCAGCTCAGCCCCTGAGCCATCATTTGGTGACACTATTAGCTCAGAATGGTTATTCGGGCCCTTCATACCTCTTCCTTTTGGTTAAATATAACCAGAATTAAATAAACTGGGGGTCAGAAGAATAAATAACAGTGACTGGAAGCTTAGCCCCTGCAGGGATTCCCAGCACTTCAAGCTAATGGACCAGACAAAGGGAAATTCTGGCCTGGATGTGCCGCTGAGGTAGACGGAAGAGAAAACCCTCACCAGCCATTCCAAAAAGTCCAAGTGCAAAGGGGTTTAGTAAGGTATAAGAGACATAATACCTTGTGCTTCCGGAGGCTGCCAGGACTGGTGGGCGTAGAGATGGGAGACTGCTTAGACTTGGGGGTAGAGAGCTGGCTGCTGGAGGTTCCGTTTGCTAGCCCAAGGCAAGAGAAAAGGAAGGGGATAAAAATCAACAGCATACAAAGGAACACGTTATCCTTCCCCTCCGAAGACACTAAGAACATTCAAACGAGCTTATACAGACAACCAAGTGATGTGACCGAGCAGAACAAAGGTGAAAAGAAACACATTCCTCGGAAAGGCAAGAACTGCAATGCTCAGTTAATTAGATCCCCATACAGTGCAAGGCGGTAATCCACCCACCCATTCCCCCGTGTGCTTCCAATTACAGGGGTCTGGTTCTTTTCAAATCTTTTTCATATTCATTCCCAAGTTTGACCCTAGCAACATCTCTGGGAGGTAGTCTGGGAACATATTACTTTGTTTCAATTTTATATGTTAGACAAAATTGAGGCACAAAGAGATTATGTTGCCTTACCTTAAAGGGGAAGAAATATGGGTGATTTGGACCAGGGCACATCCCCTTTGGTGACAGATGACGTGGCAGCTGCAGGACAGCCCCATTGTCTATCTCTCTCCCCTCTCTCTTTTCCTGCTCATCTTTCCTCCCACTCTCTCTTCCCTACCTCATTCCGAGTGCAAAGAACAGAAGGGGAGAAAAAGAGAGAGGGAGCTAATTAGGAAGAAGGATGAAAAAGAAAGTGGAGGAGAAACAGAGTGCGAAACATAAAGGGAGGTGCCTACAGCAAAATGGGCAGAGGAGAGAATCGAGAAAGAGGGAGAGAAGATCAGGAATGGAGGAGATGAGACAGGAGACAAAGATTCTTGGGGACGAGAAGAAGGAGGAAGTTTGAAATCGGGAGAAAGGCTTAGAGACAGAAAGAGGATGACGGTAGCCAGAGTCAGGATGCACCCACATTTGTCTCTAGTCAGTAAAATGCTGAAAATGAGATGGTTTAGTATTTAACATCTCCATATTCCACTGTGTTTGCAAAATTATCTTATATTCCCTTGCTGACTAGATTTTTTAAAGATCCAATCGTGTAAAGAAATGTGGTGCACTGAAATAGAACAATTAGCAGCTTTCAAAGGGGATTCATGTTCAGACATCTCATCTAACGTTAATCTCTTTCAAAATCTAAGGACCTACATTGTTCATCAGATATTCTGAAATGTGCTTTAAAAATAAGGGCAGGGCTTCCCTGGTGGCGCAGTGGTTGAGAGTCCGCCTGCCGATGCAGGGGACACGGGTTCGTGGCCCGGTCCGGGAAGATCCCACATGCCGCGGAGCGGCTGGGCCAGTGAGTCGTGGCCGCTGAGCCTGCGCGTCCGGAGCCTGTGCTCCACGACGGGAGAGGCCACAACAGTGTGAGGCCCGCGTACTGCAAAAAAAAATAAGGGCAAATATCCCAAGGGTGTTGGTGGGGTGGGGGGAGGAGAAGAGAAAGAAGGAAGGGAAGACAGGAGGGGGGTGGAAGGACATTGAAAAAGTTAAGCAGGAAGATGGCCTGAGGGTGTTGCTGTTAGTCCCACAGGTAAAGCTTAAACTGGTGTATCATGGGTATTTCCTGAGGATATACTTTCTCTGCACCACTTACGGTAATGTTTCCCTAGGTTCTGGAACTGCGTATCAACTGTAGAGATGAAAGAGACATCAGTGTGGTGGTTGATGAGTTTATCCAAGTGCAAGTGAGCTGAAATACGGGCACTAGGAATCCACCATCTGGCCTTGCCTGTGTATTCACTCATCTCTAACCCACTCACTGAGAGGCCTTTCTCCCTGTCAGGGCTTCCTGGAAGTCATTCATTCAGTTGGCCAGTAGCTACAGAGTACTTTCTCTAAGCGAAGCCAAGTATTAGACCTTGAGGTTTCAGAGATGAGTAAGTCACTTCCAGTGGGGTGGCAGGTAAGAATACAGTGGGAATAAGTGCTATGACAGAGCCCTACAAGGGGTATTACTGGAGCCCAGCGGAGAGGCTTTGAAATCAGGGGACTAGGAGGCAACACCTGAAAAAAGTCTTGAGAGGTGCCTCTGGAATAGACAAATCCACAGAGACAGAAAGTGGATCAACGGTTGCCAGGGGCTGGCCAGCAGGGGGCAAGGAGGAATTAGGCAGGGCAGGATGGAGAGGCCTGGTAATAGGTACAGAGTTTCTTTGAGGGGATGAAAGTGTTCTGGCATTAAATAGTGGTGATTGTTGCACAACACTCTATGGCTAAACTAAAATCCAGTGAATTGTACATTTTAAATGAGTGAACTGTTTGTTATGTCAGTTATAGCTCAATAAAGCCACTGAGGCAATGAACTGGAGCTGGTTAGGCAGCGAGGGTAGAAAGGGTATTCCAGACTTCAGAATTACACCAGTAGGGGCAAAGACATGGCGGTGTGAGAGAATACAGTACGTTTACAGAAGTGCAAATAGCTCCAAATGGCTCGAGCAGAGGATGCCAGCATTGAATTCTGAGAGATGAGACTGGAGTTGAGGATAAACACCAGACCCCGGGGGGCCTTTTGTGAAGTCTGGGTTTGACGTGTGAAAGAAATCTGGGAGTGATACCATCAAATTTGCACTTAAAAACTATGACTCCGGGGCTTCCCTGGTGGCGCAGTGGTTGGGAGTCCGCCTGCCGATGCAGGGGACATGGGTTCGTGTCCCGGTCCGGGAGGATCCCACATGCCGCGGCAGCGGCTGGGCCCGTGAGCCATGGCCGCTGGGCCTGCGCGTCCGGAGCCTGTGCTCCGCAACGGGAGAGGCCACAGCAGTGAGAGGCCCGCATATCGCAAAAAAAAAAAAAAAAAAAAACTATGACTCCGGATGCAGGGGGAAGACTGGTGAGGTGGGGGGTGTGTGTGCGGGATGGTTAAAGGTAGAAGCAAAGAGATTGGTTAGAAGACAATGTATTAGTCCAGGTGAGAGGCGATGACGGCTTAAATTAAAGCACTGGGGAGGGAGAGAAGGGATCGGGAGAAGATAGAGGCCTAGAGGCCAGGCAAGTTTGGAGTGAGCGTGATGTGCACGTACCATGCAAGCCACGCAAGGAGGAACACGACCTGTGCCAAACAGCACACAGACTGGGGGAGCTAGGCTCTGCCAGGGCACTAGGCTTTCTGGTGAATAAAAGAGGCACTTTGGAAAAGGCAAGAGTCTGTGAAGCCACAGTGAGGCAAAGGAGTCATTTACTCTGCAGGAAAAGGAAGGAGTGCCTGGGGGTCTCCAAACAGGACCTGGCCCCTAGTATTCAAGATGGGAGAGCAATCTTTGTGATCAGTGTCAGCTGACATAATGAACGTCTTCCAAAAGACCCCTGACCCCAGCCAGGAAGTCTAACAGATGTAGGCATCCCCAGGTAAGTGCCGCCATGTTGTTCCACGTGGTCACTGTACCTTTCGGCAACAACAGATTCTAGTTTCCCAGCATTTGTCAGCCATGCTACAAAAGGATGGCTACTATACTTCCAGTGTGAAAACTGTCCTTTTCACCTACCCTCTTATCTAGCTTCTTATCTGAGAATGAGCCCACTGGTCTTGGCAAAATGTGGAAAATTATTAACCAAAGCTTATCTGTATGGGAGTCGGTTTCCACTTACTGGCCATAGATCTGCACATACAGGTTTCTTTTGCAATTTCTAGTTCTTTTATCAATATTCTCTGTAACTCTCTCATCCGCAAACTTTACGGGGAATACATAAATACATATTCCATGTATACCTCTCTCTATTCTCTGTATGTCTATATATGTTTATATATGTTTCACTGCCACTCCCCCAATCGATCAATCTTAAGTTGCTTATAAATAAAGGATTTAATTTTGTCATCAACATTCCATAAGCATTTGGAAAATCAGTTTTTCACAATTTAACTACAATTAATTTAATTGTTGAAAAAAACGTAGACACTTTCCCAGACTTCCCTGATGGAATCAAACCCAAAGATGGACATAGAGAAATGAGAAAATATAGACACGTACAGGCAAATGTCAATTCCTTACAAGCTGAAGGAGCAGACTACATAAAAATATATTCTCATATGCATTTCTTCTATGGGTTCTGTGGGAAAAAAAATCTGGGAGGGTGCCATTTAAAGATTTGAATTCTGAAGCCAATTCGTATAAATGTCACATAAAAGAAGTAGCAGGGAAAGATGAAAATAGGGTTTGACGAACTGTGCATAGCCTTGGATTGGCAAATCCACATGGAAAGCTGTCACAGTTCATTTTGAGAGTGACTGGAAATAACACCGGTTTGATAGCCCTCATTTTCCTTTACTCTGCTTTACTAAACATCTTTAGTTCCTGTCTCTGATGTTCCAGTTCTCAGCTGCAATTTGAGATTTGTACTGGGGGAGTCTTTGCCCTCTTTTACTCGTCTCTCTCATTTCCCTCCTCAGAACCACAGCACTGCCTCACTGTTGTACCCCTTTATTTATTCATAGTCCAAATCCTTTTATTTCTTTCTTCTCATTGGGCAGTTCATTTTTTTCCCTCTACAGCAAGGTACATCAGGAACTTTTCAATCTCCTAGGCTGTCTTATCAGTCTTATCAATACAAACCAGGATAATAATGCTTATTGTGTGTCTGTGATAAGCTAGGCACTCTTCTTTTCTCTCTTTCCATTCTCTCTCTCTCTCTCTCTCTCTCTCTCTCTCTCACACACACACACACACACACACACACACACACAGAGCCTCATCTAGTCGTATTCTAATTTCTGTTAGGGAAATAGAGGCTCGCTCCAGTTAGGGGTAGCAAAGTCAGGATTTGAACACAGGTCTCTCTGATTCCAAAGTCTATGTGTGTTTTGGTTTGTTTTCAGTTTTTGCTACATTGCTCTTCCTTTTTTACATGATTTGCTTCTGGGACTCCTACTTATGACAACTTTCTGATGGCGGGTAGGAAGGAAGGAGAAGGTTTGTGACAGAGGAAAAAAGAAAGAAAGAGGAGCAGGTAGAAGCAGACACCAGAGCTTATGCTCATCTTCTAGACTTTTATCCTACTTGATCTAGTTTAGATTAGAAAGTGATTAGCAAGAGCTATCTTCCATTCACCCTACCAACTGGGTTTCATAGAAAATGTCATGAAACAATAGCGGACAGAGCAGCCAGACAGACATGTAACTACCCTCATGCCACATGCCTCTGGGAAGATGGTATCTGTGCCCTGTCACGCCCCTCAGGTATGCAGTACAACTGCCAAGCTTGGCCTGGCACAGTCTTGGCTTACTAGCTTCTCTGAATGATTATACCTGCCCATTCCCCAGCGCTTGTTTTTAAATCCTTGGCTCTATCAGAATGGAACTGGACAAGCCCAAACAAAAGATGGCGGGTAAGGTAACTAGGCTGAATTAACTAGATTTGCAGGGATTTAAATGTGTAGGGGAATACGGGTTCCCAGGAGTGAGGGACAAGGCGGAGGGAGTCAGTTCCCGAAGAACAAGGAGAAAGTTCAGTCCCTTGCATGGGCGGCCAAGGGCAGAGTATGGTCACCAGCCTGGCAAGTTGATGCTGAGCTCTTAGACTATGGATTCCCTTGTCTGGAGGCTGGACTGATCCCTGGAAATCAGGACGCAACTGTGTGTAAGGTGGATGTAAGTAGCCCCAGGTACAGTGATTAAAGAATTGTCTGGGCAATGAGTTAGACAAGCCATTATACTTTCTGGGTTCAAGTTTGCATGGCGCAGGAAGAAAAGGGCCAGTCTGACATATGTTTTCACCCAACCTTTGACTGGAGAGCAAACTGATTTAACACTCATTCACTTAGCTCTGGCTTTTCCCTCCCATTCTAAATCCCAACACTTGAGCTCAACTCAAAATCAAGTCTACTGGTTTTGGCTTGATGTCTATTTTGAAATATTGCTCACTGAAAATAAATAAATAACTCAGTCTACAAAAAAAAAGCCATGACAATAATTTCAGAGCCACCTGTATCGTATATGGAGATCTCCCTCTGCAATTATTAAGTGTAGGACTTGCTTAAAGGGTATAAACTGCTTCTTCTCAATGGATGGTGGACTTGAGGATTTGTTCACAGATTCATTTCAAAATTCCCTCAAAGTTAGCATATCACATACCACCATGACCTTTTAGTGACTGGTTCTCTGTCTTGTCTTTTCTAATTCCCTAATGCCTTGCAGAGGGAGATCTCCATATACGATACAGCAGCCACTTCCTCATTTCTTTCTCATTTTGAGATGCTCTAAGTGTTCCTTCATTCCAGTCCAAAGACACCCTGGTTCCTCCCTACTTATACAGGGAGGTTTCCTGGAAGGCCATCCAAGTAGAACCAAAGTGGTTTCAACTTACTTTAGAACAAGGCCAAGAGACAGGGCCTGTGGTTTTCACACATTCATTCCAAAGAGCCCTTGGGCGGGGTGTGTGGATTGGTTTGGCTAATTGCTTCTGCTCAGTGGAAATCCTTTGTCCCTCTCCCCAGAACCATCCAGTAGGGAAGCAAGAACTAAGGGGCCCTAAAACAGTTCTTCACTGATTTGATCATAGGGCCGGTTCTCAGACCAAATTCAAGCATAAGTTGTGAGATACCCTAAGTTCAGAAGTTGGAATTTGAACTTTAAATCTATTCCCTACAGTCTTAAACAGCATTGCAGTGGTGAATCTTTCAAATAGGGAAGAGAAGTAAGAGTTTTCCCTGTTGCAAAACAAATATGTGATGCTGGAGAGGGTGTGGAGAAAAGGGAACCCTCCTACACTGTTGGTGGGAATATAAATTGATACAGCCACTATGGAGAACAGCATGGAGGTTCCTTAAAAAACTAAATATATCACTGATGAACACAGATGCAAAAATCCTCAACAAAATACTAGCAAGCAGAATCCAACAGCACATTAAAAGGATCATACACCATGATCAAGTGGGGTTTATCCCAGGGATGCAAGGATTCTTCAATATACGCAAATCTATCAACGTGACACACCATATTAACAAATTGAAGAATGAAAACCGTATGATCATCTCAGTAGATGCAGAAAAAGCTTTCGACAAAAATTCAACACCCATTTGTGATAAAAACCCTCCAGAAAGTGGGCATAGAGGGAACTTACCTCAACATAATAAAGGCCATATACGACAGACCCAGAGCCAACATCATTCTCAGTGGTGAGAAACTGAAACCATTTCCACTAAGACCAGGAACTAAACAAGGTTGCCCACTCTCACCAATCTTATTCAACATAGTTTTGGAAGTTTTAGCCACAGCAATCAGAGAAGAAAAAGAAATAAAAGGAATCCAAATCGGAAAAGAAGAAGTAAAACTGTCACTGTTTGCAGACGACATGATACTATACACAGGGAATCCTAAAGATGCTGCCAGAAAACTACTAGAGCTAATCAATGAATCTGGTAAAGTAGCAGGATACAAAATTAATGCACAGAAATCTCTGACACTCCTATACACTAATGATGAAAAATCTGAAAGTGAAATTAAGAAAACACTCCCATTTACCATGGCAACAAAAAGAATAAAATATCTAGGAATAAACCTACCTAAGGAGACAAAAGACCTGTATGCAGAAAACTATAAGACACTGATGAAAGAAATTAAAAATGATACAAATAAATGGAGAGATATACCACATTCTTGGATTGGAAGAATTAACATTGTGAAAATGACTATACTACCCAAAGCAATCTACAGATTCAGTGCAATCCCTATCAAACTACCACTGGCATTTTTCACAGAACTAGAACAAAAAATTTCATAATTTGTATGGAAACACAAGAGACCCCAAAGAGCCAAAGCAATCTTGAGAACGAAAAACGGAACTGGAGGTATCAGGCTCCCTGACTTCAGACTACAAAGCTACAGTGATCAAGACAGTATGGTACTGGCACAAAAACAGAAATATAGAGCAATGGAACAGGACAGAAAGCCCAGAGATAAACCCATGCATATATGGTCACCTTATCTTTGATAAAGGAGGAAAGAATATACAATGGAGAAAAGACAGACTCTTCAATAAGTGGTGCTGGAAAACTGGGCAGCTACATGTAAAAGAATGAAATTAAAACACTTCCTAACCCCAGACATAAAAATAAACTCAGAGTGGATTAAAGACCTAAATGTAAGGCCAGACACTAGAAAACTCTTAGAGGAAAACATAGGCAGAACACTCCATGACATAAATCACAGCAAGATCCTTTTTGACCCGCCTCCTAGAGAAATGGAAATAAAAACAAAAATAAACTAATGGGACCTAAGGAAACTTAAAAGCTTTTGCACAGCAAAGAAAACCATGAACAAGACGAAAAGACAACCTTCAGAATGGGAGAAAATATCTGCAAATGAAGCAACTGACAAAGGTTTAATCTCCAAAATATATAAGCAGCTCATGCAGCTCAATATCAAGAAAACAAACAACCCAATCCAAAAATGGGCAGAAGACCTAAATAGACATTTCTCCAAAGAAGATATACAGATTGCCAACAAACACATGAAAGACTGCTCAACATCATTAATCATTAGAGAAATGCAAATCAAAACTACAATGAGATATCATCTCACACCAGTCAGAATGGCCATCATCAAAAAACCTACAAACAATAAATGCTGGAGAGGGTGTGAAGAAAAGGGAACCCTCTTGCACTGTTGGTGGGAATGTAAATTGATACAGCCACTATGGAGAACAGTATGGAGGTTCCTTTAAAAACTAGAAATAGAACTACCATACGACCCAGCAATCCCACTACTGGGCCTATACCCTGAAAAAACCATCATTCAAAAAGAGTCATGTACCACAGTGTTCATTGCAGCTCTATTTACAATAGGCAGGACATGGAAGCAACCTAAGTGTCCATCAGCAGATGAATGGATAAAGAAAATGTGGCACATATATACGATGGAATATTACTCAACCATATAAGGAAACAAAATTGATTTATTTGTAGTGAGGTGGATGGACCTAGAGTCTGTCATACAGAGTGAAGTAAGTCAGAAAGAGAAAAACAGATACCGTATGCTAACACATGTATATGGAATCTACAGGAAAAAAAAATGGTTCTGAAGAACCTAGGGGCAGGGTTTCCCTGGTGGCGCAGTGGTTGAGAATCCACCTGCCAATGCAGGGGACACAGGTTCGAGCCCTGGTCCAGGAAGATCCCACAGGCCGCGGAGCAACTAAGCCCGTGAGCCACAACTACCGAGCCTGCGCTCTGGAGCTATCTAGGCACAACTGCTGAGGCCTGCGTGCCTGGAGCCCGTGCTCTGCAGCGGGAGAAGCCACCGCGATGGGAGGCCTGCACACCGTGGCGAGGAGTGGCCCCCGCTCGCCGCAACTAGAGAGAAGCCCACATGCAGCAACGAAGACCCAAGGCAGCCAAAAATAGAAATAAATCAATAAATAAATTTATGTAAAAAAAAAAAGAACCTAGGGGCAGGACAGGAATACAGATGCAGGCATAGAGAATGGACTTGAGGACAGGGACGAAGTGAGAGAGTGGCAATGGACATATACACACTACCAGATGTAAAATAGATAGCTAGTGGGAAGCAGCCGCGTAGCACAGAGAGATCAGCTCAGTGCTCTGTGACCACCTAGAGGGGTGGGATAGGGAGGGTGGGAGGGAGACACAAGAGGGAGGGGATATGGGGACATATGTGTACATATAGCTGATTCACTTTGTTATACAGCAGCAACTAACACACCATTGTAAAGCAATTATACTCCAATAAAGATTTAAAAAAACAAACAAAGAAAAGAACAGATATGTGTACCCAGTTGTGTAATATTTGGCACAGATCAGTTTCCCTCAAGAAGAGGACGTCTGTAAGAAGGCTGCTGGATGTGCCAAGATTATTTTCTCAGGCTTGACAATGCTGACAACATTTATTTCCAGTCGAAGGTGGTTCTGCTGGGAACATGTTTCTGGTGGAGCACGCCTGTTGTCAACACTCACTCCCAATTTTATTGGGCAGGAACTAGAAGAAACTACACTGCTCTTAGTTGTGGAAAGAACATATGCTTTGGGATCAGTCAGGGTTTTAAATCCTGGCTTAGCCATTTCCTAGATGTGTGACCTTGGGTGTAACCTACCCTCTGTGAGCCTGTTTCCTCAACTGTAACATTTGAATAAAAAGAATGCATATGGCAATTGTTGTTCTGAGGAGTACATGAGAGACTACATATAAAATGCTTAGCCAGGTGCCTTAGCAGATAGGGAGGCCTCAGTAATGACATCTTCTATTGCTATTACTACTGCCATTATTAGAAATGGAAGGAACTGAAGCACCAAGTTAGGAAATCGCCTTCCACAGGGGGTGATTTATCAACCTATACCGGCTGAACACTAATTCTTTCGCTAGCAGGTCAGGCATTAGAGGACTGAAGTTTTCCCGAGTGAAGCCCGTAATCCTGGTTTTTGCATGTTATTGCTGTGCTCCCCAGAACAGTCTTCAGCTGTCGGCTCTTCTCTCTTTTTACTCGCTCAGCCTTACCATGGGGGCAGGAGTGATCACTGAACTCAACGTGGAAGCACTGAAGGTACTGGAGCAGGAAAGTTACACAATGGCCATGTTTTAGGATGAAAAATGTGGTGACACCACGGCAGATGTGTAAGTGGACAGAGATTTGAAGCAGAGATACTGTGTAGGAGTGTGTTGAGTAATCCAGGCATCAGGTGATGAGGGAAAGGAAGGGACTTCTGTGTGGGAAAGGTGAAGATGTTTCAAATGTTCAACAACAGGAACAGCATATGGTGGACGTGAAGGATTAAGGAGTGGGAAGAATCAAAGATAACGCCAAGGTGTTGCGCCTGGGGAATAGAATAGAATTGATTCTACTGTCAGGGAGCTGGGGAGAGGAGATGTTTTTGACTTTTAGACACGTTGCGCTTGGCACATATAAGCAGAACTGTCTGGTAAGCATTCGTGGCACTGACATCCGGAAGGAAGGTTGGGGCTGGAGACGTAGATTTAATGGTCGCCTCTCTGTACCCCGATATGCTATATTCATCACCACCTCTGCTCTTTTGTTCATGCTTTCTCTGCTGCCAGAAATACCCATTTCCTTATCAACTGAAGTCTAATTCTCTTTCAAGCCCCAGTTCTTCCAGGAAGCCTTCCCTTAGCACCCTAGCCCCCAATGAACTCTCTTTCCCACAAACTCCAGTACTTCCAATAGCACTTACCGCCTGTATCTCTCATGCACTTGGCATTTAAACAAACCATTATCATTAAGTCTTATTTAGCATCACAGTGCAATGGTTATATTGTGGACTGTGGAGCCAGATTGCCTGGATTCAAATCCCAGCTCTACCACTTACTAGCTCTGTGATCTTGGACAGGTCACATTGTTCATATGCCCTAGTTTCTTCATTTGCAAATGGGGATAATAGCACCTACCTCGTAAAGTTGTTGTAAGGATTAAACTAGTTAATACACGTAAAGTGATTAGAATGGTTGCTTGGCACATATGAACTATGTAAGTATTTGTAAATAAAAATTTTTGTTAAATTTTATATGCATACTGGTTCCCCAAATAAATCATAAGCTTCTTAGTGACAGGTGCTTCGTCTTATCATTTCTTTTCCTCATAGCACCTAGCATTACTAGTTACTCCACCAAAAATTTGGGGAATCAGTTGTATTTAACCACAAGTCCCTGGACTTCCCTGGTGGCACAGTGGTTGAGAATCCACCTGCCAATGCAGGGGACACGGGTTCGAGCCCTGGTCCGGGAAGATCCCACATGCCGAGGAGCAACTAAGCCCACGCGCCACAACTACTGAGTCTGCGCTCTAGAGCCTGTGAGCCACAACTACTGAAGCCCTCATGCCACAACTACTGAAGCCCGCGTGCCCTAGAGAAGCCACCACAATGAGAAGCCCACGCTCTACAACAAAGAGTAGCCCCTGCTCGCCACAACTAGAGAAAAGCCCACACGCAGCAATGAAGACCCAACGCAGCCAAAAAACACACAAGTCCCCGGCTGCAGCAGGTTGCTAGGACTGCTACTGCAGGGAGATGGGTTAGCACGACCGCATCCCATGCTGTGTGGAGTGCTCAGGGACGGGGGCGGGGGGGGGGGGGGGGGGCGTGGCATTTGACTGCTTGCTCCAACCATTTACTAAACGGCTCTCCAACGGCAATGGAAAAGTTGCCTTATATATAGGACAGTTCTTCCACTTAAACTAGACGTAAGCTGTGGTTTTAGAAAGAATCAGAGTGGGGGAGGAGGCAAGGCAAGTTTTTCTCTTCCCATAGCTTCACCAAGGGCACCACTTCCCCTTGGACTGACTGTAGGGGAGGCTGATGGATTGTCTAGGACTGGGCACTGGAAACAAAGGTGCTTAATTACTCATGGCTTGCTCTATGCTGCACAAGGAGAATGACACAGATACCACCCCCCTCTCCCAGTCTCTCCACATCCCTTGCCTGGAGGTGGGGGAAGGTGGAAGGAAGCAGAGAAGCAAGGACCATGCAACAGAGACTGTTTATTCACCGCTCTGGAGCTTCTACACCCTGATTTAAGGACAATGCAAGGACCGCCTACCTGGGAGTCAGGAGAGCTGGGCTCTCGTTCTTGAGTACTAAATAGATACCGGGAAGACTGAAAGATTTACTGAACCTCTTTATATCTTAGTTCTCCAATCTAAAAAAAACTGGATAATTTTCCTTTCCCAATTTAAGCCATGGTGCTTTTATGAGTGACAACTGAGATGACAGGTTTGGAAATATTTTGCAAAATGCAGAGCATTTACTTCATGTAAAAGATCATTATCTGGAACTTCTCTCAGATGCAGAAGAAGGGTATTGTGCTGTCTACTAGTCACATATGGCTAGTGAGCATCTGAAGTGTGGCTAGTCAGAATTGAGATGTGCTGTAAGTGTAAAATACAGTCCCATTTCAACAAATGTAAAATATCTCAACAATTTCTTACATTGGTTACATGATGAAGTGATAAGATTTCAGATATATTCAGTAAAATAAAATACATTTTCAAAGCTAATTTCACCTGTTTCTTTGAGCGTAACTGTGGCTAGTAGAAAATTTAAAATTACATACAAGGCTTGCGTTTGTGGCTGTCATTATATTTTTATTAGACCGAGCTGGTACATCCAGACAGTCACATTCAGGAAGGTCAGAACATCCAGGTCCCTCCATCTTAGGCAACCCAAAGCAGCGTCTTTGGTTCAGAAGAGGACTCCCGGATACTATTCTCCCATGGGCACCCTCACCTGGCCGTTTTGTGGCCCTTGACCTCCCCTTTCAAAAGCTATGTATTTTGGTAGAGAAGACATTCATTCTTGGGCGTTTGGGAACAGGGAAGATTTGACTTTCAGGAATAGGTGCACATAGGTTGGGGGAAGGAGGGTGCAGAACATCGGGTTGCTGCAACAATGATATACTATTGAAGAATGGCAAACTAACGATCACATTACAATCCTCTCAAGTGGGAATTAGCTTCCTTGGAGGCTCCTTTAAAAAAAAAAAAAAACAACAGAAAGAAAAAGAAAAGATTCCTTCCCAGCAACTAGCTGACTTTGTCCTTTTAATTCAATTCAATTCAATTCAATTCAATTGGGGGGTAGCTGCATAAAGAGAAAAATTAACACATTAATGGCTAAAATGGAAGTAGAGAGACACAGAAATGTCTTCCTTTCGTTCTGAAGCCAGGCTTACCTTTGCCCATCAAATGGCAAGTCCTAGGTTAATCAAAAGGGAGCACTGCACAAACTTCCTTCAAACATTCCACAGGAGCCTTCCGGGCTCAGGTTTCATCTGCTTACCACACAATCCCTTGCCCTACTTTAAAGACAAACCTGGCTAATGGGACTTGGATTCTCAGAGTCAGCTCTGCCCAGCGAGAATGAGAGCTCCTTATAGCAATACTGTATAGACAATCAAATCCTTCCTTAACTCAAGTTTAGGGCTTAGCAGCAGACATTCCCTTTGGGGGCAAACTCGGTACTGGCAGGAGTAGGGACTGAACTTGAAGGGAATAAAGTAGAAGGACTTTGATTTATTCATGGGCAGAATGGGAAAGAGACACCTTAAGGAATAAGGAACAAAGAATCAAATTATGACGCAAATTACAGACCAAATGGCATCAATTTCCTGAGTCTCAAGTCAAACTGAACCCAGATATTACCTGAACCATGAATTGGACCAAATATATATATTTTATATATACATATATTATATATATAATATATATATTTGAAAAGCTAGCAAACTTGTTCAAACCAGAAACAAACCTATATATTTTCTGATGAACTAGAACATCAAAACATTCCTTTAACTGAACCTGAACTGAGCCAATGTTTCATTTGGTTTGAATCCCGGCTAAAGAGGAAGATTTTTGGCTTTCGTCTGCCATCAAAGGAAGGTAGTTAAGCTTCCCTGGAAATGGCCTATCTTCCACAACCTTTAGTCGCTCAGGTTGAATGAAGAAATGTGGATCCATCCGCAAGTCTCAGATCTAAGACAGACCGACACAGAATGGAAACAGGGTGGTACTACCATGTACTACAAAAGAACAAAGAATTTCAGCTCCACACATTGCCATTATTCTTTGGTTAAATGTATATTCATCTGTATATGTCTCTTGCTAACAGCTCAGAAAACCTTGATACTTTATGGAACGATTCTTTCTTTATGTCTGTAAGGAGAAATTTATGCTAATGCAAAACTCTGCATTGTCTATAGCTCACCCTTCTTGTTACCTGATTCTGATTCTGTGGAAGCTATTTTACAACCCTGGAAATCACCGGTGACAATGGAAAATGATTTTTGTCTAGACATGCAAATTCTGCCTTATCCAAAATGGAAACCAAGTCTTAGACAAGGTAAGAAACTTGTCCCAAGTCACAAAGCTGGGAAGTGGTATAATTGGGTTTTCCTAGAGAGATGTCTCTCCCTCCTCTTCCATATCCTATCTCCCTACACCTCCCAGCTTGAGATGGTCCTGAGTGAGGAGGGGGTGGAAAAGGGAAAATGGGTATGTCAAATCTGAACCTTACCGAAAGTCCTGTTTGCCTGAGACCAGCTTTGGCCCTGTGCAATGTTCACTGAGTGGATGTCCTAGACTTGGCCCTAAACTCCCATGGCATGGGCAAGGTTGTGTTACGTGAATCCTTTTACCCTTTGGGGCTGAAATCACGTGGAGGCTCTAAATACATCATCTAAGATAAGCTCAAATGTTCCGGAAATTGCCATGAAGGCTGGCTAGACTAGAGTTTGACTTCATTTATGTTCATGGACTATCTGAAATGAAGATTTAAATTCTCTCTACTGAGGATAACACTTCAGATTTTTTACTGGTAGGAAACTGGGGCTGCTTGTAATTCTGATATCTGCCAAAGCAAGGTCCCGTTTTCCTACCTCAAATTGGTTACTTTGTTTACCTTGTGTGTGTGAATACATCCTCATTCCTTCTTTTAGCAAGGGAGGTCTGAAGGAATAAGAACAGATCTTGCCTGCCTAAGCCTAGGTTGGGATCTATTATAACTCCTTTCAATTTGACACATATTCATTGAGTCCTAATGCATTCCTTCTCTGTCTCCAACATCTTAGAATCAGTGAAGTGCATACATTTTAGAAGGGTAATTCTGCATGTAGTATGCTGGAGATCAATTATTTGACACAGGTTTAAACTGTGTTTAATTACAGGCGGTTGGGTTCACGTGTTCTGGGTAATCCAATTGGATACAGGCTGCAAAGAGAATCGATTTACTTCAAACTGCTACCACTCCAGCATTTCTAACTAATGGGTTAGGTGATGGTTTAAAACTAGGTCCACAGATTCTTTGATATTCCTCCCTTCCAGAAATGGAGCCTTCTTCCCCTCCCCTTGAATGTGGGCTGGCCTTAGTGACCGCTTCTAACGAATAGACTAAAACAGAAGTGACAGTGTGTAGCTTTGGAGAGTAGATCAGAAAAGGCACCACATCTTCTTCCTTATTCACCCTCTTGAATTGCTGTCTGTGGGGAAGATCCTGCCAATGGCCATCTTGGAAGTGGATCCTACAGTCCCAGTTGAGCCTTCAGATGACTATAGCCCCTACTAATACCTTGACCTCAACTACATGAGAGATTCTGAGCTGGACACAACCACCCAACTAAGCCACCCCAGGATTCCTGACCCACAGAAACTGTGAGACAAAAAAAAATGTTTGTTGTTTTAAGCTACTATGTTTCAGAGTAATTTGTTTTATAGCAAGAGATGAGTAATACAGGTTAGAAATCCCAGAAATAGCCAGTGATACTTCTGAAAAAATGATCAGCTAAGTGGTTATTGCCAGACTTTAGGAATCTTGATCAACTGTTTAAAGTCCATTTTTCGGGCAAGGCCCTGCTTAGAACCTTATAAACGATTTCATTCTCAATCCAAGTGCTAAACTCTAGGTCTTTGTAGTTTGAACAATATGAGTTTGCTTAGATAGATTCATGTGCTGTTCTGTACGCTTAATCAAAATATCACCAAACACGTGCATTTTTTATTCCTTCCGCAAATATCACCTACATGCTTATTGGGTCTCTAGTACCATGCTGGGTGAAATAGGTGCTCTTATGCATCTATTCATTCACAAGCATTATTTGAGCATCTACTAGGACCCAGGTACTGTGCTCAGCACTGAGGATACAGAAATGAACATGACACCTTGCCCTTGAGGGAACCAGCATTTAGTTGATGAAGTAAATACATACAAGTAAATACATACTTTACAACACGGTTGTGGTGAATATTACCCCAGAGATATGAATACCGTGCTATGATGTTACGGAGAATGGAACAACTATTTCTATTTGAGGTGTTGAAGGATGAGTAGGAGTTTTCAAGCAAAGAAGAGTGGCAGGCTTGAGGGATGGCATTCCAGGTGCGGGAGAACAGGGTATGCAAAGAGATGAAAGCATGAAAAGCCTGAGCTGCCTCTTCACAGTTGAGTTCCTTCTGCTTGAGAATAAAGAGATGGCCAGTGATAGGCATGGTAGTGTGAGGCCAGCAGGACGGGCTTTTTTTCCAGGCCACGGGCATTTCAAAGCCAATAGGCTGCTCAAGCTGCCTCAAATTGAAGAAGCGATAAAGAGTGCTTTTGCTCTCTGCCCCAAGGCTCTCAGGCTAGAATTATTCTCATGGTGAACCCTGAGCTTTGGGAGGACAAATGAGTAAATCTTCTGGAGCATATAATTTCTTTACCATGGAGGACTCAAATTGTCCGTGCACGAGTCTACTAAGCTTCTAAACTTGGCCTTCTCTGCCCTTTTGCCTTTTAGATCAGTGCCACTCAAGCTATGGGTGCGAGACCTCGTACCACAATGTAAACCAGCACTCTGCTGCCTTTATCAGTAAAATCATGCTGTGAAGTAAATGGTTTGCTCAGTGGCATGATTTACGTCTCCACAAGCTCCTAATCTCATCACACACTGATAAATAGTTCAAGGGTCAGCAGTGATCCCTAGACCACATTTTTTAGATTGCTCACTATCCACTAAATAAAATCCTCTATGACAAATGCCTTTATTTCCTTTCAGAGCCTAGCCTGTATGTCCTTTACTCCTGTGAGAATGATGCAATTTATTTTGTTTCTCTTTTGGTTTTGACTTCTAAAAAAATTCAAAGTCAAATTTGAAGCTCAAGGGCATCCACCATGTTGACACTTTGAGGGAGGTGGCTTCTTTTTCTACATTTTGTTTTTGATTCTGATTTTCTATCTCAATTTTACGTTTGACTTGATTATTTCACTGACTGTGCATTGGCTGGATGACGTTGAGAATGATGGCAATGAACACAACCATGACAAACAGCATTACAGCAGGCATGGCAAGTGGGTCAGATTTCTGGTCTGCATCCATTTGAGTAGAATCGGTGTTGCAGCTGTGTCTCCATGACTCCAAACAAGTTGAACTGGTTAGTCTCTGAACTGATAGAATTGGTCTCATGGAGACACAAATGGTGTTCGTGAGGAACTCATTCCTCTGCATGCAGAGGGTACTGGCCTCTGTAAATGAAGTCAGCGTGCACAGTTAGGAGAAGAGCACTCACCGTCTTGGTCGTTACCTGAGTCAGCTGGAGACTTGCTCCGGCGCATGGGGCCAGGGCTCTTGGCTGAACTCTTCTGAGGTGTTGGGGATGCCTTTGGGCCAGCTGTGGCTGATGGGTTTCCCTTCATGACTCGGCATTCTGGTGGAAAAGGACACAGACAGCTTAGTAGAGCCGGGGAGAACCAAGACTCAGCATCTTACCAACCTCTGGAAACTGCTATAAGCACCACATACCAAAGCACCTTAGGGCTCAGGACTACAACATGGTTCTCATTGTTTGAAGGAACGATGGCTCTGGAGAGGGAGGCATGGGAGAAACTTTCAGAAGTCACCTGGGTTAAGCCAGGTGTCTCAATTCCTGAATCATGGAAACAAGGGAAGGAGTAGAAAAGCAGTTCGGGCAAGTAATTCAATAGCCAACTCAATCACTTTTGGATAACCCAGTCATGTCTCAGAATAGCACCTGTTGACATAATTAATTAACTTCCTTGGAGAAGAGACTGACAGCTCAGAGGCTGCAGCCACGCAGATGAAACATTCATGAGTAATTTAAAGGAGGGGGAGGGAGCTATTATTTATTATTCATCGCATGCCACGTATTGTAATAGGCATATTAAGGACGTCATGCCATTTTATAAATAAGCACTACCACCACCACCACCATCTTGCATTTACAGAGTTCTTTTCGATTTTCAATGCATGTTATCATAATCTGCTGTGCTGGTTTAATGAATAAATGGACCGGCAGTGACCACGCCGCTCAGAACTTACAGAAAGCTCCTGGGTGTGTAGGAGAGTCTGCCAAACGTTCCTGCTACTTCCCCGACCCCAATCTGACACGTTCAGAGCACCCTTTCTAATGCAGGTCACTCAGCATCCCTACAATGGTAATTTGGGGGCGCTGATTGTACTAATATATTAGGAGGATTATTATACTCATTTTGTTGATGAGAATACAAAGAGCTTAAGCCTCTTGCTTAGGGTCACAAAGGAAGAAAACAGCAGAATACGGATGAGCAGTCAAGTCTCCTGAGTCCCAGTCTAGAGCTCTTTCCACTATACTTTCCCCAACCTCACGTGATCATGCTCAAAGTGGAACCAAACAGCTAGGCACAGGGCTGTCTCTTCATTGGACACCTCCTTGTCACCTTCTACTTAAAGATACATTGAAAATATCAGTTACTCAGAAAGATTAGGTCTTTTCTGGTAAATTAAGTTTTTCAGGAAACGGAGTTAAGCAGAAAGCTCATTTTTGTTTGTTCTACTTCTCGTTTTGATTGATAAACTTTAGTGATTACTGTCCAGAGCCGAAGAGGTAGAAGATACAGGAAACTGGACACAGCCCGAGATTTGTTTAGCTATTTTCCGGTCATTTGCCTCTTCTCAAAGTGAACACAGCAGAAATGCCACCCCTTTCAGGGTCCCTGTCACTTGAGTTGTCTGTAAATTCTATATTAGTAAAACTTGATTTGTTTTTTCCCACACTTTATTCCTCATTATTGGGAAATATGTTTTGAATGTGTCTTTCCATCAGGATCATACCCTAGTCCTGTGGCTGTGTGAGCTAATTCACCGTGAACTTACACGTGGAGCTTGGACTCAAGCAAAGGGAGATGGGCAGATGTTCACCTCCTTCCTGAAATTAACAATCTTCTGGAATCTTGAGCGACAAATCAGGGGGAATGGGGCAACAAGCCAGAAGGTGGGAAGAGGGAAAATGTTTGACACTAACAACACAGTGGAAAATATTTCTAAAATGGAACCATCAACATGGGCCAAATAGCTGGAGGATGTTGACTAGAAAAAAAAAACATATGCATACAATATTCAAGTTCTGAATCCAAATGTTCCTTCCCGTGGTCTGATTGAGCCTGTCAGCCCATGTGACATAATATACGGGTCAAGAAATATGGTCACTATTGGGGCAGGTAGTGAGTTTTATTGAGTCTGGAGGCCAAACATCTGAGATATGCAATCAACTTTCACTTAGAGACTCATGTATCCAACTATACAAGAGAAAGGGACCATGCATGGATGTTTTCCAGGCCATATAAGCCCATGGAAATCCTAAGGGATAGAAGGAGCGAGAACAATGGAACAATAAAATTCAGTGGTTGTCCTTACCATTTTCATCCAGAGAAAAGTCATCTTGAGCATAACGAAATTTTTCAGGACCGCAGGCAATAAACACGTCGTCATCACCAAAGAAATCATGGAGACAGGTTACCTACAGAGAAGGCGGAAACAGGAAACATTGACTTGATATGTGATGGTCTTGTGACAATGAACTTCATGCCATGTTGGCACGGGAAAAAAGTTTCACATTTTAGCCCCCAGGGATCTCCTTTTTCTCAAAATACCAGGCTCACAGTCTGCACCACAGCCCCTCGTGAGTAAAGATACACTGAGTGCCATTTTCTTTCCATGTTGCGTGTGTGGTATCTTGTTTCCATTTCACCAAGAGTAACTTCAAGACCATGTCCAAATGGAATGTTCCCCTCCGAATTAAAGTCAGCAAGCAGAGGACCCTACAAATGTCACCTTTCCTCAGAGTCTCAGACAAGAGTGCTGCTAGCCCAAGTCTGGGGGCAGGGGTGTAGGCCAAGGAAGATGAGAAAGACCTTCTGCAACCTGAGATGGACAGACTCTGGCTGACCGAGACGTGGAGGTCCCTCTCTCTATCTTCACGAGTTTTGAAGAAGGGCACCAGTTTTTAACCGCTTTGGACCCACAAAAATTGGACTTTTTGCTAAAAGTGAACTGAGCACCTGGTAGTAGCCCAGAATACCATTCCTCCCTGAAAAAGAAGGAGGAGAAAACCGTCCTAACCACTTAAAATTTATTCAAGAGCAATGGGTCCCTGTAGGCTTGAGGGTCTGCTGGAAAAGTCGTGTTCCCAGGACCCTTCCCGCCCTCTAGTGCCCTATGCATTGCGGCTTGTCCACAACAGAGAGACAGTCCTCCCCAACTCCTTTTCTGCACAAAGAAATGAGGGTCCCTGGGAAAGTATGCTGCTCCTGCAGTCTCCCCACCTCTCAGCTTTCCTAATTACATTTGATAATTAGTCCAGCACACCAGGGAAAGCCCAGGAGAAACCACAGAGTCAAAACATTCTTTTTTTTTTTTTTTCAACAAAGCACAGGCTCCGGACGCGCAGGCTCAGCGGCCATGGCTCACGGGCCCAGCCGCTCTGCGGCATGTGGGATCCTCCCGGACCGGGGCACGAACCCGTGTCCCCTGCATCGGCAGGCGGACTCTCAACCACTGCGCCACCAGAGAAGCCCAGAGTCAAAACATTCTTATCCCAATCCTCAGCTTGAAAGTGTTCAAAGCTTCTAATTGTTCTAAGCTACCCATTCAAGCTTCTAGTAATGACTTTCCAAAGGCACCGTGCTCACAAACTAACAACTGGGTGCAGAGATCAATATGTTACATTTGAAAAATGTTTGTATTAATAACATCATCACCCACCCAGGGTCTATTCAATCCCTGTTCCCCCAGCCAAGATGATTGCAAGCCTTACACAGAGCAAGAGATGCTTAAACATTATCCGCATTGTCTCAGCCTCCCAATCACCCAAAGGATGCCAAGGGAAGAGAGGGAGACTTGGAGGGCTGCTGGGTTCACCCCTATTAAGCCTCTTCCCATCCCCGGGTCCTGACCTCATCATCATCCTGACCACCATCCTTCTTCAGCCCACTCATCCTCACCCATTCATTCCACAATCATGTAATAACAAACAGAGCTACCACTAATTGAATGCTTACTTACTTCCAAATCTGTCATCCCATTTTACTCTCACAACGATTCCTAGACGTTGACATTATTGTCATCGCTATTTTACAGATGAGAAAACTGAGGTCCGGAGACAGTAAGTAAATTTACTCAGGTGGAAAGCGATGAAGCCAAATAAGTGCAGATCGATGTGACACCAAAGCCTGTGCTTTTAGCCACTCGGTAATACAAAGCACTATACATATGGTTCAGGCACTGGGGAGGCAAAGATGAGTAAGACTCGGGCCACGACTTCATGGAGCTCATAATCTGATGGAATGAGATACACTGCAACAGAACATTTCAGTATCATGTCATGAGTGCTAGGAGTATCTGCAGGTGCTTTGCGAGCTATTTAGTACCACCTCCAAGTGACCCAGTCACTAACTGGCATGTTAGTTCAATAAGCAGCCTGCATATTGCCCTGGTAGTGGATCCAACGACAGAGGCTACATACATGGCTTTGAACCCTTCTGCAGACGCCCACTGACATCTTGGACCAATACAATTTGGAGCCCCTAACTATGATACATTGTGTGACGCTGAATTGTTTATCCCTTGCCAACTCTTGACCCTGAAGATCTCTGCCATGCTCTGTGTTTGAGGTTGCCCCTGACTCTGACTGGCTTCATTTAGTTTTGGTCATGAGTGAGGGAAGCCCCTCCCTTGGGCATCCCTCCACTAGTGGTCTCTAGCATTTAGCACTCTGTTTCAAAACCTGCCTGTATTTTCATGAATACTCACCTAGTCCTTCCCATTAAATCACAGCTCTCCTGAATGTAAAGACCAAGTTTATCGCTCCCTATATATCTTCCTGTGGTTCCTGGTAGAGCACTTAATCGCATAGTGAGAATTTAGCCAGGGCTGTTTTTGCCTCAACTGAATGTAAAGAAAATAAGAAGGAGGCTTTGTAAGGCTATACAAAGGCAGAAAAGTAGAAACAAGAAAGAAGAAATCAATAGCGGCAGACAATAGGACCTAGCATTCAAAGGTTTTGAAAGGTAACACGAATATATAAATTTAGGAACAAGAAAGGAGCAATGACTGTGAATTCAGAAGTTATCATTTGCGTAACTATGACAATTAGTTTGAAAACAGATGAAATGGATCATTTTTAAAGGAAAACATAAATAAAGAAATTAGCTCAAAAAGAAATAGAAAACCTCAACCAACTACTGGTCATAGAAGGAATTTAGTAAATACTTCAAACAGCAACCCTTCCCCCAAAGGTACCAGACCATTAATTTTGGAGGTATTTGTGGAAATCACTTCCCAAGAAGAAAAAACAAAAGCTCGAAAGCAGCCATGGCAGTGACAGATTGCTGCAATGAACACTGTGATACATGACTCTTTTTGAATTATGCTCTGGTGGTTGCTGTTACAATGACCCACCCTCCTCCAACTCCAAGCCTCTCTGCCCCCGCCCAGGCTTTGGGAAAAGCCTTTGGATAACCCCTTCTCTGGGGAGCTTCTAAGAAAGGCAAAGCCCCTATGCTTCTGACAAATTCACAGTGGTGTGGCTGGCTTCAAACACATTCATTTTGCAATCCAGCTGTTCAGCATCAGGTTTCTTGTGTGATCCCACCCCACATGTTACTGGTTCCCAAATGTAGACAAATTCATATTGTGCCTGTGGATACCCAGGTTTCCCAAATGCCTTGGGTGCTGAGACACAGCAGCCCTCCCCTGCTTTGTTACAGAGCTGGGAAAATAGAAAGCCCTCCGTCTTAAACATGAGGAACCCAAAACACAGAATGTCAAAGTGGCTGAAGGATACACAGATGGATCATGGCACAGTTGAGACTAGCACTCAGGTGTCCCGATTCAATTCGGGACAAAACAATTCAATTGCCTGAGAGAACGTGCCTTCCTAATCCCTGATTTCAAAGGCTTGTATACAGCTTAGGCAGGAGAGTCACCTTTTGTCCTCATCAATGCCTGATACACATTAGAACATTTTATTGGACTCAAAAAAGATAACATCTTTATGGATCACATTTTAAATCTATGGATGAGAAAACTCCTATTCATTACCGTAACTGAGTATGCAGTAGAGAAGGAAGGCAAGGACGAGGGGGAGGAGGAGGAAAGGAAGAAAGAGGAAGAAGGAAAAGAAAAAGAATGGAGTGTAAGGCATAATTTCCAAATGAAACTCACACTCGCATCTGCTTTTTAAAATCCCACTCAGTTAACACGATACAAAATCCACCTTAGGTTACGTTGCAAATATATAATTTTGCAAACCATTTTTTTGTGGTAAAATTTCTGTCATGAGGTGGCAACGGAAGTGGTAAAAATAATAATCATTATGATACCACTTACAGCATCCTCAGAGATCAAGGGTCTTGCTGACATCAGCTTTTGTTTGAAACACACTTGGGTATTTAAGTCAGAGGAGAAAACACAAAAGCATGACACCCATCTTTGTAATTAATCAAATGCCCCCACAAAATAAAGTCAATCAACTCACGTGAACACTGAGCCGTTTACTCAATGTTCTCCCTTTAAAAAAAATAACAGCATGAGTTGGGGGAAGGGAAGCTAGCTCGGTTATGCATTAGAGCGAACAATAGATTATATGGACCATCCAGCGGCTTAAATGTCGAAGTACAAATGGGGAAAGAGAGACAACAGATCACTGTGTGTGGCAGTCCATTAGCTGCAAATGGCAAATTCACTCTGTGATTTGATTTAAGCTTGATTAGATTCTCCACCCACATATTACAGATGCTGGCAGTGAGTTCTCATACGTGTCTGCTGCTGGTAGATTCTATATTTCACTGTCTAACTGTTCAGAAAGAAATTTAAGTAAGGTCTTGCTTGTATATCTATGAGACTCACTTCCAACGTGCAAAATACTTTCATCGAAAGTTCAATTCCACTGATATTCATTCATAAAACACTTGCTATGGCAAAGGAACTATGTGAGAGATACAGAAATGTACAGAAAAAGGCCCCTGTCTTCCGAGTTGACAGCATAATAAGGAGTCAGAACCTCACAAATAATTGGAATACAAGGCATACTGGTTTTAGCACCATTACAGAGGCACAAAAGGCAAGAAGAGCACAGGCGACAAAGAGAGGAATTCTAATCATGAGAACTGGGGACGGCTGCACGGAGAAGATGACACAAAGTCTGCCTCTTGAAGGGCATGTGGGATATAGGTTGATGGAGACAGGAGTAAAAGGGATTCCAGGTAACTGCATAAATAAAGGAAAGGAAGCAGGAACGTGCCTTTTTCTTAATAGCCCTGGAAGAAGAACTGCATCTTGTTGACTATAGTCACAGAGATTCTAACTCTCTATAGCACAACTGCCCGGACCCATCTGCCAGCCTTCTGCACAGACAAAACATACAGCTGTCTACTGGTGGAATTCAGGGTGAAGGGAAGGGCAGAGAGTGTCTACGGGGAGAGGAGTGGCCCCAGGGGCGCAGAAGAGGGAACCTTGTGGCAAGGAAGACAAAACCACACTGATTTCCCCGTCTTGCCAACAGTGCGCCCCGCCCTTAGTGTGGCTGGCAAGCTTTGCAAAATGAGTTCATGAAAGATTCAGTAAACATTACGGATGAGGCTTTTTCTAAAAGTTACTGCTACTCTCATTCTGGAACATTTCCTGCCTGCCTGCCCTGGATGGGCTCCGGTCACAGGCTGGCGCAGGGTTGGCGTGGTGAGCGGAGACAATGTTTCCTATCTCTAGACTCCTGTGTTCACCTACCTGCTTGACAGCTCCATTTGGTCATCTGACGGGCATCCCGGATTTAATATGCCCCAAACCAAACTCTTACTGCTCCCTCTCCAAATCCCACTTCCCTCCAACTTTCCTCATCTCAGTCACTGGTACCACAATTCCGCCAGCTGCCCAAACCAGAAATCTGGGAGTCATGTTTTTTTTTTACTAGAAGTCACATTTTATCTTGTCCATTGTCACCCTCCTCGTCCAAGTCCACCCCTACACATACACTCGCATATCACCCTTCCACTAAAAACCCTCCAAAGCCCGTTAACCAGAGGCAGAATAAAATCCACTTTCTATCTTGCCTGTATATTATCCAATCTCTTATGCCACATATGCTAGCTAGCTCCAGTCACACTGGCCTTCTTTCTGCTTCTCAAACACATCAAGACCTTTCGTGCTTCAGAGCCTCACTCTTGCAGCTCCCTCTACATAGAAAGTACTCTTCCCAGAGTCACAGGCCTAGCTTGCGTCTTCCCCATCAAATCTTCACCACATACTGGGGGACGTCCCCGGTGGTCCAGTGGTTAGAACTCCGTGCGTCCACTGCTGGGGGCCCAGGTTCAATTCCTGGTCAGGAAACTAAGATCCTGTAAGCTGCACGGCATGGCCAAAAACAAAAACCCCCAAACAACAACAGCAACAAAAATAAAATAAAGTACCACATGCTGTATTTAAGTCTGAGCAACCCTCAATTTACATGCCACTGTTGCTTAGAATTTCAGATCTTTTATTTAACCCCACAAATTAGTCATTATTATTTTAATTATTTTATATAGTTAATATTACTTAAGTTTATCTACATATATATTTACCAGTCTATTTGATCACCATTTCTCGTTACACCATTTCTCTGGGGTCATTTGAAAATTAGGAACACGTTTGACCTTCCCACTCTATCTTCCGTATCTCAGTCTCACCTTCATATTTTCCATCTTCTTATCTCTTAGGGCTACATTCTGGAAAACATCTTCAAATCTGCCACTTTGCTCTTTCTTTCTTCAGATGTATTTAATTTGCTGTTTGACCCACTCAAAGAGCTTCGAATTTCAATGATAATAATTTTGACTTTTAGAAATTCTATCTCATTGTTTTACCCAAATTTGCCTGGTCATAGCTGATAGTCTCTTTTTCTTATCCCATTTTGGTTACATGTTTGGTTTATTTAAATAATCCATACTAAGTTATTTTAGGTCCTTATCTGATCGTTGTAATATCTTATGTCCTTGAGAATCCAAACCTGTTGTTCCTGCTAATTCTCCCTCATGGTGACTTGTTTCCTTTTGTGTTTGATAATTTTTAAAATTATGAGCTCATATTTGATTACATTAAATCTTTGGGAATCCTCAGGGGTCTAGGCTGGGGATGCTTTTCTCTGAAAAAGACATGAATTTGTTTCTGCCAGGTGCCAGGGGACACTAACGCTATGGGGGCAGCACCTTTTTTCAGCTCTGGTTCCCCTTGTGACATGAGTAGTATGAATCTGAATTCCAGACCCGTGTCAGAGCAAGCTTTGGGATGTGTCTGTAGCACCAGACACAGCGACAGTAACAGTAGTACTCTTGCTTATTTTGTTTCCTACCTGGAGTCATGACAGAGACAAACAAGCTTACAGGTAGGTTTTTGGTATATCCCCTTTTAAGGGTCCTGGCTTAATGCGGAGGTTGCAGCTTCGGGTCCCTCACTTTTCAAGGACCTTGTGTCAACTGAAAAAAAAGACCCCAAACCCCGCACAACATAAAAAGCTTGAGTCAAGTTTATTCAGTATCTTACTGAGGACTATAGCCCAGGAGACAGCCTCTCAGACAGCTCTGAGAAATTGTTTTCAAGAAGTAAGGGGGGGGCGGGTTATACACATATATACATATGTGATTTTGGTGAAGGAGGTACGTGCGACTAAGCACACATCTCGGTAGAAGGTTGCTGCTAGTCACGAGGAACAGATAGATAGCTTAGTTAATGGTTTTAGTGCTTTTCTAAGTATAGAAAGATGCAAGAATCCAGTTTCATAAAAAAAAAACTTCTCCTGAAAATATCTACCTGAAGGCCTGTTCTGCCAGTTTTCCCAGAGCGCTGAGCACCTCCTTCTTGATCTCTGTCATGAACTCCTTTCAGGGTGGGTTGAAGGTCAGCAACTGAAGTGGCTAATGACTCAATCCTTGTAGAGCCAGATGATGAGTAACATTCTTTAGTTGGCACTTGCATGTCCTGCGCTTCTGATAATATCCAAAGCACCGGGCTCCGGTGCTTTTTTTATGGGTTTTGCCCTCAGGGAAGCTCAGGCCTTTACGTACTGCCTGCTGCTCTAGTTTCAACTTCTGGTCCCTCTTCTCTCTCCTGCCCTTCTTTTCCGGAAGCTTAGAAAAACATTTAGAAATGTTTGTTGCAGGTTCCTCAAAACACTAAACACAGAATTGCATATAACTGGGTCCCTGGACCCAGTTTTAACATGGGAGGGTGTGTGTATGTGTGAAGTGGTTTCTCCACACCTCTAATAAGCAAAGCTTGGATACCAGCAGGGTGGCCTACAATTCGACTCAGTTCTGACACTATCTATCTGGAGATAGCATCAGATTCCACGGGTTAAGGGTTCAGTCCTACAAGACTGCCCCCCACCCTTTAGAGATCAGTCACAAGCCTAGGTTGTTGTTACCTGTACTTCTGACCAACTGGCTATAGATCAGAGGTTAAATTTCTTCCAATTGGAGTAAACAGAGCAGACTTGTTTGGGATCCTCTAATGTTGGGGAACCAGCAGGAGGACACTTTGACCCCATCAATGTCTAACCCCATTTCTTAATAACCACCTAAAGATTTCCACCTTGCTGGGACAACTCTTCCATCTCCGTTTACTCTTCGTTTCGGTCCTATTGATATTTGCTTTATTCACCTTATTTCTCATAACCATTTCAACATTTCTACCTTGTTGGGAAGGGTCCCGTGACTCTCCCCTCGGCCCCTCCTTATTCCCTTGTTAATTAACCTAATGTTTTTATTAGAATCTGTAAGACCCCCTGAGGGGAAGCTGAGGCAGCAAATTCCATAACGCTTCCAGAACTGTTTTTTATGTTTTACAGCATTGAGATTATAAGGGGTGCCCGTGTGAAAGTGCCCTGGATAACAGGCATATTCAACAGGTGAATATTCCGGTCATCACAAAGCCAGTACTACGTGGCTTGCATACAAGCATCAGCTGCTTCCTTTGGGGTGTTCTACTTGACATTCATATACCACACTCCCTGGTTTCAGTAGTTTCTTGGTTTTGCCCTCTCCCCACGCTAACTTCTTGGCAACCAGAGGTCTTAAAATGTACTTTGTGTTGTCCCTGCACGATTTTTACCTTGGCGGGGGGTGGGGGGAGGCAGCTGAAGCTCTGAGTCACTGAAATCTGCTTTTGGTCTAGCATCAAAATCTGACACACTATTCTCTTTTAGTTTATCTATTATAGATCGCAATACCCAAGGGAGTGACTATTTTGTCTCGCTCTTATCAGTTTACATTTCCTTATGCATCCAGTGAATTAACTCCCCAGGAGTTGGAGCCATCACTAGATTCCACTGGTAACTTTTACCTTTAGGAAGTGATCGCAGCATAGCTGCTGCTTCGTACTGTGGGTGACCATGTGGCCACACAGGAATCAAAGGTTCATCATTCTCCTGTCCTTTCATCCTTTCTCTTCCAAACCACAAGTTTCTGTGAGCCAGGGCTAATCCCACTTCATTGACACCAGTCGTCAATTCCAGTGTGTATGTGTGTGTGTGTGTGTGTGTGTGTTCACGGTGAGGCTCCCCAAACCAACAAACAATTCTTGGACACCAGCTGGATGCCCTACAATTCAAGTCTGACACTATCTACCCAGACATAGTGTCAGATCCCACAGGTTAAGGGCTCAGTCCCACAAGAGTGCCCCCAGCTCCTCCATTTCAGATGCCGGTAACAAGTCCAGTTCTCACCTGTACTTGTGACTGTTGGGTTATAAATCAGAGGCTCCCAAGACCTCTTCTTTAAGTTTGATTAATTTGCTAGAGTGGCTCCCAGAACTCAAGAAAACCATTTACTCACTAGGTTACTGGTTTATTATAAAAGGATATAAATCAGGAACAGCTAGATGGAAGAGATGCTTAGGGCAAGGTATGGGGAAAGGGCACGGAGTGTCCATGCTTTCTCTGAGTCAATCTCCCTTGCTCTCCACGTGTTCACCAACCTGGAAGCTCTCCAAACCCTCTCCTTTGGGTTTTCATGGAAGTTTGATTATATAGGCATGATTAATTAAATCATTGGCCATTGGCGATCCATTCAATCTCCAGCCCCTCTCCCCTCCCAAGAGGTCTGGGTGTGGGACTGAAAATTCTAACCCTTTAATCACATGGTTGATTCTCCTGGCAACCAGCCCCCATCCTCAGGTGCCTTCCAAAAGTTACGTCATTGACATAATAGAAACACCTTTATAGCTCTCATCACTTAGAAAATTCCAAGGGTTTTTGGAGTTATTTTGCCAGAAATAGGGACAAAGACCAAATATATATTTCTTTGTATAAATCACAATATCACACCTAAAGACCCAGCAATTCTACTTCTAGGTACATATACCAAAAAATTGAAAGTAGTGACTCAAATAGATACCTGTGTGCAACGTCCATTACGGCATTATTTGCAATAGCCAAAAGGTAGAAACAATCCAAGTATCCACCAACAGATGAATGTATAAACAAAATGTGGTATATACATACGAGTCACATTGTATTAATGTATTCATACAATTCAACCACAAAAAGAATGCAGTTCTGGGCTTCCCTGGTGGCGCAGTGGTTGAGAGTCCGCCTGCCAATGCAGGAGACACGGGTTCGTGCCCCGGTCCGGGAGGATCCCACATGCGGCGGAGCGGCTGGGCCCGTGAGCCACGGCCGCTGAGCCTGCGCGTCCGGAGCCTGTGCTCCGCAACAGGAGAGGCCACAACAGTGAGAGGCCCACGTACCGCAAAAATAAAAAAACAACAAAAAACAAACAAACAAAAGAATGCAGTTCTGATACATGCAAATTGGACCTTGAAAACATTATGCTAAATGAAATCAACTAGACACAAAAGGACAAATATTGTAGGATTCTACTTATGTGAGCTATCTAGAATAGACAACATCACTGAGACACAAAGTAGACTAGAGGTTACCAGAGTCTAGGAGAAAAGGGATTGGGGAGTTACTGCTTAAAGATTACAGAGCTTCTATGTAGGACGATGAAAAAATTCTTGAACTGGGTAGTAGTGATGGTTGAACAACATTGCCAAGGTAATTAATGCCACTGAATTGCATACATGAAACGGTTAAAATGACACATTTTTTGTAATATATATTTTACCCTAATTAAAAACATTAATAACGTAATATACCCAAAACCACTGAATTATACTCTAAATGGATGAACTTATATTATGTGGATTATATCAATATATCAATAAAGCTGTTTAAAAAAGGGAAATTTAAAGAAAAATTTTGCTATAATTTATCCAGGATATAGTTGTATTGTAGCAGGAAGACGTTTTAGAAAACTTAGTCTCCCATATTGCAGAAGCAGAAGTCCAATTTCACCTATTCAGTGAGGTCTTCCTTATCTCCCAATCTAAGCTAGAACCATCACCACCACCATAGATCCAAGAGAGTAGAACCCTCCTCTGTTTTGTTCACCATTGTATCTCCACTAAGTCTAAGTCTAAAAAGTCAAATATTTAAAAAATCTTATTATCACCAGTAATAACAAGAGTAGGAAGAGTCTAAGAACCATAATAATTAAAACCGTCTCATAGTTAAGGATATTACAGTATAATAAGATTATTCTAGACCACTAGCGATCATTGTCTACTGCACCACATATCACAGAAAGTCAAAAGAGATAAAGATTGACTTGTTTACTAAATTCTAGATCTGTTTGTTTCCTAATTGTATGCATTGAAAAACACGTCCACCCCCTCCCCAGCTAAAGACCATTTCTTTAAGCACCTAAGTTACCCTATGGGTTTTGTCCTTTCTCTCTCTTTCAGCCATCAAGGCATGCATTTCTTGAAGGCACTGACCGTGATTTGCCTCATGGTACCTTAGAAACAGTGTTGAGTGGCTGATCGTGCAGGGAGGGATTGATATTCTCTTCCCACTATCTTGCGCCACCCTCTGGAAATTCTCTGCCCCTCTGCAAGCTAGTTTATTCCTATGGCAAGTCATGTTGAGGCTGATGCCCTCTGATCTCCAGCACTAGATCTGATTGGATCTCTCTTCTTCTTTTCCTGGTGAAGAGTGACTAGTCCTTAGAAGCTCTTCTCATAGGTTTCTAGGAAATAAAGTATCATGTGAAACTCCAGGAATAAATCACATTTCTGTCAACTGATTCCTTCCACTGGTCTTAGACTCAAAGCCAGTGGTGACTTTTCTTCCCACTTCATTCTAGAATTTCCCCCAGAAAACCCAGTTAGACTGAAATCTAGGCAGCCAGGTCTCAGCTGGGCTATTGTCCCTCAAGGTTATTCTTTTCAACTTTTAAAATAATTTTTCTTTGAGTGGTGAAAGGACATAATAACCCCACATAGCTTTTGTTGTGTTGCATTTGTCAAGTGATCTCACCTCCATTACGTCATTTGGTTCATTAGCCCCATGTTTTATTAATGAAGCATGAAAGATCATTAAGATTAAGTGACTTGTAAAAGATCACATTGCTAGTTAGTTACAGAGCCGATACTGGAATTCCAGACTGCTTTTATTCTGCCACACCGGGTGCCTAAGCTATACAGCAAAGGTACTCATTTCCTACATGAGGAGACCGAGGTAAGGAAATACAGTAGGGGACTCTGGGTAGTATGAAAATACCTATGACCTGGGAAAGAGGGCCATAGAAGGGAAGATGGGAAGGAATAAGACTTTTTACCCTATTTTACCAGGAGCTAGTGTGATTTAATAACCTGAGCAAGGCTTTGCTGTGCCAGCTCCCCTAGAAGCCTGGCAACTCCTCAGTGCTCCAGGGTGTTTTTTCCTTAGCTTTTCTTTGCCATTTTCCGAGAGTCTCTGTGTTAGCTCCCACTGGGGGCCTCACAGGGATGAGAACAGCTGCAGAGGCGCTGGAGTTGGACTGCTGAGTCCATGCCCAGGACCGACACCTGCCCCTCCACAGAGCCCTGGGGACAAGTTGGCTCAGAGAAACAGGGACGAGACAGAACTCCATTCATCAGAGAGAATTGGGGTGGAAAAACCCTGCCTGATCCCTTGGCACCACTAAGCTCTATGGTTGGCCCTGAGCCCCACGCAGCTCCAGATTCTGTTTGGTAGGGTCAGTTAAAAGAAGCAAGTGTGCTTATAGGGCCCAATGCAGTTATCAATTGCATTTAACAGTTATCTGGTATCTACTGTGCACAAAGTATAGTGGGAGTATGGCTTTGGAATTCAGTAGAGGAAGGAAAGGTTTGTTTTAAAAAAAAAACGGGGGGAGTTCACCTCTACCTTGGTTCTAGGTTAAACCCTGCCATTGACTTACTGTGAAATCTTGGATAAGTTGCTTTCTCTCTGGGCCTCAGTTTCCTCTGCTGTAAGGTGAGGATGCTGTTCTAGAGCCATTTGACGTCTAGGTCTCTTTTCTGTTACAAGCCCTTTTGAGAATTTGATGAAAGCTATGGATTTTCTTCCCAGAAAAATGCATATGTGCACACAGATAGCTAATTTTGCATATAATATAGGGAGTTTAAGGATTTCCCTAAAGCCCATCTATAGATCTTAAGTTTAGAACCTCTGAACTAGTTGATTTCTGAGGTATCTTCTAGCTCTGACAGTCTATAAAACATTCCAGGTTGGACACGGTTAATAAGCAGAGACACCAAGGCCAGAATGCTGGCAGCTGTCATGGAATCCCAGAGGCTTAACTGTACCCCCCTTCCCAGGCTTCCTGAGACTCCAGTCCAAGGGAAGCAAAAGGATGTAAGCTCATTCTCTGCAAACTTAGTCCAAAGGAAGCAAAGGGGTGCAAACTGATTTACAGCAAACCAGAGACTGGAGTGTGCATCAAACAGTTGCTTCCCAGGCTGCTGGAATTTAGCAAGGATACGAACTTCGTGAGAGACGGTAGGCACGAGAGTCATGGCCTCTAAATGTTCCTCAGTGGTTGGTTGCGGATAGGACAAAGAAAATGGACTGTCCAATTGATAAGGAACATACAGCTTGATTATAGATGTTCAGAGGTGGTGACTCAGGAGCTAATTCTCAACGTGATTGGACAGAATACTAATGGCCATAAACCTCCTGCATTTCGTTACATAATGTCCCCTCCTTTACAAGTATATATTTTACTAAAATAGAAATGTCAGGGGAGAAGAAAAGGAAGAGATTTGGTGAGTATATCAGTCAGGGTGCTAGTAAAAAACACACGACATACTCAGAGTAGATAAACTGAATAAAGTTTAACAAAGGCAACTGATTACAAAAGTATGGGCAGTGTATAAAGAAACCATAGGAAATGCTTAAGTATCCCAGGACTAGTAATAATGGGGTCCATTACCACCCTTACGCCTGAAAGAGAGAGGAGAGGTAGCAGATACCAGAAACCAGAGGGAGGAGAGAACATGAAAATTATACGAAGAGAGCTTCCTGATAGGAGCTGTGACCTTCAGTGAAGGGATGTCCAGCATCCTTGCAGGCAGGGTACCAGGGAATAAATAGCCTAACCTCACTCCTCTCCTCCCTGCCAGTGCTTCCCTTTGGCCAAACACAACTGGAATCCTGAAGACAAGGTAGCCTGTTGATATGGGTCAGCCTCCAAGGGCACAGAGCAGGGTGGAATAGGGTAGAAAGTAGATAGCAGATCTGGAGAGGAAGGCCTAGAGAGTAGGTCTGTCACTGCAGGCGAGAGAAAGCAACTGTTGTTATAGCCTTGACTATGACGTGTATCCAGTGGATATCGTGACACTTGGGTAAGAATAATTGAAGAGGCGTGACTACAATTAAGCAATAATATCATTTTGCATTTGTAAAAGCTTTTACATGTTTCATGCTGCTTTCACCCCACTGTATCCTTTGAACCATATAGTTACCATGGAGACAAACAGGTAGTTCTATTTTACACATGAGGAAATTGAGGTTCAGCCAAGGTAAGGTGATTTGCAAGATCAAATGTCTATAAAGAGGGAAAGAGAGGAGAACTTGGGTTTGGACTCCTGGTCCAAGGCCATTTCCACTATATCCTGTTGCTTTTTCTATAGCATGTTTCAGTCGACAAAACTGTTCTGACAGGCCTTCAGAGGACTCCTGCTTCTGACAGACATGCAAAGCCACCACAAGAACAACAGTGAGGAAAAAGAGTGCACAGAATTCTTCCTCATGTTTTTAAGAGAGGTGGTAAGAAAAAAGGCTGAGGTGGAAGACAGATAAGCGGGTACAATATCTTTTGCGAGCAGGGGTTCTTAGGCCCAGTTCCTGCCAGTTCCTGGCCTCTGGGTATCCCACCCCATCAGCTATATACTTGCATTGTGAAGGATATGGTTGAATGAAAGCAGGAAAGGAACGGAAATGAAGAAATTAAAGTTCAAGATAAAAAGAAAACAGAAACTTAACATGTCTTTTAGAACTCAATTGCACAAAGTAAAAAGTATTTTCACATTTGTCCCAAGAATGAAAACCATGAGGAGATCTACCCTTCAGTTTGCAATTAAGTAGGATTTCCAGAAAATTCCAAGGGTTCACTATTCTTAGGAACTGCAATAATGCCTAATGGGAGAGGTGAGCCAGGCACTAGATGTGAAAGAACATTTGGGAAGGATGGGATTACCTTCCCAACAGATGCTTATATCTGCTACCTTAGATTTCCTGCTCCGAAAATAATTCAGATGTCTGTGGACCCTAGAAGGCTTGCGACCGATAAGCTTTCACAATCCATAGCTTCTAGAGCGGTGGTTCTCAACCCCGGGGCCATTGTACCTCTCCCTAACTCCCCAAGGGACACTGAACAGTATCTGGAAGCATTTTTGGTTGTGACAACTTGGATGGATGCTACTGACATCTAGTGGGTAGAGGCCAGAGATGCCGCTAAATGTCCTGCAATGCGCAGAACAGCGCCACACAACAAAGAACTAACTCTGGACCAAAATGTCAGTAGTACCAGGGTTGAGAAACCGTGCTCCAGGACATCTCTCGACTGTCAAGATAGCACCTTTGCTGTGACCACCACTCTCCGCTCCCGACCTGTAAAGATGGCTTTCTTACTCCCACCTATGGATCTCAGGCTGGCCACTCCCTAGAGTCAGCTCCATTTTAGCAGGCTTCTGGGCGAAAGCAGACTTTTATCTCATTTTCTAAAGCAGTACTGTTGTTGTTACTGTTGTCCATTGCTATTTAGTTTTTGACCCTTGGCCTTGCTTTAACCCCAGTAAGAAGCTTATTTCCTAATTCCTAACTGCTTTTTTAGTTAATGACTCACAGCCTGCCTAGACCTCTGGTTTTTGCCAGTCCTGGCATCCATCCCAGGCTCTGAGGTCCAGCTTCATCCATGGTTTCAGTACAACACTGCCTTACTCATTCCATTCTGGGACACCAAATAGGGTTTGGACTGGTAATTACACTAGATCTGCTGCCTCTTGAATCTGTGTGAGAAGGTTGCCAGCCCCAGGAAGGAAAGGACTCAATAAACTATCAGCCAATACAAGAGGTCCTCCTGCTGTGACTGTCAAAGAAAGCTGTAAGAGGAAGAGAAGATGCATTCTGGGGCAATACATTTCAGAAGACTTCTGTGTCAGCTGGCTTAAGCAGAGACAGAAAGATGTCCTGCCCAATGTTGTCATAAATCTAGTTAAGCGCGCACTTCATATTTGAAGGAAAAAAAAGCTGAGGATAAATTGATACTCCACAGTTGAGATAATGTCTGACTTGGCCATTTCTCAAGTGTCAGCCTCGTAGGCCTAGAATGGAGTATAAAGAAGGAATTTGAAACAATATAAAAAGTATGAGGATTATAACCATGAAGGCAGTAGGACTATCTGCTGTTTTCCTAACAAACGTCCATTCCTGAATTTTGAGACTTGGGACTGACTTCTAGTTCTGCTTCAGTCACACACTGCTATATGATCATGAGCGAGTCACTCAAATACTCTATACCTCAGGTTCCTCATCTGAAAAATGGAACTAATACTACTCTGACTGCTTCATGGTAGGGTTTTTTTTCCCAATTTAGAACAAAAAGAGATAGTGCCTATGAAAATGCGTTGAAAAGTATTAGTGCTGAGCCAAGAAAAGCTGGTAAAGTTTATTTATTTTTTTCCCTTTTTTTTTTAACATCTTTATTGGAGTATAATTGCTTTACAATGGTGTGTTAGTTTCTGCTTTATGACAAAGTGAATCAGTTATACATATACATATGTTCCCATATCCCCTCCCTCTTGCGTCTCCCTCCCTCCCACCCTCCCTATCCCACCCCTCTAGCTGGTCACAAAGCACCGAGCTGATCTCCCTGTGCTATGCGGCTGCTTCCCACTAGCTATCTACCTTACGTTTGGTAGTGTATATATGTCCGTGCCACTCTCTCACTTTGTCCCAGCTTACCCTTCCCCCTCCCCGTGTCCTCAAGCCCATTCTCTAGTAGGTCTGAGTCTTTTCAACTATATTTCAATAAAAAAATAGAAAAGCTGTTAAAGTAAATCAGGTTTTGGCAAAGAGAGACAGACACACACACCGAGGGAGAGAGAGAGAGAGAGAGAGAGAGAGAACCCAATACAAACTCTCTTCACCATTTCATAGCACCCAAGGCCTAGAAGGAAAATCCACCGTCTTTCTCTGCCGCTACAGAACACTTTACTTCCACATCCTGGGCATATTAGTACCTATCTTCTTTCATAAAATCCCAACAATAAAGGACTCTCCAACATTACTTGGTAATGCACTCCAGAATCGATCTTTTAGTCAAGAAATTGTTCTGAATTTGTTTACTTATTGAATAGCATTCACTGAATGCTCACGAGAATTCAGCCACCATGGTAACTGTCAGGGATAAGACGCAGCTCCCATCCTCAAGGAGCTGCCGCTAGTCTGGTGGACATTTCTTGGTTGAGTCCCTTCTGTAACGATTTAATTCTCTCCTTGCATCTGACCTACATTTAATGGCCTGAAAAATTGACTTTTGGACCTTGTTTATACGATCATCTAAACTGCTTAGCCATTCCAAGTTTTGACTCATACCAATTGCTTTTTGAGCCTGTAAGATTGCGAACTTACACAATTAAATTAGTTTCCCTTAAGAACGGGGGAAATCATCCAAGTCAAATGTACTGGCAAGGAAGGCCAACTGGTTGCTGGGAAACAATCAGTTGACTGCAAATTTCTGATAAGCTAAATCATGCTAGAGTGTTCAGAGCTTAATCTGCATCCCGCCCAGGGTTGGAGGTATTGCCTAGAGAGGACCCTGAGGAACCCTGAACCCTGAGGAATAAAGCTCAAGTGGTGGATGTCTCATGTTCCTTAAGATCTGGTGAAAGATATTTGAGGGCTTTTGATGGCCCCTTCAAATCACTCTCTTCATGTAAACCGTCTTTAAAGTTCTGTTTCCACCTTCTTCTTGCCATTCATCTTCCCGTTACGCCAATCATCATTTTTTTAATGAGCCAAATTGGTTCAAAGTCAAATACACAAAGAAGTAAGGCGGATGTCTGTACTAAATGAGAGCTTCTATGACAACCCTCAAGGAGGCCAGGAGACAAAATGCTTCTCTGAAGACATTCGGGAGGAAGAGCTAGTGAAAGTCCTGTATTCTCCCCCTCCTCACAAAAAGCCTTTCTTTCCTCCTCTTCAAATCCATTCCACCACACAGAGAGCCAGGACTAGTGGCAAGTTTAAGCAGGAATGCAAATTGAGGGATGTGTACAGGAAGACAGAAATAGACTGTATAAAATGGCAGCCAGTGTGATCGCCTGGAAGGAGCTCAAATCAAACCTTTCCACTGAGAGCAAAGCAGCTCCTGTTTACATTTGTCCCTTGCATGAGCTGCTGGGATCAGCAGTCAGGCTTTTGATGGTTTATAGCAACAGGACACAACCCCTTGGAGGGCTGAAGGCCCACTTCTCACTGTACCTCTTACCAAATAAGTGGTAAGATCCACACTGAAGGGACAAGAACCTGAGCTAGACTGAACCTGCATGATGAGATTTCCCAGTCCCAGTAGAAACCAGGCTTGCTGCAGCTTCTACAAAGCAACCCACAGTACTGGGTGGGGAGACAAGCTGCAGTCATAGCAATGTCATTTTCTTTGCATGTACAGTAGATCAAGGGTCATTTAATTAACACATAGTTGGAACAGAGAGTTGAGATGAATTTCATTTTTCGGTTATTGAAGGTTAGCCTTTTAAAAAATTCAATCATATTTTGGTTCCAATCTTGTTAAAGAAAAGGCTTTAAAAAAAATAATAAGACCAAACACCAGATATTGGCTATATGTCATTCTCTTATTAAGGTAGAAGATTTTTAAGAATTATTGCAACATCTTCAGGATCATGTCTTTGCATCCACCCAGTGTCTAGCACAGGACTGGGCACATGGTAGATTCACAAAAAAATCGGTTGCTTTTAGTATTCTAATGAATCATTTTACTGTATTTTTTGTGTGTCGACACAGCTGATATCCTCTCTTTTTCACATATAGACAGCTGAAGTGTATCTATCATTAATCTAATATCTGCAATTTCTTGAAATTGTTTTGTTTATTATCTCTGTCACTAACAGTCACTGACCTAGGTCCTCATCCGGAACTCAAGGGCAGATGTGCATTCTTCTGGTCATTTTTGTGCTGAGGTTACACTTTAGCCATCCAAATTCAGCTCAGAGGAGACAAACTAGAGCAAGAGAAGAACATGTAGCCAAGAGAAGGGGAAGGGAAGAGAGACAGGAAGAGCCATCTAAAATGCTTGCTGGGCCATGGTTCAGAGAAAACTGCCTCCCTAGACTTGGCTGTCTTTCTAGGCCAGGCCTCTGTCAATAACACATTTATTGGCCATCCTGACTTCAGCCTCTGATTTGCCCAATTCAAATAGACTTTTTCCAAGAAACAGCTCTCCTAGTCATGGCCCCTGACCATTACAAACAATGCTGTTGAAAGGTCCGAGTGAAAGGGGCCATTTTCTCCAAATGAGTCACCACCACCTGGAAAGTTCTTGGAAAATGGAAGAGGCGCCAAAAGGCTAAAGACAAGGAAATGTTGTCCTACTTTTTTGAAAAGGGGAAGAAGTATATCTCAGAAAATATAAACCAATAATTAACTCGATGCTGATACCCAGGAAAAAAATATCTAAAAAGGGTTATTAGAATATTGTTTGTGAACACTCAAGAGAAGTTATGATCAGTAGACACAAACAAGGGTTGACACAAGCCATGCCCAGCTTATTTTCCTTTTGATAAAGTTACTAGACATCTCAGGGTACGGGTGCAAAAATACATTTAAAAACATATTTTGAGTACTGACTATGCCCTGGGCCAGGGTTGGCAAAATACTTGTCTCCTGAGCTCACGGCAGAAATCATTAACTCCTCACAGCGCTCTTGCCACTGAGTTCCTACCCGACCTCACAGTCTTCCTCCGTAGGTGGCCACCATAGTCCACCTGCCATCCTAGGCTCAGGTCCTGGGGATGCAAAGAACACATAAGGCCCTAAAGGAATTCATAAAATAACAGAGGAAGTATGCTAGTTATTACAATTCTATTGTATAGAAATGGGACCTGTTAACACTGCTTCAAGGATGAGGAATGTGGACCCAGTAACACATCACAGAAGAGGTGACAATTGAAATGGGTCTCAGTAGATGAGTAGGAATTCTCCAGGTAAGGGAGGAGAAGAACCATAAAAAAAAATGCAAGTCTGAAGTTTTTGAAATTAGGTCTTCGTTATACATTTGTTGGCAAATTGAAGAACTAGGGGTTGAATGTCAGTACGAGTTAGAGTCTTACTTGAATGGCCCTGCCAAAAGAAACTGATTGATGTTGGACGACAGAATCAAGATTTAGAAAGTTTTTTAAAGGAAAGACTAATGGGCCAAGACAAAAGATTTCTAATGCTCCTTTGAGTTCTAGGAGAGAGTATATTTAACACATTTAATAAATATAAAACCTAATAAATACAGATTTCCAAAATTCAACTGTACAAGATGGAACAAAATGGATATTAACAGTGGCCCTAGGATTTTAGTTGATCCTAAGATTTTTGTTTTAATATCTTTATTGGAGTATAATTGCTTTACAATGGTGTGTCAGTTTCCGCTTTATAACAAAGTGAATCAGTTATACATATACATATGTTCCCATGTCTCTTCCCTCTTGCGTCTCCCTCCCTCCCACCCTCCCTATCCCACCCCTCCAGGCGGTCACAAAGCGCCGAGCTGATCTCCCTGTGCCACACGGCTGCTCCCCACTAGCTATCCACTTTACGCTTGGTAGTGATCCTAAGATTAATATGAGTCATTAAGGTGGGGTGGGGTTAATAGTAAGGAATAGTATGACATAGTGTAAAGATCTCTGGAATGGAAATTGAGACCCAAGTTTAGTTCTGTCAGTTTTGCTAAGTAACTGTGTGATCTCAGTAAGTCATTTCTCATCTCTGGGCCACATCGTATTTGAAGGAGTTGGACTCAATGCATGGTTTTCAAACTATGTTCTTCAGATCCTCGGGATTCTCCTTGGGCTGGCTACCTTGGGGAACAAAAAGGAAGTTGAAATGATAAAGGTTCTATATAACCTCTCACCCTCCTTTCATTTCAACAAGAGAAACTTCACTCTTAACTGTTTTAAGGATTAGGGTTCTGTCTAAGAGTTCATTAATAAAAGGATTCCACTGCAAACAAAATATTTCAAAACCATTTAGCTCTAACATTGGAATCTATAGTTTCTGTATGCTCTGCAATGGTCAGACAACATCTGAACTCTCTTCCACTCTGGACATCACGATTTGAGAGGGACATTTACAAAATGGAGTGCATTTTAAAAAAGATGACTCTGGGTGGGAAAGGTATATATATTGAAGATGACAGAGTTGCTTATCTTGGAAACCTGAAGATGTGGGGCGCATGATAAACATATTCAAATATTTGAAGGGTTATCCTGTCGAAGAAGGGTTTATCTTACTCCGTTTGGCTCTAAAAAACTGAACTGAAACTACTGGACAAAAAAACTCAGAAGAGATTTTGACTTATAAGAAGCAACTTTTAAACATGTAGGCTTACAAAGTAATGAGAATACAATAAGGGTAGAAAATTAGGTATAAATTTTGCAAAGTAAAAGAAAAAATTATCACTATTTTCATACTGTATGACTGTCTACTCAGAAAATTCCAGAAAATTAACTAAAAAGACATTTGCTCCAGAAAGATAGTTCAGCAGGGTGGCCACATACAAGATCAACATACAAAAATAATAGTTTTCCTGTACTCCAGAAATAGTCAATTACAAAATAAAAGTTATAGTAAAAGCATTCCATTTACAAAAGCAAGCAAAATTATAGGATATCTAGGAATAAATCTGCAAGAAATGCATTGGACCTACTTGGTGAAAACTATACAAGTCTTTATTGAAGAGAATAAAGATATTTTCATTTTAAAAATACTATAAAAATGTCAAATCTCACTAAACATAGATATAAAATTCAAAGCAATCCCAATAAAAGTCTCAACTGAACATTTATGAAAACTCACAATCTGATTCTAATGTACAAGAATAGCGAATGATATTTGGAAGGAAAAATCCTGAGAAGTGGGGACTTACAACATCAGACATCAAAATAGAATAGAGTATTTTAAACAGGGTAATATTAGGCCAGGAACCGAGAGAAATAAGTCCATATAACAGAGATTATAGATGAACTGATAGTTAAGATGAAATTTCTTATCAATAAAGAAAGAAGCAATTATTTCATAAATTTCATTGAGACCTTGCCTATCTATTTGGAAAAAAGGTAGACCCTTCCCCCCAGCTCACACCAAAAACACACAAAAAAGAGATGAACATAGAAGAAAAAAAAAACAAGAATGTTTGAAGAAAATATAGAAGAATGTTTTTTTTTTTATCATCTTTGGGTAAGGAAGGCCTTCTTCAGCAAGACCCAAAGCACAGCAGCCATAAGATAAAAGAATAATAAATTTGTTTGTTTGTTCTGCGGTACGCGGGCCTCTCACTGCTGTGGCCTCTCCCACTGCAGAGCACAGGCTCCGGATGCGCAGGCCCAGCAGCCATGGCTCACGGGCCCAGTCACTCTGCGGCACGTGGGATCCTCCCGGACCGGGACACGAACCCGTGTCCCCTGCATCGGCAGGCGGACTCTCAACCACTGCACCACCAGGGAAGCCTAAGAATAATAAATTTGATTATGCCAAAATTAAAATATTTTAATTTTCTACAAAAAAGACAGTAAATAAATCTAAAATACAAGCTATAAGATGGAAAATATTGGCAATGTAGTCAGCAAAGGATTACCTTCCAAAATACATCATATAAAAATTTTAAAAAGAACAAATCCAATAGAAAAATAGGCAAAGTAAATAAGCAGGTAATTATTCCGTTAAGTAGTTAATTAATTTTAAATGACCAAAAGTCATGTTCACTCAATCTTGATAGTACCAGAGCAATGCAAATTACAGCAGTAATTACATATAATTTTTTACCCATAAGACTGGTAAAAATCTAAAAGATTAATAAAAGTGTTGCTGAGGTATGAGAAAACAGCATTCTTAAACACTGTGGATAGGAATATACATTTATAAAGCCTTTTGGGAGGGAAATTTGTCAGAATTATCAAAACAGAAAATACACATAATCTTTGATTAGGTAATTCTCCTTCTAAGAATCTACCTAATAGATGATATATGTACAAAGATGCTTATTGCAGTATTGTATGTAATTGCAAAAATTGGAACCAACCTAAATGTCCACCAACAGGGGACTGTTTAATAAACTACAATATATCTGTACTAGAGAATACTATGCAACTGTTAAAAGGAATGCAGTGGAAATATACGTATATGTACTCACATGGAAGAGTTCGAAATGGTACGAAAGCAGAACACAGAAAAATGGAGATTGTGATCCTATTTCTTTATGATGAAAAGTTATATTTATAATCTCCACCTCCATCTTTATGCATATACCAGGGTTTCTCAATCTTGACACTATTGACATTTGGGGCCAGATCATTCTTGTTTTGTGAGGAGCTGTCCTGTGCATCGTGGGATGTTGAGCAGCATCCCTGGCTTCAACCAACTAGGTGCCAGAAGCATCTTACCTCCAGCCACGACAACCAAAAATGCCTCCAGACACTGCCAAATGTCCCCTGGGGGGCAACATCGCTCTGAGAACCATGGATATAAATGTATAAAAAAGGGGCTACAGGGAACAGTTAACAATGGTCACCTCTGAAGGGAGAAGGGAGGAGTGGAAGAGGGGAGAACAGGACTTCCTGTTACATATTCTCTGTAGGCTTTTGGATTGCTCGAATCACCTAAAAATGATAATGGACTAACATATTATGTGTTTTTTTTTTCTTAAAGACAATAAAAAGCAATGAGTTTCTTGATCCAGAGATGTTCAGAGTTTCAAAGATCACTGGTAAGAGAGTTTTTACTTTGCATGGTAGATGAGACTGGGTGACTCCATATTGTTTACTCTTCGGCCCTAAAATGTTTCATGCTTCTAAAAGGGGAAATTGTCAGTATCTTTAAAATAGCTAGACTTCAAACTCTTGCTCTCATTTTTATACATTTTGAAGTTTGGTTTTATTAATTTCACCTAAGTTCCTAAACTGTTATTATAAATCCAATCTTCAGGCCTATTGGGAACTATCTCCTTATAAAATGTGAAAAATAAACCAATCCCAAATACCCAACTAAGGAAAGAAACAAGTTATTTTCCATCAAAGGTTCACTCATAGCTTCTTGTTTCCTCTATAACTGACTTCAGATCGTCTGTACATTTCATTTACAGTAAAATTTACGGCTACAATACACAATGCTAATCCAGGGTTGACCCATATCATAGCTGACTTGTTTTTGTCCCTCAATGAATGATGGCAAACATAAGCATGAAAATGAAATTAGTGATACCCAAGCCAACTGCTTTATCTACGTCTTGAGTTTATAGGATTAGAAATGGTCTCCCTGGAAATCTCTGGGTTTTATGAGTAAAAGTTATTCCAGTTAGTAGCAACTGTGGAGCTGATGTGGTAAAAGCATTCATGATTTCAGCTTGCTCCTCATTTCTGCATCAGGATCCTGGGTCATATGGGAGAGGCTGGGGGTTCACTTAGAATCTTATTTTTGCTGTCGATGGGCAGAAATATAAGGAAGGCCTTGCAAGAATTCAGGGTAATAGATAAGAGGTCAAGAGAGGGATTGTGGGAAAAGAGCAGGGTTTGAAGAGTTAAAATGGGATAGGTGAGAAGAGGTGGAGAAAGCATCACTACTTCAGTTCATAATAATTCTCTAGAATCAGTTTGAGTCAAAGTTTGTTCAAAACGCCGACTTTGTTCCATTTCCAGCATCTTTGAATCAGCCTTCATCCTTTTCTCCTTCCACGTCAGTTCTCTTTGAGAGGCACTGAGTGATATATTGGCAGATTCCAGGAGCAGTTATGATACAAGAAATGTACTGGTATGTCCTTGTTTCAATTTTAATGGAAATACAGTCTCCAAGCTACTCAGTTCCCCCGCCATCTCAGCTCCACAACTTACTGGCACAATTTTACCCCAAGGTCCCAAGGAGAGAACAGTGGCTTTGAGATCACAGGAAAATAGTAAACTATCAAAGGTAGGAAATTCATTCCCCATCCTAGATGAAAGCACTGTTGGCAGGTTCAGGGGATAGCTGTGGTTAGGGACAGCCTTATACAAAGGTGGACTCACATGGTGAGATGTCTCCCTGTGGTAAGAGTAGAGAGATGGTGAGATGCCCTACCCCTCACAAATGCCTCTTCCCGTACTCCTGCCTGAATACCTGGCTTTTCTTCATTTTAAGAACATCAGAGCCACAACTGTCTGGTTTTTCAGTCAACAAATTCTATTTAGCACCTATGTGGCATGCTAAGTGCTGGAGATATACTGGTAAACAAAAACAGACACGGTTTGGGCACCCATGTTGCTTACAGGCTGGTAGGGCAGACTGGTATTGACCAAACAGTCACCCAAACAAATGGAAAATTACAACTGTGGTAAGGCTACCAAGGTGAGATACATGATACATACACAAAGGAACATAATTTAGACTACTTGTCTACCTATCTACCTCCCTACCTCACCCCCCACCCCCACTGACGTAGAAAAGACCATCACCATAGTAGTTGATGGTCAGGAAGAACTTAACCTGCCTAAACTCAGAAGGCCTTGCCCTTCTCCTGATACCTCTTTGGAACCGGTGAGAATGGTCTGCTCCATCACAGATACAAGCCAACTGGGAGAGTGATAAGGCAGGAGATGTCCTGCGTGTGTGAGGCAGAAGGGTGGCAGTTAAGCAACATGTCGGTAGCAGTGATTTGAGATGTTTTATATTCACAGGCCTCTGGCAGAGATCAGGGCCCCAGGGGACACAGTAGCAGAGTGTATGGGATGGGGCAACCAAAAGAGATGGAGGGGACCAGAAAGGCCAAGGGCCAGTTTTGGTTGAGTCTCTGGAACCCACTTGCCATCCTGAAATTCACTAGGACTAATCAATCACCTTCTTCACCACAAAGGGCCATAGCTTACAAGCACTCGGGTTTCAAATAATGCCCAAGAGTCTTGAAGAAGCCTTACATCTACTTTGGGGCGGGGCAAGAAACCAGTTGATACAACTACTTATTTGGAGTGGTCACAATCACCCAACCCATCTTTGGTTTTCGCATGTGGGCTAGACAACAGATGTTCTTAATGAAGATTAACTGAAATTTAATGGTCCTAATTGCCATTTGCACGGGCAGCAGATAACATTCAGTTCACACGCTGCCTTTCATGGTCCTTTATGCTTCATCACATATCAGATTTGTATTTGACTAGAGCGAATCTGACTGGCAGTACCTGCTGGCTATTCAGTGTCAAGATGCTGGCACAGCAGACTCACAGTCCAGGGAAATACAGAACAGTGGTGAGAATGGGCCTGGCTAATTTGTTTCCTAATATAGCTGCTTTCCTGGGTTCTCAATGATGGCAAGAAAGGGTCATTTTGGTCTAGGTGGGACTCAGGATCTGTCTTAGGTAGGATGGGCAGACAAGACACTGGGTAGACTGACTTCTGTGTTTTTATACAACCTGATTCTGCTCTCTCCTGTTTTAAAAAAACTATTGGAAAGGTCTTATAATACATAAGTGAGCAAGGGATGTGAACACCACTGTGGAGAAGTTATGACAGGTTCAACAAATACACGAAGAGGTGCTCGATCTCAGCAGTAACAAGGGAAATGCAAATTAAAACAAAAGAAAGATACTATTTATCAACCATCTGATGGGCAAATGTGAAAAACAAAGTAAATATCAAGTGTTGGTGAGGTTTTCAGGAAATTAAGTTTGTGGACTCTTTGGAAGGCAACTGGTAGTAGCTGATCAAATTTTAAATGTGTGTTTTTCATAACCCAGCAATTTTCATAGCCTTACCCACTTTTGGAAACGCTGGCAAGCATGTTCAAGGAGACATGTACAATGCAGCATCTGTCATAATGGCACCAGACTGGAAGCAAACTAAATGTTCAGCGGTAGGGAAACAGATAAACTACAGAATACTATACTGTGAAACTGTAAAAAACAATGATATAGTAGATATATTTCCATAGTTGCACATAATATGTATAAATGTGTAGTAAAACTCTGAAAAGTCATATCCACAAAACTTGTTACGTCTAGGAAGGGGACTGAGGTGGAAGAAGCTAGGTTGGCCAAGGATGTCTTCAGTCTTATCTGTAATACTGTAATATTTTATGAGCAGAATGTGTTCACATATTATTTATGTAATTAATTTAAAAATTTAAAGGCAACATAGTTGTATTAGAAAATTTATAAACCAGAGAAAAGAGAAAAGATGCATTATTCTGCCACCCAGACACTCCCCTGTTAAAACTACGACGTGTATCCTTCCAGTCTTTTTTTAATATTTCATACAGTTGTGATCTATAATTTGTATCTTGTGCCTTTAATACAGACATTTGAATTGGATAATTCTTTGCTATGGGGGGCTGTCCTGTGTATTGTAGGATGTTTAGCAGCATCCTCGACCACTATCCACTAAATGGCAGTAGCACTCCTGCAGTTGCAACAATCAAAAGTATGTCCAGACATTATGAAATGGCCCCTGGCAAAATCACCCCTGATTGAGAACCACTGATTGAATACGTCATTAGCATAAGGTTATGATATGAATCTTCATAACCTACCCCATGTTTCCAAACTTAATGCCTGTGTGTTGTCTCTATTCTACTCTCAGATTCTGGTCTGTGCATCTCAACCCTGGCCTTGATAATCTGACCTTGCTTTCTGACTCTTCCTTTTCTAGGTAAGTTGACTTGGGATTCCTTAACCCGGAACTGTACTCTGACTTATCACCACTAAAGCAATTAGACAGTAAAAGCCAAGCCTCTTCCCCTGACATCTGTGGACTAATGTTCAGATCATGGGTCATGGAACAGGGATAGTAATCAGGAAACCCAATAAGACTGTAGAAAGTAATCAGTCCGGAGACACAGCTGTGGGTCAAAACCACCGGGCTAAGGGCCAAGGCTGAGAAGAGGAAGCCAACTTGATCTCACCCCAGGATCAGCTCTCAGAACAATCAGAAGCATGGTTGCTTGGCTAACAATGCTTCCCTCTTCCTGTCTGTTTTATGTAGACATTTTCCAGGCTCCCAGGGCATAATCAATTCAGAGGCCACGGAGGGGATGGCATCTGCCTGATGAGGTCAAGAGACAGAGTCCCCTATGCTTATATGCCAAATGGATAAGGAGAGGTTAATGCCAGTAGTCAGGCTTACTCTTTAAAGACACGTTTTCTGAGCACCACATATCAAACACTGCTAGGTGTTGAGGATGCCAAAATGACTCTGGAATGGTTTAGTCTAAAATCTATTTGCCACATAATCGCCAGAGAAAAACATCCCTCAGGAATCGAAATGTAAAAATAGTGAGAGCTCCTTTCAGTTTGAGCCCTTAATTAGCCCATGTATCACTAGCCATGCTTATGCTCTCGGTATTTCACTTTGCCTTCTACGGGGTATTGGGAGTGAAAATTGCATTGTGAGGCTCTGTGGCAAGGAGACCCCAATTCAAAGAGAGGACTGAGTTCATTTCCAGAGCATAGGGAGGGTGGTATCAGATTTCATCCTGTTAGCTTGCAACATGGAAATTAGAATTTCCTGCTCCCTACACAGCAAAAATGCTCTCCTGTGGCCCAGGTTTCTGCAGCTCTGAGCTAAGTTGGAGGTACCTCCTCCTGCTTCACTGTCTGTCAGGCCCCTCACTCTGGCGCCCTGAGGGAGTAGAGCTAGGCTGAGCACTTTATTTCCTCAGGGGCTGGATCACTTCCCTGCCTGCCCATCTGGCCTTTTCCTGACAAGATGTTCCCTGACAATTTGAGATCTGCAGACACAAAGAAAACAGAGCCAAGTGAGACTGACCCTGGTGTGAAATCTGGAGAGATGATAAAATCTCTTCTTAGCAGGAACGGGAACATGGCAGGATATCATTATGCCTTGTAAATAACCCACTGTCCTCTAAAGAGCAAGATGAGTTCAATCGGAGGAGTTTTCACAATGCTTTCTTGAAATTTGGGGTTTTATGGTACCCAGGGTCAGTCACAGGCCAGCTGGTGTCCAATAGAGATAATTCTTTGCTGTGAAATACATATTTAAAACCTCTATGGAATGCCTATTTTCTTTGTCTTCTAGTAGTCTTTCCTTTGTCCTGGGTTTCTCTGGCACTAATGGGGCCTAAGGGAGTGACAAATAAAAAACAATGTGCTGTGTAGTAAGTCACTCAGTGGCCCCTGGAGGCAGACTCACAATACTGGGTCTCAGTAATAGCCCCTTCTTAATTTATATTTCCAAGTCCAAAAATTACTGGTCACAGTCACAGATAGAGGAAGCCTAGGGCAAAATTGAGAAAAAGACCAGTTTTTTGGGGTTTTTTTGCGGTACGCGGGCCTCTCCCGTTGCGGAGCACAGGCTCCGGACGCGCAGGCTCAGTGGCCATGGCTCACGGGCCCAGCCGCTCCGCGGCATGGGGGATCTTCCCGGACCGGGGCACGAACCCGTGTCCCCTGCATCGATCGGCAGGCGGACCCTCAACCACTGCGCCACCAGGGAAGCCCCGACCAGTTTGTTTTGTTAGCCCCCAAACTCCTAATTGTCATTCCCTTCCCCCAGTGCTGGGCCATTCTTTTCCTGAGATGGACAAAGGATCATGCCCTACTCCCAAGACCCTTTATTCATAGCAAGATGTAAACATTGATAGTAGCTAAATGTGCTATTTTTCCTTCCAAGGCATTTCAAGCCACAAGTTGGAGGGTGGGAGAGAGCTCTTTACCACGTTTAAAACCGTACTACTTGTGTGTTCAATTAGCATGAGCTCAGCCCTAGGAATAGGGGTTCTAGGTCCCAGGCCCTGCCATTTCTATTTTCTTAAACAGATTTATTGAAGTGGCCCTGCTATTTATGCTTCAATCGTGACATGCCAAACTATTAAAATTACGGTGGGTTCATGGAAAGCCCCTGTGGAGAGACAGGGGTTCTCCCTCTGTGGTTTTGGAGCCTTTGGCCACAAGGCTATACGAGATAATTGTGGTTTTAACATTGCCTCTTCCAAAACCATAGTCTCCATTTCAATGGGAAAAAAAATCCATTTTTCTCAGGCCTCAGGTCCTGCAGCTCTCTGTAGGAAGCAACATGGTCCCAATGGCTTGATCTAATTTAAAGAGCTTCCAGAACCACAGGGACAGTGCCAAACCCTATGCTTTATTAATTATGCCATGATTATTTTATCTTAGGGGACCTGGCTCTCTTTGTTCCCCGCATTCAAATATTTCCTGGCTGCTATGAATCTAGCATTGGACAACTTGCTAACAATTGGATTCAAGAGAGTAGAAATAGGTTTATGGAGAGCTGAAAACTGAAGAATCCCAATTCCTACCCTGTATCTGTTTCAATGTCTCCTTCCCTGTTGATGGAACCACCCCTTCTCTCCTCCCATGCGGTTCTCCAGGGTTCCCCCGAGTTATCTCTTAATCTGTATCTCCTAATTTAACCCATGTATTTATATATCTTTATAACAGCTTTATTGAGATATAATTCACATGCTATACAATTACCCATTTAAAGTATACAATTCAATGGGTTTAACATATTCACAGAGCTGTGCAACCATGACCACAATCAATTTTACGACACTTTCATCACTCCAAAAAGAAACCTTGTAACTATTAGCAGTCACTCCCCATTCCCTCCAATCTCCCCAGCCCTAGGCAACCAACCAATCTACTATATCTATATACAGTTCCATATATTTTAATAGGAACTTTTAGAAAACCTGCATTATCCAAGGGGATGGTCCCCAAAGGGGTGCTTTTCAAGTATGTGGCAGGTCCACGAAAGGGAACATGTGGCACAGTGGTGGCCCCATGGCTGGTACACCTCAAATCACATAATCTATTAGCACACGTTTCCAAGAGTCAAAGGTAATGCGAAGAGGTACACTGACAGATTAAGCCAGCACAGCTGGATAATTCCCCTCTTTGGCCCAGTTCCTTCTCCTAGGTCTTGGGTCTTCAGTCCTTACTGCAAAGCTTCCTTTCTGACAAAGGAACAGGTAAAGTACCCTCCCACCACATACCACACTCACCGTGTGCTATATAGATTTCTAACTTACCACAAAGGAGACTGAGAACAAGAAACTTTCTAAATGATCGTGCTGCCATCCAGGGGGTAAGAAGTATATCCTAGGAGGATGCATCCAATTTAATGCTACCCGTTCAAATGGAAAGATGCCGAAGGGCATTCTTTTCTGGCCTTGAAGAGGTTCACAACAGTGGTCCGCCCCAGTAGATACCTTCCTTTGCTGCTCTAACAGCCATCTACAGAGCTATGGATAACTTGTCAGTTGGTTCAGCAAACACATTTTGGGCATCTACTGATACTTTGAGCCTGGCACTTTGCTGAGTACCAGGCATATGAAAATGAATAAAACAGCTTCTACAAACCCAGCCCTGGTGCACCTGGCTTCTACTGAAAATTCTGTCTATTCTCCAAAACAGTACCCCAGAGCAAAATGCATCTCTCTTTTCAGCTATGCTTAGCTCCTGAAATTATCACCCCAATTAATCTTTGGTTTAAGACTTTGATGGCCCTGCTAATTGCAAGAAACACATTAATCTATTTTCAGTCATTACTCTTTAGTAGTCTCTCAGAATAACCAAACCCTGAGTAGAGGCTTGAGAGACTGGAACTCTAAATAGGCAGCAGGTGGTAGAGGGATAAAGAGGGAAGTTACAGGTCCTTGTCACTCAACGTGTGGTCCATGGAACAGCAGTACGGGCATCACCTAAGGGCTTGTCAGAAGTAGGAATCTCAGACCTCACCCCAGACTTCCTGAATCAGAAGCTGCACTTCGACGGGATTCCTATGTGACTCACATGCACTGCTGAGAAGCACTGGTCTATAGCAGTTTCTCAACCTTAGCACTACTGACATTTGGGACCAGATGATTCTTTCTTAGCAGGGGTGGGGGAACTGCTCTATGTACTTTAGTATGCTTATTAGTATCCCTAGTCTATACCTGCTGGATGCCAGTAGCACCCCTCCCCCCCAAGTTGTGACAACCAAAACCATCTCCAGACATTGCCAAATATCCCATTGCTGGGGGTGAGGGTGGTCACCTCAGACTGAAAACCACTGGTCGATAGCAGGCTTTACTAATCTTCAGTCATTTGAGTACCACCTTTATAATTTTTGCCATCTCCACATATACTTTTTTTAAAAATGACTATTTTTTGTCTATAGAAATTAGCCTCATCCTTAGCGGTAATACTGATGAAGTACTAGGATTGGTGTGCCATTTTTTCTAATACATCTAAACTATTAGAATTTGAAATGCTTATCTAGGAAAGCCATAAAAATACCATGCTCCACAGGTGGAACGTCTACCATCTTTTAGAAAACCCTGGACCACAGTATATTTCTGGAGTAGGGCAGGCCCAAGGCACTGGGAGAATCTAGGTTGCCAGGAATGCTAACAGGATACGTGGTGCTTGGAAGTAGAAAGGAGCCATTAAAAGCAAATTTATTTTTTCTACTCAACTTTGTTTCTGGCCAGGCCAAGTTAGTAGGTTTAGATATTAGAACACTACACCTACCTACATGTTGGAGACTCCAGGAGTAGCTATTTTCACTTGATCTAGCATATGGCTCTAATTTCATTTCCCTCTGAACTACACTGGTGACTACACTGGTTCCCGAAATGATTCCACTATAGTCTGACACAAATTTCACATAACCCTTATTTGGCCATATGTCAGTCTAATTAAAGAGTCTCTGCTTCTCCTGGCAGAAATGCCTTCAATATGCAGGGGAGCTACAATCCCATCCATGAGTTACATCAATGATAAAAAGACCCGCTTCACTGCTTCTCAGCTGAATCAGCAGCCTGTGACCCCTGGCACATTGACTGCAGAAGGAACTATTTTTATGGCACTTTAACTTATGGGTCATTTACGACATGAGTTCCTTCCCACATATATGCCATTATAGATCCATGAAACTTGAATAGGGGGGAAGAGAGGGAGAGGGAGACAGACAGGGAGAGGGAGGGATGGGGGAGAGAGAGGGAGGAGAGAGGGCGTTGGGGGAGAGAGAGGGGGAGAAGTAAATCCTGAGTAGGGTTGGCAGAAAATATATGCTAAGTGCACTTAGGAGAGCCCACAGGCTGAAACTCTGGGATCCTGGGGCTTCCGGTCCTCTAGAAGAAACCTAAATAATGCTTGTTGATAACAATCCCAGACAGCTCCTTACAAACAAGAGGCAACAAGACAAAAGCTTAAATCCAGGCAACATTGAGCTCTCTTTTCCATGATCCCACACCCTGTGCTCAACCCTGCCTGGTCTACCACTCAGCCTCTCCGGCAGCTGTTAAGTGGAGGCCTAGATGGGGCAGAACCTGGGGCAATGATCTAGTGGATGGGAGTGGGTGGGAGAGGCAGGTGGCTTCCACCTATAATTTAGCTGACACTGTTCATTACAGTTCTTCCTAGTGCTGCTTTCAGTTAGAGGAAATGTTTGAAGCTAGGGGTAGAGGGTAGGGAGTGGAGATATACAAGTGAGAAGGAGGGTTGGGCTATCACTGACTGACGTATCATCAGGACACTTTCAGTTTTGGACCCAGGGACACGTGAATTGGCTTTGAGAGTCCCGAGTACACTGTGTTTGTTTTAAAGGCCCTTTAGATTCACCTTAGGAGTTTTAAAAAAAAACCCCACACCTGGGCCCCCTACTCCAGACTAATTTACTTCTGAAGCTCTGAGGGGATCCTATGCATCAGTATTTTTTAAAAAGCTCCCCAAGTGATTCTAATTTATTTTTCCAACAGTTTATCATGAAGATATTCAAGCACACAATACAGTCTGTATTACCTAGAGTCTACAATTAGCGTTTGCTATACTGCTTTATCATATACCTGTCCCTCTATCAACCCATCTTATCTTTTGATACATTTCAATAGGTTGTAGACATCAGTACATGTCACCCTTAAACACTTCTGCAAGCATATAATTAATTAGAGTTCAATATTTGTTTCAGGTTCCTTTTTATTAGATAACATTTACATACAGTGAAATGTATAAATTGTAAATGTACCATTTGATGAATTTTGACAAATGCAGACACCTGTATAGTACAAACCCTTATCAAGATACAGAAAAACCCCTCTTGCATCTTCCCAGTAAACACTCACCCCCACCCCTGAGGGTCAATCAGTGTTCTGTTCTGATTTTTTCCAGACAATTTCACTTTGTAGGTAAGGAGGAGAACCCCTTAAGGAGAGACACACAAATTCCAGCTCCCCAGCCCTTTGTAACTGAGGCAGCAGAGCTTGTCGGTTAACAGCTCTGGAGTCAGCTAGCTTGAGGCCAAGTCCAGCTCAACCAATTGCTATTTGTGAGATGTTAGGCGAGTTAACCTCTATGAACCCCTGTTTCCTCACCTATAAAATAGGGATCATAATAATAGCTATCACACCAGGTTGACTGGAAGACCTAAATGAGATAATATAAATAAATTAGTAATAAAGTTAACGTTTATTAAGTTAACATGCTTACAATTGGCTAGACACTAAGCTAATTGCATGGATTATCTCATCTAATCCTCCCTACAGTTAGGAGCCCCATGACAGATAGGAAAAGGGCCTTAGAAAGGGTATGTACCTTGCCTAGAATCACACGGCCAGTAATTGGGAGAGCCAGAATATAATCCCAAAGTGCTTTGATTTTAAAGACCACACTCCCACACTGTTAACCACCACAGTTCCTTCTCTATGCCTGACACACATAGTAAGAGCTCAAAAATGCTATATATTTATTACATGCACATTGTATTATATATTATATATATTTACCTATTATTTATAATTTGTTCAGCTACAGGGTCCAAATCAAGACACGGGACCTCTGACCCAAAGACACAAAATCTTAAATATCTCAGCAGCCCAACATTGCTGGTCCACACACCTTGGCGTGAGCATTTGTATCTGTTGTGTTCCTAATAATGCCCTTTCCATGGTGACTTTGAGAAACACCAGCAATAAGACCAGCCACTGTCCTGAACAACACACAAAGCTCCCAGTGACAACATCCCTCTGGAAGAAAGAACTAGGGGAAGCGCTTTTTTTCCCATTAACACATTCAGCTCCCTGGTGCTCTGTTCTGCAGCTGTCTGAGTGCTGCAGTCACTCAGACAAAGGGCTTGTTGGAAAATCAGTTACATCATCCGCTTCAGCTCTGACAGACTTGCCAGGAGCTGCATGATTAACATCTCCACAGAACCAGAGAACGGGCAGGGCTCACTCAAGCTACAATGTGCTACTCTTCCTTCTAATGAAAATCCCATTAAATTGGACAATTATCGATACCCTATTCAAGGTGGCTTTTTATGCTCATCAGAGCCCATTTTCTTCCTAAGTAAGGCAGCATCACACAGAGCCATCTTACCCTTCAGTCTCCCTTATTGGGCCACTCATTTCTATCAGGCTAGATAATACTAGTTTGTTGGCAAGTGGAAGAGAGTGGCATGCTCTGGGCAGGGCAGCAGATCGGTGTCCAGTAGTAAACTCTGTAGCTGAGGCTTAAGAGGAAGCACGGTGACAGCTGAAAACAGAACAGTACTTCTTTTGTCACCATCAGAAAACCTATGAATGGCTGGTAAATCAAGTTCAAAGCTTTGGAAGCTCTGTTCAGCCGGCAGGCAGCAAAGAGAGTGGGAAAAAGACGAGGAGGGGTGCTAAGACTTCAAGCTCAGGGGCTCCTTTGGAATCTCAGATTGCCAGGCTTCTTTTAACCATGTGAAGGCCATTAGGGACGCTTCTGTCAGGGAAGGGAAAGAGCTGACAATTTATTGCTAACTAAACAAGTGCCTGGGGTTATGATGAAGTCAGCAATGAAGAGATTCTTTCCAATAGGAAAGCTGATAACACAACGAAATGAGGTTCTCTGTTAGGAAGGTCAGTGTTCCATTATCACAACACCCATGGAGCTAACATCCCCAGAGTAATCATTACTATAATTTGATACTATCAGCTACTGGACTTGTGGCCAGAACACAGCAAGGGTGGCTTTTCTAGCCATTATCCTTCTATTATCCTTCTAGTCCCAAAGCAGCTGAGCATTCCATCTGGGTATAAAGCTGTAGGAACACAGGGACCAAGTTCAAGCCACCAGAAATACCTTCCCTGGTTTTCCTGATTCCACAGGAGAGAGAAAAAATAGTTGTTTGAATTTTGACCAACAATAACTGATTCAGTCCTTTAGCAGATTTTGCCTGTGTGGATACTTTGACTCTCAACCTAAGGAGTCAACATATCTTAGGAATTGCTCTGGTCCTCATTCAGGGTCATTAGTACACAAAAATGGTGTTTGCTGAGCCAAGAAATGGGAAGAATTGGTTGTATTTACTCTTGTTTCTAGGAAAAACTGTGGTTCCTGGGACACATCTGTTGGACCTGCTAAGAGCTAATATTAGGCAGCATCAACTCCTGGCCAGAAAAAGACCGATCCATCACACATGGCCCAACTGAATCCAGGTCCCCTCAGAAGTAAAGTAAATTTTTAAAATCAATAATAATATTAACAGATGCAATTTTTGAGTGCCCACTATGCACCAGGCACTCTATAACAGCTATACCTAATTATCACAAGAGCCTTGGGATAGTGTCTGGCATACTGTAACTACTCAGTAAATACTACGTAGTAAGTATCACTGTACCCATTTTACAGATGATAAAACTGAGGCTCAAAGAGGCTTCGTAACTTACTTAGGGTGACAATCTATAATTGAATGTGACACTTTAAAGAGCTTTGGCATTGGATACATCCTGCCTTGTTCTCTCCTAGACAAACCCAGGCTCCTTAGATTAACAGCCATGGGCTCCCTGCATCTGTCCTTTTCTTACTTTGATCCCCTGATTGTAGAGTCCATAAAATTACACAGAAATTTGAAAGTAGGTGCCTATGCGGGATACACCACCGCTATGGACACAAAGGAGTTTGCTCCCAAAGCTATTAAAGTAGAGCCCATGACATAATGAGAACCCCAAAGGAGGTGAAGAAAACCAAGGCCCATTGGGCAGGATTGGAAGGAGTGTTAGGGTTAGGCTAATCTCCTCTATTTATCTGGATCCCACCGTCCACCCACTCAAGCACAGCCCAGAGTAGATTTAAGAAGCCTTCTGTGAATAGCCCATGCAGCACTAAGGCAGCATCCTTGAGTTTCCTTACCCTTCAGGTTGACTGATGGTTAAGATGACTTGTGAGTCCTACTCTTGATTGCTAACACCTTTCTCTTCTACTCCACTAGAAAAGCACAAGGGAAAGGCACTGGCCTGTAAAACAATATGATTGCCCTGGTCATCTTGACTAAGTGGCATGATGTGATTACCAAATTCATTAGGTTGTCTCCAGTGGGAAATGGAACCAACAAAGGATAGACTACTACAACAATCCAACTTCCATTTCTTTGCCTGCACTTCCCACAAAGATGTCCAAAGTTAGGATTGACAACCAACAACATTCAGCACCATGGACAACACCACTGGATGCTACTTACTGTGAGAAACGGGCTATGGGGCGCATCTTAGCTCCCTGAGTTTTTCTTCTTGATACTGCTTGCCTCCCTTAGTAACCAGGTATTTATGAAGACAGTGGAGTGGTGTTCTATACTGTTCTATAGGAAGAACCAGGAATGAAGCAGGGGAGGGGCTTTAGGAAACAGGCTTTTAAGGAAAAATCACAATTGAAGGCAGCTGTGCTTCAAAACAACTTAAGCGGATTGAAACGTGTCCTTAGCCAGTTATTCCTGCATACCAACACTCCCATAGACAGAGCCTTTAGTCTAGGGATGAGATGGAGCATGCATGCAGCAGTTGGAAGCCTTGCTGACCCTTCCAGAAGCCTTCACCTTGACACCGGCCTCTTGGCAAAATGGTCCTTAGAAGTCCTTGTCAAAGCTGCCTAAGGAGGAGAGGGGAATGTATGAAAATAAGAGAGGCTACAAGGACAAATAAAGGTGGAAATATAACAGAGACTTCTGTACTATGAAATAGAGCCGAAACAAACTAATTTGGAATAAATCCCTAAGGAGGGTGGGAATGAGGAGAACATGCCATTTCAAATAACCAGCTGGCCACTGGGTCTTGCCAAACAGTAAACAGAACCAACAAAAGCGAGAGCTGAAAGGGTCCTTACAAATTCTCTAGCTCAGTGGTTCTCAAATGTGAGCTTGCATCAGAATCAACTGGAGGACTTGTTAAACCAGATTGAGGGCTCCACCCCTAGAGTTTCTGATTCAGAAGGTGTCGTGTAATCTGGTAATCTGCACTTCTACAAATTCCCAAGTGATGTTGATGCTGCTGATGGAGGAGGGGGCACACTTTGAAAACCATGCTCTAGTCCAACCCCTTTTGGGGCGAAGGAAAGGCAACTGAGGCCCTAAAAGAGCAGTGGCTTGTCCAAGATCATACAGATGGTTAACAGTCCATCCACCGAGTCCTACAACCTGGGCCTCCTGATTTCCAATCATGTGTTTTTATTTCAGAGCACCACAATCAGATTTAGCCACTATAATAGCATCTGATGGAAAACTATAAGGGAAGGTATCAGCAATAGAAATGGATTCAGCCTTTTCTTTGCTTCAGCTTCTAACATACTTGTCAAAGCACTGCCAAGCCAGGTCTGAGGCCTGACTCTCCATAACAGCACCAGAATGGGTCTGTCTCTACTTCTATTACTCTTTTGGTATCAATCCCACACAAAATTCACACCAAATCGATCGCATACTAGGTAGGGTTGCCAGATTTAGCAAATAAAAATCCAGTTACATTTGAATTTCTCATTGTTTATCTGCAACTCAAATTGTACCTGGGTGTCCTGTATTTAATCTGGCAACCCTAATGCTAGGAAACTGCTGGTCAATTTGAAAAAAGGGAGTTACCTTCTCAGCTCATGGTTCAGCCATGCCCTCCCCAACCCAGACGCTAAGAGGCTAAGAAACGAGTGACTCCGCCACCTCCCGCCTCCACCTGCCGCCTGCCAAGCTTGTTGGGGCTCTATTGAGCCAGAGTAGAAAGGCTGTGATTTGAAGAGCAGCAAAAAAAAAAAAAGGCAGCAGCAGCTGAGCTGGTATCCTCCAGCATTTTTCATTTTTATGAAAAGTTTGATTCTGGTTTCATGCCCTGTGATTAACCAAAACAAGAGGAAGACAAATAAAAATTCTGTACAGCTGTTTCACACTGACAGCCCTGACCTTCCCAGCTGAGGGTTCTTTGTGCTGGGAAATTGTTACCTAGCAACCAGGCCTTGCAGCTGCCAGACTCTAGACACTGAAAGCTTGACTTACAGAAAAGAAGCCAGGAGAAGCAGGGTGGGGTGGGGACTGCTTCAATCTGAGCTTTATCCTAGGGTCTAATACTATATTCCAGTAAGAGAAGATAAGCAGGAACCGAAGCCCCTTCCTGTTGTGATTCATTTGCCAATCAGGCTGCTTGAGTCAGCTTCCTGTCACCTCCACCTGCTCTAGCAGTTAAGCCTGGTAGGGTTGAGGGAGGAGTGGGACTGAAGATGCTTCCCAGAGATGTCAACTATTCTGTGTGGTACACATGGCTCTTATTCTTTGACAATGGAGCACATGTTCAATAATTGGGCATTTCTTTCCTCTTCTCCTCCTTCTTTTCTCTCTCTTTCTCCCCCTCTCTCTCCCTCTCCCTTCCTCTTTCTCTCTCTTTTTAAATTACAAATAGAGGGGCCCTCTATCTGTATTTTTTAACAGCAGAAGGTGAAGGATTAGCTCAGTGGATTTCAAATATTAGCACTTAGATGAGTCACCTGGCCAGCATCTTTAAGTGCAGAGTTCTGAGTCCCACCCACTAGCAAACCTGATTTAGTAGGTTTGGGGTGGGGTCCAGGAAATCTGCATTTTTAACAAGCTCCCCACATGGATAAAGACTATGCACAACAGAATACTGGTTTATGGTGTCTTTTGACATAAAAGTTTTTCTTTTTAATTTTCTGTGTTCAAATAATATTCTTCACACCAACCAACAATCTCCCTTAACAGATAACCATCTTCCAGCTTCATATGTCCAATTAGGTAGTGGCCCAGTTTCTGTCTCTGGGCACGGAGAGCCTCTTTAGGGGGCATTACTAGCTTGCCCTGCTAGTATACCCACAGTTTTCTGTGTCTAAGCATCCATTTTGTCTCTGTTGACTGCACTGCGCGTTCAAAGACTTCATGTCGGTTACATTGTTATTGCGTTATTCAGCTCACATTCCTTTAGCAACAGCAAATGCATAAATTCGGATGCAAAACATAGACCCCACATGCTAACTCCATCTCAGCTGCTCCATCCCATTCTCATAGATGCTTGTGTAGTAGTTTTCTATTGCTGAATAACAAATTTAGCAGCTCTAAACAACACCTATTCATTATCTCACATTTTCCAGGGATCGGGAGTCCTTGCACAGCTTAACTAGGACCTCTGCTCGAGAGTTTCACAAGGCTGCAATCAAGGTATCAGCTGTATTGCAATTCTCACCTGGGCTCTGGGTTCTCTCCCAAGCTCATCCAGGTTGCCATCAGAATTCAGCTGCTTGTAGTTATAAGACTGAGGTCCTCATTTTCTTGTTGACAGTCAGCCAGGGGCCACTCTCAGCTCCTAAATGCCACCCGCTCAACAGACACCGTCCCACGATGATAATTTACTTCTTCTTCACAAGCAAAAGAAAAGCTTCTCTGACTTCTATCTCTGACCTCCAGGCCCTCCAATAATTTTACTTCAACTCTGTCATTCTGTGTGACCACTAGGAGATTTTGTGTTTAAAATTTAAAACACTGAAGCATTGCAAACTGTGATGTATAATATTTTTAGTCGATAAGTATACATTGTAATTCATACCTGAACTGTATTACTGAACTTGAATATTTTAAAAATAGAAACTACCACAACATCAAATTTAGAATATTCTTGTTACCCCCAAAGGAAACTCCATAACTATTAGCAGTCACTCCCCATTTCTCCCCAAAACTCCAACCCTAGGCAACCACTAATCTATTTTCTGTCACTCTGAATTTGCCTATTCTGGACATTTTATATAAATAGAATCATACAGTTTTGTGCCTAGCTTCCTGAACTTACCATAATATTTCCACAGTTCATTCATCGTTGCAGTATGTATTGGTACTTCGTTTCTTTTTTTGACTGAATAATGTTCCATTTTATGAATGTAGCACATTTCGTTTATCCATTCGTCCATTGATGGGCATTTGGGTTGTTTCCACCTTTTGGCTATTATGAATAATGCTGCTATGAACATTTGTGTGCAAGTTTTTCTGTAGACATATACTTTCATTTTTCTGGGGTATTCACCTAAGAGTAGAATTGCTGGGTCATATGGTAACTCTGTTTCCAGACTGTTTCCAAAGTGGATGCATCATTTTATATTTCCACAAGCAGTCTGTGAGCATTCTAATTTCTCTGTATCCTTGCCAACACTTTCTATTATCTGTCGTTTTGATTATTGCCATCCTAATGGGTATGAAGTGGTATCTAATTGTGGTTTTAATTTGCATTTCCCTGATGGCTAATGATGTTGAGCATCTTTTCATAGGCTTATTGGTCATTTGTATATCTTTTTTGGAGAAATGTCTAGTCAAACCCTTAGCACATTTTTGATCAGAGTAATTATCATTTTTTACCCCTGATTTGTAAGATTTCTTTACATATATTCTAGATGCAAGTCCCTAATCAAAAATGATTTCCAAGTATTTTTTCCCATTTTATGAGTTATCTTTCCACTTTTTTTTTTTTTTTTTTGCGGTACATGGGCCTCTCACCCTTGTGGCCTCTCACGTTGCGGAGCACAGGCTCCGGACGCGCAGGCTCAACGGCCATGGCTCACGGGCCCAGCCACTCCACGGGCCTCTCACCGTTGTGGCCTCTCACGTTGCGGAGCACAGGCTCCGGACGCGCAGGCTCAACGGCCATGGCTCATGGGCCCAGCCACTCCACGGCATGTGGGATCTTCCCGGACTGGGGCACGAACCCGTGTCCCCTGCATCGGCAGGCCGACTCTCAACCACTGTGCCACCAGGGAAGCCCCTCTTTCCACTTTCTTGATGGTATCTTTTATCACACAAGCTCCCCCCGCTCCCGCCTCAGGTTTTTTTGTTGTTGTTTTTTGGGTTTTTTGCCATGCCACGTGGCTTGTGGGATCTTTCCCCGACCAGGGATTGAACCTGGCCACGGCAGTGAAAGCCCAGAATCCTAACCATTAGGCCACCAGGGAACTCCCTAGCACAAGTTTTTAATTATGATGAAGTCCAATTTTTCTTTGGTTGCTTGTACTCTTGGTGTCATATCTAAGAAACCGTTACCTAATCTAAATTCAAGATTTATATATATATATGTTTTCTTCTAAAAGTTTTATATATATATATTTTTTTTTTCCCCTTACATTTAGACCTTTGATTCATTTTGAGTTAATTTTTTGGATATGGTTTTAGATAGGGGTCTAACTTTTTATATTTTTAATTTTTGCATGTGGATATCCAGTTGTCCAAGCATCATTTGTTGAAAAGAGTATTCTTTCCTCATTGAATTGTCTTGGTGCTCTTTTTGGAAGCAATTGACTATAAGTGTGAGGGTTTATTTCTGGACTCTCAATTCTATTCCATTGATCTGTATGTCTGTCTTTATGCCAATACCACACTGTTTTGATTAATGTAGCAGTGTGGTAAATTTTGAAATTAGGGAGTGTGAGTCCTTCCATTTTGTTCTTCTTTTTCAAAATTGGCTACTCTGGATCCCTTGAGTTTCCAAATGAATTTTAATATTAGCTTACTAATTTCTGCAAAGAAGCCAGCTAGGATTTTTATAAGGATTTTATTGAATCTGTAGATCAATTTAAGGATTACTGTCATCTTAACAATATTATGTATTCTCTTTCTCTTTTGAACTGGTTTATAATATCTGGTTCCCTCATTGATTATGAGTTAAATAAATAAAATATTTAACACATGTTCATTTCTTTACCTGTGCAAGAGTCCAGACTTTACCCTTTTTTGAAAAATATCTTTCAGTACCTGTAGTTTAGTTAGAGTAAGCATATTTCCTCCCTTCATAGACGCAGAAACTGACATCCTGAGAGGTTAAGCGTCTGGCTTATGGCTTACATTGCAACCTAATGATAGAGCTGCTACTGAAACCCAGGTTTTCTGACTCCCAAAGATGTTTACATCAGACCACACGTTCTTCCTTTGTTTCTTAATTTTTTAAAAAAATTTAAATGGCGTAAATGATGTTGTTGAAATAATTCTGTTAGGTTTCTGCTTGGAACACAATTCCTTTTTCCCCTTTCCCCTTCTCCAAACTCTTTATTAACAATAAGAAATTTTTACTGTGCCAATTTGATGTCCTTATGTTTTCAGCTATATGTCTATTATAGATGAATTTATCAGGTTTGAAATATTTGTGTAGCACTTGTTTCCTGGATCAAAAGAGATCTGGAGAATCCAAAATCTGGTGCTAAGTATTGGACAGAAGACAGTGTTGAATGAAAGTACCAGTGAAGCATAGTCCATGACACAGGGAACCCCAAAGGAATATACCAAATGGGGAAACTTTAATCAGAATTTGGGTGGTAGAAAATTACCTGTGTGTAGTGTTATGGTGTGAGGTGCTTGTGGTAGGGAGTGGGGAAGCTGGCATGGAAAAATGCACAATTGCCCTCAAGGTTCAAGCAGGCAGCCATTGTTCTGCCTATTACATGAAGAAGACAGCCCTTTCCAGAACCTATTTCAAAATCATCCTCTTTAGAAAACAAGCTTATCTTATCCTTCAGTTTTGTCTGTTCAAGCAAAATATTTCATTCTCTAGCATTTACTTGCAAACAGGAATGTCTGTGTTGAGACATAAGTCCCAGTAACTGTGGTTGTCCAAAGTTGAAACTCCTCAATACCCACTTACTCTGAAAATTAGGCTACGTGTCAAAAAAACAAAATTCAACAGAAAAGAAGAGGCCTCCAGTTTCAGTTTATATTAAAGGATATAAAGTACTTATTTATAATCCATTCCAGAGGGCTTTCGATGTTGCAAGAATATTATTCTGTTTTCCTCATGTAGCTATCTTATGCAAGCCTTTGATTCTTGAAATGTACATGTAATCCAACTTCCTGCCAGCAGTTGATAAGGCTTCTGATATACAGAAATTCAAAACAGAGGAGTTTAGCTATGTCTCTCTGACAGTTGCTGTATGCCTTAATTCAAGCAGAGGAATAAAAGCTGGACAGGTTTAAGATTTTTAAAGAAGGCTTCAGCTTGTTTCACATCTGTGCTTGTAGTAACCTAATTAGCATGTAGTGAATACCTGAAATGACTTTTACTTCATCAGTCAGCATGGTATGGGGCAAAGAACACTAACCTAGGAGTCAAGAGATCTGGATTCTAGTTATGGCTCCGCCATTAATCAGTTCTGTGACCTTAGGTGAGTCCCTTCACTTCCCTGAATATCAGATCCTGCATCTATCAAATGGAGATAATCATAGCCACGTAGGCTATCTCACAGAGTTGTTGTGACGATAAAACAGATGACAGAACTTCTAAAAGCATGAAGCACAAGACATTTGTAATTCACATCTTTCATCTTTTACCAGTGGAATGTCTGCTAAAGCTTAAGGACTTTAGAGAACTACTCCAAAATGCAAAATGTAAGAAAAAGGGGCAGGATTTGCTCAGAACCATAAATTTGCAACATACTTTATAGTTCACAGAGCACTTTCACATCCACTATCTCATTTAAAAGATCCACAATAACCTTATTCGTTAGGCAAGGCAACAGTGAATTCTTCAAGGGCAGAGAATTACTCATCTTAATATATTCCGATCACCTAATGGAATGCCTGGCAAAATAAGTGTTTGTTGAATTAATGTGTATTATTTCTATCCCCATTTTATAGATGAGAAGACTAAGTTCCAGGGAGAGTAGGGACAGAGCTGAGATTTGAACTCAAGTTTTTCAAATCCACTGCACCACACCACTGTACCTTACTACTAGTGTTATTTATAGCAGCGGTTCTCAGACTTTGGTAAGGATCAGAAGCACCCATCAGGATTGTTGGAACCCAGGTTGCTGGGCCTCACCCCAGAGTTTTGGATTCAGTAGATCCAGAGTGGGAACTGAGAGTCTGTTTTCTAATAAGTTCCCAGATGATTCTCATGTCGCTGGTCCAGGGACCACACGCTGAGAACCAATGCCTTACGGCCTTGTTTGGTCTTCTGACCAGCAGAATCAGCACCACCTGGGAACTTGTCAGAAATGCAAAAGCTTGCATATAAAGTAAAGTTTGAGAAGCACTAGAGAACCACGGGGTCAGCTCTGGCTGCACGTCAGAATCATCTGGGAGAGCTCTGAAATATATAGATTCTCAGGCCCCTCCCTGGAGATTCTGGATCCCGAGTGATTCTGATGCACAGCCACTTGTGGGAAACATTGCTCTAGACTAGTGAAATACCACTATATTTTTATCACAACTCCCCAATTTCCCCTTCCCCACATCTTATCCTCCCAGCAGTTTCCCTGGGTGGTAAATGAGCCCAGCAGAGATGCATTTTACTGAGGTCCTGGAAGGCCTTTAGCAACTGGTAGTTGCCCATATAAATGGCCTAAGCTTTGATTTTTGTAAAAACAATTATTCTAAATACTGGGGTACGCTGCGGGATAAAGCGAGTGCAAGATGGGATCTGTTGGGGAGATAGACCTATCACACATTAGAATATTTACAAAACAATGAATGATAAACTCCCTGGCATTCTCAGTATGATTTATACGGAAACAAGATATGCGAATTGCAATAGTCAAGAAAGCTTCACAAAAGATGTGGACAACAGAACTGCATAAAAATTTATCTTACATTTTAATTGCTTTTTTCCCCTAGGAAATCATTCAACAAATAGCCTCTCAGACAAAGAATAAATAGAACTCAACAACAGGAGCTAAACGGGAAACAGAAAATGCACTTAACACCCGACCTCACGCTCTCGTATAGAAGGATGAATTACAAAGAGTGGATCTGATTATATAAGGAGAGGGTAGGAATGGGGAAATGTATTTTGAAAGGAAATTACCCTGACTTTTCATCCCCTGCAAAGTGAAGCATCTTCAAGCTCAATGCAAGCCGAAGTCTCTCAAGCCAGGAGCAAGTGAAGGCCCTTCTAAGAAAAAGGGCCTGATACCGTGCTAAAACCTCATTCCAAACTTCATTCATCTGCCTCCAGGCATGACCATGCACCAAACAGATGATACAGGCTGGAAATACGCTAGAACTAGGCTCAACAGTTCCCCCTGCTATGGATCCATGAACTCCTACGTTTACACTACGCTTATGTTTCTTCTTGAAAAACTGTGCATTTTCAGGGCAATGTATGCCATCTTTCTTTACCAATAATTCAATCTAATAATCCATCTTCTAGTTTTTGGAGTGGAACATTTACTCATTTGCTAACTCAGGGAGACCTGGAAAATCAAAATAATGTGTTATGTTATTAGGAGCATTTTCACAGCTATTTTGATATCTAAGGGTCCTTTTTACCTCTGAAGTTTCATGATCTAATATTATCTTTCTAATGGCCCTGTGAGGTAGGTTGAACAAGGTTCCTTAGCCTGCTCTGGGCCTCAGTTTATCTATCTATAAAATGAGAGGGTTGGACTAGAGCAATGGTTTTCAATCTTGGCTGAACATTGCCTTGCCCAGGAATATTTTTAAAATACTGATACTGATACCTGAGCCCACTTCCAAAGATTCTGATATCATTGGTGTGGTGCCAGGCCTGAGCATGGGGCCTTCTAAAATTTCTCCAGGTGTTGCTAATGGGCAGCCAGGACTGAAACCCCTGGACCAGATGAGGTCTAAGGTTTCTCCCATCTCTGACATTCTGAGTCTGGATGTCATCTGCATCATATGGATGAGGGTATTGAGGCACAGAGAGGTTAAATGACTGCCAACAGTTAAAAATTAAGTCAATTCTAAGGTGGGAGATAGAGCCTATGTCTTTCTACTTCAAATCTTAGACCTCTGTTTCAGGCTGCCTTTAGTTTACCTAATGTCCAAACATGTATGGTACTTAAATTAACACTGTGTATCTTTATGTATAGAAATCCAGCATTTCAGAAACATTACCCTTGGGCTATTGGCTTCCTCTTTTTTTTTTTTTTTGAGGTACGTGGGCCTCTCACTGCTGTGGCCTCTCCCATTGCGGAGCACAGGCTCCAGACGCGCAGGCTCAGCGGCCATGGCTCACGGGCCCAGCTGCTCCGCGGCATGTGGGATCTTCCCGGACCAGGGCACGAACACGTGTCCCCTGCATCGGCAGGCGGACTCTCAACCACTGCGCCACCAGGGAAGCCCTGGCTTCCTCTTCTGAGTTCACTATACCCTCTCCTCCATTAGAAGGCCTTCCCAAATTTGCTTCCACCAGGCCCTCATCTAAGCGTGCACACTTTCCTTCAGTACTTGCTACTCACTAAGTCATCCTCCACTCCTTCGTTCATTCAACGTATTTACTGAGCATATACCACTGTTCTAGGTCCTGAGAATATGTCTGTGAACAAGACAATGCCCATGGCCCCAATAGTTGTTTGGTTTTTTTTTAACATCTTTATTGGACTATAGTTGCTTTACAATGGTGTGTTAGTTTCTGCTGTATCACAAAGTGAATCAGCTATACGTATACACATATATCCCCATATCCCCTCCCTCTTCCATCTCCCTCCTCCCCAACAGTTGTCTGCGTTTTATTCTACGAGATTTAAGACTTTATTCTAGGTATGGAGCATGTCTTCCTAACTAGATTATAAGCACCTCAAGACTAGATACTCTGTTTTCTAGTGCTTGCATAGAGTACCCCAAAGTGCCTTATACACTACAAATAATAGATGTGTCTCTTAGTTAATGATTATAGAGGACTGTCACAGTCAGTTATCCTTAACAGAATCGACTATTAAGAAAACCACCAATAAAATTGGAAAGATTGGGCACCTTGTTTATTCTGTATGTTATAGGTAATTAAAATTTACTGATATCTGAGATTCTTGCCAGTGTGGAATAATTTCTAGACATCAACAGGAAGCAGCTTAAGCTTGCCTATCTGGGATCTTCCAGGTTTGAGTTATGTAATCATAGAATTTTAAGTATAGAAAAGACTAAAGTGCATAGAATGTTTGCTTTGTGGAGGGAACTTTTGGGGCAATCTATTCTACAAAATAGAAACTGAGATCCAGTGAGGAGCAGTGGCTTATTCTAAATTACCCAGCTTTTTAATTGCAGAGCAAAAGTCTCGGGGTCCCTTGCCCAAGGCTCTTTTCCATTATTCCTTCCTCTAGTTCATGGATTAGCAAACATTGTCTGTAAAGGGCCATACCTTCAGATTCCAAATTGAAACATCAACTCTTCACTGGGTCTCCTGCCTGCTAGCCTGCCCTGCACATTTCAGATTTTCCAGATCCCACAATCACCTGGACCAATTCCTTAAAACAAATCTCTTTATATATACATACATATATATACACATATATATGCATATGTGTATATATGCATATGCATGCATATATATGCATGTGTATATATATGCATATATATATGCATATATATATCATATTGGTTCTGGTTCTCTGAAGAACCCTGGCTAACATAGGCCATATAATAAATATACTGGGCTTTATGATCCCAACCGGTCTCTGTTGCATATTTTCCTTCCTTTTTACTTTTAAACCTATAGTTTGCAGACCCTTGAGCTATTGTATTGTGAGTAATGGAAAATCAAGTTCTCTTTTGTATTCCAAAGGAAAGTTTCCTAGAGACTGCAAACTCTGATCAACCTTAATTCTTTCTAATTATATTTCACTCTGATTATTCTTGCTTTGTATCCCCACTAGCTCTGCCTTTTGTGTGAAGATTTCCAGGGTCTGTATCTTTGCATTTATGCTGTATGTGTTACATACACAAACCCAGCTACCCCACACCATTCTGTTCTACTTCAGTCCAGGACTTGACAAGGGCAAGGGCAGTATGGAGCAGATGCTGTCAGCCTTGAAAGCCACATTCAGCTGGGGGGATGGAAACATATTGATTTAAACAGAATTTTTGCTTTACAAGAAGGGAGGGAGAGAGATTGCTCAATCTGAACTCAAGGTCTCAGCAAGGTCCCTGTGGAGTAGCCAAACTCCATACCACTCAGTGAACTGAACCAGAGCCAGGACTGTTAAGCTAAGTGGGGGGCTAGGAGGTTTTTAGCATGCTCAGTAACAGCTGTTTCCTCTAGAGTCTGAGTCCTAGCCCTAGTCCCAGTTGGAGGAAAATCTGAAAGCAAGGGTGGCTATGTAAAGTAAACCCTATGGAGGGGGCACCCTTCTAAGCTCTCATCTTCTACATCAGTTCTACCCAATTCCAGCCACCATCGATTTCCAGATGGGGCTTATTGGTAAACCTTTGGCCAACAAACTCTTCAGCACCCAACGTAACAGCAGTGGTAGCATGCAAAACCTCATTCCAGGTTGGGGTGGCTGTTGCTAAGGAAGATTCTGGTTGGAGTTGAGATAGAGGTGTCTATATTGACTACCACTAAAAATAGACATGGGGGATTCCCTGGCGGTCCAGTGGTTAAGACTCCGCGCGTCCACTGCCAGGGGTGTGGGGTCCATCCCTGGTCGGGGAACTAAGATCCCACATCCCATGGGCCGGCCAAAAAAATTAAAATTAAAACAAAAAATTAACATGGATTAAAGCCAGCCCCAACCCTGTTTTCTCTGGATGAGCTGCAGTAATCTATCTCACTGTTAATCAATTTCCACGCCCCCTTTCACTCAGCTGCCTTCTGCAGTGCCGCAGGCTAAATGACAGAAACAGTTCCAGCCTGGAAACGAATGATGCCATTCATCAGTCCCAGAAGTCTCTCCTTGAAGATGCTGAGGAGGCAGATTCTTATTCCCAACAATCAGTTTACCAAGCCAGAGAAAATGCTAACTATGGACAGCATGTTATCATGCTCTGTACAGTGGGTAAAATACGTTAGAACTGAACTAGGAGAAGGGTCCTACTTGGTCCCTCTCAATTATTAGTTGGGAGGTCTAAGAAGCTACTGCTCTCTTGGACTGAATCCTCCTCAGTCACAGCATTCTCATTCACTGCTTAGCTCAGGTGAGCTCACAGTGCCAGCCCAGGAAAGAGCCCATTATATCTAGGGCTGATTATCCATTAGGTACAGAAGACGCAGCGCCTAGGGCCCATCATATTCTTATGGATCCCTGAACATTATTTAATTTCTTGTAAAACCAGAAAAAAAAGAACTTTTAGATTATAGAAAATGTTTAAATATTAATATATTCATACCAATACGTGGCAATTATTTTTCAAGTGGAGGAAGGGGTCCGCAGAGGCAAAAGTTGCCTAGGGCCCACAGAAGTCATAATGCTTCTGTAAGTATATCAACTATCACTGAAGATCTGAAATCTAAAGGGTAGGATAGCCTACTGGAGAACCCACACTTCTTTTAATCAGAGGAGCCCCTGGAAAAGCACAAACATCAATTCCCAGCAGGCGACAAGCCAAACACTTGAAACTCCAAGCAAGGCAAGGCCCCATCCTCTTTGCAAACAGCGAGAGGAAGTTCACCTATCAACGGCCATATTAAATAAACTGTGGCGGCAAAGACTGCCAGAGGGAAGCTTTTTATCAAGGCTGTATTGTCTCTGGTGAGTAAGACCAGAAATGTCCTGACATATAAATATTTATATACGACTTCATCAGATGAGACAGCCAGTACTTAAAAGAAACAGGGGCACAGACATGCATATGCAGACATAAAGAGACTTCAGGAGGTACTGGTCTCTGGCCCAAAACCTCTTTTAAAGGATATTATCGTGCTGGGTGAGCCATTCAAACCCCTAGGGTCCGCCAAATTGTTACCAGCTGGAGAAGCACGGACTTGGTACAACAGAAAGTGTACAGCCTATATAAATGGCAAGCGCTACTTACGGCAGTTAAGTCTAATTAGTAAACCTGTCTCTGATTCCTCCAGTGAGCCTCTGCAGCATGGAGCCGTGGAAGGAGTGCTGGTTTATATAGGACTAAATCTACTGTGAAGGTTCTAAACCTGGCAATGGAATTGATGTTACTGCCTCTTTATCACTATGGTTAGAGAAGCCGAACTTGAGTGCCTGTGACCAAAAGGATTCTCCTAATCTCTTACAACTTTGGGAGACTCTTGAAACATCTAGACAAATCTCTCCTTTTGGTCAATTTCTTCTTTTCCCTCTAGAATCTATATCAGAGATAAGTGCTCTCAAGCCCTACCCTGAACATGGGTAAAAAGGTGTTCCCTTTGTGGTGACTGTGGATACTCTATCTACAAAGGCCCTCGTGCCCCAGTTTATCACCCCTGTCAAAATGTAATGGTGCCTGTTTTCTTCCCATTTAGTTATTCCTTTGGGCCTTGAAGGCTTTTTTCTTTTCAAGCTTCTCTAATTAAAATGCAAATAAATAGCCGAGGCAGAGGCCAATGATTCCCAAAGTGCTTTCTACCATATGGTCATGGTTTGTTTTTTTTTAAAAAAAATAGGTTTGGTGTTCAAACAAGTTTGGGGAACACTGGACTAAGCGAAATCAAGTAGGTTTTTCTACAGAGGGCTTATAGGAGTCTTCTTCCAAGAAGGGAATATACTATGCAATGTTACTAAACTTATTTGATCAAAGAACATTTGTTCAGACTAGTATTACATATAACACAATTTGGGAAATGTACTCTAAACTGATAGGAGCTAACATTATAGAGAAGATTGATTTGTTAGAGCCTTACCAACTGAATCCGAGATCTAAGATGAAGGCTCTGAAAAAATCAGATCAAAAAGGGTCTGACTTATCTGGGGATAACGCTTTAAGTTATAAGGTAGGACAGAGCACATTGGACAAAGGGCTAGCTCTGTATATTAAAATGCATACATGACATAGGCTGTATCAGAAGGGCATTTTGGTAACCACGTATAACACAGGAGGTGGCAGAGAGTAAAGCCTTAGGAAAATGAAACACTGCACAGGCAAGTCATGATAGATCTGGAGCATGGGGAACTGCCAGAAAACATCAAATCCCATAGCCTGACCCACTCATGACTCCATCTGCCTAGGTATCTCTGAGGGCCTTCCTGAGTCAGCCCCTGCCCTCTGACTGATTGGAAAATGTTGCCTCCTGTTTCCGGCAATAGTGACTGCTCAAATTACCTGGATTGGACTGGTTTAATAGCCTAAATCACCATTTGAAACAGATATTTTCTGTCACATTTGACACAGCTGCACACTCCTGTCTCAAAACTATTCTCTCAGCCTCTCTGGACACATCATCTAGTTATCCATAGTTCTCTTTAACGATTCCTGGGCTCCTCCTACCCATATGCCCTTAATGCAAATCTCCCCCATGGTCTTTTCCTGGAACAACTTCTCACATGAACCCTTGGTGAGCTCATCTACTTGCCTGATTTTAACCACAACTGTTTGCAGGTTATTCCAAAATCTGTATCTCCAACCTAGAACTCTCTCCTGATTCCAGACCCATATATACCACTACATCTTGGAGACTCCACTTAGATGGAACAAGGCATCCCAAGTTCAATATATCTAAGCTCTGCTTCTTGCCCTGGATTTCCCTACTCTACTGAATGGTGCTACCATCCACCTGTACATCTCAGCCATAAACCTCAGAGTCACCTGACTCCCTCACCTATGGTAGGCAAAATTCTAAGAATGATCCTTGCCCTTGTATAATCTCCTCCCCTTGAGTATGGTAGGAACCTGTGAATATGATATGTTATTTCTATGATTACATTATGTTACATGGCAAAAGGGGACATTTCAGACGTAAGCAGGGCTAAAAATCAGTTGACTTCCAGTTAGTTAAGGGGGAGATTATCCAGGTAGGAGCAATCTGATCACATGAGCCCTTTAAAGTCAGAGAGTTTGCTCTGACTGGTGGCAGAAGGGGAAATTAGAGAGATTCTGAGCATGAGAAGGATTTGATGTACCTTTGATGGCTTGAAGATAGAGACAGCCAAGAGTGTTGGTAGCCTCTAGAAGCTGAAAATGGCTCCCAGCTAACAATCAGCAAGGAAATGGGGACTTCAGACCTACAGGTCAAGGAACTGAATTCTGCCGGAAAAACCTAGATGAGCCTGGACCAAGATTCATCCTCAGAGCCTCCCAATAAAAGCTCAGCCCATCTGACACTGTGACGTTAGCCTTGTGAGACCCTAAACAGAGAACCCAGTCAAGTCTGCTTTAACTCTGACCTACAGAACTGTGAGATAATAAATGGCTGGTGCTCTAAATGGCTACATTTGTAGTAATTTATTACACAGCAGTAGAAAAACAACACATCCTCAAATTCTATGTCTACTACCACTGCCTGGGTTTAGATCCTTCTATTTCCTTTCCTATACTACCACACAACCTCCTACCTGGTCTCCCTACTGGTTTCATCTTCCTCAAATCCAGAACAACAGAGTGACTAACCCAAACTGCAAATCTGACCATGTTATTCCTCTGCTTAAAATCCTTCAGGGCTTTCTATCCCTATAGGATAACATCCAAGCTCCTTAACATAGTTTACAAGGTTATTCCCGAATCCTGCCCTTGACTTCCTCTCAGATTCATCTTCCGTCATGTCTGCCTTGCACTTTATCCTGTAACACGGTTTCTCGACCATTAGCCCTACTGACATTTTGGGTCAGATAATTCTTTGTTGTAGGGAACTGTTCTGTGCATTGTAGGATGTTTAGCAGCATCCCCGGCCTCTACCAACTAGACGTCAGTAGCACCCCACCCTCATTTATGACAACCAACAATGTGTCTAGATATTGCCAAATGCCTCCTGGGGGGTGCAACACTGCCCTGGATAAAGACCACTGAGCTAATAATACAGAACTACGGTGTCTCCCTATACCCAAGCTGGTTGTTTTTTTTTTCCTCAGGAGCTAATATCACAAGTCCTGGAAAGGGTAGAGTCTGTGGTATCAAGAATAAAAGTATTGTAAATCTAGAAAAAACAGATGCTCTCTAATAGATGGACTGGGGGTCTGGTTTTAAAGTTAAGAAGCTTTGGGGAGATAGCTTGAAGATGGTGGAGGAGTAAGACGTGGAGATCACTTTCCTCTCCACAAATACGTCAGAAATACATCTACACGTGGAACAACTCTTACAGAACACCTACTGAATGCCGGCAGAAGACCTCAGACCTCCCAAAAGGCAAGAAACTCTCCGCGTACCTGGGTAGGGCAAAAGAAAAAAGAAAAACCAGAGACAAAAGAATAGGGACAGGACCTGCACCTCTGGGAGGGGGCTGTGAAGGAGGAAAGGTTTCCACACGCTAGAAGCCCCTTCACTGGTGGAGACAGGGGGTGGCGGGGGGGAAGCTTTGGAGCCATGGAGGAGAGCGCAGCAACTGGGGTGCGGAGGGCAAAGCGGAGAGATTTCCGCACAGAGGATCGGTGCCGACCTGCACTCACCAGCCCGAGAGGCTTGTCTGCTCACCCGCCTGGGCAGGCGGGGGCTGGGAGCTGAGGCTCCGGCTTCGGAGGTCAGATCCCAGGAAGAGGACTGGGGTTGGCTGCGTGAACACAGCCTGAAGGGGCTAGTGCACCACAGCTAGCTGGGATGGAGTCCAGGAAAAAGTCTGGAGCTGCCGAAGAGGCAAGAGACCATTGTTTCGGGGTGCGTGAGGAGAGGGGATTCAGAGCACCACCTAAACGAGCTCCAGAGACGGGCGCGAGCCACGGCTATCAGCGCAGACCCCAGAGACGGGCATGAGACGCTAAGCCTGCTGCTGCAGGCACCAAGAAGCATGTGTGCAAGCACAGGTCACTATCCACACCTCCCCTCCTGGGAGCCTGTGCAGCCCGCCACTGCCAGGGTCCCGTGATCCAGAGACAACTTCCCTGGGAGAACACACGGTTCACTTCAGGCTGTTGCAATGTCACGCTGGCCTCTGCCGCCGCAGGCTCGCCCCGCATTCCATACCCCTCCCTCCCCCGCCCCCGGCCTGAGTGAGCCAGAGCCCCCTAATCAGGTGCTACTTTAACCCCGTCCTGTCTGGGCAGGAAACAGACGCCCTCAGGTGACCTACACGCAGAGGCAGAACCGAATCCAAAGCTGAACCCCAGGTGCTGTGCGAACAAAGAAGAGAAAGGGAAATCTCTCCCAGCAGCCTCAGGAGCATTGGACTAAATCTCCACAATCAACTTGATGTACCCTGCATCTGTGGAATACCTGAATAGGCAACGAATCATCACAAAATTGAGGCGGGTAGATTTTGGGTGCAAATGTAGACTTGGGGTTTGCTTTCTACATCTAATCTGTTTCTGGCTTTATGTCTATCTTACTTTAGTATGTAGAGCTTATTATCATTGGTAGATTTGTTTATTGATTTGGTTGCTCTCTTCCTTTTTTTTCTTTTTATATATATATTTTTTTCTTTTTTCTCCTTTTGTGAATGTGTATGTGTATGCTTCTTTGTGTGGTTTTTTCAGTATAGCTTTGCTTTTACCATTTGTCCTAGGGTTCTGTATGTCCTTTTTTTTTGTTGTTTCTTTGTTTTTTTAACTATAGTTTTTAGCTCTTGTTAACATTTGTGGATTTGTATTTTCGTTTGGTTGCTCTCTTCTTTCTTTTATTTATTACTTTTTAATTTTTTTAATTTTTAATAATATATTTTTTATTTTAATCTCTCTCTGTCTCTCTCTCTCTCTCTGTCTCCCTCTCTCTCTCTCTGTCTCTCTCTCTTTCTTTCTTTCTTTCTCTCTCTTTTCATCTGAGCTGTGTGGCTGACAGGGTCTTGGTGCTCTGGCCTGGTGTCAGGCCTGATCCACTGAGGTGGGAGAGCCGAGTTCAGGACACTGGACCACCAGAGACCTCCCAGCCCCATGTAATATAAAATGGTGAAAGCTGTCTCAGAGATCTCAATCTCAGCGCTAAGACCCAGCTTCACTCAATGACCAGCAACCTAAAGTGCTGGACACCCTATGCCAAACAACTGGCAAGACAGGAACACAACCCCACCCATTAGCAGAGAGGCTGCCTAAAATCATAATAAGGTCACAGACAGCCCAAAACACACCACCAGACACGGTCCTGCCCACCAGAAAGACAAGATCCGGCCTCATCCACCAGAACACAGGCACCAGTCCCCTCCACCAGGAAGCCTACACAACCCACTGAGCCAACCTCACCCACTTGGGGCAGATACCAAAAAAAATGGGAACTACGAACCTGCAGCCTGCAGAAAGGAGACCCCAAACACAGTAAGTTAACCAAAATGAGAAGACAGAGAAATACACAGCAGATGAAGGAGCAAGGTAAAAACCCACCAGACCAAACAAATGAAGAAGGAAATAGGCAGTCTACCTGAAAAAGAATTCAGAGTAAATGACAGTAAAGATGATCCAAAATCTTGGAAACAGAATGGAGAAAATACAATAAACGTTTAACAAGCACCTAGAAGAAGTAAAGAGCAAACAAACAATGAGGAACAACACAATAAATGAAATTAAAAATTCTCTAGAAGGAATCAATAACAGAATAACTCAGGCAGAAGAATGGATAAGTGACCTGGAAGATAAACTAGTGGAAATAACTACCACAGGGCAGAATAAAGAAAAAAGAGTGAAAATAATTGAGGACAGTCTCAGAGACCTCCGGGACAACATTAAATGCACCAACATTCGAATTATAGGAGTCCCAGAAGAAGAGCAAAAAAAAAAGGACTGAGAAAATATTTGAAGATATTATAGTTGAAAACTTCCCTAATATGGGAAAGGAAATAGTCAATCAAGTCCAGGAAGCACAGAGAGTCCCATACAGGATAAATCCAAGGAGAAACATGCCAAGACACATATTAATCAAACTATTAAAAATTAAATACAAAGAAAAAAATATTAAAAGCAGCAAGGGAAAAGTAACAAATAACATACAAGGGAATCCCCATAAGGTGAACAGCTGATCTTTCAGCAGAAACTCTGCAAGCCAGAACGGACTGGCAGGACACATTAAAAGTGATGAAAGAGGGCTTCCCTGGTGGCGCAGTGGTTGGGAGTCCGCCTGCCGATGCAGGGGACATGGGTTCGTGTCCCGGTCCGGGAAGATCCCACATGCCGCGGCAGCGGCTGGGCCCGTGAGCCATGGCCGCTGAGCCTGCGCGTCCGGAGCCTGTGCTCCACAACGGGAGAGGCCACAGCAGTGAGAGGCCCGCGTATCGCAAAAAAAAAAAAAAAAAAAAAATGATGAAAGAGAAAAACCTACAACCAAGATTACTCTACCCAGCAAGGATCTCATTCAGATTCGACGGAGAAATTAAAACCTTTACAGACAAGCAAAAGCTCAGAGCATTCAGCACCACCAAACCAGCTTTACAACAAATGCTAAAGGAACTTCTCTAGGCAGGAAACACAAGAGAAGGAAAACACCTACAATAACAAACCAAAAACAATTAAGAAAATGGTAATAGGAACACACATATCAATAATTACCTTAAATGTAATAAATGCCCCAACCAAAAGACTCAGACTGGCTGAATGCATACAAAAACAAAACCCGTATATATGCTGTCTACAAGAGACCCACTTCAGACCTCGGGACACATACAGACTGAAAATGAGGGGTGGAAAAAGATATTCCATGCAAATGGAAATCAAAAGAAAGCTGGCTTAGCATTTCTCATATCAGAAAAAATAGACTTTAAAATAAAGACTATTACAAGAGACAAAGAAGGACACTACATAATGATCAAGGGATCAATCCAAGAAGAAGATATAACAATTATAAATACTTATGCACCCAACATACGAGCACCTCAGTACATAAGGCAAATGCTAAAAGCCATAAAAGGGGAAATTGACATTAACACAATCATAGTAGGGGACTTTAACACTGCTCTTTCGCCAATGGACAGATCATCCAAATGAAAATAAATAAAGAAACACAAGCTTTAAATGATACATTAAACAAGGTGGACTTAATTGATACTTAAAGGGCATTCCATCCAAAAACAACAGAGTACACTTTCTTGTCAACGGCTCATGGAATGTTCTCCAGGATAGATCATACCTTGGGTCACAAATCAAGCCCTGGTAAATTTAAGAAATTTGAAGTTGTATCAAGTATCTTTTCCGACCACAACGCTATGAGACTAGATATCAATTACAGGGAAAAAATCTGTAAAAAATACAAACACATGGAGGCTAAACAATACACTACTAAACAACCAAGAGAGCACTGAAGAAATCAAGAGGAAATAAAAAAATACCTAGAAAAAAATGACAATGAAAACATGACAACCCAAAAACTATGGGATGCAGCAAAAGCAGTTCTAAAAGGGGAGTTTATGGCAATACAATCCTACCTCAAGAAACAAGAAACATCTCAAATAAACAACCTAACCTTACACCTAAAGCAATTAGAAAAAGAACAAAAAAACTCCAAAGTTAGCAGAAGGAAAGAAATCATAAAGCTCAGATCAGAAATAAATGAAAAAGAAATAAAGGAAATAGCTAAGATCAATAAAACTAAAAGCTGGTTCTTTGAGAAGATAAACAAAATTGATAAACCAGACTAGCCAGACTCATCAAGAAAAAAAGGGAGAAGACTCAAATCAATAGAATTAGAAATGAAAAGTAGTAAAAACTGACAATGCAGAAATACAAAGGATCATGAGAGATTACTATAAGCAGCTATATGCCAATAAAATGGAGAACCTGGAGGAAAAGGACAAATTCTTAGAAAAGCACAATCTAGTGAGACTGAATCAGGAAGAAACAGAAAATATAAACAGACCAATCACAAGCACTGAAACTGAAACTGTGATTAAAAATCTTCCAACAAACAAAAGTCCAGGACCAGATGGTTTCACAGGTAAATTCTATCAAACAGTTAGAAAAAAGCTAACATCTATCCTTCTCAAACTCTTCCAAAATACAGCAGAGGGAGGAACACTCCCAAACTCATTCTGCAAGGCCACCAGCACCCTAATACCAAAACCAGAAAACGATGTCACACAAAGCGAAAACTACAGACCAATATCACTGATGAACATAGATGCAAATATCCTCAACAAAATACTAGCAAATAGAATCCAACAGCACATTAAAAGGATCATACACCATGATCAAGTGGAGTTTATTCCAGGAATGCAAGGATTCTGCAATATACACAAATCAATCAATGTGATACACCATATTAACAAATTGAAGGAGAAAAACCATATGATCATCTCAATAGATGCAGAGGAAGCTTTCGACAAAATTCAACACCCATTTATGATAAAAACCCTGCAGAAAGTAGGCATAGAGGGAACTTTCCCCAACATATTAAAGGCCATATATGACAAACCCACAGCCAACATCGTCCTCAATGGTGAAAAACTGAAACCCTTTCCACTAAGATCAGGCACAACACAAGGCTGCCCACTCTCACCAATCTTATTCAACATGGTTTTGGAAGTTTTAGCCACAGTAATCAGAGAATGAAAAAGAAATGAAAGGAATCCAAATCGAAAAGAAGTAAAGCTGTCACTGTTTGCAGATGACATGATACTATACATAGAGAATCTTAAAGATGCTACCAGTAAACTACTAGAGCTAATCAACGAATTTGGTAAAGTAGCAGGATACAAAATTAATGCACAGAAATCCCTTGCATTCCTATACACTAATGATGAAAAACCTGAAAGAGAAATTAAGAAAACACTCCCATTTACCATTGCAACAAAAAGAATAAAATACCTAGGAATAAACCTACCTAAGGAGACAAAAGACGTGTATGCAGAAAACTATAAGACACTGATGAAAGAAATTAAAGATGATACAAACAGATGGAGAGATATACCATGTTCTTGGATTGGAAGAATCAACATTGGGAAAATGACTATACCACCCAAAGCAATCTGCAGATTCAATGCAATCCCTATCCAACTACCACTGGCATTTTTCACAGAACTAGACAAAAAATTTCACAATATGTATGCAAACACAAAAGACCCCAAATAGCCAAAGCAATCTTGAGAACGAAAAACGGAACTGGAGGAATTAGGCTCCCTTACTTCAGACTATACTACAAGGCTACAGTAATCAAGACAGTATGGTACTGGCACAAAAACAGAAATATAGATCAATGGAACAGGATAGAAAGCCGAGATAAACCCACACACATACGGTCACTTTATCTTTGATAAAGGAGGCAAGACTACACAATGGAGAAAAGACAGCCTCTTCAATAAGTGGTGCTGGAAAAATGGACAGTTACATGTAAAAGAAAGAAAGTAGAACACTCCCTAACACCATACACAAAAATAAACTCAAAATGGATTAAAAACCTAAATGTAAGGCCAGACACTAGAAAACTCTCAGAGGAAAACACAGGCAGAACACTCTATGACATAAATCACAGCAAGGTCCTTTTTGACCCACCTCCTAGAGAAACGGAAATGAAAACAAAAATAAACGAATGGGACCTAATGAAACTTAAAAGCTTTTGCACAGCAAAAGAAACCATAAACAAGCCAAAAAGACAACCCTCAGAATGGGAGAAAATATTTGTAAAGGAAGCAACTGACAAAGGATTAATCTCCAAAATGTACAAGCAGCTCATGCAGCTCAATATCAAAAAAAACAAACAACCCAATCCAAAAATGGGCAGAAGGCCTAAATAGACACTTCTCCAAAGAAGATACACAGACTGCCAACAAACACATGAAAGAATGCTCAACATCATTAATCATTAGAGAAATGCAAATCAAAACTACAATGAGATATCATCTCACACCGGTCAGAATGGCCATCATCAAAAAATCTAGAAACAATAAATGCTGGAGAAGGTGTGGAGAAAAGAGAATCTTCTTGCACTGCTGGTGGGAATGTAAATTGATACAGCCACTATGGAGAACAGTATGGAGGCTCCTTAAAAAACCAAAAATAGAAGTACCTTATGACCCAGCAATCCCACTACTGGGCATATACCCTGAGAAAACCATAATTCAAAAAGAGTCATGTACCCCAATGTTCACTGTAGCTCTATTTACAATAGCCAGGACATGGAAGCAACCTAAGTGTCCATCAATAGATGAATGGATAAAGAAGATGTGGCACAGATATACAATGTAATATTACTCAGCCATAAAAAGAAATGAAATTGAGTTAACTGTCGTGAGATGGATGGACCTAGAGACTGTCATACAGAGTGAAGTAAGTCAGAAAGAGAAAAACAAATACCGTATGCTAACACTTATATATGGAATCTTAAAAAAAATGGTTATGAAGAACCCAGGGGCAGGACAGGAATAAAGATGGAGATGTACAGAATGGACTTGAGGACACAGGGAGGGGGAAGGGTAAGCTGGGACGAAGTGAGAGAGTGGCACTGACATATATACACTACCAAATGTAAAACAGATAGCTAGTGGGAAGCAGCCCCATGGCACAGGGAGAAAAGCTCAGTGCTTTGCGTCCACCTAGAGGGGTGGGATAGGGAGGGTGGGATAGCGAGTGTGGGAAGGAGACGCAAGAGGGAAGAGATATGGGGATATATGCTTATGTATAGCTGATTCACTTTGTTATACAGCAGAAACTAACACACCATTGTAAAGCAATTATAGTCCAATAAAGATGTTAAAAAAAAATATGTGCAGGGCTTCCCTGGTGGCACAGTGGTTCAGAGTCCACCTGCCAATGCGGGGGACACAGGTTCGTGCCCCGGTCTGGGAGGATCCCACGTGCCGCGGAGCGGCTGGTCCCGTGAGCCATGGCCGCTGAGCCTGCGGGTCCAGAGCCTGTGCTCCACAACGGGAGAGGACACAACAGTGAGAGGCCCGCGTACCGCAAAAAAAAAAAAAAAAAAAAAATGTCCACACAAAAACACATATGTTCTTAGCAGCATTAGTAATAATAGTCAAAAGAGGGAAACAACTCAAATGTCCATCAAACAATGAATGGATAAATAAAATGTGGTATATCCATATAATGGAATGTTATTCATCCATAGAAAGGAATGAAATCCAAATACATGCTACAACATGGATGAGCCTTGAAACATTACGCTAAGTGAAAGAAACCAGTCACAAAAGACTATATATTGTGCGATTCACCTGCATAAAATGCCCAGAAAAGGCAAATCTACTGATACAGAAAGTAGGTTAGTGGTTGCTTAGGGCTATGGGAAATAGAGGATAGGGGAGTGGTAGCTAAAAGGTATAAGATTTTTTTTAGAGGTGATGAAATGTTTAAAAATTGACTATGGCAATGGCTGCACATATCTATGAATACACTAAAAAATCATTGAATTATACACTTTGAATGGGTGAAGTATATGGTATGTGAATTATATCTCAATTAAGCTTTTACCAAAAAAAAAAGTAACCCAAGCAATTCTTGGCATCTCCTTACTCCTCTGCCCCAATCCTGCTTAACACTACCCTGAAGGGATAGGACATGGAAACAAGCAGGTTTGGATGGGTCTGGGGTGAGAACATCACGAGTCTAGAGCAAGGGGGGCACCGCCAAGGAACTTTTCACTTCCCTTGAGTCCTCTAGTTTTTTCCTTCTTAGTGAGGCTTAGCCAACCTCACTCTTGTAGCTTTGGATTGAGTCACTGTTCCAGAGCACCTATATAGGAGAAACTTCTGTGCCATTAGTTAACATCCACAGTTCTTGGAAGTTCTAGAAAACTTCAGAGAATTTGGCTGCTAACTTTTGATGCCAAGGTACTCGCTGGATATATGGGCCACTGCTATTTCTAACTCTCAGATTAAAATCAAATTTTAAAAAACCTGTCTTATCTTTTCAACAAATGGTGCTGGAAAAATCAGATATACATTTGCAAAAAAAAGGAAGGAAGGAAGGAAGGAGGGAGGGAGGGAGGGAGGGAGGAAGGGAGGGGGGAGAGAGGGAGGGAAGGAAGAAAGAAAGAAAGAGAAAGGAAGGAAGGAAGAAAAGCAAAACCTTGACCCTTACCTCATACCATACACAAAAATTAATAAATTGGATTTCACCAAAATGAAAAAAAATTGCTCTTGAAAAATTAAGACAGCCATTAAAAAGATGGAAACACATACTACAGAGTGGGAGAAAATATTTGCAAATTACGTATGTGATAAAAGACTTGTATCCAGAATATATAAAGAACTCTTATAACTCAATAATAAGCAGACAATTCAATTTTTTAAACGGCGAAGATCTAAATAGACAGTTTAACAAAGAAGATACACAAATATCCAATAAGCATGTGAAAATACATTTGATATCATTAGTTATTAGGGACATGCAAATAAAAAAAACACAATGAGATACCATTTTATACCCACTAGAATGACTCTGATAAAAAGATACACAATAACAAGTGTCGGCAAGATGTGGAGAAACTGGAATCCTCCTACATTGCTAGTAGGGATGTAAAATGGTGCAGCCATTTTAGAAAATAGTCTTGCAGTTTCTTGCAATGTAAACATATACATGCTATGTAACCCAGCAATACTATTCTTAGGCATTTACCCAAGATAAATGAAGACATATGTCCACATAAAAATCTGAACATGAATGTTCATAGCAGCTTTATTCATAATAGCCAAAAGGTTGAAACAACCCAAATGTCCATCAAATTATGAATAAATAAATAAAATGTGGTATATCCATACAATGTAATATTATTCAGCCATAAAGAGGAATGAAGTAGTGCTATGCTACAACATGATGAACCTTGAAAACATGCTAAATAAAGAAGTCAGCCACAATAGATCACATATGGCATGATTTCATTCATTAAAATTCCAGAATGAGCAAATCTGTAGAGACAGAGAAAGTAGATAAGTGACTGCCTAGCAATGGGGGGACTGGGGGATTGGAGCATGATGTCTAGAGGGTGCAGAGTTTCTTTTCGTGGTGATGAAAATTTCCTAAAATTGATCCTGGGGATGGATACACAACTCTGTGAACATACTAAAAGCCATTGAATTGTACACAAAATGGGTGAATTGTATGGTATGGAGGTTATATCTCAATGAAGCTATCTTTAAAACTATATTTGGAGACAACGCATTTTCTTCCACTTTGAGGGAATGGCAATAATGAGAAAGAGGAAAGTAAAGAACTAAGAACAAGAGGCCAGTTACTTCAATGGTTGCTAACGGAACAGCCTGCATCCCTGGATCAGTCCCCACTTAATGATCCTCCTCAGTTTACTCAAGAAATAGCTCTGATGCTAGCCTCTCCCATTGTCAATAATTCTTTTCAGCACTGAAAATAGCACCACTATGTTGAAGACACCTTAATAATGGCACTGTTAAATGCTTGGCAGTTAGCAGGCTGGCTTTCATCTTTCTTCGTTTTGTGATTCCTCCACCCTCTGCTTCTCATATCATCCACATTGGAAAGAAAAGGCGGTCAAATCAAAATTACAAGTTTGAAAATATTCTTTGGTCATGTCATCACAGGTGTCAAGAAAGATCTGAATATAAGAACTGTGCAAATACCTTTAGGGACCATCCTAGAAAACAACATATCCACCAAGGTGATTACTATACCAGGTTGGAGATCCTAGGAGCATAGAGAGGTGGAGGGCATTGAGAATAGTAGCAGCTTAGGGGAAAATATCTAAACAGAAGCAACACGGTAAGATGAATACTCTGTTAACATGGAGCCAGAAGTACTCTTATAGGTCATGTACTTATCTCAAAAACTGAGCTCCAGAGAAGAGATGTGATCGGCCCCCATAACACATAGCTAGCGGAGAACACAGTGAAGACGAGAACTCAGGTCTTTGAATCCCAGTTTAGGGCTCTCTCCATATGCTAATGTTGGATATTGATAGACTAGTCAGTGTGGGAGACTGGAATACCGTGCCAAAGCTTTTGAGTGAAAGGACCAAGCCCCAGCTCAATCACTGATCAGAGCCAAGAGCATCTCATCAAGAATAAAACTCCGGGCTTCCCTGGTGGCGCAGTGGTTGAGAGTCCGCCTGCCGATGCAGGGGACACGGGTTCGTGCCCCGGTCCGGGAGGATCCCACATGCCGCGGAGCGGCTGGGCCCGTGAGCCATGGCCGCTGGGCCTGCGCGTCCGGAGCCTGTGCTCCGCAACGGGAGAGGCCACGACAGTGAGAGGCCCGCGTACCGCAAAAAAAAAAAAAAAGAATAAAACTCTAAGATGATAAATTACTGAAGAAATAACCAATCACCAGACTACACTTGGTCTTTTCTTTCCAGAAGAACAACAGTATATTCGATGTTTGGCCACTTCCATCTTATTTTTTTTTGGCCGTGCCGTGTGGCTTGCAGGATCTTAATTCCCTGACCAGGGATCAAACCCAGGCCACCGCAGTGAAAGCGTCGAGTCCTAACCGCTGGACCACCAGCAAATTCCCTTAAGCCTTCTTTTAAAGCATAAAATCTACCTCAGTGTGAGACATCTTGAAGTCTATATTACATATAGCAAGGTAGTTTGCAAACTACCTCCTTTCAAAGAGCCCAGCCTGGCTTCCCTTCTTTGCTCTTTTCTACTTCATGTTCAAGCCAATCGTCTCAAATCCTGTCTCCAGGAATCAAATCTGTGGAAGGTTGAGAAGGGGGAACTTTTGGTAATGCAAACATTACCTTTCCAGCCTTGGTTTTCTCAAGCGAAGGTCAATGATAAATGACCTCCCTTTTGGGGCATAATTTATGTCCACGTGGCCTTTTCGATTGAGCCCAAGGTCGACTAACAGGACACAACACTAGGAGGAGAGAGGGGTTGCCTCTGGGAGACCTGGAGGCCAGGGAGCATAAGTAAGACCAGATGTGGCTGAAGCGGGCAGAGGTGGGGGGCATGGAGAAATACCAGCTACACAAGCAAAATAAAGTCACATCCACCTTGGGAAATGCACTCAATGTTTCCAAGGTTAGATCCAACTTGTCTTCCTGTGTTTTCTGCAATTACCTTTGTGCTTCCAGCACCCAGTTATTTAGTATAGCAAGATGGAAGGGGCAAGTCTTTCCTGGAATACTTAGCGGCAGTTCAAACATCCTTCATGCTCTCATTTTCCTATTCTACCATCTTCGGGTTCAACACATTTCTTAAAACTCCTGTTCTAGCTTCCAAGGCTCTGGGTAATCTTGGAATCAGCTTAAACCTCTTTTGTTATTCTGAGACCTAAAATTCCTGGTTCAAGTAGTTAGTACTAGAAAGATATAGACAGAAACACAAAATAAATTCATCCAGTTGAAGACTGGCCCAACAAAGCTAACACAAATCCTAAAGGCCATACTTATCCCTTAGGCAGGGATCTTGAGGCAACAGTGAATCTCTGCACAGAACCTGAATATGGGCAAAACGGAGAATAGAGATGCCAATAAGTATAGCATGAAAATGGATGGTGTGAGGACCAGCTGGAGCCCTGTGTAAGACGCCAAAACGCTAAAAGTCTGTTATTAAAGCTCTGCATCTCTAAAAAAACAGAAGCACCATGCCCTGTGCTTTACAGAAATGAATTTAAGGCTAGACCATGTATCTACTGAGCCACTACTACCAAGTGAACCAGAAATCTGGGTTCCAGTTTTTATGCGTCCATTACGTTTAAGCATAAAGGTCCACACGTGACTTGATTATAGAAATTAATAGTTGGATAATTTTGTCAACACACTTCAATCACTCCAGCTGCCAAGGAATCAAAAGAACACCTTCACCTGAGAGTGAACTAATATGCGTCATCATCCAAGTCTTCATCGTGTTTTCCCTGACCTCCTAGAAATCCACCACAGCCCGTGGGAGTAGCCAGAGCGCTACTAACTACTCCTTATTCCATTAGCAATTTCTTATTGAGGTGAGGAATAAACTGGGACCTCGTCCTACTAGTGATGGTTAGCTTCCCTGCCTACACAGACCACAAATATCTCTGAGGAAACTGGTCTTCTATACCGGCAAAACATAAGCCCTGAAAAGATCAAAGGCTCCAAAAGCACATCCGAACAAAATAAAAACAGAAAGAGATAAGAGCCATGTCCACAGATTTCTTGTCCATCAGCATAAGCCAATCAGTCAAATAGTACACATGAGAACAGAAGCAACAATAAAACTGGTATAATCAACTGGGCTGTTTTAACTGATCATTATTTAGACAATGGGGGAGAAAACTACTTGATTTGGTCTGTTTGGGATCCAGTTAGAGCAAGACTGAAACCAAGTGATGGCCTTGACTTCATGATAAAAACGTTCCATAACAAACAGCCTTGACCATACTTTGTCCTTTTCTGCCTGGTGCCACATTTAGCCAAAGACAGGCATGGAATCTCATCCAAGCGAGTCCGAGCCATTGCAACACATGTGCCTTCAGCCTGCACAGAGGAAGATCATATTCCCAAGTAGTAAGAATACCCACCAGTAATCAAAGTGACTGACAGGTGTTAACATTAGGGCTGTCATCACTAGAACTGGGAGATGGGCTGGGCTCCAAAATTTTGAATTTGGCACCAAATTTCAGTATACTCAGCACCTATTTTGTAATTAGTAGGTTTTGTCCTTGCACCCCCAAATTTTGTTATTTAATGTCCTTGCCGTAACCACACAACAATGTTTGATTTGTGGGTTACCCCATGCATACCAGTGAGGTTAGAGTAGTTAGCTCCTAATCATTCAGCATATTCTGTAAACAGCATTTCCTAGTGTGCTCCTAGAGAGTGTGTGTATGTGTGCGTGTGTGCGTGTATCTGTGTATTCCCTATGTTTGCGGTTAAAAAAGGTTGGGAAATCCCGGGTCTAAATTAAATGGGTTTCCTTTCTGCAGGACTTCTCAGAACATTTAATGTGCCAATGGGCAATGTGAATCTCTAAGAAAGGCATATAATTTGCAGCATTTCACAACTTTATTTGACCACAAAACCCTTTTATGAAGAGCTCCTGGGGGTGGGGAGACGGGGACAGTTCTCAGAATACACTTTGGGAAAAACTGCTTTCAAAGTCTGCTCTCAGTGACTTCCAAGTGAGCAATAGATCGGAGCTGCCCGGGTGGAATACGCACTCCTTCGGAAGCCCCCCTATGTCTTCTGATAGACCTAAGGATAGTTTCTGGGACACTGAAAACAGAGGGCTTCTCAGAACATATCAGAACAGCTACCTGGGCCATGTGAGAATCTCCTTATGTCAACAGACATTTATAGAGCACCCACCATGAATCAGGAGCTAAGCATTAAAAAACAAACGAACACAAAGGTTAAGATTACTTTAACTTTGCAGAGAAGTTTTCAGAAATAACATGATATTTGAGGTAGGGCTTAAAAGATGACCCCCGGGGTCAGGGTAGGCAGAGGGAGACATTTTAAAAAAGAAGGAACATGGGCTTCCCTGGTGGCGCAGTGGTTGGGAGTCCACCTGCCGATGGAGGGGACACTGGTTCGTGCCCCGGTCCAGGAAGATCCCACAGGCCGCGGAGCGGATGGGCCCGTGAGCCATGGCCGCTGAGCCTGCACGTCCGGAGCCTGTGCTCCGCAAATGGGAGAGGCCACAACAGTCAGAGGCCCGCGTACCACAAAAAAAAAAAAAAAAAAAAAAAAAAGAGAAGGAACAGTATGTGCAGAGGCAGTGATGCCTGCTCCCTTGCGCACTCCTCCCTGACGTGTCTGTACACACACCATATCATACTCTGGCATTTCCTAACGTGTTCCCCAAAGAAATGGGAACCAATCCTTGAAAGGAGTTGGAAAGCTTGCTGTAGGATGAAAATCCACCCATCACTGGACTGGAGCTTGTTTACCTAAGAGGCGGATGTGTCCCTTTATTTATTATTAGGAACAATCACAGAATGCTGAGGTATGGTACATCCCACAAAATGCTGGAAATTTGTGGTAAGAATGATGGAGGTAAAGTAGGGGGAAGAGTGCTAACATTTATTAATATATATGTAAATTGTCTGACAATTTACATATTTCCTCAATGATGAATTGTATGCATACGTATTTACATTGCGTGTTTTGATTTACAGAGTGCTTTCATATCCGTGATTTCGTTTGATCTTCATGAGAATCCTGTGAACATGGGTAGGGCAGGTGTGATTAGCCCCTTTGTACAGAGGAGAAGCGTGAGCCTCAGGACAGTTATGTGGTTAGCCCAACGTCACAGAGTAAGTGGCAATACCCAGACTAGAAACTAAGTCTTCTAAATCCCAGTCTTACGTCCTTGATTTTTATTTCTCCTGTACTTCTTCAAGAGGCTGAAGGTACAGGGAAGCAGAGTTATACCTAATGTTAGAAAAATCTTTCTAAAAATCACAGCTGTTCAACAGTGAAATAGGCTGTTTTATGAAATTGAAATGACTGTAGAGTATATCCCTGCCATAGGAGGGAGATTAAATGTCATGGCTTCTAGAGTTAGGGTCACCCTCAACGCTAAGATCCACTGATCATAAAATTCCTAGACCCTGCTTCTCCGAGGTGAGGTTTACGATGATTAATCCTGTTCCTGGACGGCTCCTGTTCATCATACACTTGGTCCTCAAAAAAGAGATACTCTTAGATGCTTAGGAGTTAGAACTTTTCCCATCGCAGACAAACCCATTGCTGTGGTACAACAAACACAGATCACAAACAACCAGTACCTCCAGGTTTCTCTCAGATCACAAAATGGCGGTGAACAGATAGAAGTCACACGTTTATCCAAATTACCACGTATATGAGTGTGCATTTTCCCAGAAACTTCGAATCTTGTAGCACACAGTATGTATCAGAGATTACGGGAGGAGGCACAGTTCTGCATTTGAACACTCATTATCCTGATATGGTGAATCTATTTTTTTTTAAGAATCTATATAGTTGTTCAAACACCAAAGGTATTTTAAGAGGTAGAAAGTATGGACTGATAATAATCCACACTTGTCTTATCTGATGAGGGACCAGGATTCTCTTTACAGCCAAAGAAACCAGCCACTGTTCCAATTCCCTTGGAACATTTTTTGTCATATATTTACAGCTCCCTGTGCTCAAGGGAATGGTGCATCTGTCTGATGGAGACGCCTGGCTGCATTCTTTCCCAGATATTAATATAGGTGGCACTTTAGTAGCATAACCAATGACATGAAGAACCTGATTTGGAGAGAAACAGATGGCACCATCTTTCTTGGGCTAATTTTAGGATCCTGAAATAGCCCCTTTCCACACAAACCATCAGTGGAACCAGATTAAGACAGCTATGTCACATGGAAAAGGGAGAGAGAAAAAATGTGGTCTAGTGTGAGGCAAAGACAACGAACCAGAAACCTCAGTGCTTCCCTTCATATTCTCCTGTCATAGAATATGAGGGTCACTTCCACCTCTTTTCATCAGAATGGATGCTGAATACCAATGTAAGAGTATCTAAGAAGAAATGAGTGAGCAAATCTCATTTCTAGTCGCATACATTGGACAATCCAGGTTGCATCATGCACTAGCTAAATTCATATTCCAAGGAGTTTGTAGGACCTAGGCTCCAACACATCTTTTCTTAGCAGATAAGGAAGCTTATAAGTGACCATTCTACCTGGTAAGTCAGAAACAGATTGAATTTCAAAGCCTCACATTCCTGGTCCATTGCTTTGTCTGTTGAAAAGACCTTCCTCTCAAATGAGACATAATATATCAGGTAGGGATGATGAGAGGTAGAGGAAGAGTCTCCCAACCAGAAATGATGTCCGAGGTGTAAGATGGTCAGCCAAGCACTTAGAACAAATGAGAAGAAGTATAATCCGGGGAAAAAGCACCTACCTGTTTTCCATCCAGAGTGTAGAGTTTTTTGACAACCCCGGTCTCCAGTTTGATGGCTTCAGTGATATCAGTGAGGACTTGCTCAAAAGAGTGGGCTGTCTTCTTGTTCAGAAGCACACGCACAGCCTTCCGAGGCTTCACCCCACTGCGGATGATGGTCACCAGCTTGGGGCGCACAAAGTCCTTGTTCTCTCTGGCCTGGGCACTGTTGCTGCTAGCCAGGGACTGAGGGGCTTTCATATTAGCAGATGTCTTCACATTGACAGACCAGTTGGGATTGACATTCTTGGTGTACTCCACTTTTTTAAAGAAGTTGTCTGAGGAGCAAACATAGCTTTCCCCTAAGGGAAGAAATAAGTGGTGATTAGTTTAACAGCAGGTATATGGACTATTCTAACCAAACTAATACACACTGACCTCGAAGTAGGACTTCTGGAAAAATGGTGATAATAACAAACTTCATGTGCAATTCCTAATTAGGCCCTCTAACGACTGGGCTCATTCAAATTCAAGAGCAAGTCATCGGCAAAATATTCTTCATCATAATGGCATACTTAGTTGAAAAAAATCCTGTAAAGCTAAGGGTCCCAAGGATAATGAACATACCTAAGTATAATCTAACAAGTGGGGTTCTCAAGTTTGATATGATTTCATTTGAATTGAAAAGTTTACATTAACTCCTAGGATGTGTGTTAATGCCTAGGGGCATTACTAGAGCGTTTTTAACATGTCTCTATTTCTTAATGTTCCTGTCCTATTTCTGGACTCACAGCCCTATTTGTTATATTATGAACTGAAGAGAACTTTCAAAATCAATACATTTTTATTCCAAGTCAAAGTGACCAAAGTAACGTTGTGTATCGGGCATACGGTGCAAACTTGCCAAGAAGCCCGATTGTACTTTGTACAGAGTATATGGCAAAGCAGTAGAATACTAAAATGTGAAATGTGTGTGTGTGGTGAATGCATGTATGTGTGTATCATTGTGTCTTTTACCCCCATACCCAGGTGGAGAAACTATCTAAATAACAACCTGTAGACACACACACACACACACACACACACACACACACACACACACACACTATTCCTTGTGTCTGCAAGTCTAGCTCTTGCTTGAGAAATGCTCTCCCGTTTCCACCACCCACCCCTCATCTTTCCATCTTCCTGAATGCCACACACTAGCTCGGTGTACTCAGGGCCATCTTCACCAGTGCTCACCCTTGGCTGCCACAAGTAATGAGGTGGAGATGTGAGAATACACCATACAGCCTGATTTATGGATTGGAAGGATCTAGTGTAATTTTCACATTTATCATGGGCTAGAGGAAATGACTAGTACAGCGGAAGAAATGCAGGGGCCAGAGGCAAGAGGAAGGGATTAGACACCTGGGACTAGAAGCTGGAGAAAAGAGGAAGAGAGGCTCAGCCTCGGGGAGAGACTATTGGAAAAGGTTGAATTTTTTGAGTGAAACACATTAGCCTCAAGGTATACAGAAGTTCATCCAGAGGTTGAGATGCAGAAAACCAGTGTGACTGAATCAGGCTTAACTCATCAGTAATAACGCTAAATCGATCGATCAATCAATCAATCAATCCGAGCCCGTGCAAAGAAAGCATTAAACACAATTATAATCTGATGGCTCTTCCTTCGGTCTCAGCAGGAGAACCGAGCAGACATTCACAAACGCCGGGGCTGATGATTCACTCCCTGTGCAAATATTGATTGCTTTGCTGTAGCACCAAAGCCTTTAAGTCGTGTTAACTGATAAATTTCTCAGTTAGTGCTCAGAGAAGATTCAGTGAGATTCTGTAGGGCACCTTTGAGGACATTTATATGTGTGTGTGGAGCGGGAAGGTAAGTGGCTTGTAACGTATGCAAAGTGGCTTCCAACACTGCTCTGAGTCCCAGATGCTGCTAGTGTTCTGTCTTGACAAGGGGACCAAGGCGTGGTTTGTAGACGAGCACAGGCCCTCACTCCTACACCTGGTGCATGCGTGCAACAGCCAGGATGGGGCGATCAAAGACCGCAGCCTAAAGAAACCCTAATTTCTCTGGCTGCCACTGGCTAACCCAATCCTACACAAGTGATTAGAGGATGTGCTCTTTAATTTTTGACTTAAAGGATGAAGGGACCCTTTCACTTCCCCCCTATATTCACAGCCAGGATTCCCCATACCCTAGAAATGGCACTCTACCAGATGCACGGGCAACTTCCACGAGGTCACTGCCTCTGAGTCAGATGTTTTCCGTAATTTGTCATGTACTTTGAAACTCTGTCAGACAACTGGTGGTGTGCAAATGTATGAGGCTATATATTTATGATTTCACTCATCCACAGTCTCCTCTGGAGAGTCAGCTGCGCAGCCCTATTAGGACTCTGGACTTTTTTTGCTCCCATCTCTTAAACCTCTTAAGCCTCTGAACTATGAGTATGATTAACCATCCCCCATGAAAATGAACATGATGGCAGACAGCTATAGTATCATATGGCACCCAAGAACTTTTCAGAGGGCCCAGCTCTCAGCCAAATCTATGTTGAACACTTTCCAACAGTACATTTTAGTCTCTCCACTCTCTTTCCTTTTGGCCCCAATATGAAGTAATGGAAAAAGAGCAGCTGATGTGATGTCAGTCACAATGGGGTTCCCCAATATTTCCTAGTTGTGTGCCCTTGGGCAGACTAACCTCCCTTGGCTTCAGTTATTTGTCTGCAAAGTGGGGATGATGATAACAATACCTACCTCTTAAGGTTGTTCTGAGGCTCAGAGCAGGTGATGCATGATAGGCAGGGCTGAGCCCAGAGTCTGCTACACAGTAAGCACTTGACAAATGCCAGCTATCATTATTATTAAGGCCCTAATCTGAAGGAACAGAGAGAGAACAAGAAAAAGAGCTAAGAGGGAAAGGAGGAAGAAAGGGTGGAGAGAAAGGACATGAAAAGAGGAAGAGTAGAAGCTGAAGGAAAGAAAAGCAGCAGCAGCAAGGGCAACCATCTTGGAACTGAGCTATAATCATTATATAACATGAGCACTGCCCGGGACCCAGGCTTCAAAGATCATATTTCCTGCTGGCTGAAAGGAGGCCTCCAGTTGCGTCAAAGGCCAAATGTGGTAGCTTCGTGGATAACACCTAGCAAAGCCACTTGCTGCCTCTGCTGGTGCACACTGAGGGCAGAATATCTTTTAAGACTATCTTTTTTTAGAGCAGCTCTAGGTTCACAGCAAAATTAAGGGGAAGGTACAGCGATTTTCCATACGCCCCCTGCTCCCACACATGCCTCCCCCGTTATCTGTATCCCCTACCAGAGGGCAGGATGTTTGTGGTGGTTGAGGGGGAGTCAGATAGACCTGGATTTAAATCCCAGGCAGGCATTTACAAGCTGTATGACATCAGGCAAATCATTTAATCTCTGAGGCTCAGCTATTCTGTCTACAAATTGAAGCTATTGCGCTAGGTGACGTCTAAGGCCCTTCCAGCTCTTAAGGTCTGTAAGAAGGAATTTTCACCTCTTTTCCATCTCAAACAGGCTCTAGGAGATAAAGTTGTTATGGTACTTACATGTTAAAGAAAAGAAATAGGGGCCCACCACTGAGGACTCTCCCCTTGTACTACTGGAAAGACATCAAATGTGCTGCTTCTCTCGACCAAAGCTTCCTGGTTCTGTGTTGCACCTTTACACAGCTGGGTTCCCATCCTGCCACAGCTTCCAGGGGCCATTTCCCACTCATTAGAAGCCTAGAAGGAAAGCTGGCTTCAGAGCCAAGCAAGGTGACAATCGACAATCTGCTTCAGGGCGAGGGGGTAAGGAAATGAAGTCATGGAAGCACAGCTGAAAGGGCAGGAAGGGAACAAGCTATGGGCTCAAGATGATCTAATGTCTACCTCCCTTCACTTTCAGGAAAGCTCCATTTTCAAAAACATTAAACATGTTTATAGCTGCTCAGTGCAAAAGCACTTCTGCCTGGGCTTTCTCCTCTTTTCCTGGGCTTTCTCCCGCAAGAAGGAAAATATTAAATGGTGGCTTATTGTATTATCAGGTCTATTAGTGATGTATCAGTCTCCCAGGTATCTTAAAATCCTCCTCTTTGGCAGTGTGCTTGCTTTAGTAGTTAAGAGGATAAATTAGTGAGGAAGTGGTTTCGTCTCATTGGAACAAATGGGCTATGGCAAAGAAAGTGGATCATAGCTGGTGTCACCATACAGATCTTCCAACAAGACTGTCACAATTGCAAATATTCTGTCCCATGGTCTGCATAATAATGCTCAAAAGGACACCCCTAAGATTGATCTGGGTACTTACATACGAGGAAGTGGGGAAGGAATTAGACAGTACATGAAGGAAGAATAATTCTCCAATGGAAGACTAAACAAGACAAAACGAAAAGTCACTGGTGGATTTCATTCACTGACCCACTGGGAATATGGCTAATACGTATATGGCCACATTCTGTCTGGCTTCATGAAGACTGTTCGTGTACCCAAGGAGCTGTGGGAAAGCTGACATCAATAACCTGACTTTGGTTCAAAATGGTCCCCTTAATACTTTCAGTATCTAGCAGCAGACAGTAGACTAGAGGCATTAGACAAAGGAGTGCCACAAGGCCAGAGAGATTATTGACCAATTGCTTTCTATTTCATTTTATTTTAGGCTAAATACTTAATAATGAGGCCATTTGGAAACATAGTATGTTCTATGCTCCATCATTCCTTTAAGATCTACAAATCAAAAAACAAAAACAGGGCTTCCCTGGTGGCGCAGTGGTTGAGAGTCTGACTGCCGATGCAGGGGACACGGGTTCGTGCCCCGGTCCGGGAAGATCCCACATGCCACGGAGCGGCTGGGCCCGTGAGCCATGGCCGCTGAGCCTGTGCATCCGGAGCCTGTGCTCCGCAACGGGAGAGGCCACAACAGTGAGAGGCCCGCATACCGCAAAAAAACAACAACAACAACAACAACAAAGGTTTAGGTATTGCTAGGAATTCCCACCATTGTACATAGCTGAAGGGGACCGTCAAGATCACTTAATCTAGTACTTCCCAACTTTAAGTGCTCATAAGACTCACCTGGGGAAATCTGTGAAAACAGACTCTGGAGCACTAGCCCTGAAAATTCTGAGTCAACAAATCCGGGGCGTGGCCCAGGAATTGATATTTTTCTAACGCTCTAAAAGATTCTGAAAGGCAGCCAGGTTTGGGAGCCACTGGCTATTCCAACCCTTCACTGGCATCATTTGTTTTAATTGGAGTGTAACTGCTATACAATGTTGTATTAGTTTCTGCTGTACAATGAAGTGAATCAGCTATATGTATACCTATATCCCCGCCCTCTTGGACCTCCTTCCCACCCACCCCCATCCTACCCATCTAGGTCGTCACAGAGCACCAAGCTGAGCTTCCTCTGCTTTATAGCATGTTCCCACTAGCTATCTATTTTACGCATGGTAGTGTATATATGTCATTCCCAATCTCCTAATTCATCCCACCCTCCCCTTCCCCACCCCCCGTGTCCACATGTCCGTTCTCTACGTCTATGTTTCTATTCCTGCCCTGCAAATAGGTTCATCTGTACCATTTTTCTTATATTATTTTTTTTACATCGTGAACAATAATAGTCCCTCGTAGCTGTAGTTTTACCTTGTCAATGTGTTTCCATATTTATCATCTAATTTTATCCTCACAATCACTCTAATAGATAAAGAAGGCAGGTATTATTAGTCTCATTTTACAGATAAGAATATTACAATAGATATACAAAATGTGGTCTATACATACAATGAAATATTATCCCTCAAAGAAAAAAAGGAATGAAGTGTTGATACATGGTATAGCATGGACAAACCTTGGAAACATTTTGTAAGTGAAAGAAGCCAGTCACAAAAGACCATATAGTGTATGATTCAATTTACATAAAATGTCCAGAATAGGCAAATCTGTAGAGACTCAAGGTAGATAAGTTGTCACCTAGAGCTGGAGAGAATACGGGAAATGGGCAGTGACAGCTAATTGGCACAGGGTTTCTTTTTGGGGTGATGGAAATGGTATAAAATTAGATTATGGTGATGGTCTCACCACTTGTAAATTTTTTAAAAGTCATTGAACTGTACACTTTCATTGAACTGTACACTTAAGTTGGTGAATTTTACAGTATGCAAGTTGTACCTTAATAAGGTTGTTTTTTTTTTACGTTGTTTTAAAAAGAGAGAACATTAGTCACAGTGATGATAAGGACAAACTTATAGTCATGTAGCTTAACCAGCTATAAACTAGGATGACTCAAATAGTACCAGCCACCCTTTATTGAATGCTATCATGTGCCAGGCAGAATACTAAACACTTCGTATCCATTGTTTTATTTAATCCTCAAAGCAGTTATTCCCACTTTACAGATGAACAACTGAGGCTCAGGGAGTCTAAATGGTTTCCCCCGAGTTCACACAAGCTAGCAGGTGGCAGAACTGGGATTTGAACCAAATCGGACTCCAAAGATTTCTTTTCCTATTATAATCTTCTGCCTCTAAGATGAGAACCCAATGCCTCTGACTCTTCACCCAGGGATCTTTCCAAACTTTTTCAATTTGAAGTCTCTTGGGAAGCAACATGTATGAATTACTATTTTAAAATCTTTCTTTTAACCTCTTCCAAAGGTGAAAAAAGTAAAGGACTTCTGTCCTCCATTCCTACAGTTGCAAAGGACAAAAAATAGGAGAGAAAAAGACCCTTTTTCTTTATCCTCTTCATATCTGTACCTTTTCCCATCTGGCTCTGTGGTAGTGGGATATTGGTCACATTTCTCAATGCTGCCCCAGAGATACCCCAGAATTTCCTTGACTGGATGGGCCATACTCAGGACTGAAAGGGCACTGAGGGCCACTGCAGTTTGTGGTTGTACGTGACTTGTGCATAAATGCAACTGAGCCTTATTTACATTCTGCAGAGTCCAGAAATTCACCAGGAAGTACTACTACTGCAGCCGGGAGTGGTAGAAAAGAGGAGTACAATCTAGCAGGACTCAAAAGGATCAAGAGAAAAGGAAGCTGCAGTCTTCAAAATTGTATTTATTACCTATATTGAGCTAAGATTATCACAACACACACCCCAATACACACGCACACACGCACACACACACACACACACACACACACAGAGAAATCCAGGGAGGAAAATCAATATCAAGGGCTAGTCCTTGAGCAAGACATGTTAAAAAATGGATTTGGGGGAGTGGGCAATCTGTGCATGACACCACTCTTATATCAGACACAAGAACATTCTAATCCTTGCTCCAAATACAATGTCACTTGATTCAGAATTCTGCCCGAGCACGTATCGTGGTCTTTAAAAGATCGCAGCTAGTGGAAATGATGAGGACATACTGGGTGATTCAGGGTGCTTTGTTTATGAAAATTCTTACAGAGAAACCCCTCCAGTTTGACTGAGATGTGGATTTTCCAGTGACAAAAGACACACACCCTATCGATTACGCTGTTGGACAGCTCCCTCAGCCTAGCTTCAAGTCCTTCAAGTTTGCCCTGACTCTCCTTTATTTTAAGGTATTTGCTAGGATGGCCAATCCTTCAATGTTCAGAAGAAGCCTAGGATTAACCTCCACCTGGCCATCCAGCACCTGATCAAATAATCTAAGCCTCCTCAGCATTGTTTCTCAAGGTCAGCTTGAAGAAAGACCTCAGACTTGAATCCCGAGACCTAGATCCAGTAGCCATATGGACACTGTCTTATAAGTAACTAGCCCCAAATCACTCAACCTGACTTGAGAAACAGTAGCTACTTGCGAGAAGGTGGTCTTGTACAAGGGAAGCCCTCATGCTCCTTTGTCTAGAAACACAAGAAACCTAGAAGCAGTGAAGCAGAGGCGGGGCACTCCCATCCATACCAAGTCCTTTAATGCGTCGTTTCTCCTTCCTTGCCGGCTGTTTCAGAGAGACCTGCCTGTTCCAAACTCATCTTTGCTTGGGGGAATGGAAAGAATGAGGAGGGAGGGCTGGAGCGTGGGAAGAGGTTTTGGGGGGAACATTTTCATTATCACCACTCCTGAGTGCTGTCCTTTAAAGTATTGTCAGGTTAAACTGATCACATATATTACACCCATTAAAAGGTGGGGTAGGGAGGCATCCTCAAAATACTTGATTTGATAAAGTAAAATATTAAGACCATGTCCCAAGATCTATTTTTCTCAATGATCACAAAAGAGACTTCACGGCTGGGCAAGTTTTGGTAAGAGCTGGGATTTTCCCTCTATTTGAGTTGGGTACACAGGTTGTCAGGATTCTCAGCAATCTTGTCATGAAATTCGATTGCAAAACCAAAATCTGACAAGGATTTAAACAGATTTAGGTACAGTGAGTCAGTTCCTATTCTAATAGGGATAGTCTTTATTAAAATACCAGACATACCTACAGCTTTTTTTGGTATTTCTCTCAATGACCTCAGCCTTACGGACACACCCCGAAGTGGGCTTTTTAGAAGCAACAGCTGAGCAGTGACCACTTACCTAAAAGTATAATCCTCTGTGAATACTTCCAGGAAGTCCAGTTTTTAGGGTGCATATTTCCATGAGTTGCAATTCACAAAGAGTCTCTCAGCAGTTCAAAGGATATTAGCATATAATATTTTCTCTCTGTTAACCCAACCAATCTTCCTTCCTCATTTTATACCCCTAATGATTTTATGGTCTGCCTCAACAGTGCTATTTAGAGTTAACTATGAATACATTCTAGAGTAAATGACACAATTCAGATTTTTCTTTGTATACCCTGGGAGATAAACACAATGCATTATCATCACCAGCCACACTTCAACGCCAGCCGAAACTGAAGACCATGAAGGGTAATGGCTAACGATTCTGTCAATGCCTATAGAATTAGAAGTCTAAGCAGCAACCTTGTGTTTTTACAAACACATTTCCCAATTTCTTTTAATAAAATCCAAGAAATGTACCCATAACTAACCATGCCGCCTCCCACTAAGGGCCACCACCCACTCCTTGAATTACCTTCTTCCAGTTCATCCATGCTTCCGATTTTCCTGGATCCATCAATGGTGTAAATGTAACGCACTCCCTGAGGCAGGTTGATGTTGTCAGACAGAGATCGTGTCAGGTCAGCCAGCAAGGCGTCGAAGCTGCGAAAACGGTCAGAGGACACAGCGTACACAATCCCCTTGAAGTAGCGGTCCCCATTGCGGTAGAAACGTACCTTCTTGGCTTTCTTCTCGTTGCTCAGTGCCTGCAAGGTTCGGGTTCGGTAGAAGCTACAATGGGCGCTGTGAGTGGGGCTAGGCAGCCCATTCATCCGTGAGCCTCTCATGTTCCTGGATGTCTTATCTCTTTCATCAAAATGTCCAAAATCAAGTTCCATATTTTGGTGGAACCTCAGAGACCTGAGTGTTGGAGAAAAGGGTGGGGATGAAAAGAAGCAAAGAAAAAGGGGTGAGAAGGAAAAAAAAAAAAAGAAAGGAATTCAAATATTAGCCAGATCCAGATCTGCAATCTGCTGCTTGTGAAAAGAACTGGTTGAAAAAAGCCCGTGACCCATCTGCTGCTTGCCCCTGACCTGCAGGAATATTGATTTTAATAGAAAAGAAGGAGGGGCTGGAGGGGTGCTGCTGGCTGTGGGCACTGGGGTGAGAGATGGGGAGGGAGGCACTTCTGGCACTGTTCCAAATACAGGAGAGGGAGGGATTCTGAAATAGCTTAAAATCCTGGGACTTCCTGACACTGGCTCCTATCAAATTGTAACTTCAGGCTAAATACATTAAAACTGGCATCTGTTTCCTCACACATGCCCACATGACTAACGCTTGTAAATGAATCCATAGCCCGACAAAATCCCCCCTTGAAGGGAACAGAAGGACCTAGCCAAGGTTAGCATCTCTAGCTCAGGAAGCAATCTTTGCATCTTAGTAAAGTGACCATGAAAGGGGAGTGTTTGAATTTTATCCCAAACCCTCTTTCCTACTCTAATGTGTGCATCCCCTCCCCCCCCAGAATAAACTGGAATTCTCCTTTAAAGGGACAGCCTCTAGGGAATAGCTAGAGTCTTTGTGCTATTCATCAAACCCCTTCCCCACCAAGCTGGTGCAGCTATCCGAGGTTCATAAGAAATAAGCTGAAAAAAAAAAAGGGGATTAGAAAAATCAGTTATTTAACGAGTTATTAGTTCTGCTTTACTCCTGGTATCCGCCCCCCCTTCTTTATGTGCTCTACCTACCCCCACCAATGATGCAGCCCCACCTCTTAATGGAATCATTTAATTGTTGAAAAATTCCCAAATGAATCCTTTAACAGCATATGGGACCTTTAGAAGCAAGCACACCTTTCATTGTTCTGGGCTTCTACCCTGAATGAAGGGGCATTTTTCCCTCACAGCAGGCAATTCACCCCAAATTTATCTATCGCCCAGGTGTGTTAGCTGAGGCAAAAGATGGTCATCTGTCAGATTTGCTTTCCCCCTTTCTGCTGAAAGAAAGGAAGGAAGGAAGGAAGAAAGAAAGAAAGAAAGAAAGAAAGAAAGAAAGAAAGAAAGAAAGAAAGAAAGAAAAAATCACAATATGAAACCAAATACAACAGAAGCCCCAAACGCTAGCAAAGGTAGTGACAGCCTAGGAACCAAACTATTAACATGCATGGCACAGATGGGGATAAAAGGACTCACAAAGCAAGCAGGGCTCAGCTGCTACACACTGCCACATTGAGATATTTGCAAGGGACCAGGAAGACAGGAGATAAAGGAAGACTGGTGCCTAGCAGGTTTGCCAGGCTTGCTCCCTCTACTCTCCCAATGTCACCATGACCTGTGCTGAGCTCAGCATTGTCTCTGTCAGACAACCTGCAGGGTAAGAGACCCCACCTCCTCAAGACAAGTAGCAAGCATTTCCCCAGGCGTGCCAGCAACGCTTGGCTTTGCTTTAGAATCTGGGGTGCCATTATTCTAAAATCAACATCACAGTGCAAACAAAGGAACATCAAACTCACTTTTCTAAAGGAATATCCCAGGTAGAGGCTTAGGAAAAAATCTGATAGAATAAGGCCAAAAAAAAAAAAAAAAAAAGAGGGGGGAGATAAGAGGGAAAGAGAGAGAGAGGACACACCAAGAGAGAGGCAGAGAGAGAGAGCTTTGCCTTGTGCTTTTCCCGTTTGACATCTGTTACATTCTCCCTGAAAATCACTGGAAAGCCCCACTCACCGGTTTTCTGCTGGTTGGGTGGAGATGCTGAGAGAAAGAAAACCAATCTCTCTATGCCTTTGTTGTCTGAGCTCCAAGCAAGAAATTCCTGCCAGGGTGGATAGATGCCTTCTAGGTCCTAGTGCCTTGTCCAGATTCTACCCTATAACTCAAGCTTAGTGAATCTCCCCCAACCTCCTTTGATTAATTACATGCTTTTTTTTTTTCAACTCACCGGCTGCATTAACAGCTAGAAAGGTTTCATTTATAACCAACAGGAAATTGCAGGGTAGCAAAAAGATTGCACAGGCAAGCTCAGAATGCTCTAATGAGCAACGGTGCTAGTCTTTTCTTCTAGGGAACTGCCAATTTCACTTGGCCAAAACCTTGGCCTATTCTGCCTGGGGGCCAGACTCACAGTCAAACCAGGCTTCTTAGAAATTGTAGCTCTCTTCATTTAAGCTTGAGAGAAAATAATCAAATATGCAAATTCTTTATGGCATTTTAGTTCATGCATCCAACAACTGGTTGTTTGGAAATGAGGTTAGTGGAGTAGACTAAGAAGCAGTAGGAAAGGGACAAGACAAGGGAAAGTCATTCCGGAATTGCATGGAGGATGAAGTTGAAGACGGATCCCAAAGACCTTTTAGCTTGGTGTAATAATTTTGTTAATGGGATCTGCAGCATTCATCTTGGAGAATTTGAGACTTCGTATCTAACCCAGAGAATTTTCTGTGTGAAGTGAGTCTGATGGCTACAAGATAAATATTAATAGCTCTTTCCTCAAACTGCCAATTTGTTACTAACTGGCTTCTTTATATCAAATATGTTATAAAGGGCAAGGAAGCATGCATATTGAATTCAAGAAATCAGGCCAAATTATAAGACAAAAGAAGAGTAAGGCAAGGGTGGGCTACCATATTCACAACGGAGGCTACATGCATTAATATGTAGCAGTATTGAACTAGTCATGGTTCAATTTTTGCTTGGCTTCCAGGAAGCTCAGAGCTAATAGCATGCTCAGGAATTATCTTATGTATGATTCCTAATATAATTAACCCTACTTTTTAGAGATAATGCTAGATGATTTATAGTTAAGCTCTTGCTATGCACGTATTTTACTGTAAGCTGCCTTAAAATGGGATTAAATATACGATTTTTCTTCTCTGGAAGGTGATAGCTCAGCAAAGCCTGAGCTATCTATGTTAGTGGGGTGTTCGGCGTCAAGTGTGCAACCTGCCCAGTCAAGTCCTCCCTACACTTTTCTGCTGCTCTCCTCTTTTCTAAATAAGTACCTCGGGACAACATGTGTCTGTCCTGTTTTCTTCCATTTGTTTCTGCCTTACACTGTGGCCACCTCTTGAAAACTCAGGGTTATTCAAGTCAAGGGCAGAAAAATATCAAGAAATAGAAGCAGAGAAATATGGAAATTCCAACCAATGGCTGCAACATTTTTGTCCAGCAAAGCCAATGTCTTAAATTTTTTTTCTTTCACATAGTAAGCTTTCTGTAAATACACAGCAATTGATTTTGCATCAGAACTCAAAATCATTTTATTTCTGGTGAAGATATAAGAATGGATGGGATGATAAAACTTAAACATGAAGGATTTGGAATAGATCTTAGAGAAAATTTCCTCATGATCTAGGCTTTTTAACACTACTGTGGAAGCAAAATGTCTTTAGAAGACAGTCTAGGACAGATGGCTTTGTTTGCCTTATATATACCAGAGAGCAGGGGGTGAACAAGAGTTTCCCAGTGTAAGGTATGTGGGTGTTAATAGGTATTCTTTAAAAAGAGAAAAAAATTACATGGTCAAATATGTTTGAAAAGTGATGGGCTAAACAAAATTTGTTTTCTTTATCATAAACTTTTCAGGGTCTTTAATATACTTAAAACATGGTACCAGTCTCCGAGAAGGCAATTTAGTATAAAGGGCTTCCTGCTTTTTTTTTTTTTTTTTAACTCAGGATCTTTTTTTTCCCCAGAACATCTCATAGACTTATGTTCTGTGGGAAAACCCTTTTCAAAAACTGGACTAGGTTATCTCACCAACGTAATTCTTCTCAAAGAATTCTCAGCTACTAACCAAAACTTTTTCTCTCACTTCCTCAGAGGAGAAGGATCACTGGCAGAAGTGAAAGGCTCAGGCACAAGTCCAGGGGAAAGTACATCTTTCTGTATGGAAGTCAACTTTGAAGATCAAGGGAGAGTCACGATTGAGGGTTCAATGGCGTGAAGGGATTGAAGGATAAGTGCAGCAACCCCATTGTGGGAAATGTACCAGTAAGATCTTTTGAGTAATTACAATGTGCTCAGTACCACAGGAAAGATGCAGAGTAGATAACATCAGTCACTGCCCCTGAAGGACTTGAAGATTCACTGAGGAGACAGGACAAGAATATGTATCTTGCAAAAATCATGAAGGAGAAGGGCTGTGGTCTGGGTTAATCAAACTCAGGTTTAGGATCAGGGTCAGGAAACAAGACCATCATCCATCATACACACACACACAAACACACACAATCATTAGTTTACATTACCTATCAGAAACACAGTGAGTAGCATCTAGAGTAGAGTGGGATAAGCGAACAGGAAGTGAGGTTGGAAATATATACAAACGGTTTATGGGGGCCAGAAAACTATAAAGTGCATAACAGAAGCGGTGAATAAACGTAGAGCCAGACCATGTTCATGAATGGCAAGATGCAACGTTGTAAAGGGTATCAGTCCTCCCCAAAGTAATCTATATAGATATGAAAAAACTCCAGTTAAAAACTCCAACAGGAGGGCTTCCCTGGTGGCACAGTGGTTGAGAGTCCGCCTGCCAATGCAGGGGACACGGGTTCATGCCCCGGTCCCACATGCCGCGGAGGATCCCACATGCCGCGGAGCGGCTGGGCCCGTGAGCCATGGCCTCTGGGCCTGTGCGTCCGGAGCCTGTGCTCCGCAGCGGGAGAGGCCACAACAGTGAGAGGCCCGCATACCGCAAAAATACCCCAAAAAACAAAAACCTCCAACAGGAGTTTTTGTGAAATTCACAAATATCAGGTAAGTATTACCTTTTATTATGCCCCAAATAGTCACATGCCACCTCCCTCACTTCTTTCGGCTTTGCCCACGTATCAGCTTCTCAACAAGACCAACCCAGACTATTCTATTTAAAGTCACAACCTTCCTCCCAACCCAGCCCTCCAATTTTCTTTTCCCTGCTCTATTTTTTCTATAACACTTATCATCTTCCAGCATATTATATAATATGCCTATTTAGTATGTTTATTATAAACCTACCCAAAGTAGAATATAAGCTCCACAAGGGCAGGAAAATTCTAATAGCTTTAATGAAATATAATTCATAATGCCAATGGTAATATTTCGTTTGCTTTTGATACTATATGCAAAGTGCTTAGAACAATGTCTAGCACAAAGTAGGTTTGGGTATTTGTTTAATTGGATAAAGTAAAGAAAACATGGACTCTTCAGGAGATGATATTGGGACAATTAACTTTCGTATAGAAAAAATTAAATTAGATCCCCAGTTCACACCATACATAAACTCCAGATGTTTTAAAGACCTGCATATAAAGAACAGGATTGAAAATTATTAGAATAAATTGTAGGAGATTCTCTTTAATGCCTTGTGACAAAAAGACTTTCTTAACCAATATGCAAAAAGCAGAAATCTTATAGGAAAATATTGGTAAACTTGATTACATGAAAGTTTAAAGCTTCTGAAGGCAAAAGATAGCATTAAAACATGAAAAGAGGGCTTCCCTGGTGGCGCAGTGGCAGAGAGTCCGCCTGCCGATGCAGGGGACGCGGGTTTGTGCCCCGGTCCGGGAGGATCCCACGTGCCGCGGAGCGGCTGGGCCCGTGAGCCATGGCCGCTGGGCCTGCGCGTCTGGAGCCTGTGCTCTGCAGCGGGAGAGGCCACGGCAGTGAGAGGCCCGCGTACCGCAAAAAAAAAAAAAAAAAAAAAAACATGAAAAGATATGTAACAGACTAAGAAAAAGATATTTGAATCTTATATAACTGACATAGGATTAATTAATTAATATTAATTATATATATATAACCTATATATATAATAACAATAAGAAAAAGGCAAAACTCCAATAGAAAAAAAATGAACAAAGGATATGCTCAGGTTGTTCATAAAAGAGGAAACCCTAATGGCCAATAAACAGGTAAAAATATGCTCAACCTCACACATAACTAGGGAAATCCAAGTTGAAACAGAAATTGCATCTTTTACAAGCATTAGATTGGTGGAAATTTTTAAAGTATGGCATCCCAAGTATAGGCAAAGACAAAAAGCACCTGGAACTTTCATACGCTGTTGGAGGAAACATAAATTAGTACAATTTTGGAGAGCAGTTTTCGGTAGTAGCTAGTATAGTTGAAAATGTATATCAACCTATGATCCAGAAATTCCATTTCTAGATATACATCCCACGGAAATTCTCCCACATGTGTTCAAGGAGACAGCTACAAGGATATTCATAAAAGCATTACTGAAATGCTGAAAAGTGAAAACAACCTAAATGCCTATCATCAGCATACTAATTTGATTAGTGGTTATTCATACAAGGGATGTTATATACAGTGAAATAGAATAGATGAGTGCTAAGTGTAAGTGGTGGTGCACAGGTTTCCCTGCAGCCATAAGTTTTCATTTCTCTGAAAACTAAATGCCTGTAAATGTAATTGCTGCGTCATGTGATAATTGTGTGTTTCATTTTATAAGAAACCACCAAACTGTTTTCCAGAGTGGCTTAATATTTTATATACCCACCAGCAATGTATGAGAGATCCAGTTTCACTGCACTCTCATCAGCATTTGGTATTTTTATTTTAACCATTTTAATAGATGTGTAATGATATCCCTTTGTGGTTTAAATTTGCATTTCCCTAATGTGTAATGGTGTTGAACATCTTTTCATGTGCTCATTTACTATAACTGTAGAGCTTCTTCAGTGATAAGACTCTTTGTGCCTTTTGCCTATTTTCTAATTGGATTGTTTGCTTTTTTAATGTTGAGTTTTGAGAGTTCATTATATATTCTAGATCTGAGTCTTTTGTCAGATATGTGGGCTTGCAAATACGTTCTCTCAGTCTATAGCTTGTCTTTTCATTCCCTTAACATGGTCTTTCATAGAGTAAAAGTTTTTAAAATATTCATTTTTTTATGGTTTGTGCTTTTGGTGTCATGTCTCTTCATGAAGCCCAGATCCTGAAGTTCTCTCCTATGTTATATTCTAAAAGTTTGATAGATGTATATTTCATATTTAAATCTATGATGCACATTGAGTTGATTTTTGTATCAGGTGTGCGATATAGATTATAGTTCATATTTTTTGTCTATGGATATATAATTGCTCCAGCAACATTTGTTGAGAAGATCCTCCATTGAATTGCTTTTTCACCTTTGTCAAAAGTCAACTGACTATATCTTTGTAAATCTATTTCTGTTCTATATTGAATAGCAGTGGTGAGAATGGACATTCTTGACTTGTTCCTGTTCTTAGCTGGAAAGCATTTAGCCTTTCATTGTTAAGTGTGACGTTAACTGTGAGGTTTTTCTGTTTGTTTTCTGGTAGAGGTACTGTATCAAGTTGAGCAAGTTCCTGTATTCCTAGAGTTTTCCGAGGTGTTTTTTTTTTTAAATCATGAATGGGTGTTGAATTTTATCAAATCATTTTTCTATGTCAATGATTTGATTGTGTGATTTTCTTCTGTAGTCTGTTAATACAATTGATTACATAGATTGATTTTCAGAATGTGTATAATTTTGCATGTGTTGGCATATTTCTTAATGATTTTAAAAATTTGGAGTCAAACATGAACTAAGGTAATTTTCCATATTTCTTCAAAATAATTCTTAAAATTACTCAGACAAGTAACTTAAGCAGAGTGTTAGCAATCAGGTAATCAGGAAAGTATTTGGCAGAGGACCATATAGCATATATAGGCAAAAAGCGAACAAGTTAGAAAGTGCAGTAGTACTCAACTCTGGCTTTATAATTGAATCAAATGGGAAGCTTTTAAAAAATACTCTTGACTGTGATTTAATTGATCTGGTATGGTTTTGAAGCATTAGTATTTTTTAAAGCTACCCTGGTGATTCTAATGTACAGCCAAGGTTGAGAACCACTGGCATAGTGGAAAGAAACTAATAAGGTAGACTTTGGAGTCAGATCTGATTTCAAATCCCAGTTCCACAGCTTATTAGTTACATGACACTGAGCAAGTTAGTGGAGTCTATTTATAAAATGGGGATAGAGAAATAAGCTCATATCCTCCTTGAGCCACTGCTATTTCCAGTTTCTTCACTTGCTGTATCCTACCTGACACAACAGAAAAATGATTCAATACATAGTCATGCTTGAAATCACTCTTGGTGGCCCAAAAACTGAGAGGACTCCTTAGAAGATGAGAAGTAGAGCTGTTTTGATTAAAGAAGGAAACCACAGCTCAGGACATGCATGGGAGAGCATTGGAGAATATTCTTATAGGTAATAAAAGTACCCCAGGAGTTCTCCACGCCAAAAGGTAAAAACTATGACAAAGGAGTGGTCTTAGAGGCAACTACTCAGTATAGCGGGAAGAAAAGCCAGAAAAGTCAACTCCTCTCTATCCTTTTTCCCACTGCATGGACCAGCAAGCAGTAACAGAGGGATTTGTCTTCAAGTGAAAGCAATGAATAAGGGAGCTTAAGACAGTGAGATAGTCTAGTAACATGGGTGATGGGCAATGGCAAAATAAATGGGAGTATTAATGAGAAATAGAGAGGTACACAGATTCATCAAGGTACCCTTATTATGGCATGTTCTCCACCTCACCCACTCTGATTGAAAACAGCAGATACATATTTTCCCTCTATTCTCTGAAACAAGTTGCATAAACAGAAGGAGCAGACAGTCTAAAACAATCTCAACTACAGAGAGAAGCATATAATAAGAGAATCATCAAACATTTAAACAAAGCAATGCCATGAAATAGAGACAATACACTCAACAAATGAAAGGACTTTCATTAGATAAGTAGAGTCCTCAGAACATGAATATAAAATAATAACCTCAGAATGATAAGGAAGGATATTACATCTATGAAAGAACAAGTAATTATAGAACAATAATAGGTAAATAAGAAAAATAAGAGATTTTTAAAAATAAATAACATAGGTGAAGTTAATAAACGGACTGAACTAAGATTTGTGATGGATAGAAACAGAGATGAAATCATAGAGCTGGGAAATGGGGCTGAGGCATTCACCCAGAGCATAGTATAAAGGATAAGGGGATGGGAAGTAGTAAAGAAAATGTGAGAGGCATGAAATATAAACAAATCAAAAAATTTCCACATTTGTCTAAAGGGAGTTCCACTGAATAAAAATGTAGAGAATGGAAGGAATCGATATTTGAGGAATAAATGGCAAAACAAACAAACAAAAAACTCCCTAGAATTGAAGTCATGAATCCTCAGATTGAAAGGGCCTTATAAATGCCAAGGAGGATAACCTATTTTTAAAAAAGAATAGTAATTAAAAAAAAAAAACCTCTATACCTGGACACACCACAGTGAAATTTTAGAGCATCGAGGATAACGTGAAAATACTAAAATCTTTCAAAGAGAAAATAAAGACCATCTACAATGAACAAGAATAAGTTTTACTTTCCATTAGCAAAATCAGACGCAGGACAGCAATGGAGCAATATCTTCAAACTGTTGAGTGAAAATAATGTTGAACCTTGGATTTAATACAAAGCCAAACTATTATATGGGAGAGAGGGAGAAATAAAGGTGCTTTGGACATATAAGAACCCAGAAAACTTACCACCCCCAAAAACTCTCGGAAAGAATTAGTAGAGAATATACGTCGGCAAAAAGAAAAATAATTTGTATAAAGCAATGATGTTAAGGAAATAAAGCTTAATCATTTATGTATTATTTATATAATTAAAATTAATTTTAAACTATAAGATGTAACCTATCTCCATCTGGGAGAAAGTTTGGCAAGTGTAAGATCCGTGAAAGGTGTTACCTATAAATTTTGCTTGAACTGAGCAAAATATTGTGTTCTCACTACATCAACAAAGGGAATGTGAATCCTTAATGTAGTTTTTCCACAAGTTTAGAAGAGCATGAGTGGTGCCTGTGGTCACTGGCCTAACTTAAGTCTCAGGAAACAACTTCTAGAAAGTACTTTCTCATCTATAGCCAGTCCCAGGGATCATTCCTGGATTAATATATTCTTGTATGGATCAAAGTGAAAGAAGAAAAAAAACTGACCTACAGCAGTATACTCAAGAGATTTCATTCCACAAAATATTTCCTGAGTTTTCTTCTATGCACCAGGCTCAGTGCTAGGTGCTGAGCGGTGCAATGATAAAAAGACAAAGTGGAAGTGGAAGATCCTGCTCTTTTTATTCTCAATGAAAATCTTGCTTAGAAGCCCCTCAGCGGACTTTCCTTCAGGTCATATTGGCTAGGATTAGTCCCACTTCCATGCAGAAACTTATTACTGACAAGGGGAATGAGACTACTGATTGGCTTCAATTAATCATGATTCACTTCCTCTGCATAAGAAAGAGTTCAGCCCCCCTCCCCATTATGGCTACACAGAGGAAGGTGAAAAAATTGGAGTTCTATTAGTGAGGAAGAAGTAGAAGGTACCAACAAGGTTTGCTACAGTATTTAACATTTCTGAACCTCGTAGTGGGGTCCTCACCATGTATTTTTCCTCAAAGAGCTATTGTGACTGTTAAATGAGATAACTCTTGTAGTGTTCAATAAATGTCAGCTATTAATGTTGTGGTTGATGTTGTTATTTGGCTTTTAATTCATTATCTCATCAATAGCTGGTTCTTTCCATTTTTCCCTTATGTCCCCCACAGTTTGACATCAATGCCTCATTTCACGGCCAGAAGATGGCTACAGAAATTCTAGGCATCTCATGCAGATAATGTTTCTGATCTTCAGTTTCTCTATCTGTAAAACAGATATATTCATATTTACCTCAACGATTCATTGTGAGGACTAAATGAGATCATTCATGTAAGAACTCAATAAAGTTAGCTACTATTGTTGTTGTTACTGACATCAATACCCTCTTGACAGTGCATGGCATAATGTCAAGCTCAAGGCAAGTGCTCAACAAATGGTAGCTCTTGTAAATAAACATGTGCATATCTGTGCAAGAAAAGGCTGGGAAATCTCCCTGACCTTGGGTTAAGTCAAACCTTCTTACATACAACATCAAAAGCAGAAATGACCAAAAAAAAACATTAAAAACATTTGTGCTTCAAATGATACCATCAAGAAAGTGCAAAGACAACCCACAGAATAGGAGAAAATATTTGGCAAATCATATAGCTGACAAGGAATTTGCATGTAGGATACATAAAGAACTCTTGCAACTCAAAAATATATAACCCAATAAAAAATTAGCAAAGGATATTAGAGACATAGCTTCAAATAAGATACACAAAAGGCCAATAATCACATGAAAAGATGCTTAACATCATTAGTTATAGGGAAATGAAAATCAAAACCAAAGGAGCCACTAGGATGGAAGAACCATAAAGGCAGATAATAAAAAATATTGGACACCTGAAACTAACACATTGTAAATCAACTGTACTTCAATAAAAATTTAAAGAAAAGAATGTTGAGAAATTGGAACCATTATGCAGTGCTGATGGGAATGTAAAATGGTGTAGCCAATGTGGAAAAGTCTGGCAGTTCCTCAAGTGACTAAAAGTAGAGTTACCATATGATCCAGCTCAACTCAGTATGATCCAATTCAACTCTTAGGTATATACCCAAGAGAAATGAAAACATACGTACACAGAAAAAGCTGTACACAAATGTTCACAGCAGCATTGTTCATAATAGCTAAAATGTGGAAATAACATAAATGCCCATCAACAGATGAATGGCTAAACAAAATGTGTTACATCCATGTAATGTAATATTATGCAGCCATAAAAAAAGACAAATACTGATACATGTAACAACTTGGATGAACTATGAAAATATTATAAGTGAAGAAAGGCAGACACAAAAGGCCATATATTGTATGTGTCCATTTACATGAAATATCCAGAATAGGCAAATCCAAAGAGACAGAAAACAGATTAATGGTTGCCAGGGGTGGGAGTAGGGGGAAATAGGATTTACTGCTAATGGGTATGGGGTTTCTTTATGGGGTGATGAAAATGTTCCAAAATGGATTATGATGATGAGTGCACAATTCTGTGAATATACTAAAAAAACACTGAATTTTACAATTAAACGGGTGAATTTTATGGTATGTGAATATCTCAATAAAACTATTTTTTAAAAAAGAAAATGGACCCAGCCCTGTTAGAAATACAAAGATGAATAAAACAGTTCTTGCGTTATGGCACTCACATTGATAAGGGGAGCTAAAAAGTGCACAAAAATAGCATTCCTGACTCCATTTTATGTTCCCATCCTCATTTTCCTTTCATTCCACTTTTAATTTACAATATCTATTTGTATTCGATTTATTCTTACAAATCACTTCAAATCCTTTCTGGAACAAGGTGGGGTATTAAGTAAACAAATGACCTCAAACAGTGGAGATACAGGGAAGAATGTGTTCAGTGTCATAAAAGAGTGCTATGGGAGGAAGTAAAGAGCATTTTACTCTTTAAAGTAAAGGGGGAAAACAAGAGTGCCTTCCCTCCCAAAGCATCTTGGTGCCCCTGCCCTTCCTATCAGCCATGAGAGAAAGAAGTCAGACGTCATAAAAATGGATCCCAGAGGGACATGAGCAGAGCCTGTCAGTAGATGTATGTGCAAATGTGATAAACTTTGAGAACATGGATTGTGTTAAAGATTCCATTCTCTGGCGGTTTGGGCTCTGCTGGACTGTGTCATGAGCTGCAGCTAACCTGGTGGTAACGTGAGGAAAGTGATGCAAGCCTCTGGAGCTGGAATGTGCCTGCAACCTGCACCTGACCAGCAATGAGCATGTGGAAATGTGAAATTCTTGGACCATTAAGCAGGCCTACCGAAGAACAGCCAGATACTGAGAGGTGAGTTTTCAGCACTGCAGCTTCAGGCTGAGCTCAGCTGTTGGTGCAGCAGGCACTGTGCTCTGTGCTCAGGCACTGTCAGAAGCATTATAATTAAACTTCCCTGCCTCCCCCTGACCAAGGCTGACAGCTGTGAGAGCAGAGCTGCTAGGAGAGGCACTTATATTCTTGAATCAATTCTGATCCAGGAAGGGGGTGGGAATCATTCCACCTCCACAATTTCCACAACAAAGGGCACTTCTATTCCTGGGAAACCCATGAGCCAGAGATGGAGGCAGGAAGTCTTTCTTCACATTTGAAAAAAGATATGGCAGTTTCTTATAAACTTCTATCTACATATCTTATGATCCAGCGGTTCAACTATTAGGTATTTATTCAAGATAAATAAAAACGTATATCCAGAGAAAAAAACTTTCATATGATTGTTCACAGAAGCTTTATTCATAATAGCCCAAAGTGGAAACAGACCAGGTGTTCATCAAGATAAGAATGGATTAGCTAACTGTGATCTATTGGCAAAATGAAATACTACTTAGCAATAAAAAGGAAGGAACTACTGATACATGCAAGATGGATGAATTTCAAAAATATGTTAAAAAGTCTTACACAAAACAGTAAGATTCCATTTATATCAGGCAAAAAAAATCAGAACACTGATTACTTTGAGGGGAACTGGGGACAAGGAATAACTGGAAGGGACACGAGGGAACTTTTTAAGGTGATGACTATGATGTATCACTTCATAGGGATTTAGTTTCCAGAGGTGCATGCATTTTTCAAGACCCAGTGAATGCACATCAGAAAGAAAAACTGAATGGAAAATAAAATGAGACATAAGTGCCGTGTTGAAGGGAAGGGGAGATGTGGGGTATTAGCAGATTTAATTTTTTTAAATGTCAGTCTGAAACGACCGATTAAAAATGGCAAAAATCTTGAACAGACATTTACTAAAGGATATGCAAATAAGCACAAGAAAAGATGTTCCGCATCATTTTCCATTAGAAAAATGCAAATTAAAGCCACAACGGGATATCACTGCACTCTTATTAGAAAGGCTAAAATTAAAAATGATGACAACCCCGAGTGCTGGTGAAGATTGCAAGCAACTGGAGCTCTTGTATATTACTAGTGGGAATGCAAAACTGTACAGCCACTCTAGAAAATAGTTTGATAGTTTCTTATAAACTTAAACATTCACTTACCATAGGACTGAGTAATCCCACTCTTAGATATTTATCCTAGAGACATGAGAACTTCTGTTCACCCAAAAATCTGTGTATGCACCAAGAGTGGTTTGTTTCTGCTTTATGATGTCTGGGACCTCAGTTGGAAAGTCTTGAATGGCTAGCGATGACTCAGAGGGCTGAGGACTGGAAGCATCTAGGGGCTTCTTCACCCACATGCCTAGCATGTGAACTGGGATAACTCAAAGACTGCTTAGTGGAGATTATAGTTAACTATAGCACGTACAATGGCCTCTCCATGGGAGGGTCCAGGGAGGGAGTGTTCCAAGAGATCCAGGTGGAAGCTGTGTGGTCTTCTCTGATCTAGCCTCAGAAGTCATACAGTGTTACCTCATCCACATTCTGTTGATTACTACAAGTCACTAAGGCTAATCCCAGATTCAAGGGGAGAAATATTTGACTCTACCTATTAATGGGGGAGTGGCAAGGCCACACTGCCAAAGAGCATGTAGGATAGGAGATACTGTTGTCTCTACCTTTGAAGAGTATAATGTACCACAGTGAACAAAGAAATTAATCTATGTACAAGTCTAAATAGCCAATGATTATAAAATCCAACAACAATAATAACAAATAATTGGGGATGTTAAAAATAAAATGGAAATAAAATATTAAATAACAACACATGAAAAAACCTATGCATGAATGTTTATAGCAGCTCTATTCATAATCTCCCAAAACTGGAAACAACACAAATGTCCTTCAATAAGTGATGGGTAAATGAACTGGGGTACATCTATACAGTGGAATATTGCTCAGCAATAGAAAGGAATGAACTATTGATACATGCAACAACTTTGATGAATCTCAAAGGTATGTTAAATGTTCTGGAATTAGTGATGATTGCTACATTTTATAAATATACTAAAATATACCAAAAACCCACTGCATTGTATACTTTAAAAGGATGAATTTTATGGTATGTAAATTATATTTCAACTAAAAAATGGGAGAAACATAATTTTTAGAAAAAGGTAAAATCATGGCTCTCAAACAAATATAAGGAACATAGGCAGATGTTATAACCAGTTCAAAGGAAAAGTGAAAAAAAGCACAAATTCGTATGAAGGAATTGAATTGCAAATAAAGGCAAAACTGGTTTTTCCACAGGCAGGAGGGAAGCCAATCAAAACTCTCCTGGATAAGACAGAGTTTGAATATCTATCAGCTACCTACAATTTACAAAATAATTTCCCTCTTTGCAAAATTGCTCAAAGACAATGAACAGGCCTGAATCAGAGAGCCTGGAAGAGTGTGCTATAGATAATGCGTAGTTTTCCATTAAAGGACAAACTTTTTTCTACAGTGTGTTATAGCTCATAGAACTGTATGCTTCCCAAGTCAATTCTACTTTATGTTAATTGAAAAATTGTTTTAATTAGAATTATTACACAGTGACTTCGTGATAGTAGATGACCAGAACAGAAATGAAACACCCAATAGGAGCCTGTCACAGTTGTCTACATCAAACACAGTGGAAGCCAGTGTTAGGGCGGAGCCTGTGGACATTGAGAAAAACTGATTTGAGTTTGTGAGGGTTAAATCACACATTGAAAGTAATTTTTAATACAGTCAGGCCTGCTCAAACAGAGGAATTTATGAGTTGAAAGGAAGTGCATCCCAGGGACATGGATATCCCTTTTTTCTGGGTTGAGGGAATGCTAGGGTCCAGTGCCATCTCAGGGGACTGACCACTAAGCTAAGGTCCAGTTCACCAGGCCACCATGTGAGAGACCATCACTTTCCCCACACCCATTCCTGCAACTGAAATATCCTAGGGTACTTCCTCAAATGAGAAACATTTATTAACACACACAAAAGCAATGATAGCAGCTTTATACATAATAACAAACTAGAAATAGGGTGGGTGTCCATCAATAGAAGAATGGATACACTGTGTCATACTCAATGAAATACTACTCAGCAATAAAAAGGAATTAACTACTGATACATAACAACAAAAATGACTCTCAAATGCATTATACGGAGTGAAAGAAGCCTTCTATAAAGAGTACATACTTGGTGATTCCATTATATGACAGTCTAGGAGAGGCAGATCTAAGTGATGGCTCAAAAATATCAGAACACTGGTTACCTCTGAAGGGCACTGAGGGCAGGGAATGACTGGGAAGGGGCATAAGGGAGATTTCTGATGCTCCTTTTCTGTATCTGGACAGAAGTTTGGATTACACACTTGTATGTATATGTCAAAACTCAGCCAATGTACCACAAGATTCATACTTTTTGCTGTATGTAAATTTTACATTGAGAGAAAAAAAGAACCTTAGAAAATTACTGAACTCTAGTTAATGACATGCATACTGAAGTGTTTAGGGAGAAGTGTACCAAAGTCTTTAACTTACTTTGGCTTCAAAACGATAAATGCAACAGATCAATGAATGTATAAATAGGGTGGCTAGATGGGAAAGTATGTTATAAAGCAAGTTCGACAAAATGTAAATTGTAGAATCTATATGATGGGTATACAAGCATTCACTGAAAAATTCTTTCAGCTTTTCTGCGTCCTTGAAAGTTTCATAATAAAATGCTGGAAAAAATTTAACTGGAATCTTCCCCTCCACCCTCCAAAAAAACAAAAGCAACAAGAAAGAATCCAAGAATCCAACCCAGCCGCGCTCATTTAAAACTGAAACACACCACATGCTTTCAGCCTTAAGTAACAACAAGGTGAAATAAGAAATTAACCAAGGGCAAAACCTTGTGTCTTTCAAATGAATTTCAGGGCTTTGATTTATTGTTTAGGAAGGAGGTAGGCACTACTTCCTGAGAAGACAAGAATCAGCATTTGTAGAAGATAAAAGGGAGCCAGGTGCCTATTTCTGGATTCATTTGTAAAGCTGTGTGGGTGAGTGTAAAAAAAAAAAAGAACAGAGAAAAACAAGCGCAACCATACCCCGGGGGCCTTTCTCTCATTCCCTAGGTTATGTACAGTGTATTTTTTTTAACATCTTTATTGGAGTATAATTGCTTTACAATGGTGTGTTAGTTTCTAGTTTCTGCTTTATAACAAAGTGAATCAGTTATACATATACATATGTTCCCATATCTCTTCCCTTTTGGGTCTCCCACCCTCCCACCCTCCTTCCCTCCTTATCCCACCCCCCCCTTATCCCACCCCTCCCCCTCTAGGTGGTCACAAACCACCTAGCTGATCTCCCTGTGCTATGCGGCTGCTTCCCACTAGCTCTCTCTCTCTCTCTCTCTATATATATATATACACACACACTTTTTTTTTTTTTTTTTTGCGGTATGTGGGTCTCTCACTGTTGTGGCCTCTCCCGTTGTGGAACGCAGGCTCCGGACGCGCAGGCTCAGCGGCCATGGCGCACGGGCCTAGCTGCTCCTTGGCATGTGAGATCTTCCCGGACCGGGGCACGAACCCGTGTCCTCTGCATCGGCAGGCGGACTCCCAACCACTGCGCCACCACGTAAGCCCTGCCACTAGCTCTATTTTATCAGGGATGTAGCAAAGGGCTTCATGCTGCCTCTCTGAATCTTCCAAATTCTATCCCTGTCCTTTTCCCTAGATTGAAACCTGAAATCCATTCACAGATCCTAGCCTTAAGATAAGGCTTTGATCCCACCCAGGTGCAGGAAAGACTAGCGTAAACGCAAGATCTAAAGGCAGATACAGGGATGTGCTGTGGTGGGGTGAATGAGAGTCTAGTAGCGAGGCTGCTTAAGTAACCCGGGAGTCTTGAGGGAAGGGCTAGAAGAAGAGGGAGGAAGGAAAAACCACTTTGATGATCCCCACACATCTGCACAAATAACCCAAATAAATACACAAATAATGCAGTTCATATTAGACAAATTCAAAAGTTATTTAAAGCCCAAAGGAAAAAATAAATCCAGCAATAATACAATCACCCAGAGCTAGTATATTTCCATCCAGAATTTTTTTCTTCTTATGCATTCTGAGTTTTTAATTTTTATTTTTTATTTTGAGATAATTGTAGATTCATATGCAGTAGTAAGAAAAAATACTAAGAGGTCTCATGTAACGATTTCCCACTTTTTCCCCAAAGCTAACATCTTGCAAAACTATAGTACAATATCAACACCAGGATATTGGCATTGATACAGTCAGGATACAGAACAGTTCCATCACTGCAAAAATCCCTCAGGGTGCTCGTTTATAACCTCATTCACTTCCCTCATATATCCACCCACTCAACCTCAGGCAATCATTAATCTGTTCTCCATTTCTACAATTTTGTTATTTCAAGAACATTATATAAATAAAGCATATAGTATGTAACCTTTGGGATTGGCTTTTTTTGTTTTTTGCTTAGCATAATTCTCTGGAGATTCATCCAGGTTGTTTGTTTCAATAGTCTTTGTATCTAAAGTGAGTCTCTTGTGGAAGTATACAGTTGGATCATGGTTTTTGTTATCCATTCTAACAATTTAATCTTTTAATTGTAGCGTTTAATCCCTTCACGTTTGAAGTAATTGCTGATAAGGAAAAGCTTCTGCCATTTATATACCATACCTTTTGTTCCTCATTGCCTCCTTTACTGCCTTTTTGTGATTCATTTTCTTTCTAGTGTACTGTTTTGATTCCTTTCTTGTTTGTTTTAATGTATATTTTAAAGTTGTTTCTTTAGTGGTTACCTTGGGGATTACAATCACCATCTTAACTTTATAACAATCAGGTCTGAATTAATAACAACTTAGTTTCAATAGTATAAAAAACTACTCCTTTACAGTTCCATGCTTTCTTTATGTTGTTATTGTTACATCTTATATCTTTGCTCTTTGTATGCCCAGTAATATAGATTTATAATTATTGTATTAGATACCTTTTAAATCATACAGAGGAAAAAATAGGAGTTTCAAATGAAAAAATAGGAGTTTCAAAGAAAAAAATGCAATACTATTGGATTTTATATTTACCTACGTAGCTACCTTCATCCTTAAATAAATTCCATAGTTTATGGTGTATAATTTTTTTTATATTGATATATTGCTGAGTTTTATTTCTGAACATTTCAAGGATTTTTCCATCTATGCTCATGAGGAATATTGGTCTGTAGTCTTCTTTCTTCCTTTCCTTTCCTTCCTTCCTTCCTCCTTCCCTCCCTTCCTTCCCTCTTTATTTACTGCTATAACTTTCCCTCTCGGAACTGCTTTAGCTATTTTCCGCAAATTTTGATATGCTGTCTTTTCATTTTTACTCATTTCTATATATTTTTTCTTTCTTTTTGTCCCATGGATTATTTAGAATTATGTTGTTTAGTTTCCAAGTATTTGTTGCATCTCCTATTATCTTTATGTTATTAATTTCTAGTTTGACTCCTTTGTGGTCAGAGAACACACTTTGTATGATTTCTTCTCTTTTTCTCTGGCTGTTTTCAAGGACTTTTCTTTCTATAGTCTTCATTAGTTTAATTATGATGTATCTTGGCATAGATTACTTTGGGTTTGTCCTGTTTGGAGTTCACTTCTTGAATCAGTAAGTTTATGTTCCTTGCTACATTTAGGAAGGTTTGAGCCATTATTTTTTAAAGTCACTTTCCAGCCTTGATCTCCTTCTCCTTTGCTTCTGGGACTCTGAAGCAAATATAAGACCTTTTGTTATAGTCCCGCATGCCCCTGAGGCTCTTTTTTTCAGTCTTTTTTCTCTTTGTTGTTCAGATGGTAATTTTTACTGTGCTATTTCCTAGTTCACTGAATCATTCCTCTATCCACTACATTCTGCTGTTGAGCCTATCCAATGGAGGTTTTTATTTCAGTTACTGTATTTTTCAATTCCAAAATATCCATTTGGTTCTTCTTTAGATCTTCTGTTTATTTGCTGAGATTTTCTGTTTCTTGGCTGAGGTTTTCCTTTTTTAAAATTATTTGATTCAACAAAATTACAATGAGGTATCATCTCACACTGGTCAGAATGGCCATCATCAAAAAATCTACAGGAGGGCTTCCAGGAAGATGGCGGAACAGTAAGACACGGAGATCACCTTCCTCCCCACAGATACACCAGAAATACATCTACACGTGGAACAACTCCTACAGAACACCTACTGAACGCTGGCAGGAGACCTCAGACCTCCCAAAAGGCAAGAAACCCCCCATGTACCTGGGTAGGGCAAAAGAAAAAAGAATAAACAGAAACAAAAGGATAGGGACGGGACCTGCACCAGTGGGAGGGAGCTGTGAAGGAGGAAAGGTTTTCACACACTAGAAGCTCCTTCGCGGGTGGAGACTGCAGGTGGCAGAGGGGGAAAGCTGCAGAGCCGCGGAGGAGAGCGCAGCAACAGGGGTGTGGAGGGCAAAGCAGAGAGATTCCCGCACAGACTGGGGTTGGCGGCATGAACACAGCCTGCAGGGGGTTAGTCTCTTTTGTTGGTTCTTTCATCTTTCCCACACACCCTTGCCCAAAGCAAACTTGCTAAGTGTCCATCATCGGATGAATGGATAAAGAAGATGTGGCACATATATACAATGGAATATTACTCAGCCATAAAAAGAAATGAAATTGAGCTATTTGTAATGAGGTGGATAGACCTAGAGTCTGTCATACAGACTGAAGTAAGTCAGAAAGAGAAAGACAAATACCATATGCTAACACATATATATGGAATTTAAGGGGAAAAAATGTCATGAAGAACCTAGGGGTAAGACAGGAATAAAGGCACAGACCTACTAGAGAATGGACTTGAGGATATGGGGAGGGGGAAGGGTAAGCTGTGACAAAGCGAGAGAGAGGCATGGACATATATACACTACCACACGTAAGGTAGATAGCTAGTGGGAAGCAGCTGCATAGCACAGGGAGATCAGCTCGGTGCTTTGTGACCGCCTGGAGGGGTGGGATAGGGAGGGGAGGAGGGGAGAGATGCAAGAGGGAAGAGATATGGGAACATATGTATAACTGGTTCACTTTGTTATAAAGCAGAAACTAACACACCATTGTAAAGCAATTATACTCCAATAAAGATGTAAAAAAAAAAATCTACAAACAGGGCCTTCCCTGGTGGTGCAGTGGTTGAGTCTGCCTGCCGACGCAGGGGACACGGGTTCGTGCCCCGGTCCGGGAAGACCCCACATGCCGCAGAGCGGCTAGGCCCGTGAGCCATGGCCGCTGAGCCTGCACGTCCAGAGCCTGTGCTCCGCAACGGGAGAAGCCACAACAGTAAGAGGCCCGCGTACCGCAAAATAAAAAAGAAAAGAAAAGAAAAGAAAAAGAATATCCTTGATTGTAAACCAAGGAAGGAAAGAAACACAGCTTGATCTATTTGCATCTGTGTGTTGTTATAGACAGAACCAATCCAAGAGTAGTCACTCTCATTCATCATCACTGCCCTCAAATTGATCAAGCTCTGTGGGGACGGGACACAGAATGAATTTTTTTAGAAGGGACAGGGAAGAATCAAGATGGATACAAAGACAGGAAAAGAGCAGTGACATTTAAGTGGTAATGCCAAAGGTAGCCCCCTTCAATAAGGAGAATTTACTTTTTCTCAATCTTTTTACAGAGTACAGCACAGACAAGTCCCCTGATAGGCGCTGTCCCTTCCACTCAGATTGCTGTTCCTAAGACTAATTACAAGCTATTCTGGAACTTCCACTGGTCCAGGGCATAGTCCAGGGCAAGCAGATACAGAAGGATTGTGAGCATAGGCCTATGGTAAATCCAGCACTAATCCAAGGAGGTCTCATTGGTCCAGGAGCTGTCTGAGTTGTCAGGGATGGGCACACCGTAGAAGATTACACCTAAGCTAAATCTTTAAAGATGAATGGGAGTTTTCTGGATAAAAGGGTGAGAGGAGGCAGGTCCTAACTGGCTGCATGAGAACCCCCTGAGAACCTTGCTTTCTTAGTCTGCTTGGGTTGCCATAACAAAATACCATAGACTGGGTGGTTTAAATAACAGAACTTTGTTTTTTCACAATTCTGGAGGCTGGTAGCCCAAGATCAACAGGATAGGTTTCTGATGAGAACTGTCTTCCTGGCTTGTAAATGGGTGCCTTCTTGCTGTGGGCTCACATGACCTTTCCTTAGTACATGCATGCAGAAAGAGTTATCTCTTTCTTCCTCTTCTTAAAAATCCGCCAATACTATTGGATCAGAATCACTCTCTTACCATGTTATGACTTCTATTAACCTCAGTTTCCTTCTAAAAGCTCTATCTCCAAATACAGTCACATTATGGGTTAGGGTATTATTGTGTGAATGTTGAGGGGACACAACTTAGTCCGTAGCACTTGCTGAAAATGAGAATTGTGAAGCCAGCTGGACCCCCCTCCCCCAGAGATTCTGCTTTGATAGTCTATGTTTAGACCCCCTAAATCTGTGTTTTGAACAAAAACACCATGTTCTTTTAATGGAAAGCTAGGATTAGGAAGAGAGTGGAAGATGTCAACAAAATAAAGGAATATAGGATACTACAGAGGGATGGCATGAACTTTAGAGATATTGAAAATTAATAGGGTGTTTTGGTCACCAATTCCAAAGTGTGTGTGTGGGGGAAGGGTTCTCCCACACCACCAAGCAATCTTGGACACCAGCAGGATGCCCTACAATTCAACTCAATTCTGACCTATCTACCCAGAGACAGCATCAGATCCCATAGGTTAAGGGTTCAGTCTTGCAAGACTGTCCCCATCCCCCTCTTCAGATGCCAACAGCAAGTCCAGGTTGTCACCTGTGCTTTTTTTTTTAAACTTTTAATTTTATATTGGAGTCTAGTTGATTAACAATGTTGTGATAGTTTCAGGTGTACAGCAACGTGATTCAGTTATACATATACATGCATCTATGCTTTTTCAAATTCTTTTCCCATTTAGGTTGTTACATAATATTGAGCAGAGTTCCCTGTGCTATACAGTAGGTCCTTGTTGGTTATCCGTTGCAAATATAGCAGTGTGTACATGTCAGTCCCAAACTCCCTAACTATCCCTTCACCCCAGTCACCTGTACTTTTGACCAACCAGCTCTAGATCAGAGGTCTCAAGGACCTCCTCCTTAGGTTCAATTAATTTGCTAAAGCAGCTCACAGAACTCAGAGAAACATTTTACTTACTGGATCACCAGTTTATTATAAAAGGATATAGCTCAGGAATGTCCAGATAAAAGAGATGCATAGTGCAAGGTATGGGGAAAGGGCACAGAGTTTCTGAGCTCTCTCCAAGGGCAGCACTTCCTCAAATCTCTACATGCTCACCAACCCAAAAGCTCTCCGAACTGCATCATTTTGGACTTTTATGGAGGCTTTATTACATAGTCACGATTGATTTAACCACTGGCCACTGGTGACTGATTTAATCTCTAGCCCCTCTCCCCTCCCTAGAGGTCAGGGGAGTGGGGCTGAAAGTCCCAACCCTCTAATCCCTTTCTCCTGGCAACCAGCCCCATCCTTAGGTGGGGTCTAAAAGTCACCCCATTAACATAATAAAAGACACCTTTATCATTTTCCTCACTTAGGAGCTCTGTGTCAGAAGCAGGGATGAAGACCAAATATATATTTCTTATTATAAACCAAAAGTAGCACTATATAGTTGAGAAGTCAAAACTGATACGTGAGATAATGGGTGTCTGTTACAAGAATTCCATTAAGTGTTAGCTTGGCTGATACAAGCACCGGTGGTGGCAGGAGGAAAGGAGGATTCAGTGAATCAACACAAGGAGGTGATAATGAGTGTAGTATAATTCCTGGGAACTGGGGCCTGTCTGCCTGACAGAAGATCTTTACGTAGGAGCCGGGAGAGACAGTTCAGTGGATTAGGGTGGAGCCAGATATAGAGTAGACTAGGAAAAGCAGAGAGAAGTATTTGTACTTGCGGTGGTAAATTGATGGGTCACCACTTGTTGAAGGGACCACATGAAAGAAAAGCCAAGATGCAGCCATATTGGGTTTTTGCCCTCACCCCTCTAATAAGCTGGTTGGCAGCTGCGACTCTCCAGGCATGGTGGGTGAAATATGGTGAAGTAGAGAGACATCTCTAAATGAGGGTCCATACCTAGAGAAGTAGTGGGGATAGGAGTCTGAAACAAGACTGATGACAACCTAAGAGCTCCAGGATTAAGGAATCAGATTTAGAAAAATAATCTCTCTAGAGGAAAAGGGTAGTGATGCAAAGATACAAGAAATAGTAAGATGAGGTCTATTTTATATATAATGATCCACCCAAAACCAGAAACTTTGGGGAAGCTATTGATGTCTGATTTCATATCTCATGTTCCCCAAAATGCTTAGCACACAACCTCATGCACTGATGATGATGTTCAACAAATTTGAGCATAAATAAAAAGATTTGTTTCTATTTGGCTTGCTGGTTTGTACAATCTTAAAGCTCCTAGAGTAGGATGACTGAATAAAATAAGTCCATCATGAAAATGGTTATTGAGCATCTACTATGTGCAAAGCACTGCTATTGAGCTAGTCAGAAAGAAATCTTTGTTCAGGGGTGATACAGGACCTTAACCAAAATAGCTGTTAGAAGTCTAATACCGTGTGTACCTCTAGGATAGGCTACATAACTTCATCTTCCTAGAAAGATTAATAACACCTATGATTTCAACTTTCTTGGACAAATACAATCAAGAGAGGCAGTATTGCCTAATGGTTAAGAGCACAGACTCTTGGGTCAGGCTGCCTGTGTTTAAACCTTTGCTATGTCAATTACTTATAGTTTGACTTTGGTCAAGTTACTTACCTTCTCTATGCCTACTTTTACTCAATTATAAAATATGATAATACATAGTGTCTACCCCCCAGGACGTTGTAATTCACAAATTAATGTAGGTAAAATGTTTTACTAGTTCCAGGCACATTGTATGCTTTTGTTAAAAAGTTACCATTATTACTGTTACTTAGCCCTTCTGAAACAATTGGTTATTTATTGATATTGGTTATTTATACGTTAGTTGCACATAGTCCCTGAGCAACAGTCTTATTGACTATAAATGCATTGTTCTTATAGCTTTATGATAACTGCTACTGTCCCTGTTGCTCAGTTAAGAGAAACACTGAGAGATTGCTATTTGCAGGCTTTGGGGTCAGATTGCCTTGGTTCCGGTCTAAGTTCTGCTTTATACTAACAGTGCGAGCCGAAACAAGGTATTTCAGCTCAACTGAGCCTTCGGTTTTCTCACCTATGACTCAAGGATAATATTATACACCTCATAGGGCTGTTGTGAGGCCTAAACTGGATGAGTGTAAAGCGGCCAGTGGCTGGCACAGAGTAAGTGATCAACAATAGCTAAGTGGCATACACTGTAACTCTTGGGAGGGAGAGAAGTCAGGGACTGAAACTCCCTCCTCCCACCCAGAGTAAGAGCTCTGGTGTGGATCAAAGCCACACAATTAGACCACCCTGCTAGGGTGGAGTATAGAAAATATAAATAGAACCGGCTTAAGGCAAACAAACCCTTGCTTTCTTTTGGCTCTCTTGGAGCCCTTCTATTCTGCATAGCTTGCACTTTTTATTCTCTCTGATCCCAGAGGGCTGGTGCAGTAAGGCACCATTCCCTAGCTCTTGGAAATTTGAGCAGGACCAGGGTGTGGAGACAGAGAGTAGGTGGCTTAGCCCATCTAGGTCTTATAAAAAAGAGAGGGGTGATGAGAGAGAGAGGGAATGGCAGAACACTTTTCCCTATGGCCTCATTCACTTCCTCCTTTTAGGCCAGGTTCTGAGATCCAGTGATGGAAGATATGGTGTGGGCCATGGAGAGAAGGACCAAAGAGCACCCTCAGCATCCTGCTTAGCTTGCCCTCTTGTATGAGCCCCATGCAGGATGGGAAAAGGAAGTCCTTGGCAGCATACATGGTCCAATTCAGGACTGAATAAAGAGTGTTCCCTCGGTGATATCTACCTCCTGAGTACTGTAGAGGTTTTCTAAAATGGCCACAAATTCATTGAAACTCCTCCTTGAGTCAAGGTGGCCCTGTAACTGCTTCAACCAATACAGTACAGCAGAAGTGACACTATATTACTTCTGACGTTAGGTCACTAAAAAGCCGCGCAGCTTTTACCTGGTTCTTTTAGGATAATCTCTTTGAGGGAAGTCAATTGACCCTTAAGAAGTTAAATAACCTTGAGATTGCCATGCTGGAGAAGCCACATGTAGGCACTACAGGCAACAATCTCTGTTTATCCAGTCTTCCAGCCATTCCCACCAAGGCACCAGACGTGGAAGTAAAGCCATCCCATCCATCACCCAAGTACCTTGAGTGCCCTCAACTGACACCACAAGAAGCAAGGCTCCCAGCGAATGCCCCAATTCCTGAGCCACAGAATCCACGAGCATAATAGAATTGTTGCTGTGCCACTAGGCTTAGAATGGTTTATTATGCAGCAACTGTTACTGAAACAAGTACTTAGTTAGGGTCAGCAGATGGTTAGCTGAGGTTTGAGGGACCCAAGACACCCCCACCCAAATCTCTCTCTTCCTATAGAATATGACCCTGGCTTTGTGGCGATGCTTCTCTTCCACCTCATTTTAGCTCATTTAAAAAAAATAAGGTCATGGCCAGACACTAAGTGGTGATAGAAGCAACTTGACCTGGTCCAAGAGATGGGCAAGCAGAGAAAGAAAAATAAATACTGGGGGTAAAATTAGTATTTCCTAGGTAATTTTGTGAGAAGGAAGTGCCAGGTCGACCGGGATCAACTTCTGAATCTGTCCCTAGCTATCTTTATCCTGAGAATTTACCTCTGCCTGCTCTGGCTCCAGGGGGACAGCCACAAATGTTGGTTCCTCCCACCATCAGCACAGCTGCCCTCTCCTGTTGCTTCACGTGGACTCATTCTGAAACACTGCGAATGGTGATAATCGTGACCATCCCATTTCAGAATCCTTGGAAGGGCCAGTGAGGTTGGCGCAAACCAAAAGGAGGAGCTGGAAATGGCCAAGGTAGCCAATGTCTTACCACTTGGGTTTCTGATTGTAAATTTTGCTGATCTGAAGGAAGTTGAGGTGTTTTCGAAGAAGCATCCAAGATCAGGTGTCCACTGTTAATTAGAATCCTAGAATTTAGAGGCATAAAGACCCTCAAAGGTCTTCTAGTTCAATTCCCTCATTGGACCCATGAGAAAACTGAAGCTCTGAAAGGGGAAGTGATTTGGATAAATGTTTTCAACCAGAAAGTGGCAGAAGCAGAAAGAAAAATCTGGTTTTCCAAGTCCTAATCCAGAGTTATCCTCACCATACTCTACATCAGTGCCTCACAAACCTTCATGTCCACACAAATCACTTGGGGATCTTGTTTAACTTGAGATATGCCATGGGGGTATGAGATTCTTCATTTATGACAAGCTCTCAATTGATGCCAATGCTGCTGGTCCTTGGACCACACCTTGAATAGCAAGGCTGTCGAGCATAATTAGTGGGAGAAGCCAAGAAATCCTCTTTCTCTTGAAGTGTGAGCATCACAATCAATGTTCTGTCATTTGTGTCTTTTACCCCATGATTATTTTTCATTGGCCATCTCCTTATATTCCTCATTCCTTTTGAACATTTTGCCACTTGCCTTGGTATTAGCACCAGGAGATGATGAAATAAACATGTACAGGAGAAGAGAGAAGAAGAAATGTGATGGCACGGCTAAGTTCATTTTGCTTCTCCTTAGTGGCTTTCTGCAAAAGGTTTGCTGAAGGTAGAGGTAGAAATTGGCTCCAAAACAAGTTTGGGGGTTATTTCTGGATTTCCTGTCCCCTGTATTCATGGAAAATCCAGAGCATGCAGTATGAATATATAATAGTGTGCCCAGTTTTCTTGTGTGGTTTGTGGAAACTGGTAACATTGCTTTACAGCCGTACCACATATATTTAAAGGCTACAGCTATGCAATGGGGTTTCTGTCCAAATGATTCAGAAAATTGCTTCAATCCTTTACTTTGTCAGTAGAGTTTTGGCTGGTACTTACAGAAGACGTAGACAAAGAACAGAAACTTATGCCTTCTATTTATGCTAGTGACGACCTTCCACTTAAGCAAGATTATTTCCCTTCCCAAATTTAGAAAATATATGCTCACACTGAAGCTGGTTCTAAGTCTTTTCAGCTCTGTGACCCCTGTGATCTTAAACAGTTCACCTACCTCTCTGGAACTCAGTTCCCTCATTTTACAAATGAGGGATGGGACTACTTCTAAAGTTCTAATAGGCCAATTACTGTCTTCAGGTGTGGATGGTGGTCACTGACGAGCGAGCCAATGATTAAGGCCATGAAAACATCTGCTTCAACCTTGTCCTCCAGGTTCTCTTACTTCCTAACTTCCTAGAAAAGAGACACACACACACTAGAAAGATTTTCAGCTACAAGAATTGAAACAATGCCTTTTCTGTTTATACCTTATTTACCCAGAAAAATAAATAAGCCAGAACACTTCTCTCAGACATCCAAAAAAACAAGAAAACGAAAGAGGAGTTCTGGTAACCTGAGGCTTCCCGGCTTCCCTCTGATGAGCTTTTTCTGCTTGTGTCCTTTAAGCTTGTTGGTGACAGTCATGTTTTCTTAAGAGGTGTCAGGAACGATCTTGGTCGTACATGAAATGCCAGGAAATGTTTAGCAGTTGTTTCAAAGGAGATTCATACTCAAATGTCTTTGCCACCAGTTTGGAAAGACAGCAGAGAAGGAAATGTCAAGCTACTCCCTTACCTTGTAACTTAGACCCTGGGGAGTCCCCTTGGTGAAGCAGTTCTGTGACTGCCTAGTGCACACAAGCACTCAATGTTTTAAGAACTGACTTGAATGCTTCTGGCCTCAGAAGAAATTAAAAAGCAATATTGTATTATAAAATATGGATTAGCCCAAATGGAACTGCATCATTTCTCTATAGGTCCTCACTTCCCTGTAGGTCCTCACCCTGGAGTTAGACACTACCTGATTTATTTGTGCTTCTCTGGTGCTTTTTTGTTTTTGTTTTTGTTTTTTGTATCCGGCTTCTGTAATAAATCAGAAAGACATTGTAAGTTGCCACATTATTTCACTGGGATCTCATTTTACAGAGAGCAGGGTTCCTCAGCCTCGGCATGATTGACATGTGGGGGCTTGGTAATTCTTTGCTGTGGGGACTGTCCTGTGCATTGCGGGATGTCTAGCGGCATCCCTGGCCTCCACCCACTATGTGCCAGTAGCACCTTCCTCCCAGTGTGACAACCAAAAATGTCTCCAGACACAGCCAAAGGTTCCCTGGGGGACAAATCCACCCCTCCTTGTTTCAGTCCATCTGGCCCCTACACAAGAAGCCCACCTTTCAATTAGAGGTTATCAGAGAAGATTTCTGTGCATAACGTGGAATCTGCTAATGGTCTTCCTCCTCTGCTTGTTGATGTCCTCATCCATCAAGGAGCCTCTCTCCAAAGAACCAGGTTAGATGGACAAAAATCTTTCGCCTTAGCTTGACACTTTCATCTGCCACATGGGCTCGCCCCTGCAAGTCCTTTGCAACAATGACAAATAAACCTTGACACAGAGCTGAGGTCTGGTCTGTTCAAGAAAACCATTGCATCTGATTTTGAGTTTTTGGTTCTGAGAGGCATTGGTGGCTCCTGTGTTTCAAACAGAGGTAAGAGACAGGAAGGAAGGAAGGGAGGGAGGGAGGGAGGGAAAATAAAGAACCAAAGAGAGAGAGAAAAAACAAAACAAAACAGAGAGGGTGTCTGGTCTATCCTTCACATCTAGGGAAGGAGAAACCGAAGCCAGCTCAGGCAGACTTGGCCATATGATGTTTTAAAATATTCACATAAGGAAATTTCACACTGCAGCCTGTCAGTACTGCCGATTCTAGTCATGAATTTTCCATTCCATTTGAGACTTCTGTTTACTGGAGTTATAAAAGGAGAGGCACTTCTAGATAAACATCTCACTCCAGAGCATGGTAGGAAGGAACCAGAGCTGAAACTATGTATTATCAGTGTGGCAAAGCAAGCTGATAGCTCAGAAACCTGGGTGTTTGGCCTACGTCTTTTTCTAATCGGCAGTGTGATCTTGGACAAATCATCTTTCTATGGCCTTGTTTCTTTCATCTGGAAAATTACAGAAAGTTGGACTATAAAATCTCTAAGTTCTCTTCTTCTAAGACAATACACCAAAAATTTGGTTCTTAAAATTTGCTGAAGAGCACCTTGGAATTTGATTTCCAAGCAACTAATGCCGCCATCTTGTGGCCAAAAGAAAGCTTTCTTTTTGTTATAAAGATAACTTTCTCCTTCAGATAGGGCACAAATGATGATTTGCCTTCGCTCAGTACATTTTCTATCTATCTATCTATCTATCTACCATCTATCTATCTACCTACCTATCTACCCATCCATCCATTATATTTTTTATTTTCTTTTAAAGCATAACATTCACAAGGGTGATAAATTTTGACAAACTGAGATCATGAAAGAGAACATTGCCAGATCCCAGAAGCTCCCTTGTGTCCCTTTTCAGTCACTACCCCCCACCCTACACACACATACACACAGACATAATGAATTTCACAGATGTAATGTTGAGCAGAAGGAACCAGATGCACAAGTTACTACCTGTTCTTCTTGCAAGGGTTACCACTATCCTGATTACTAATAGCATAGATTCGTTTTGCTTGATTTTGTACTTTATATAAATTGAATTATGCACTATGTACTCTTTTGCATCTCGCTCCCTTTGCTTGACATTATGCTCATGAAATTCATCCATATTGTTGCGTGTAGCTGTAGATCATTCTCATTGCTGTACAGTAGTCCTCAAGAGCCTTTTAAAAAATTATTCTGTCATCAAATTAAATTTTTTTTAGTAAAAAAGTAATTATGGGCATGATAGAAAAATTTTTAAAGTTACTCATAACTCTCCACCTAAAGGCAACCATCATTAATATTTTGCTGTATTTCATTCCAGTATTGTTTCTATACATATTTTTCAACATATTTAATATAGCTGTATATAGGATCATATATATTTTTTATTACATTAATACTATAATGTAAACACTTCACTATGCTGTCAAAAGTCTTCATGAATATCATTTTTAATAAATAGCATTCTCTTACTGTTAGACATTTGGGATGTTTTATTTGTTTATTTTGTTTTCTGTTTGTTTTATTTTTTACTATTAACAAACACAATGAACATCCTTGACCACAAAATGTTTTCTGTTCTTCAGGGGAGTTGCCTTGTAATGAAATATCAGAAATAGGATTATTTGGTCAAAGCTTTTAGCAACAGGAGACCGTTCCAGTTTGTGCCTAGAATGCAGAGATAAGAGACTGGGGAAGGAACTGGCTCATACTGAGCACCGAGTAGTACCTAACCCAGATATTGTGCTAGGTGCTTTGCTGACGTTCTCTCATTTAGTTCTCACAAGAACTCTAAGAGGTACCTGTAGTCTGTATTTTGGAGAGAGAAAATCCAAGGCTCAAAGAGGTAAAGTAACTTGTTCAAAGGCACACAATGAGTAAAGCGGCAGAAGCAAGATTTGGACTCATGTCTGTCTCCTACAAAGCTTGTGATCTTCAAACTCTACCACACTGACCCCCAGAGTGCAGTTTCAATAATGCAATTGAAATGCATCCTCTTTTTCCAGTTATCTTCTCCACAGGCCTGTCACAATTCCTAATAACCTGCACATGTTCTCTGGACAGGGGAAAATTACACACATTTCAGCCTTCACACTGAACCAAGGTATCAGAGTGGCTATGGCCTTCTAGCAGGCCTAAGAGATAGAGATTAGGCACCAAGAGGGCGTGAGCAATGTTTCTCACCTATGTTTGTACTTCTTAAATTTCCTCTAGAGGGAAATGGGAGTTTCCTTGTTTGTTTCCTCTCTGTTAAAGTATCTGAGTGTTCTCTCTTCTTTGCCCCGCCCCTGTGACTTTTCTCCAACTTGAATATTGTCTTGTCGTAGCCAGCTGTTGCACTACTGAAGTTCTTCTGTCCCTCCGCTCTGCAAATGCTAAGGCCTCACTGCTGGATTTCTGGATGCCCTTCTTGTTCATTCTTAGCTACTTTCTAGTTTCCCTATTCCTCCCTCCTCTTCACCTCCTGCCAAGTCCATCTTCTTTATTTCTCCCCATCTCTTCTTATTCTCTGCTGCTGCTGCTACTACTACTACCTCCACCACCAACAGAATCTTAGTTGACCTCCCAGGTTACTTGCAGCCACTTTGGGGAACAGAGAGGAGAGCCCTGAGAGAATGAAAAGGGAAAGAAAACACAGATTTGTGCTTGGGGCCACGAGCAGCCAAAGCTTCAACCCAACCCATGGGTTGCATGTTAGATAAGTGTCAGGCAGCTGGAGAGCTTTATGAGCGTATTCTAAATGCCTGCCATGAAGACAAGTGTCAGCCTTCTTCATTCTCATTTAGGGCCGAGGTCTGAGGGAGACGTCAATATGTCCTGCCTTGTTCTGAATTGCCCAAAAAGCAAGGCCTTCTAAGAATGCTGTACTTCCTGCTCCTTCAAACTGACACCAAAATAAAACTCCCTGCAATGCCCTCATCCTAATGCTAAAGTCTACACGAAGTTTGGGGGATTGACGGACACAAGGCTGATGGATGTCAAAATCTTATTGGTTTCTGGGCTTCCCTGGTGGCGCAGTGGTTGAGAGTCCGCCTGCCGACGCAGGGGACACGGGTTCGTGCCCCAGTCCAGGAGGATCCCACATGCCGCAGAGCGGCTGGGCCAGTGAGCCATGGCCGCTGAGCCTGCGCGTCCGGAGCCTGTGCTCCGCAACGGGAGAGGCCACAACAGTGAGAGGCCCGCGTATCGAAAAAAAAAAAAAATCTTCTTGGTTTCAAATCTGGTACAGGAGCAATTGGATATCCATATGCAGAAGTAAATGAACTTCAACCCTTATCTCACACCATAAATGAACATTAACTCAAAATGGATCATAGACCTAAATGTAGGAGCTAAAATTATAAAAGTCTTAGAAGAAAACATAGGAATAAATCTTCATTACCTTGAGTTAGACAATGGTTTTGTAGATATGATAAAAGCGTAAGTGACAAAAGAAAATGAAAAATTGGACTTAATCAAAATTTAAAACTTTTATATGCCAACAAATTAGATAACCTAGATAAAATGGACAAATTCTTAGAATCAAATTACCAAACTGACTCAAGAATAAATGGAAAATCTGTACAGACCTATAACAATTAGAAAGATTGAATCAGTAATTTTTAAAAAATGTCTCAACAAAGAAAAGGACTAGAGGGCTTCACTGGTGAATTCTACCAAACAGTTAAAATAGAATGAACACCAATCCTTCTCAAACTCTTCCAAAAAATAGAGGAAGTGGGAACACTTCTAAATTCATTCTTTGAGGACAGTTTTCCCCTGATATCCAAGCCAGGCAAAGGCATCACAAGAGAACTACAGACAAATATGCCATATGAATATACATTCAAGCATTCTCAACAATATACTTGCAAACCAAATCTATCAGCGTATTAAAAGGACCAGAATAATTGAGATTTATCCCAGGAAGGCAAGGGTGGTTTACATAAGAAAACTAATCAATGTAATACATCGCATTAACAGAAGAGAGAAATAAAATCACATGATTTTTTTTACATCTTTATTGGAGTATAATTGCTTTACAACGGTGTGTTAGTTTCTGCTGTATAACAAAGTGAACCAGTTATACATAAACATATGTCCCCATATCTCTTCCCTCTTGTGTCTCCCTCCCTCCCACCCTCCCTATCCCACCCCTCTAGGTGGTCACAAACCATCTAGCTGATCTCCCTGTGCTATGCAGCTGCTGCCCACTAGCTATCTACCTTACGTTTGGTAGTGTACATATGTCCATGCCTCTCTCTCGCTTTGTCACAGCTTACCCTTCCCCCGCCCTATATCCTCAAGTCTGTTCTCTAGCAGGTCTGTGTCTTTATTCCTGCCTTACCCCTAGGTTCTTCATGACATTTTTTTCCTTAAATTCCATATATATGTGTTAGCATATGGTATTTGACTTTCTCTTTCTGACTTACTTCACTCTGTATGACAGACTCTAGGTCTATCCACCTCATTACAAATAGCTCAATTTCAATTCTTTTTATGGCTGAGTAATATTCCATTGTATATATGTGCCATATCTTCTTTATCCATTCATCCGATGATGGACACTTAGGTTGTTTCCATCTCCGGGCTATTGTAAATAGAGCTGCAATGAACATTTTGGTACATGACTCTTTTTGAATTATGGTTTTCTCAGGGTATATGCCCAGTAGTGGGATTGCTGGGTCATATGGTAGTTCTATCTGTAGTTTTTTAAGGAACCTCCATACTGTTCTCCATAGTGGCTGTACCAATTCACATTCCCACTAGCAGTGCAAGAGTGTTCCCTTTTCCCCACACCCTCGCCAGCATTTATTGTTTCTAGGTTTTTTGATGATGGCCCTTCTGACTGGTATGAGATGATATCTCATTGTAGTTTTGATTTGCATTTCTCTAATGATTAATGATGTTGAGCAGTCTTTCATGTGTTTGTTGGCAGTCTGTATATCTTCTTTGGAGAATTGTCTATTTAGGTCTTCTGCCCATTTTTGGATTGGGTTGTTCGTTTTTTTGTTATTGAGCTGCATGAGCTGCTTATAAATTTTGGAGATGAATCCTTTGTCAGTTGCTTCATTTGCAAATATTTTTTCCCATTCTGAGGGTTGTCTTTTGGTCTTGTTTATGGTTTCCTTTGCTGTGCAAAAGCTTTGAAGTTTCATTAGGTCCCATTCGTTTATTTTTGTTTTTATTTCCATTTCTCTAGGAGGTGGGTCAAAAAGGATCTTGCTGTGATTTATGTCATAGAGTGTTCTGCCTATGTTAATCCCCTCTCCTTTTGGGAGGTCTGAGGTCTTCTGCCAGCGTTCAGTAGGTGTTCTGTAGGAGTAGTTCCACATGTAGATGTATTTCTGGTGTATCTGTGGGGAGGAAGGTGATCTCCACGTCTTACTCTTCCACCATCTTCCCCTCGTCCACATGATTTTAATTAAGGCAGAAAAAGTAATTGATGGAATCCAACTACCTTCTCTTGATAAAAATTTTCAACAAAATAAGAATAGAAGGGAACTTCCTTAGCACGATAATGACCATTTATGAAAAACCCACAGTAAGGACCATACTCAATGATGAAAGACTGAAAATATTTCCCTATGTTCAGAAACAATACAAGGATAACTGCTTTCACTACTGCTATTAAAATGTTGAATATACTAGGTGTTTTAGTCGGATCAATTAGGCAATAAAAGGCATCCGAATCGGAAAGAAAAAAGTAAAAGTATCTCTATTGCAGATGACATTAATATATATTATGTTTTATATATCTATAACATTCAAAAGAATACACACACACACACACACACACGCACACACACACAACCTACTAGAGGCAATAAACATTCACCAAAGATACAGGGTACAAAAACAGCAAAAAAAAATTAGTTGAGTTTCTACACACCAGCAATGAGAAATCTAAAAAGGAAGCTAGGAAAAACAATTCTATCTACAATAACATCCAAAAGAGGGAGGGAGACGCAAGAGGGAAGAGATATGGGAACATATGTATATGTATAACTGATTCACTTTGTTGTAAGGCAGAGGCTTACAACAAAGGATGATAATGAAAATGTTTTGGAACTAGATAAAGGTGGTGGTTGCACGTTTTAAATGCACTAAACGTCATTGAATTATGTTCACTTTAAAATGGTTACATTTTATGTTATGTGACTTTTGCCTCAATAAAAAAATTTAAACTTTTGTGTTTCAAAAGATGCCATTAAGTAAGTGAAAAGACAACCCACAATATGGGAGAAAATATTTTCAAACCAGGCAAACATCCAGAGTAATCAACTTTTACAACACAACAATTAAAAGACAGGTAATACAATTAAAAACACAATGGCCAAAGGATTTGAAAAGATATTTCTCCAAAGAAGATACAAAAATGGCCAAGAAGCACATGAAAATATGTTTCCCAGTAACATCACTAGCTAGCAGAGAAATACAAAACTACACTGAGATACCAAGTTATACCACTAGGATGGCTAGAATTTAAAAAAAACATGGAAAATACCTAATGTTGGAAAGGATGAGGAGAAATTTGAACACTCATACGTTGCTGGTAGAAATTAAAAATGGTGCAGCCCCTTTGAAAAACAGTTTGGTAGTTCCTCAAAAAGCTAAACATAAAGTTATCACATGACCCAGCAATCCCACTCCTAGGTATATACCCAAGATAAATGAAAATACATGTTCACCAAAACAACGTGTACATGAATGTTTCTAGCGGCGTTATTCATAGTAGCCAAAAAGTGGAAACAACCCAAATGTCTATCAACTGATGAACAGATTTACAAATTGTGGTATATCCATAAATAGAATATTATTCACCTTTTAAGAGATAGTTAAAGTCTGTAAAACCTTTCCTGATTCTTCCCCACTCTGACTCCAGGGTTCATTGAGCATTCCCTTCTCCATGCTCCCTTAGTATTCCACACATGTATCTATAATGCTTTGTCATACTTCTTTAGAAGTGAAACCATCTACCACCACACAGTTTATTGTCTACATCACTTGCCTTTACTATTCTACTGTCTTTATCAGCATAACTTTACTATTCCAGGAAACTGTTGCCTGGAAAGGTGAAAGTTGCAAATAAACTTTATTGTACATCCCAGGAACTTACCGAGAAAATCATCAACTCCTCAACAGAAATCATCAACCAACAGTTTACACCCCAAAACTCTCTTAACCCGTCTCCTCAAAATCTTCACCTGCTAGGTCCACCAACCTTAAACTGTTGCGTTGTGATCCTTACCTGATCATAACCAAGTCCCCTCCCCATTGAAAGACGCACATTAAACAAGACTTCATAATCTCATAAATATCCTGACTTCACCCTCACCATTTATAGATGCTACTCAGTCTCTGCTGAGCTAGCGCTCCCCCTTACATGGAGAGAATACACTCAGCTTTGTCTCGTCAATGGGTTGTTTTGTTGATATTTTGAAGGAATCAGAATTCCACACTTGTTTACATATTTCTCTCTCTCTACTAGGCTTTGAATTCCTTGAGACCACAGACTATGTTTGCTTCTCTTTTGATGCTCCACATCTAGTATACTTCCTGGAATATTGTAAGGATTTAAGCAAGAGTTGTAACGGATGAATGGAAGGTAAGCAAAACTGTAGACTGCTAAAACACTTGGGAAGCTATTGAAATGACACGGGGTAAAAAGATCAAGGCTTAAATGAAGGCAGTCCAAACAGAGAATAGGGTTGAAATACCTTTAGAAGGTAGAATGAATGAAACTACATAACATATTTTATGTGGTAGGTAAAGGAGAGGACAGAATTAAAAACTGACTTTGAGGTTTCTGTCTTGGAGGACTGGGTAGATGCCACCAATAATTCTTTTGATGTTGCTAATCAATTTAGGAGGAAGAAAAATTGTTGGGGCAAAATAATAAAGTCTATTTGGACATTCAATTCAAACTCTATAGTGTTTTCATACTTCTATATTGCCATTCCGACTAAAGAGCACTGAACTTGGAGTCTAGAAGCCTGGGTTCTGGTTCTGGTTTGACTAATTGTAGCCACTTCACCGTTATGTCCTTGCTTCGCTCTCTTCTTTAAAATGAAACTAACTGATCTTCGTGTATCATTCCCACTATAATAGTCTTGGATAGAATGATGATTTACACCATGTCTCTTGTATGATCTGAAGTAAAGATATACAAGAGAACAGCAGAGGGCATCATTATATAAAACGTACACAGAACAGAAAAAGCAGTCTGAAGACTGGATCAGCGTTTTCAGGTGGTAATGGATCTTTGTAAACGACCTTATATTTGTATAATATTTTACAAAACTAACAAAATAAGTTCACATATGGGTTTTTAAATATGTGATTTGTCCTCACCATAATCATGTGATCTGCACTGGAAATAGATTATCCTATTTTATGGATGAGGAAACAAGCTTTGAGAGGCTAGTAAGTTTTCCTGGCCCATAAAGCTAGTAAAAAACAAAGAGGGAACTAAAGTCAGATCTTTCAACTCTTCTGTTTCAATTCACTGTCTTGATAGTTGACCCAAAGACCAGAAAGAGGGTTGGAATGGTTTAGTTAAAACTAAAGATGTGGGCTTCCCTGGTGGCGCGGTGGTTGAGAGTCCGCCTGCCAATGCCCCGGTCTGGGGGGATCCCACATGCTGCAGAGCGGCTGGGCCCGTGAGCCATGGCCACTAAGCCTGCACGTCCGGAGCCTGTGCTCCGCAGCGGGAGAGGCCACGGCAGTGAGAGGCCCGCGTACTGCAAAAAAAACCCCAAAAAACTAAAGATGTTAATCCTCTCTTCTGTGTGGTGAATGATTTATATACTATACATAGGTGTACTAAAAATATGGCTTCTTTATTACTGTAACTGGTCTAATCTCGTTCAGGAGCTCCCACCCCGGTGGAATATAGGCGGTATAGAAGAAAGTTTACGTATTCTCTTAGAAACTGGAAGATGGATAGCCAATTCTCAGTGCCATCCCTCTCTGCTTGCCTCTGCTGGTGTTTGCTGCAGGATGGCTGGTCTGGTCTGGTTTCTGGCCTGGTATGTATGGCATGCAAGTGGTTCCATTTACCTTTTTGACATGAAATAGCATCCACTGCTACTGCCTTATTACACCATTGCCTCTAGACATTAAGGTCCCTTCCTTCAGTAGCCTTGTCCAACTTCCAGGCCTCTGTTGGTCCAGTGGTCCTATCAGTATCTCCATGATCCTTCACTGAGGCACAGGATAGGTGGGTCAGTTTGGGTCTTTCAAAGAGCAGATGCCAAGGTGGGTTTAGATGTATAAGATATTTACTGGTGGAAATGCCCATGAGGGCTAAAAATGAGGGGGCAGGAGTAATCAGGGAGAGTCTTGAGACCTTAATGCAGGTTTTACCTTTGTAGAAAGAGAGAGGGAAAGGAGGCTTGGGTAGAAAGACTCTCAGACTGTAGCACCATTCTGAGAAAGTTTTAGCCAGGTCAATGGAGAATCTCGAAGCCAAAGTTACACAACAGAGGAGTCCTGCCTCCCTCAGGACTGGGCCAGCTCTAGGATACCTGTCATACTCAATCACTGGCTAGAAGCAGCCTGGGAGAAGCGTGGATTTGGTGCCAATGCAATGTTGTACCCAGAGGGATGTAAGCTGGGCCTGCCAATTATACTTCCTACAAGAGGTTCTCTTGAAGAAAATTTGAGAAGAGCATTTACATAGCTGCCACTGTAGGGGAAACGAACAACACGTGCATAGACAACTAAATGTAAAATACAATATCAAGTAGTAATAGGCGTCAGACAGAAAATAAAAATCAGAGTAAGGCCATAAAAGGTGACTTTTGCCGGGAAGGAGAAGAGGAGCTCCTATTTTAGATGACTGAGGGTCATATGAGTGGATGACCAGTTGGGAGGGGAGTTAGGGAGACCAGTTAGGAGGCTATTACAATAGAGCTGGCGAGAAGAGGTGGCTTGACTAGGATGGAAGCGGTGGAAGTGAAAGGAGGCAGTTAGATTTGTGATATGTATTAAAGATAAAGCTGTCAGGACTTGCTGATGGATCTCATGAGAAGTAAGAGGTAAAGAGAGGAGCCCATGATGATTCCTAGGCTTTGGGATTAAAAACACTCATTGAGATCAATAAGAAAGAAGGTAGGGAGGGTGGGAGGGAGGGAGATGCAAGAGGGAAGAGATATGGGGACATATGTATATGTATAACTGATTCACTTTGTTAGAAAGCAGAAACTAACACACCATTGTAAAGCAATTATACTACAGGAGGGAGGGAGACACAAGAGGGAGGAGATATGGGGATATATGTATATGTACAGCAGATTCACTTTGTTATACAGCTGAAACTAACACACCATTGTAAGGCAATTATACTCCAATAAAGATGTTAAAAAAATAAAAATAAAATGAGGATAATAATAGCATCTACTTTTCTATTCGTTTTCTTTATCACAAGGCAGAGAAAGAATGAATTAATAAATAAATGAAAAAATAAAATTGTCCTTTGGATCAAGCACAAGGAAGCCACTGGTGACTTTGGAAAGTGGAATACTGGGAGCACAGGAGAAAGTGACTGAGGGATGTTGTAACTGTAAAGAAAAGAAAAGGCCAGGGCTAGAGCAGAGCAAAATGTCAATTGTGAAGTTTTTTAAAAATATAGTAGGGGCTTCCCTGGTGGCGCAGTGGTTGAGAGTCCACCTGCCGACGCAGGGGACACGGGTTCGTGCCCCAGTCCAGGAAGATCCCACATGCCGCGAAGCGGCTGGGCCCGTGAGCCATGGCCACTGAGCCTGTGCGTCCGGAGCCTGTGCTCCGCAACAGGAGAGGCCACAACAGTGAGAGGCCTGCGTACCGAAAAAAAAAAAAAAAAAAGTAGAAAAAAAGGAAATCTTGTCATTTGTGATGACTCAGGGTCCATTATGCTAAGTGAAATAAGTCAGAGAAAGACAAATACTATATGATCTCACTATGTGGAATCTAAAAAAAACCAACCAAACAAACAAAAAAAACACAAGTTGAGCTCATGGATACAGAGAACAGATTGGTGGTTGCCAGAGTCAGGGGTGGGTCAAATGGGTGAAAGGAATCAAAAGGTACAAACTTCCAGTTATAAGTCCTGGGGGTGTAATGTACAGCATGGTGACTATAGTTAAATAATAGTCATATTATTTGAAAGTTACTAAGAGAGTAGATCTTAAAAGTTCTCATTACAAGAAAAAAAATTCTGTGTGTATTGTGATGGGTGTCAACTAGACTTATTTTGGTGATCATTTCACAATATATACAAATATCAAATCATTATGTTGTACACCTGAAACTAGTATAATGTTATTTGACAATTGTATCTCAATTTTTAAAAGATAGTAGATATTTCAACATGTTTAAAATGCTGATGAGAAGGAACTAGTAGAGAGGGAGTGGCTGAAAATACAAGAGAGGGAAGGAATAACAGATAGGGCATGGTCTTCAGAGTGTAGAAAGGATGGAATCCATGCAGAGGTGGGATGATTAATTTTGGGCAGGAGGCAGGACTCCTCTTCTGCAAAATCAGAATGGGAAGAGATAAAGGAGGAGTGCAGATATGGATAAACTTGTAGGCAGTATCTGCTTTCTTAGTGACTCAGAAAACAGAAAACGGGTCCGTGATGAAGAGAGGCTGGCAGTGAGGCAGAGACTAATAAAGGCTGAAAGTGTGTGGAGAATGAAAGACTGTTGAGAAGGAGGGACAGATCCAAGAGTGGTTCCATGTTGAGGATTCAGGTAACTTGAAGACCATGCGGCACCAATGGGCCTGCTGGTGTGGTTCGTCTACAGAGCTCTGCAGTCCTCGGGAAGGAGCAGAGATGGCGGATCCAGGTTGGGGATTTATAGGGCAGACACTGCTAATTTTAATGCTGCCTTTTAGAAAGACTAGGAATGAAAAGTCAGTTAGGAGGTACGTGCTGGGCTTAAATTCTTGTTCTTAGTAATAACCAGTGACCTAGAAATGCCCAGGAACTGACAAAGAGGAGACTGAAAATTTCTGAGCACCTACCATTTACCAGGGCCACAGGATACACGTGGGCATTTTTTCACTTAAACCTCACAACAACCATGAAAGGTACAGAGAATTATCCTGGTTTTACAGATGAAAGTGAAGGCTCAGGGAGGCGAAGGAACTTGCCTGAGCCTGGGTTTCTTGTTGTTTCCTTGGGAATGTGAAGGCAGACGGAATATTGATGGGGCAAAGTGCGCATTGGGGGTGATTAGCTTTATGACATTATTTTGAGTCTCCACACATACTGCGTGTTTGGTGTCCCTCTGGGAAATAACCGAGAGGAGGCCAATCAGGAGCCTCTCTCTGCCTGGATGAGGGGAATATGCTCATTTATAATTCTGTCTTTTAAGATACCAGTATTGCTGCTTAGAGACTCCATCTAGCCTTACTCTCTTTCTCATTATATTTTCACGCAGGAGACTTGCCTCTTCGTTTTGCCAGCACTAGACCAGACCTTGTCTTTTTAAACCTCATTCAAAGGCTCCTCCGGTCCCCTTTATGGAATGGTGTCTCCTAAATTTTCCTTTAACTAGGGTCAGAATGTCAGTTCTAATTGTTATATCTTTGCATCTGATTAATGACATCACTGTTTCCTTTCCTTGCCAACTTCCTGACTTGATTACAGAGGGAGCCTCTCACATTTTAGAAATAGAGAAACCAAGACACAGTGTGAGCCCAAACCAGGTTTGTGGGAGGTTTGCTAGGGAAGACTAATACAATTAGCATGAATAATGGCTTAGCCCTGGAGCCCCTTGCTGGGCTAGGCTTTAACCCTTTAGTTGCTGGATCACGGGGAGTACAGTGCGGGGCAGGAGGGGATGGGCCATCCAGGGAGGTGAGTGGAGGTTCTAGAGCAGTAGCTACTTACCAAACAATATGAAAGGATTTCAAGGCTTTCACACCTGGAAGAGTCTCATGAAGACCTGCCTCAGTGGTTATAAATGTTATCTAGGTGTGTTTATGGTCAGAAGGCAAGCAGGTTGATACTTTTCTCCTAAAAACGACATGAGCAGTTTTTAGACTGTTCATTGTTCCATTATGTCCATTCTCCCTTTCTTCCAAAGGTAAAGGATTATTAGTTGGGCATGTGGCCACTAAGCTTAAGAGTACATTCCCCAGGCTTACCTGCTGCTAGTCGTGGTCATGTGATTAAGCTACTGCTGATGGGATGCAGCTAGCAGAGATATGAAGAACCTTCTGTTCAAACTCTTAAAGGAAGAGGGCATCTCCTCCTTCTTCTACTTGGTTCTTGGACGTCGTGGAGAGCCATTTTGAGCCAGGTGGACAAGGGAAATACCCTAGGATTGGTGAGCCACAGGATGGAAGGAGTCTGGATACCTGGAAACCTCACGCAGCAGAACTGCCATGCAGACGTGCAGCCTGCACTGCCTACCTCCAGACTGTAATGTGAGAAATACACTTTTGTTTAAGCCATTGTCAACTTGGGTTTCTGTTACACACAGCCAAAACAATATCCCAAATAAGAGGGTTTTATGGGTTTCTCTCTTTGCTATTCCTTTTTTAAAGTTTATTTATTTGGCTGCGTTGGGTCTTCGTTGCTGTGCGCCAGCTTTCTCTAGTTGTGGCGAGGGGCGGCTACTCTTCGTTGCAGTGCATGGGCTTCTCGTTGCGTTGGCTTCTCTTGTTGCGGAGCCCAGGCTCTAGGCGCGCGGGCTTCAGTAGTTGTGGCACGTGGGCTCAGTAGTTGTGGCTAGTGGGCTCTAGAGCGCAGGCTCAGTAGTTGTGGCACATGGGCTTAGTTGCTCTGCGACATATGGGATCTTCCCGGACCAGGGCTCGAACCCGGGTCCCCTGCATCGGCAGGGGGATTCTTAACCACTGCGCCACCAGGGAAGTCCTCTTTGCTATTCTTTTGATTCACCTGAACCACACATATGTATATGTATTCCTTTCTAACTACCGAGTTGAGAAGTGATGCTAGAAAGGCACAGGTGCTGAGATCTAATATTGATTTAAGGTCCATTGTACCCTCCTATTGGGTGATGATAAGGCCAATTCCTTTTCCACTCAATGTCATTTCTGAGGTGTACATTAGGTACCCTTAGAGGTTGTGTTGATCATTTAGATGACCCCACATACCTCTTTTAGATTAGGAAACTGATACTAATGTACCACCCTGGAAGTGGAATGGAACAGACTTTGACCTTACTTTCTATAGTCTATAGTTCAAGCACGGACAGATTCATATTCCCCTTGAGACTTAATATTCCCATGAGAAGAAGGTGATATGACACAACACATGAAGTGGTGGGAGAAGAAAGGGCGACCTGTTCAGCCAGCCAGGTCGAGTTAGCCCTTGGGGATCACTGGGTGAGAGGTGACACAATTGGAATGGAATGTCTGTTTGACTACATTGGGCAGTGGGATTAGTGATTCCCTACATTAAATAGCAACCTGGTACCTGTTAGATGTAATATTTACTTTGCTGCAGAGAAGCTGCTTGCTCCTTAAAATAATCTATCTTAAATCACAATTAGCAGAACAACAACAACAAAAATGAGATGGTGAAAGACCACAGAGCAAGATTTGTGCTCTCTCTTTGTAGAATTTAAGCTGCAATTTCAGAGATGTTTATCAAGAGTTTATTGTAAGGTTCCAGTCAGGAATTATGATTTTATCAGCTAGGTCTAGAGAATCATAGGGCAGGAACTTGGCCCCCAAATAGCCTCAACAAACATTTTCCAGTTCCCTTAACATTTACTAAGCATTTGTACACATGTGATCCCCTTTAACGCTCACAACAGCCCTGTGAGGTAAATACTATTATCCCCATCTCACGCATAATGCAACTGAGGTTTGGAGTGGTTAAACAAACCTCAAAATGATGTCCAGCTAGTACTGGGAGAGAGCCAAGACTTGGACCCAAGCCTATCTTCCTCTAAAGCACAAGCTGAAAGTTAAGTTCTGCACCTGAAGTTAATTTGTGAAGGACATGAGATGTGGCAGATCTCTACCTGCACAAGCTAGTCTACCTCTTGAGCCTTGAAGCTTGGAGTCAAGCAGTTCATTGGAGACCTATTTTCACAGAAATACACAATTTCTTATGATTTTTGAAATGTGAATGACAGTTTTCAAAGATGATATTTTAGTTCTAGTGGGGCTGCTGACGTGCTATGAAAAGTCCCCAAATCCAGCAACACGAGGAGACTGGGGACGCTTGGCAGTGTCTGAAGAATCCCCAACTTAGATCATTAGCTAGCCTAGGAAGAAAAATGATTATATCTTCAGTTGTTTGGAGCTCATCATAGGGAGAGAGATACCTGATTAATGGAAAATTTTATTACAGGAAACAGCTTCACTTCTAGGCACAAGGATCGCTTATATGTTTTCCAGAAACTGGTCTTCTCCCTTAACAGTAATCTGCAGGGTCTTTAATGATCTATTCAGCACTGCTCTGTAATTCCCCATACTCTCATCTGAGAGCGAAGACAGGAAACCCAGTATTAACATGAACTCTAGACATCAGGAAAGGAAGGGAAACAAGCCTATTTGTTTTTTTGGTCTTGGTTTTGGTTTATTTGCTTTAAGGCAATAACTTCTGCCCATTCAAGTTGGAATCAGGACCCGGGCCTAGGGAACTTACACACTGTATGCTTCATTAGTGATTTGGGGACTTGGGGTCCAAGGCAAGTGGACTAGGTCTCTTTCCTCTGGGACCTGATGAGAAAGATCTGTTGTCTGGGTACTTAGCTCAGCCTAGTGATTTAACAACAAATAACAGGGAAGGAAAAGGTCCCTGAGGGAGGCAAGATAGACTTTTCAAGAGTCTGAGTTTATAAGACAAGCCTGTGGGGCAACAATCAACTCCTATGCATATTCACCATCAAGCCCACATGCCAAGCCAGAGTCTGTGAGGAATACACAGCCCTACAGGTCAGTACCACGGAATCATTAAAGCAGGGAGGAAATTATAAACACCAGTAATCAAATTAAACAAAAATAACCTTATTCATTCATTAATCAAACACTTGAGTGCGAGTTCAGTTTTCTCTAACCATAATGTACATCAGAATTTCTTTTCCTAATCAGTCCCTGCCATGCAATGACTGCCCATTATCAAATTCCCTAAACATGGTTGCTAGGTAGTTAGAATTCACTGAGTCTGGACTTGGCTGTTCTACTGTATGCTCATTTGGTGTATCAACTAAGATGCTCTTGGTTGTAAATAACAGAACAACTTTGTCTCTTTTCTGATCAGGTGGTTTGCTTTCTTACTGTTGAGATATACTTAGTGACACTTTTAAACTGCCAAATCAACCAACCCTGAAGCCTGCTCTGACTTAAACAGTAAGGTAGTGTATCGGTTTCCCATTGCTGCTGTAACGAATTACCACAAACTTAGAGGCTTAAAACAACACAAATTTAGTATCTTACAGTTCTGGAGATCAGAAGTCTGAAATGGGTCTTACAAAACTAAAATCAAGGTGTTGGCAGAGCTGCATTTCTTGTGGAGGATCTAGGGCAAAATGCATTCCTTCTTTTTTTCAGCTTCTAGAGGCTCATGGTCCCACATCACTCTGACCTTTGTTTCCGTTGTTACATCTCCTTCTCTGGCTCTGACCTTGCTGCCTCCCTCTCATAAGGACCCTTGTGGTTACATTGGGCTCGCCCTGATAATCCAGGATAATCTTCCCATTTTAAGATCCTTAACTTAATCACATCTGCAAAGTACCTTTTGCCATGTAAGGGAACATATTCACAGATTTCAGGGATTGGAGCGTGGATATCTTTGATGGGCCATTATTCGGTCTACCACAGGTAGTTTACTAGATTACATAACTGGGAGTACAAAGTCAGAGCAGGCTTCAGACTTCGTTGATTCAGCAGTTTAAAAGTGTCATCAAGTACAACTCAATAATAAAAACCCAAATACCTGATTAAGGCAAAGGACTTGAAGAGACATTTATCCAAAGAAGATATATAAATGGCCAATAAGCACATGAAAAAGTGCTCAACGTCACGCGTCATTAGGGAAATGTAAATCAAAACCACAGTGAGATACCATTCCACATCCATTAGGATGACTATTGTTAAAAAGAAAAAACAGCAACAGTAACAAAACACAAAATGACCAGCATTGGCAAGGATGTGGAGAAACTGGAAACATTGTGCATTGCTGGTGGGAACGTAAAATGGTGCAGTTGCTGTGGAAAACAGTATAGCAACACCTCAAAAAATTAAACATAGAATGATCCAGTAATTCCACTTTTGGGTGTATACCCAAAAGAATTGAAAGCAAGGACTTAAACAGATATTTGTACACTTGTGTTCATAAGTACACTATTCACAATAGCCAGAAAGTGGAAACAACCCAACTGTCCATAGACAGATGAATGGATAAACAAAATGTGGTACCTACACACAGTGGAATATTCTGCATTAAAAGAAAAAGGAAATTTTTACACATGCTACAACATGGATGAACCTTGAGGACATTATGCTAAGTGTTATGATTCCTCTTATATGATGTTTCTAGAGTAGTCAAATTCACAGAGACAGAGAGTAGAACGGTGGCTGCCGGGGGCTGGAGGGAGGGAAAACTGGGGAGTCAGGTTTTAATGGGTACAGATTTTCAGTTGAGGAAGATGTGAAAGTTGTGGAGATGGATGGTGGTGATGGTTGTACAATACTGTGAATGTACTTAATGCCACTGAGCTGTACACTTCAAAATGGTTAAGATGGTAAATTTTATGTTTTGAGTATTTTACCACAATTTTTTAAAAAGATGTCACCAAAGACCCAGATTCTTTCCATCACTGTACTCTGTTACCCAGAGATCAGCCACAATCTAAGGCTAGATTCTCCTCGCAGTCATGAGAAATTTGTCAACAGCAATCAGAGCCACATGTTCGTTTTTGTTCACAACTAAGGGAAGAGTCTATCTCTTAAAAGCAAGGATAAAAGCAAGTTTTCCAAAAGACTCCAATAAACCTTTACCTGAATTTTAGGCAGCTTGTGTGTCTGAACCATAACTGGCAAAAGGGATGGATTTATCCTCAGACCAATCAGACTTACCCCTTGAGCTGAGGTCCATTTCCCAACTTGCCTGGCTGCAATTCAATGGCAAAGGGATAGAATGAGTCATGAGGAGTCAACCAAAATGATTACTCTTGCCGCTTTACAACTTTTGTAACAACCTCAATGCAAGTGCACAGACTTGGGTGCAAAACCTCTCGGCAAACTTCAAGCCATCTTTCCAACTCCTTCTCAGTTATCCCCTTCCAGTGCCAGCAACACTCCCCTGCATCTCAGTTCTAATGCTTTCCCATCCCTACAGCAACAGGAGAGGTCATGTCTATGGGGGACAGGGAGGTAGATGAGGAAGGCATCAGAAAAGAGGCCACATTTACATTTGTATCATTATCACTTGGGAAGTGCCTCAAGATTAGGGATTCCTGGATCCAACCCAAGAAGTGCTGAATCAGAACCTTAAATAAAAATTAAATGAAAATTGTTATCTCTCTTTCATGAATTTGCATTTTAAGAGGTGCTCTAGGTAATTCTGATGCTGATCCATGGAATATACTTTGAGAAGCACTGGTCCTATCTTTGGTAAGAACTGTCCTAGGTGCTATGGATACAGTAACAAAGATGATCTGGGTCATACTCTGGAGGTGTTCACAGTCTACTTGGGAGAACAGATACTTAAATAATTATGACAAGACCTGATAGGTGCTATAGTAGAGTCATGAATAGAATTCTCTGAGGCTGATACTGCCTAAGGGAGTCAGGAAAAGATTCACAGAATATTTGGCTATAGTGAGATAGCATTACAGGATGTATGTACAGTGGGAAGAGAGGGAGAGGAAACAAAGTAACAATTTTAATAATTCAGGCTACCAGGAAGACTCAGTGAGTACCAGATTTGGGTGATCGTGAGAAGACAGACATGCATTTGTGATTCCCTCATGGGATCTGAGTTCCCCACTTCTCAGAGCTTTCACATTTTATTGTATTGCTCTGAATGTGATTCTAGTGTTTAATGATACATACTTTTCACACACATATTTATGTACAAGGTTGTATAAACAAAACCTCGTATAATATACTTTGGGATGGTTTAGTACATTTTCAAGTGTAGTTTTCACTATATGTAGTTAAACCTTATGTTGCCGCCCTTAAACTGAATCCCACATCCCTATGCCTACTCTATCCTGGCACTTTAAACAACTATTCTAGAAGAGGAGTTGCAGTTATCCAGATGGAAAAGTAGGAAGAGTGATTCCAGACAGAGGGACCAAAGTGTCAGATCATGGAGCTACTAAAGAACATGACACATTCGGTAAACAGCCAATCAGAAGTTCGGCAGGGCTCTTCAGCGGGAAGTAGCAGATGTGATCAGGCAGCTCAGGTGGGGACAGGTTATTAAAGGCAAAGCTAAGAATTTAGCCCTTAAATGGAACAAAACCGGAAACCACTGAGGGAGCTTAAATAAGTGAATGACAAGATCGGGTATATGCTCTAGAGAGATCATTTATTGGCCAGGTGGTGATTACTCTAAAGCAGCAGAGACAGGGTCTCTCAGAGGTCCAGGGAGCTTCAGTCCAGTTCCATTTTACTGAGGCTCTTGGTATAATAAAGACAACAGATATGACAGAAGTCACCAAAAGTGTCTACTATTCTAAATGATTATGTTACATAAATTAACACTTTTAACACACACACACACACACACACACACACACACACACACACAAACTGGATTGCAATTATATTACCTCATTTGGAGATGTTGTAAATCTAAGTTGGAAACCTAGGCCACAACCTGGTTTTATTTCCAGACTCCACTACTTTTGAAGACTTTGAACAAGCAATTTCCTCTCTCTGACTTGGTTTTTTGACTATGGGAATACTAACTACTTTGTAAGGACTGGCTGAAAGAATATGTGTACAGGGTTCTGGCATACTTGGGAGCTCAGCAAGTGTTTGTTAATATTTCTTCACAGTCTTTAAATATAATGAGCCTGTACCCATGTGCATTCATACAGGTGCCCCCATGTACATAAACACGTTCACTCAGATTCTGATATGCTGCCCTGGGGCCAAGGCTGGAAGGGGGATAGGTCCATCAGACCCTCCAGTGCCTCTCCCTGCTTCTATGTTGAGCCCCCATCACTGAAGAGAGAGTATAGCCTCTATCTCAGGTACTTACTCAGTAGAGCCCCCTGCCTGCACATTCACCTCTGTGGCTGAGTTATGCCATCACCCTATTCCTTCTCCCAAGACTGTTTATGGAGCAATCTTAGCTCTGATTGTAGAATTAAAGAATGCCCTTTTTCATGTTACAGGGATTTCAGGTATCTATTAGTCTTTACCAGAAATCCCTCAGAAGTAAGGGGGACTTTCTCACTTCTCCTGACGTTACACCTAGGAGGGCTCTTATCCTCAAGTGCTTTTGGGATATTTGCCCTTTTCCCCTGCTCAAAGATCAGCACTCCCTTTGGGCTCAGTGTTTCTGTCTGGGGCATAGAGACCCGTAACTCACAGTAACAATTCCCTAGCTGAACAACAGCAATAATTCACAGTGCTGCAACAGGCTTCCTGGGTTCCTGTTAACTTTTCAGAGTCAAGTCATTGAGTGCATAAGACTTGGCACTCAGAAGCTCTGCATCACAATCAGGGTGATTTCAGAACACAGCATCAGCTAAATGGGTCCCTGGGCCTGAGCCAACCTCCCAGGGCTCCAGCTCCAAGATTCACTGTTTGAAGGATCTGTCACTTAGAAGTCCTTGGGGATGGTATATTTTAAGACCTAGTAAAGCACTACTCTGAAAAGAAACTGGAAAATTATTCACTGCACTATGGCAAAAAAAATCTCCATTTGTCATCATTACATGCTGATAACAGATAATACTTGATTGTGCCCTGATTATATCCGAGCCTCCTACCAGTGGACATGGCAGAAGATAGGGATGAAAATATAAATGGCTCCCAGCTCCCATTCACTTCTAATTGCCCATTCTCCCTTTAAAAAGATGCTGCCATCATTCTTTATATCCTGTTCAAACATGAAATGATAGGATTTTGTTGGCTGAAAAAGATTGCATGAGGCCATTTCATCTATCCCCTTACCTTTAAATAAATCTAGATTTAAAATCACCCCACATAGCTGAGTATCTAATCATTTCTTGCTTCAGGGTTTAACAATTTGTACTACCAGTAGTGTTTGCAGTATCTCTATCCTAAATCCCTCCAGTTGCAATTTAATCTTCTGTTCTTTAGTCTTCAGTCTTCCCATTGAGTATCTTCCAGTTGCTAACTGGTCATATTCCATCACTGTGGATTTTCTCCCCCATGGTGCTTGTTCATTTAAACATCCCTAACAAGCTCTATGCTCCAGCTCTTTAATTTACTCTGATAATCTTCATAAAAGCCTCTCCAAATCATCTTTGCCTCTCATGGACTGAGTGAATATGACCAACAACAACAAAAAAAGAAAATTCAGAAAAGATGAGAAAAGGTGAGTCTAAAGGGCACTTCTCCCCATTTCTGTTATTTATATCACTGATGTTCAAATGATATTTAGTGCTATTTTTATAGAATACATGTCCACAGGAGAAAACTTAAGAGCAACATAGAAGAATTAAAAATAAGGAAAAATGATCTCTTGTAATCTGACCACCTAGCCCCAAGAGTTAAGATGTCCTTTGTGTGTGTGTTTCCTGAAATTGGGATCATGCTATATTTGTTGCTTTGTTAAGGTTGTATTTCATGGGCATTTTCCATATCATTATCCACTCTTCCAAAATATGACTTTTTTTTTTTGAGGTACGCGGGCCTCTCACTGTTGTGGCCTCTCCCGTGGCGGAGCACAGGCTCCAGACGCGCAGGCTCAGTGGCCATGGCTCACGGGCCCAGCCGCTCCGCGGCATGTGGGATCTTCCCAGACCGGGGCACGAACCCGCGTCCCCTGCATCGGCAGGCGGACTCTCAACCACTGCGCCACCAGGGAAGCCCCAAAATATGACTGTTTAATAGCAGCATAATTCTCCACCTTATGGATGTACCTTGGCTCACTTAATGATTCCCCTACCACTGGGCATTTAAATGGTTTCTAATTTCTCACCATTTATACATAATGCTATATCAATGTCCTTATACATAAATCTCTGACCACATTCCTGATCTTTTTAAAAAGCAGTATTGTGTGTGAGTGTGAGTGTGTGTGTCTAAATATATTTGATTTCCTGATACCTATAATCTGTCTTTCAGATGAGATCTCTGGATAATTTTCTATCAAATTCATATGTAGACTCTGAATAACAAATGAGTAATCCATGGCTTTCAATTCTTAAATATCTTCCCCACAACTATAGGATAAAGCTCTAATTCTTTAACAGACCTTCTAAGCCCCATCTTTCGACTCCATGCCTGGAACTGTATACTTTAGTAATTCAGACTGCTTCTAGTTACTGGCACACGTCATGATGCTTAATACCATTGACTACATTGTTCGCTCTGCCTGTAAGGCTTCTCTCATCTTTCCCTCCCCCCCCCCCCCCCCCCCCCGCCCTAATCCTAAGCATGCCTTCAAGGTTAGTTCATGTGTCAGCTCCTTCAGGCAATCTTTCTTGAATCCCCAGGTTGGGCTAAGTGCACCTCCAATGTGTACCTGTGTTACCTAATGTGTGTTTGTAACATATTATATTAAAATCTGGTTTTATTTCTACATCTGCCACTACACATTAAGCATTCTGAGGACAGGGATAATGTTTAGTTCATCCCTCAATGTGTAGTAGAGTAGGTAACATATGGTAGGTGTACTGTTGAACAGAACTGAGTACCTTTTTGTGCTCATACCTGTAATTGATGCTGGTAATTCAGGAAGAATTATTGAATGAAGTATCAAAATCATAATCTAGAAGAGATTGGTTACAGAATATGTAGTTACATAATAACTATAATTCAATGCTGCAAATCACTCTGGATTGATGGAGGAAAGAGCAATGGATTCTGCTTGGAGCTGGGCTTTGGTCTGGTCCATACATTTCTTGTTTACTGCCTCTGAAGCACAGGAATCTCAAAAAGTCCCAATGATTCTTATCAGTTGGTATCTGTCTTCTTCTTAAATACGATAGCATTATAAGTTTAGTGTAATTTCTACTGTTGCCCTTGAAATTTCCATACCTATAGTCAACCCAATCTGGCACTATTTTGCCTCCCCAGAAATGTCTTTTGGAATGTGGAACTAGCAGAAGGAAATGCAAACCATATACAGGTACCTCTGGACAGAATGAGTCACTTTAATGTTTCTGAGAAATACTGTACATCCTGTATTTCTCTCTGACTCACCTCCATCAGAAGGAGAATGGCTGCTGTACAAGAGTAAGGCCCTGGTTCAGCCGCATGGGGACTAATGTTGCTTCCTTCTCCAGCATTAGTGTGATTCCCATCGCCAGTTAATTGTCAGTTAGCTCCTCGGGTGGCACAAAACCTAATGTTCAGGAGGAAGGGCATGGAGAGACCAGGGGCACTTGCCAGGTGGCTAACTGACAAGGCAGGACTATAGAAAACTGTGGGTTGCCAGTAAGAGGACACTACAAAGGCATTTCCTTCGTCGGGGTGCAGAGGAGTCCTGAATGGGCACTAAATGCCCAGTATGTTCCCAGGCCTGCAGAACGGCAACTAAACCAACGCAGCCCTCTATCAACTGACTTCTCCTAGGAGACTTCTCCTAGGAGAAGGCAGTAGCTAGAGGCCCAGGGTAAGAGAAGCAATCATTGACCCACAGGCCTCCTGTTCTTTCTGTTGTTTTTTTTTTTTTTTTTGTGGTACGCGTGCCTCTCACTGCTGTGGCCCCTCCCGTTGCGGAGCACAGGCTCTGGACACGCAGGGCCAGCGGCCATGGCTCATGGGCCCAGCCGTTCCACGGCATGTTGGATCTTCCCGGACCAGGGCACGAACCCATGTCCCCTGCATGGGCAGGCGGACTCTCAACCACTGCGCCACCAGGGAAGCCCAGGCCTCCTGTTTTAAGTGAATTGGCATGAGCCCTTCAAGAGCTGTGGATGACCAGGGCCCTTAATCGAGAGCAGATGGACTAGCAGCCAACCATCTGATTAAACTGACAGTAGAGCCTCCACATGGAGAACAGATTTTTTTCCTATATGCTTTAAATACCATCTAGCTTTCTAGAATGGCTGAATGCAGTGGAACAGGATTTTAACTATGACTTTGATACAGGCAGTCCCCAGCATACAAATGAAATGTATTCCACAGGTTTAATGGCTTGGAACTCAAAACACATTTTTTCCTATAGAATTAATGTTATACATTAATTCTCAGGTTCTCATCCATCCCATTAAGAAACCTATTAATCCTCCAGTGTACCTGAATTATAATACTATAGTAGTAGTTGGAATGCTATATTCTTTTTTTTTTAACATGTTTATTGGAGTATAATTGCTTTACAATGGCATGTTAGGTTCTGCTTTATAACAAAGTGAATCAGTTATACATATACATATGTCCCCATATCTCTTCCCTTTAACGTCTCCCTCCCTCCCACCCTCCATATCCCGCCCCTCTAGGTGGTCACAAAGCACCAGGCTGATCTCCCTGTGCTATGCGGCTGCTTCCCACTAGCTATCTAACTTACGTTTGGTAGTGTATATATGTCCATGCCACTCTCTCACTTTGTCACAGCTTACCCTTCCCCCTCCCCATATCCTCAAGTCCATTCTCTAGTAGGTCTGTGTCTTTATTCCCGTCTTACCCCTAGGTTCTTCATGACATTTTTTTTCTTAAATTCCATATATATGTGTTAGCATACGGTATTTGTCTTTCTCTTTCTGACTTACTTCACTCTGTACGACAGACTCTAGGTCCATCCACCTCACTACAAATAACTCAATTTTGTTTCTTTTTATGGCTGAGTAATATTCCATTGTATATATGTGCCACATCTTCTTTATCCATTCATCTGTTGATGGACACTTAGGTTGCTTCCATGTCCTGGCTATAGTAAATAGAGCTGCAATGAACATTGTGGTACATGACTCTTTTTGAATTATGCTTTTCTCAGGGTATATGCCCAGTAGTGGGATTGCTGGGTCATATGGTAGTTCTATTTGTAGCTTTTTAAGGAACCTCCATACTGTTCTCCATAGTGGCTGTACCAATTCACATTCCCACCAGCAGTGCAAGGGTGTTCTCTTTTCTCCACACCCTCTCCAGCATTTGTCGTTTGTAGATTTTTTGATGATGGCCATTCTGACCGGTGTGAGATGATATCTCATTGTAGTTTTGATTTGCATTTCTGTAATGATTAACGATGTTGAGCATTCTTTCATGTGTTTGTTGGCAACGCTATATTCTTATTCTATATTAGTTGCTGGGGCCATGTAACATAGAAGTAAAGAGGACAAGAAAGAGGAAGAGAATTCTACATCCCTTGCTCCTCTCTTGGGAATAGTCCTGGCCTGCTTCAGGCAAATTTTGAAACATGCCAAATTGTTTCTGAAAAACACCCACCTTCTTTTTGGAACCTTTCCCAGGCAGGGCTCCAGTGCCTTTTAGGCTTTGTTAAGCCCCCAACTCGACAGCTCCCTAAACTGCTTTCGCATCTCCAGTCCCCTCCATGACTTCCAAATCTCTTATTCTGCCTCACTCTCCATAAAATTACTATTTCCTCACAGAAGTCCAAAATTTAGCTCATCCAGCACTGTGCCAAACCTGTTCTGCTACCTGACCTTCCGGGCTCTGTCAATAGCAATAAAATTCCTATTCAGCTAAGCTCAAAAGCACAGCGTCCTCTTTGACACCTTTTTTCCTCATCAGTCAAACATCTTGTTGATTCCACTTCTGGAAGGTCTTTGGTTATCACCATCTTTGTTTGAGATCTCATCAGTGTAGGTGACAGCTGTAGTTCCAGACTACTTGCTTTTTCCCAAACCTGCCCTGGATTCTACTACCTTTGTCTATGCTGGGTGGTGAGTCTTTTCCTTGTAAAGGCCCGACTCAACTGCTACTTCCTCAACAAAAGCCTTCCCTTCTACTACCCGCTTCACCTACAAACGCACTTGAACACTAGCCAAAAGTTCTCTCCATTTTCTGAGTTACCACAACACTAATTGTAGCCTGTACTGTAGTTATCTGAGTGGGGGTTATCGTCCCAACTACTACTTTAAATCCTTGAGGACAGGTACCCAAACTTCCTATCCTCAGTCCTAGTAAGTGGAGGTGTCCATAGTAGGGATTCAGTTAATGTTTAAGGAATGAATTATTAGTAGAAATGAAGATTGCAAGGTAAAACAAAGCTGAATGTTATGATGAGGAGTTTCTATTTGATGAGAAAGCCCCCAGAGGATTTTGATCAGAGGAAGGCCATAACAAAAATTGTCTTTTTTGAGTAACCAATGAAGATTCAAAGTATAGGTTAGAAGAGAACTGTGCTGAATTAAAGTCTCAGCTCTGTTATGCATTAGCTCTGTGACTTTGGATAAGTCACTTCCTTAATAACAGCTCTATTAAGGTATAATTTATGTGCCACAAAAATCACCCTTTTAAAGTATAAAATTCAGTGTTTTAAAATATATTCACAGTGTCATGCAACCATCACCACTATCTAATTTCAGAGTTTCATTACCCTGAAAAGAAACTCCATACTCGTTAGCAGTCACTCCCCCTTCTCCCACAAACCTGCCAGCTCTTGGGAACCACAAATCTACTTTTTGTGTCTGTGAATTTGCCTGTTCTGGACATTTCATATAAATGAAATCATATAATACACATTCCTTTGGGACTGGCTTCTTTCACTTAGCACAGTGTTTTCGAGGTTTGTCCATGTTGTAGCGTCTATCTGTATTTCATACTTTTTTATTGCTGAATAATATTCTATTGTTTTCAAATCTCCTGAAAAAAAAAAAAGGAGTGGAGTTGTTGGGTCATATGTCTACCTTTTTGAGGAACTGATGGACTGCTTTACAGTTCCCACCAGCAATGTGTAAGGGTTCAAATTTCTCCAAGTCCTCACCAATACTTGTTATTTCCTATTTTTGTTTTTGGTTTTTAATTATAGTTACTCTAGTCGGTGTGAAACGGTATCCTGTGGCTTTGGTTTGCATTTCCCTAATGACTAATATTGTTGAGCACCTTTTCATGTGCTTATTGACCATTTGTATAACTTCTTTGGTCAAATGTCTATTCAGATTCTTTGCCCACTTAAAAATTAGATGATTTGTCTTTTTATTGTTAAATTGTAATTATTCTTTATATATTCTGGATACAAGTCCCATATCAGATAGATGATTTGCAAATATTCTCTCCCATCTTGTGGATTGTCTTTTCACTTTCTTCGTGGGGTCCTTTGAAGAACAAATGTTTTTTTTAATTTTACTGACATCCAACTTAGCTATTTTTTCTTTGGTTTCTTGTGCTTTTGGTGTCATATCTAAAAAGTTTCTAATCCAAGGTTACGAAGGTTAGCATCTCTGTTTTCTTCTAAGAGTTTTATAGCTTTAGCCCTTACATTTAGGTCTGTGAACAATTTGAGTTAATTTTTATATGGTGAGGGGTAGGGGTCCAACTTTGTAGTTAGTTTTGAAATATGAAGTCTGAGTCCTCCAACTTTGTTCTTCTCTTTCAAGGCTATTTTGGCTATTCTGGTTTCCTAGCATTTCCTTAAGAATTTTATGATCAGCTTCTTAACTTCTACAAAAAAGAAAAAAAGAAAGGCAGCTAGGATTTTGATAGGGTTTATGTTAAATCTGTAGATCAATTTGGGGAGTACTGCCATCTTAACCATATTAAGTTTTCTAATCCATGGATGTGGCATGCTGGGGCAGGTCATTTAACCTCCCTGAGCTTCATCTGCCTTATATCTCAAATGGGAGTTATAATAGCCATTCTATCTGTCTCACAGGGTTGTAGTGAAGATTGCATGAGAAAATTCTTCTTAAAGGGATTATTTATGACAGCATTATAGGAATCACTATGGCCTCTTGACGTGGTAACTGTGAGGAACACTAAAAACATCAGTTTATGTTCATCTTAAAACCAGTTTAATTTCTTTACAGCCACATTTTCTTTTTCTAAAGTGCCCATTATGTGGCTGATGTCATAGTAGGCTCCATGGTGCAGTATTAAAAAGTGCAGGCTCGGGCTTCCCTGGTGGCGCAGTGGTTGAGAGTCCACCTGCCGAGGCAGGGGACACGGACGCGTGCCCCTGTCCAGGAAGATCCCACGTGCTGCGGAGTGGCTGGGCCCGTGAGCCATGGCCGCTGAGCCTGTGCATCCGGAGCCTGTGCTCCGCAACGGGAGAGGCCACAGCAGTGAGAGGCCCGCGTACCGCAAAAAAAAAAAAAAAAAAAAAGTGCAGGCTCTAGAGCCAGACTATCTGTTTTCAGTTCCCAGCTCTACCACCCCATTTGACCTTAGGTAAATTACTTGCCTCTCAGTCATTCAGTTTTCTCGTTTGTAAAATGAGGATAATAATACTACCTAGTTCATAGAGTTCTTGTATAGTCTGAATAAATTAATTCATATAAAGTGCTTGGAAATGTGCCTGACACAGAGCATTCAATAAATGTCAACCGTCATTACAGCATCACATAGAAGTACTCTAGGGCCCTACATCCAGTGGCATTTATAATCAAATACATATGACATTGCCTTCAGACCCTTGGTTTGCATGATTTGAGTAAGTCAAGCATTTACTTGGAGCTGGAGTGAGTATCCTCTATGAACCAGACTGGAATGGAAATTCTCACATAATAATCTGGAGTGGATATATGAATAAATCATTGCTTTTAAAATTGACATCGTGGGGGGGACCTTGAAGATGGCGGAAGAGTAAGACGCGGAGATCGCCTTCCTCCCCACGGATACACCAGAAATACATCCACACGTGGAACAACTCCTACAGAACTCCTACTGAAGGCTGGCAGAAGACCTCAGACCTCCCAAAAGGCAAGAAACTCCCCACGTAACTGGGTAGGGCAAAAGAAAAAACAGAGACAAAAGAATAAGGACGGCACCTGCACCAGTGGGAGGGAGCTGTGAAGGAGGAAAAGTTTCCACACACTAGGAAGCCCCTCCGCGGGCGGAGACTGCGGGAGGCAGAGGGGGGAGTTTCGGGACCGCGGAGTAGTGCACAGCGACGGGTGCGGAGGGCAAAGCGGGGAGATTCCTGCACAGACGATCGGTGCCGACCGGCACTCACCAGCCCGAGTGGCTTGTCTGCTCACCCGCCGGGGCGGGCGGGGCTGCGAGCTGAGGCTCGGGTTTTGGTTTTGGACGGAGCTCAGGGAGAGGACTGGGGTTGGCGGCTTGAACATAGCCTGAAGGGGTTAGTGCACCACGACTAGCCGGGAGGGAGTTCGGGGAAAAGCCTGCACCGGCCGAAGAGGCAAGAGACTTTTTCTTCCCTCTGTGTTTCCTGGTGCGCGAGGAGAGGGGTTTAAGAGCGCTGCTTAAAGGAACTCCAGAGACGGGCGCGAGCCGCGGCTAAAAGCGCGAACCCCAGAGACGGGCGCGAGCCGCGGCTGAGGGCGCGAGCCCCCGAGACGGGCGCGAGCCGCGGCTGAAAGCGCAAACCCCAGAGACGGGCGCGAGCCGCGGCTAAAACCGCGGACCCCAGAGACGGGCGGGAGACGCTAAGGCTGCTGCTGCCGCCACCAAGGGGCCTGTGTGCGAGCACAGGTCACTCTCCACACCCCTCTTCCGCGGAGCCTGTGCAGCCCGCCACTGCCTAGGTTCCCGGGATCCAGGGACAACTTCCCCGGGAGTACGCACACGGCGGGTCTCAGGCTGGTGCAACATCACGCCGGCCTCTGCCGCAACGTCACGCTGCCTCTGCAGCCGCAGGCCCGCCCCGCACGTAGTGCCCCTCCTACCCCCATCCCCCAACCCCCGGCCTGAGTGAGCCGGAGGCCCCGAATCAGCGGCTCCTTTAACCCCGTCCTGTCTGAGCGAAAAAACAGACGCCCTCCAGCGACCTACACGCAGAGGCAGGGCCAAATCCAAAGCTGAGCTCCTGTGAGCTGTGAGAACAAAGAAGAGAAAGGGAAATCTCTCCCAGCAGCCACAGAAGCAGCGGATTAAAGCTCCACAATCAACTTGATATACCCTGCATCTGTGGAATACCTGAATAGACAAGGAATGATCCCAAATTGAAGAGGTGGAATTTAGGAGCGAGATCTATGATTTTTTTCCCTTTTCCTCTTTTTGTGAATGTGTACGTGTATGCTTCTGTGTGAGATCCTGTCTGTATACTCTTGCTTCCACCATTTGTCCTAGGGCTCTATCCGTCCATGACTTTTTTTTAAAAATTCTTTTTCTTAATAATTAAGTTTAATTGTAATAACTTTATTATACTTTACCTTCGTTCTTTCTTTCTTTCCTTCCTTCCTTCCCTCCTTTAGACAACGAATCACCCCAAATTGAGGAGGTGGTCTCAGGGAGCAGGATTTATGATTTTTCCCCCTTTACCTCTTTTTGTGAAGGTGTATGTGTATGCTTCTGTGTAAGATTTTCTCTGTATAGCTTTGCTTCCAACATTTGTCCTAAGGTTCTATCCGTCCTTTTTTTTTTTTTCTTTCTAAATATTTTTTAATTCAATAACTATATTATACTTTATTTTATTTTTACTGTATCATCTTTCTTTCTGTCTTTTTTCCTTCTTTCCCTCCTTCCTTCCTTCCTCCCTCCCTCCCTCCCTCCCTCCTTTCTTTCCTTCTTTGCTTCTTTCTTCCTTCCTTCCTTTCCTCCTTTCCGTCTTTCTTTACTCATACTTCTACTAATTCTCCCTACTTTTTCTCCCTTTTATTCCGAGCTGTGTGGATGAAAGGCTCTTGGTGCTCCAGCCAGAAGTCAGGGCTCTGCCTCTGAGGTAGGAGAGCCAACTTCAGGACACTGGTCAACAAGAGACCTCCCAGCTCCACATAATATTAAACGGTGGAAATATCCCAGAGACCTCCATCTTAACACCAGCACCCAGCTTCACTCAACGACCAGCAAGCCACAGTGCTGGACAACCTATGCCAAACAACTAGCAAAACAGGAACACAACCCCACCCATTAGCAGAGAGGCTGCCTAAAATCATAATAAGGCCACAGACACCCCAAAACACACCACCAGATGTGAACCTGCCCACTAGAGAGACAAGATCCAGCCTCATCCAGCACAACACAGGCACTAGTCCCCTCCACCAGGAAGCCTACACAACCCACTGAAACAACCTTAGCCACTGGAGACAGACATCAAAAACAACGGGAACTACGAAAGTGCAGCCTGCGAAAAGGAGACCCCAAACACAGTAAGATAAGCAAAATGAGAAGACAGAAAAACACACAGCAGATGAAGGAGCAAGATAAAAACCCACCAGACCTAACAAATGAAGAGGAAATAGGCAATCTACCTGAAAAAGAATTCAGAATAATGATAGTAAGGATGATCCGAAATCTTGGAAGTAGAATGGACAAAATGCAAGAAACAGTTAACAAGGACCTACAAGAACTAAAGATGAAACAAGCAACGATGAACAATGCAATAAATGAAATTAAAATCACTCTAGATAGGATCAATAGCAGAATAACTGAGGCAGAAGAACGGATAAGTGACCTGGAAGATAAAGTAGTGGAAATAACTACTGCAGAGCAGAATAAAGAAAAAAGAATGAAAAGAACTGAGGACAGTCTCAGAGACCTCTGGGACAACATGAAACGCACCAACATTCGAATTATAGGGGTTCCAGAAGAAGAAGAAAGAAAGAAAGGGACTGAGAAAATATTTGAAGAGATTATAGTTGAAAACTTCCCTAATATGGGAAAGGAAATAGTTAATCAAGTCCAGGAAGCACAGAGGGTCCCATACAGGATAAATACAAGGAGAAACACGCCAAGACACATATTAATCAAACTGTCAAAAATTAAATACAAAGAAAGCATATTAAAAGCAGCAAGGGAAAAACAACAAATAACACACAAGGGAATCCCCATAAGGTTAACAGCTGATCTCTCAGCAGAAACCCTACAAGCCAGAAGGGAGTGGCAGGACATACTGAAAGTGATGAAGGAGAATAGCCTGCAACCAAGACTACTCTACCCAGCAAGGATCTCATTCACATTTGATGGAGAAATTAAAACCTTTACAGACAAGCAAAAGCTGAGAGAGTTCAGCACCACCAAACCAGCTTTACAACAAATGCTAAAGGAACTTCTCTAGACACGAAACACAAGAGAAGGAAATGACCTATAGTAGCGAACCCAAAACAATATATAAAATGGAAATAGGAACATACATATCGATAATTACCTTAAATGTAAATGGACTAAATGCTCCCACCAAAAGACACAGATTGGCTGAATGGATACAAAAACAAGACCCTTATATATGCTGTCTACAAGAGACCCACTTCAGACCTAGAGACACATACAGACTGAAAGTAAGGGGATGGAAAAAGATATTCCATGCAAATGGAAACCAAAAGAAAGCTGGAGTAGCAATTCTCATATCAGACAAAATAGACTTTAAAATAAGGACTATTAAAAGGGACAAAGAAGGACACTACATAATGATCAAGGGATCGATCCAAGAAGAAGATATAACAATTGTAAATATTTATGCACCCAACATAGGAGCACCTCAATACATAAGGCAAATACTAACAACCATAAAAGGGGAGATCAACAGTAACACATTCATAGTAGGGGACTTTAACACCCCACTTTCACCCATGGACAGATCATCCAAAATGAAAATAAATAAGGAAACACAAGCTTTAAATGATACATTAAACAAGATGGACTTAATTGATATTTATAGGACACTCCATCCAAAAACAACAGAATACACATTCTTCTCAAGTGCTCATGGAACATTCTCCAGGATAGATCATATCTTGGGTCACAAATCAAGCCTTGGTAAATTTAAGAAAACTGAAATTGTATCAAGTATCTTTTCCGACCACAACGCCATGAGACTAGATATCAATTACAGGAAAAGATCTTTAAAAAATACAAACACATGGAGGCTAAACAATACACTACTTAATAATGAAGTGATCACTGAAGAAATCAAAGAGGAAATAAAAAAATACCTAGAAACAAATGACAATGGAGACACAACGACCCAAAACCTATGGGATGCAGCAAAAGCAGTTCTAAGGGGGAAGTTTATAGCAATACAAGCCCACCTTAAGAAGCAGGAAACATCTCGAATAAACAACCTAACCTTGCACCTCAAGCAATTAGAGAAAGAAGAACAAAAAAACCCCAAAGCTAGCAGAAGGAAAGAAATCATAAAAATCAGATCAGAAATAAATGAAAAAGAAATGAAGGAAACAATAGCAAAGATCAATAAAACTAAAAGCTGGTTCTTTGAGAAGATAAACAAAATAGATAAACCACTAGCCAGACTCATCAAGAAAAAAAGGGAGAAGACTCAAATCAATAGAATTAGAAATGAAAAAGGAGAAGTAACAACTGACACTGCAGAAATAAAAAAAATCATGAGAGATTACTACAAGCAACTCTATGCCAATAAAATGGACAATCTGGAAGAAATGGACAAATTCTTAGAAATGCACAACCTGCCAAGACTGAATCAGGAAGAAATAGAAAATATGAACAGACCAATCACAAGCACTGAAATTGAAACTGTGATTAAAAACCTTCCAACAAACAAAAGCCCAGGACCAGATGGCTTCACAGGTGAATTCTATCAAACGTTTAGAGAAGAGCTAACACCTATCCTTCTCAAACTCTTCCAAAATATAGCAGAGGGAGGAACACTCCCAAATTCCTTCTACGAAGCCACCATCACCTTGATACCAAAACCAGACAAGGATGTCACAAAGAAAGAAAACTACAGGCCAATATCACTGATGAACATAGATGCAAAAATCCTCAACAAAATACTAGCAAACAGAATCCAACAGCACATTAAAAGGATCATACACCATGATCAAGTGGGGTTTATTCCAGGAATGCAAGGATTCTTCAATATACGCAAATCTATCAATGTGATAAACCATATTAACAAATTGAAGGAGAAAAACCATATGATCATCTCAATAGATGCAGAGAAAGCTTTTGACAAAATTCAACACCCATTTATGATAAAAACCCTCCAGAAAGTAGGCATAGAGGGAACTTTCCTAAACATAATAAAAGCCATATATGACAAGCCCACAGCAAACATCATCCTCAATGGTGAAAAACTGAAAGCATTTCCACTAAGATCAGGAACAAGACAAGGTTGCCCACTCTCACCACTCTTATTCAACATAGTTTTGGAAGTTTTAGCCACAGCAATCAGAGAAGAAAAGGAAATAAAAGGAATCCAAATCGGAAAAGAAGAAGTAAAGCTGTCACTGTTTGCAGATGACATGATACTATACATAGAGAATCCTAAAGATGCTACCAGAAAACTACTAGAGCTAATCAATGAATTTGGTAAAGTAGCAGGATACAAAATTAATGCACAGAAATCTCTGGCATTCCTATATACTAATGATGAAAAATCTGAAAGTGAAATCAGGAAAACACTCCCATTTACCATTGCAACAAAAAGAATAAAATATCTAGGAATAAACCTACCTAAGGATACGAAAGACCTGTATGCAGAAAATTATAAGACACTGATGAAAGAAATTAAAGATGATACAAATAGATGGAGAGATATACCATGTTCTTGGATGGGAAGAATCAACATTGTGAAAATGACTCTACTACCCAAAGCAATCTACAGATTCAATGCAATCCCTATCAAACTACCACTGGCATTTTTCACAGAACTAGAACAAAAAATTTCGCAATTTGTATGGAAACACAAAAGACCCCGAATAGCCAAAGCAATCTTGAGAACGAAAAAAGGAGCTGGAGGAATAAGGCTCCCTGACTTCAGACTATATTACAAAGCAACAGTAATCAAGACAGTATGGTACTGGCACAAAAACAGAAAGATAGATCAGTGGAACAGGATAGAAAGCCCAGAGATAAACCCACGCACATATGGACACCTTATCTTTGATAAAGGAGGCAGGAATGTACAGTGGAGAAAGGACAGCCTCTTCAATAAATGGTGCTGGGAAAACTGGACAGGTACATGTAAAAGTATGAGATTAGATCACTCCCTAACACCATACACAAAAATAAGCTCAAAATGGATTAAAGACCTAAATGTAAGGCCAGAAACTATCAAACTCTTAGAAGAAAACATAGGAAGAACACTCTATGACATAAATCACAGCAAGATCCTTTCTGACCCACCTCCTAGAGTAATGGAAATAAAAACAAAAATAAACAAATGGGACCTAATGAAACTTCGAAGCTTTTGCACAGCAAAGGAAACCATAACCAAGACCAAAAGACAACCCTCAGAATGGGAGAAAACATTTGCAAATGAAGCAACTGACAAAGGATTAATCTCCAAAATTTACAAGCAGCTCATGCAGCTCAATAACAAAAAAACAAACAACCCCATCCAAAAATGGGCAGAAGACCTAAATAGACATTTCTCCAAAGAAGATATACAGAATGCCAACAAACACATGAAAGAATGCTCAACATCATTAATCATTAGAGAAATGCAAATCAAAACTACAATGAGATATCATCTCACACCAGTCAGAATGGCCATCATCAAAAAATCTAGAAACAATAAATGCTGGAGAGGGTGTGGAGAAAAGGGGACACTCTTGCACTGCTGGTGGGAATGTGAATTGGTTCAGCCACTGTGGAGAACAGTATGGAGGTTCCTTAAAAAACTACAAATAGAATTACCATATGACCCAGCAATCCCACTACTTGGCATATACCCTGAGAAAACCAAAATTCAAAAAGAGTCATGTACCAAAATGTTCATTGCAGCTCTATTTACAATAGCCAGGACATGGAAACAACCTAAGCGCCCATCATCGGATGAATGGATAAAGAAGATGTGGCACATATACACAATGGAATATTACTCAGCCTTAAAAAGAAATGAAATTGAGCTATTTGTAATGAGATGGATAGACCTAGAGTCTGTCATACAGAGTGAAGTAAGTCAGAAAGAAAAAGACAAATACCGTATGCTAACACATATATATGGAATTTAAGGGAAAAAAATGTCATGAAGAACCTAGGGGTAAGATAGGAATAAAGACGCAGACCTACTGGAGAACGGACTTGAGGGTATGGGGAGGGGGAGGGGTGAGTTTTGATAGGGCGAGAGAGAGAGTCATGGACATATACACACTAACAAACGTAGTAAGGTAGATAGCTGGGGGGAAGCAGCCGCAAGGCACAGGGATATTAGCTCGGTGCTTTGTGACAGCCTGGAAGGGTGGGATGGGGAGAGTGGGAGGGAGGGAGACGCAAGAGGGAAGACATATGGGAACATATGTATATGTATAGCTGATTCACTTTGTTATAAAGCAGAAACTAACACACCATTGTAAAGCAATTATACCCCAATAAAGATGTTTAAAAAAAAAAAAAAATTGACATCGTGAAAAGTAAGGCCCTTCTTAGTTAAACAGAAAACATGTAGATCGCTTGGGATAATGGTTTCATGGGAAAACAGTGCAATGACATTGCATCATTTTTTTTCCCTTAGGAGTCTATTTCTCTCTGCTCCTAGGTTTAGCTTATTATTGAGGGAAACAACTAGGGGAGAGAGGCAGAGCTGTATAAGCACATCCATGCTGTGCCTGCCTCCAGTCCTCTCAGACACAGTCTGATTCCTGATGGCCTCTGGTTCTAGGGGGATTGCTTTGGGTTGATTGCTAGTAAAGCGCTGCCTGCCGTCAGTTTTCTAGAAGCTAGAGCTCAGGGAAGTTATTACTGAAACTGCTGCAGTTAGGAGCAGACTTGGAATCAGGGCATCCAACCTTATAATGACAGCCTGAAAAAGAAACAGAGCAATTTCTCTTGGAACCAAAGGATCAGGAGCCTTGTAGGGGCCCTCAACAGGCCGTCCTAGTTCATTCCCTAGCCCCTAGGAAGACGTCTAGCGAAACCATTTAGGAAAAACTGCTGTGTAGCCCCCACCCCTGCACTCTCTGCTACGTAGTCCATTTCTTAACTCAGGGGATGTGGACTTTAGGACACTTGAGCATTTAAATGGAGTTTAAGGGATAAAGCCCTAAATGGGAAATCTTCCCTCCTCAAATCGCTCATTCCCCAGCATGGAAAACCTAAGAAACAAAAGGGCACGGGAGAGGGCTTCCCTGGTGACGCAGTGGTTAGGAATCCACCTGCCAATGCAGGGGACACGGGTTCGAGCCCTGGTCCGGGAGATCACACATGCCGCGGATCAACTAAGCCCGTACGCCACAGCTACTGAGCGCACGTGCCACAACTACTGAAGCCCCCGTGCCTAGAGCCTGTGCTCCGCAACAAGAGAAGCCACCGCAATGAGAAGCCCGCACACCGCAACCAAGAGTAGCCCCCCCTCACCGCAACTAGAGAAAGCCCACGCACAGCAACGAAGACCCAGCACAGCCAAAAATAAATAAACAAATAATTCTTTTTTAAAAAAAAGGCCACGGGAGAAAAAGCCAAACAGCAACAGATCCCTTGTGTCAGCAAAGTGTTGCTAAGCAGAGTAACCTGGGTATTGGATGTAGGCACAGCCATGTGGAAGCAGAAGAGTGGGTAAAAGTCAAAGGCAATGAAAACTAGCAGAAGCCTTGTAGTCCAAACTTAGAGGAAGGCTCTGATGCTTCTATGAATATTTGAGATATTCTGATGAAAATGATTTCCTCTGTCTGCTGCTGACAATAATTCAAAATAATTTATGGAGCCAAAGGCTAGTAAGTACTGGTGAGAGTTTAATGTGAACCTGAAAAGAAGTGTATTCGTTTCTTTTGAAACCTAGGATTGTACACTCAACCCCCTTGTTCTCCTCTCCCAAATTCTCTTCTCTGGTTGGCCACTGTTTCATTCCTCTCCACCAAGAAGTTCTTCCATCCCCCATGTTTACAAACTAGGCTCCCATTCTCCCTGCTTATCATTAAAATTCCTGGTGTTTATAGTGCGGATCCAACACTGGTGTAAAGCAACCTGACTGCATTAATTCAAGCTAAGGTAGGGATGACTGAAAGCTCTTGAATGATCTCAGGACTCTGCATTTTAAAAGAAGAACAGATTCATTTAATTTAATTTCTGATCCAGGAAAAATTTAAAACTAAGTGATGTGATGAATTTTTTTGGAAGGAAGGTTTGGGAAAAGAGGGGAGCTTCTTGGTGCCCTTCAGATCATACACTACTTTGCCCTTACTGCTTTGGCTACATACTAAATGTAAAGTCATCCATGACAGGGAATATTGTCACAGCTTCAAAAGCCCACCTACTCAGAAGCATAAGGCCTTGGGACTTCCCTGGTGGCGCAGTGGTTAAGAATCCACCTGCCAATGCAGGGGACACGGGTTCGAGCCGTGGTCTGCAAAGATCCCACATGCCATGGAGCAACTAAGCCCGTGTGTCACAACTACTGAGCCTGCGCTCTAGAGCCCACAAGCCACAACTACTGAGCCCGCATGCCACAACTACTGAAGCCAGCGCACCTAGAACCCGTGCTCCACAACAAGAGAAGCCACTGCAATGAGAAGCCCTTGCACCGCAACGAAGAGTAGCCCCTGCTCACCGCAACTAGAGATAGCCTGCACGCAGCAACGAAGACCCAACACAGCCAAAAATAAATAGATTAATTTTAAAAAAAAAAGGAAGCATAAGGCCTTGAAGCATTAGATTTTAAATGAAAGTGAGAATCAGAGCTTTGGAAGTTGTCTATTGAGCCTCTGTAAAACTTCCCAGTTGATATCTCCTCTGAGGAAGCCTCTTCTCTCTGTGTTACACCTACAGAGCAGTCTGACCAAGACTAATGATTGCTCTGTCTTGGTGTTTCTTTGCCGAGAGGACAGTAGTTAAGAGATTAATGAGAAGATAAGCATTAAGATGGAGTTTAAAATTTGGGATGCTCTAAACAAATTAATGGAGAAAGAGAGCCCCTTGATATAGGTCAGCCTCAGCCAACTGAGTAGACGGTGTCTTTCTTGCCCTGTCAGTTTCACAGTTGGTGAAATTCAGCGTTGGGTCAACACACACAGTTGTGAGATGGACATGCCTTGATCCACAAGCAAACCCACTGCAGACAACAGATTCTGCAGTGACAGATTCTGCAGTGAAGTTCCACCTGGCTGGCGTGTAACTGATTTGCAGATGCATGGCTCTGCTGGAGCTTTTGGAAACACACTCCTTATTCTAAGCTTTTTCCCTTAGGGTTTCCATCCCAACATCCTCGGCACCATTCTCCTCCCTCCCCTCCACAAAGAAACACTATGCAGTTTGCAGGGGTGGTAACTATACCTACTGTTAAGTATCACCATCACTCTGAATGACAGAACAGCCAAACAAGACCCAAGAGAAAGGGAAAGTTAATGAGATGAAAGATTGCAAAACTTCCAAAGCAGGCTGCCTGAAAACATTGAAAAGGTCTTTAATGCTGACGGATTTAGCTGTTTAATATCTTTAACAGGAGCAGTTATGTGTATTGTTGATTAATAATTGCTATTTTTATCTCTTTATTGACACCTATCCTGTTCTTTAACCTGCCCAGAATACCTACCCAAGTGGTTCTCAATCACGATTGTGAATCAGAATTACTAAAGGGATGATTTTTCAAAATCTAGATGGCCCAGTCCCACCCCAGAGCTACTGAATAAGAGTCTCTGGAAATGTGGCATAAGTATTCACATTTAAAAAAAAAAGGTTTCCAGGTGCTTTTTGAGGCATAGCCAAGGTTGCAGACCACTGCGTTAGCCTCATCTGGACTAATTCTATCTTTACAACAACTCTATTGAGGTTTGTATTATACCCCCATTTTATAGATTAGGAAACTGAAGCTCATAAAAGTACAGTGATTGGCCAAGCTCACACAGCTAGAGATGTGCGGAGCTAAGATTCAAAGCCAGGCCCATGACTCCGAAGGACATGCTATTCACTTCATCACATTAATGAGCTATGCATAATTTTTCTCAGGACTCTGATATAGACCTCTTGTAAACTAGATGTCTTGACCTTATTTAGAGTAGCTAGCTGCTCCACAGAACTCTTTCTCCAAGCAAACTTTTGTTCAGAATTCCAATATATAAAACAAATATCAGTAGAACCCGGTAGAGCAAGAAAAAAGAAACACCTCCTCCATATCTTTGGACCTTGAAGCAGCTGCATAGCACAATTTGAAAAACACAGTTCTAGTCAACTCCCAGAATCTACTGATGAGGAAATTAAGGTCCAGGGAAGTAAATCAACTTGCCCAAAGTCACACAGCATGTGGTAAATCAAGATCTAAAATTCAAGTTTCCTAAATTGAAGTTTAATGCTCTAACACACTTGACATGATAAAGATGGAAAAGAGCACCAAATCCAGAAAGTTCTAGAGAAAACCCCAGGTATAGGAGAGGGTAAAAATATTTACAGTTAATATATCTCGAGTACTTACTATATGCCAAGAACTCTTACTGCTTTACTTATGGGTATACTCTGTTTCAGAGTACCTTCACCTGAATTAAATCTGCTTCATTTACATGTCCCTGAGTGTCTTTTGAACTAAGATCTCATATGCCATGCGGTAAGGCCAAAAAAGAAATTTTTTAATAAATAGTACACAATACAATGGTTTTTAGTATATTCATAGAGTTCTACAACCATCCTCACAATTTAATTTTAGAATGTTTTCATCACCCCCAAAAGAAACCCCATACCCATTAGCAGTCACTCCCCATTCTCCCCTCCCCAAGGACCTGGCTACCACTAATCTACTTTCTGTTTTTATGAATTTGCCCATTCTGGACATTTCATATAAATGGCATCATATAATATGTGGTCTTTTATGACTGACTTCTTAGCATACTTTTTTCAATGCTAATCCATGTTGTAGCATGAATTCGTGCTTCATTCTTTTTTATGACTGAATAGTATGCCATTGTATGGATATACCACATTTCGTTTATCCATTCATCAGTTGATGGACTCCTTATTGTCTCTTGTTTGAATCACTGAAATAGCATTCTGACTGATGTTCTTACCTCCATCTTTCTCTTCACTCTTCCCAGTGCCATTAGAAATATTTTGTAAAAGTGCCTATTTGCCATCACTACCTCAGTGGTTCCCCATTCTAAGTAGGGAATCACAAATTTAACCTCCACTAGTGGTAAGGCAGGTCATGCAGAAGTGTGAAACTGTAAAATATCAAGACAATTTTGAGTGGGGGGTTCAGTAGTCAGTTGAAGGGTGCAAGCCCTGCTTAGAAACATTCAATGGCTTCTATGTGTCAGGCAGTTAAGTATCCTGATTGTAATTTGTTTCTATGATCTAGTAGTATAAAATTTCTCCAGAACTGGCCAAATCAAGGGACTTAAGATTTGATGCCAAAAGCTACGATTTGCTACAAAGGATAAGTTTTTATACAAGGTGAATTGCATTAGACACAGCCAAAAGGTTTGGTTATTTTGGTAGCAAGCTAGAAATACTGCTCCCAGGCCTTTCTGCAACAGCATTCATCCAAGCAACCAGTTTGGATTGATCACCTACTATGTTCCAGGCACTGTATTAATAATTGCAGCTACCACAGTGAAAAAGGTATTCACGTCTCACGGAGGAGGCAAACATATATACTACTAAATACATTACAGTGTGTTGAGTGATATAACCAAAGTATGAACAAAGTGATTTGGTGAAGAGGTTTGCAAACTGCTCGCCACCAGTTTTTGTGAATAAACTTTTATTGGCACATAGTCACACCCTTTCATTTACTTATTGTTTACGAATAGTTTTGTGCAATAGCGGCAGATTTGCTGCAATAGAGACCATGATCTGCAAAACCAAAAATATTTCCTACCTGGCCCTTTACAGAAAAAGTTTGCCAGTTCCTGCCTTACAGAAGCAAAGTCTTTTTGGGTAACCTGAAAAAGCATCAAAGATGTCATTTAAGCTGGGATTTTTAGAATTAGTCTTACATATTCAGGTGGACAAGAGAGGAAAGGAGATTATAGTCAGAAAGATCATAGGCAGAAGTTGAGCAGAGATATGGAGGCATAAAAAAGCAAGGCCCTTACTAAAATCCACTGAATTATATACTTCAAATGGGTGAATTGTATATATAGTATATAAATTATACATACATACACTGTGAGTATGTATATTTTTAACATTAATGTATGTATATTTTTGTATGTAAATTTTAACATTAATATACATTATGTATATTATAACTTTACACATGTGAGTAAAGTTATTTTTTTAAAGTTACCTTCTTGCGAACTGGTCCAGTATGTCTCAATGGAGCACTCCACTGAGTGGGACAATTCTATGCTGTACATTACAAGTTGTTTAACCTCCCCAGTTCCCACCCATAAATGCCAGTTGAGTCCTCCATGCTCTGACAACCAAAATCAATACAACACATTTCCAAATACCCCCTAAGAAGGTGGTAACAGGCTCACTGAGAGCCACTAATAGTCCAATGTGGCTTGAGTACAGGGTATATGGAAGAAGCAGCAGGAAGTGACAGGATAGGAAGTTTAAATGTTATCCAGCAGTCAGACCTCCTCCACATCTATAGTTCATGGACTAAGATCCTTGCGATTGGGAAGAGCTGCTCTCCCCTCTAAAGGAGTTCTTTCTGCAATATCCCAACGTCAGTCTAAGGCGGAAAGCCCAGAAAAAGTAGACGGCTTTCATAATTCCATCCCTTGCTATTCACCATCCAGCTGAATGCTGACCATCCTACCAAGATGTGGTCAATTGAAGTGAACAAATCTGCTGCAATCATATAGACACAGCTGAAATATGTAGCTCCATATTGAACAAACTGGGCCATTAGGCACACATTACCAACTGAGAACCTGCCCTTTTAAAATGCTATTGGCATGCTGATAAGACATTTTAAATACTCAATAAATAAAAGGCACCTTAAGAATGGTATGAATGTATTTATATGTTCCAAAGTGAGCAAGATGTATTTTCATCATTGCTCTTAATCCTTGCAACTCCTTCCTTTTCCACATTTATTCAACAGGAATTTGAGAGAAGGCACGAAGAGGCATTCTCAGAAGGGAGTGGGTTAAGTGTATTCAAATAACACTTCAACATGCTAAGGGTATTGGGAGGTAGAAATAAAGATCTCTCTTCTCCCCAGCTCTCAAGGTCAGCCAATTCTAAGCAGCAGTAATGTTTCCTGGGCCTTGATGAGAAAGGAATATGGGGATTTTGAACAAAATGACAGCCACACTGTTACATTGGTTGGGTCGTACGTCTGAGAGCACTCAAGGACAAAGTTCCTTTCCCCAGCATATTGGAGAGGGAGGGTTAGTGAGGTTTTTAGCTGCTTCAGTGTTCAAGACCCTTTCCTGAATATGTTGCAGATTAGACTCCAATCAGCCTACCTTCTCTTTGTGCCTCCATCTCATTCACAAATTAAAACAACATTTTATGGGGTCCAGTTTACTTAAAATTGTTGTCCTTATTGCTTCATTGATTGCAAACCAGGAACCACCCACTTCTCTTAAATACAGACAGCTGGGCCATCTGTTCCCTATGAATCATGTAAACAGAGAAGACTTGAGAGAAGGATTTAAACACTTTCCAACCTGGTTCTGTCTTATTTCAAAAATGCAATGAACTGTCCAGACTTAACAGATGCAATGCTTAATATCTGCCCTGCCAACTTGATCATCTTGTATAACATAGGGAGTTCTGATTAGAACATGAGTTCAAAGCCTCCAACCTAGTCACATTTGTCCTCTTCATTGAATTAAGGTATTTTTTATTATATAGGAAATATATAAACATGAAATAAAAATTCAAGCAGTTCAGAATGGTACAAAATAAAAAGTAAAATGTTCCCTGCCTGCCCCTTGCTCCAAGACACATTCCTTCAGACCTTTGACTTTTCTGTGTTTGGGACTTTTGAGGTTATTCCATTAACCTAGTTCTTGGTTTCTTAACTGTAATCTGTAACCTTTGAGGCTGCCCACGAGGAAAGATGATGAATTTGGCTCCTTTGTCTTCTCTCAAGACAAGATGCAGCCGGGACCCTAATTCATTAATTCTACCTCCCCTTCTCTCTCCCTTGAAATTGTTGTTATAGTCTTTAGTTTTTTCATAAGTGAACTTTAAAATTCAAACAATATACTTAAGCCTTGATTTCTTAATCCATCCACTTGGTTTTTATTTTATAATTATACTTTAATGCAGTCAAACTTAATATTTTCCTTTTCATGGTGTAAACCTTTTGTCCTGTTGAAGAAATCCTTCCCTGCTAGTAGGTTACAAAAACATTCTCCTGTATTTTATTCTAAAATTTTGTCTTTTGTAAGCCCCTAAACCATCTAGAATTGATTGTTGTATATAGTGTGAAGTAGGGATCCAATTTCATTTTTTCCATATGGGTAATTATTTATTTCAGCACTATTTATTAAATAGTCCAAGCTTGCCCCACTGTTCTGTAATGCTATTGTACTTCTGTTATACATCAGGTATTCTATAACACTTTCAATATAAGTGTTGGTCTGTGTCTGAGATCTCTAGTCTATCCCACTGGTCCATTTGCTTAAAATGAATTGCATGCCTTGGAGTCCATGCCTCGGAGTTGCATGCCTTAGTTTCCTCAGCTTTAAACTGAGGATAGCAATATTTTGCCTTAACTACCTCAGAAAGTTGTTGGGAAATCAAATGGAATAATGCATGTAAAGATGCTTTGACAAATGGAAATTATGGAATCAAAACATACTAGCATCACTTAGTTAAACCCTTCATATTTATTGAAGCGCAAACTGGGGTTTAGAACAGACAAACGATTTGTGCATATAAAAGATATCTTTATTATGCTCCTACAGTATGCTTCCTAATGCCTCAGCACACAGCAAAGGGCATTGTATCAAATCCTACTAAAATATCAAATCAAGGACTTGATCTACTAGGAGTGTCTGTTGGACACTCTTCATGTTTTCCCAAAAATGTGATGTAATATCTGAAGTTTGACATATTACTTCCGTAGGAGCCTGCGCCTTACGGCCAATTTCAAGGTTGAATGGTGCAAATGCAATTTTGCATAGGCCACCTCTGATTCAGCAGCAGAGATTGGTATATATCACAGCCACTTAACAAATGGCATCTATCCAGTTGGTACCTGTCCCACAGCTATTATGTGTTAAAATATAAGGCGCAGTTAGGCAATTTATATCTATGCTTTATGTAAAACAAGAACATCTATTTATAGAAACTGGCCCATCTGCAAATTGGCAAACACACCTGAACAAGAAAACAAAAGTTTGATTTCAACATTAAATGGCAATTAATATAATTAAAAACTTTCATTTTCATTGAGTTAGAAAAAATGTGTCATAAAGGCTGCACTTGGGCAGATAGTCTACAAACAGCGAATAATTTTAGGATATGATAAATTTGGGTTATAAAGGCATTGTTTTTCATTTTTATTGTGAAATGCATTATTCACACCAAAGAGATTAAACATGCCTACAGGTTAAGGATTAATAATAAAAAAATAAAGCAACCACTCCTGTATCTACCATGCAGGTTAAAATATAGTAAATTACCAATACCTTAGAAGCCCTTAGTGTACCTTCTATAGTACCTCTCCACCCGCACGGTTGACCACAATCCTGGATCTTATGTTAATTATTTCCTTGCTATTGTTTATAATTTTGACAACTATGTATACTTCTCTTTAAAAATGCATTGCTTAATTTTGCCTTGTTTTGACTTTTCTTTTCTTTTCTTTTTTTTTTTTTTTTTTGCGGTACGCGGGCCTCTCACTGTTGCGGCCTCTCCCGTTGAGGAGCACAGGCTCCAGACGCTCAGGCTCAGCGGCCACGGCTCACGGGCCCAGCCGCTCCGCGGCATGTGGGATCTTCCCAGACCGGGGCACGAACCCGTGTCCCCTGCATCGGCAGGCAGACTCTCAACCACTGTACCACCAGGGAAGCCCTTGTTTTGACATTTATGTCATTCTTATCATTTTCCCCTTCATCAGCACTGGAACCTAATTGACCGAGTCTTAGATACATCTTTAACTTAAATAAATTCAACTGTATGATAGGAAAAGAAAAGAAGGAAAAAGAAGGAACTAGCAGAAATAAATAGGCAAAGGAGAATGATCATTTAAATAGTATTTAAATATTTAAGTATTTATTTAAATACTTAAGTATTTAAATAAATAAAGTAATACTTAAATACTTAAATTTAAATATTTAAGTATTTAAATAGTAATTCTGTCCCCCATCTAGAGTTGTCAAATAAAATATAGGACAAGTTAAATTTGAATTTCAGATACAAAAACAAAATTTGTAGTATAATTATTACATAGAACATACTTATACTAAAATGTATATTGGTTCTTTATCTAATATTCAAATTTAACTTGGCTTCTATTTGTTGTTATTTGCTAATTCTGGCAACATATCCCACCTCATTCAATGAGCCTGCATCCAGAGTGAATGGGATATGGAAAATGTGACTCTCTTGTTTCTTTTTAAATATCATGTGACTTCTATAGTGTGATAATTTCACAGAATTATGTGTAAATCCAGTGCTCAACCATAGGAATAGTAATGTGTTCCAGTGCTGGAGGCAAAATTGTCTTGTTGAAAGATATGTTGGTCTCTAACATGGTACCTTCCCAGGTTGTTTTTTTAAGGTGATTTGGATTATGGAAAATTGTATCAGGAAGTGCATTCAGCTACTAATAACAGAGACTTAACTATAGCATTTTAAAAAACAAGAAATTACCCACTCATATGAAAGTAGTCTAGAGACAGGCAGTGCAGGGATGATATAATGGCCTTAAGTGTCAACAGGGACCCAGGCTCCTAATTCTGCTCTACCATCCTTAGTGCTGCTTCCATCCTTAAGGTTACTTCAAGGTTCAAAATGGCTACTAGAGCACCAGCCATCAAGTTCACATCCCACACAGGAAATATGAGAGGTAGAGAGGGCAATATGGGACTCACCAGCAGTCTGTCCAATCTTAAATTGCTTTCCTGCAAGTCCCTCCTAACAAGGTCCACTTTAGGTCTCATTAACTGTTCCTAGCTGAAATGGAAGCTGAGAAATGTAATTTAGGATGAGCATATTACTATCCAGGAAAAATCTCTGTCACTAAGGAGGAAGAAGAAAGTAGATATTGGGTAGACAACAGTGTCACAGTGGGCTTCCCTGGTGGCTCAGTGGTTGAGAGTCTGACTGCCGATGCAGGGGACATGGGTTCATGCCCCGGTCCAGGAAGATCCCACATGCTGCGGAGTGGCTGGGCCTGTGAGCCATGGCCGCTGAGCCTGCACGTCCGGAGCCTGTGCTCTGCAACGGAAGAGGCTGCAAAAGTGAGAGGCCCGTGTACCGCCAAAAAAAAAAAAAAAAAAAATAGTGTCACAGTGATTTTTGCCTTATCTACTGAATTAAGAATCCGACTCCTGAGTAAGATAGAACTCCACTGTGACGATTTTCATGTGAAATTGTCAAAACTCTCATTCATTATTTTTTGATCATAAAGAATCAAATTATATTACCATGTTCAAAAAACAATGTATAAATCTGTCTATAACTTTAACATACAATTAATCCAGACTACTACTACACTGCTGTAAATAGGTAGCCCCTTCATTCAAATACTCACTTTACAAGTAATACTCTGTAATACTTAGGTATTAATGCTTGGCACTAATGAATATGGTCAATCTTCCTAAAGAACACTTCAGCTTTATTGACAACTCTAACATTGATTTTTATACCAGGAATCCATATTTAAAGGATCTTTCAAATAACCCAAGTTCAGGAAACATCATCGTTTCCTAAACTCTTTGGAGGGCAATCAGAGATACACTATTGGGCCATGCTTCCGGTCTGACACGGGTGTGTGTTGGATGCTACACTTATCCCCTTTGATGCACCAGCAAATCATCATACACATTTTGTGATTTTCCAGAATCCTTGTTTCTGCTCTGGGCCACCATTTGATCTTTTTACCTTCACTTGAAAGGTGTAGGAGGATGCAGTATAAACAAAAGACAAATGCGTTTTTCTTTTAAGAAGGTACAGGAAGGGGGGCTTCCGGGAAGATGGCAGAAGAGTAAGACGCGGAGATCACCTTCCTCCCCACATATACACCAGAAATACATCTACACGTGGAACTCCTACAGAACACCTACTGAACGCTGGCAGAAGACCTCAGACCTCCCAAAAGGTAAGAAATCCCCCCCACGTACCTGGGTAGGGCAAAAGAAAAAAGAAAAAACAGAGACAAAAGAATAGGGACGGGACCTGCACCAGTGGGAGGGAGCTGTGAAGGAGGAAAGGTTTCCACACACTAGGAAGCCCCTTCGCGGACTGCGGGTGGCGGAGGGGGAAGCTTCGGAGCCGTGGAGGAGAGCACAGCAACAGGCGTGCAGAGGGAAAAGCGGGGAGATTCCCGCACAGAGGATCAGGGCTGACCGGCACTCAGCAGTCCGAGAGGCTTGTCTGCTCACCTGCCGGGGCGGGCGGGGCTGGGAGTTGAGGCTCGGGCTTCAGTCAGAGCGCCGGGAGAGGACTGGGGCTGGTGGCGTGAACACAGCCTGCTGGGGGTTAGTGCGCCACGGCTGGCCGGGAGGGAGTCCAGGGAAAAGTCTGGACCTGTCGAAGAGGCAAGAGACTTATTTTTTCCCTCTTTGTTTCCTGGGGTGTGAGGAGAGGGGATTAAGAGTGCTGCTTAAAGGAGCTCCAGAGATGGGCACGAGCCGCGGCTAAAAGCGCGGACCCCAGAGACGGGCATGAGACGCTAAGGCTGCTGCTGCCGCCACCAAGAAGCCTGTGTGCGAGCACAGGTCACTATCCACATCCCCCTTCTGAGGAGCCTGTACAGCCCGCCACTGCCAGGGTCCCGGGATCCAGGGACAACTTCCCCGGGAGAACGCACGGCGCGCGTCAGGCTGTTGCAACATCATGCTGGCCTCTGCCGCTGCAGGCTCGCCCCGCACTCCGTACCCCTCTCTCCCCCCGGCCTGAGTGAGCCAGAGCCCCCGAATCAGCGGCTCCTTTAACCCCGTCCTGTCTGAGCAAAGAACAGACGCCCTCCGGCGACCTACACGCAGAGGCGGGGCCAAATCCAAAGCTGAGCCCTTGGGAGATGTAAGAACAAAGAAGAGAAAGGGAAATCTCTCCCAGAAGCCTCAGAAGCAGCGGATTAAAGCTCCACAATCAACTTGATATACCCTGCATCTGTGGAATACATGAATAGACAACAAATCATCCCAAATTCAGGAGGTTGACTTTGAGAGCAAGATTTATGATTTTTTCCCCTTTTCCTCTTTTTGCGAGTGTGTATGTGTATGCTTCTGTGTGAGATTTTGTCTGTATAGCTTTGCTTCCACCATTTGTCCTAGGGTTCTATCCATCCGTTTTTTGTTTGTTTGTTTTCTTTTGTTATGTTTTGTTTTTAATTCTTTTTTTCTTTTTTCCTCTTAATAATTATTTTTTTATTTTAATAACTTTATTTTACTTTACCATTTTTCTTTCTTTTTTTCCTTCCTTCCATCCTCCCTCCTTCCCTCCCTCCCTCCTTTCTTTCTTTCTTTCTTTCTACTTCTACTTCTACTAATTCTTTCTTTCTACATTTTCTCCCTTTTATTCTGAGCTGTGTGGATGAAAGGCTCTTGGTGCTCCAGCCAGGAGTCAGGGCTGTGCCTCTGACATGGGAGAGCCAACTTCAGGACACTGGTCCACGAGAGATCTCCCAGCTCGACATAATATCAAATGGCGAAAATCTCCCATAGATCTCCATCTCAACACCAGCACCCAGCTTCACTCAACGACCAGCAAGCTACAGTGCTGGACATCCTATGCCAAACAACTAGCAAGACAGGAACACAACTCCACCCACTAGCAGACAGGCTGCCTAAAATCATAATAAGTCCACAGACACCACAAAACACACCACCAGACGTGGACCTTCCCACCAGAAAGACAAGATCCAGCCTCATCCACCAGAACACAGGCACTAGTCCCCGCCACCAGGAAGCCTACACAACCCACTGAACCAACCTTAGCCACTGGGAACAGACACCAAAAAACAATGGGAACTATGAACCTGCAGCCTGCAAAAAGGAGACCCCAAACACAGTAAGATAAGCAAAATGAGAAGACAGAAAAACACACAGCAGATGAAGAAGCAAGATAAATACCCACCAGACCTAACAAATGAAGAGGAAATAGGCAGTCTACCTGAAAAAGAATTCAGAATTATGGTAGTAAAGATGATCCAAAACCTTGGAAATAGAATGGAAAAATGCAAGAAACATTTAACAAAGACCTAGAAGAACTAAAGATGAAAAAGACAACGATGAACAACACAATAAATGAAATGAAAACTACTCTAGATGGGATCAATAGCAGAATAACTGAGACAGAAGAATGGATAAGTGACCTGGAAGATAAAAGAGTGGAAATAACTACTGCAGAGCAGAATAAAGAAAAAAGAATGAAAAGAACTGAGGACAGTCTCAGAGACCTCTGGGACAATATTAAATGCACCAACATTCGAATTATAGGGGTTCCAGAAGAAGAAGAGAAAAAGAAAGGGACTGAGAAAATATTTGAAGAGATTATAGTTGAAAACTTCCCTAATATGGGAAAGGAAATAGTTAATCAAGTCCAGGAAGCACAGAGAGTCCCATACAGGATAAATCCAAGGAGAAATACGCCAAGACACATATTAATCAAACTGTCAAAAATTAAATACAAAGAAAACATATTAAAAGCAGCAAGGGAAAAACAACAAATAACACACAAGGGAATCCCCATAAGGTGAACAGCTGATCTTTCAGCAGAAACTCTGCAAGCCAGAAGGGACTGGCAAGACATATTTAAAGTGATGAAGGAGAAAAACCTGCAACCAAGATTACTCTACCCAGCAAGGATCTCATAGAGATTTGACAGAGAAATTAAAACCTTTACAGACAAGCAAAAGCTGAGAGAGTTCAGCACCACCAAACCAGCTTTACAACAACTGCTAAAGGAACTTCTCTAGGCAAGAAACACAAGAGAAGGAAAAGACCTACAATAACGAACCCAAAACAATTAAGAAAATGGGAAAAGGAACATACATATCGATAATTACCTTAAATATAAATGGACTAAATGCTCCCACCAAAAGACACAGATTGGCTGAATGGATACAAAAACAAGACCCATATATATGCTGTCTACAAGAGACCCACTTCAGACCTAGAGACACATACAGACTGAAAGTAAGGGGATGGAAAAAGATATTTCATGCAAATGGAAACCAACAGAAAGCTGGAGTAGCAATTCTCATATCAGACAAAATAGACTTTAAAATAAAGACTATTAGAAGAGACAAAGAAGGACTTGTCTACATAATGATCAAGGGATCGATCCAAGAAGAAGACATAACAATTGTAAATATTTATGTACCCAACATAGGAGCACCTCAATACATAAGGCAAATACTAACAGTGATAAAAGGGGAAATCGACAGTAACACATACATAGTAGGGGACTTTAACACCCCACTTTCACCAAGGGACAGAACATCCAAAATGAAAATAAATAAGGAAACATAAGCTTTAAATGATACATTAAATAAGATGGACTTAAGACATTTATAGGACATTCCATCCAAAAACAACAGAATACACATTTTTCTCGAGTGCTCATGGAACATTCTCCAGGATAGATCATATCTTGGGTCACAAATCAAGCCTTGGTAAATTTAAGAAAATTGAAATTGTATCAAGTATCTTTTCCGACCACAACGCTATGAGACTAGATATCAATTACAGGAAAAGACCTGTAAAAAATACAAACACATGGAGGCTAAACAATACACTACTTAATAACGAAGTGATCACTGAAGAAATCAAAGAGGAAATCAAAAAATACCTAGAAACAAATGACAGTGGAGACACGATGACCCAAAACCTATGGGAGGCAGCAAAAGCAGTTCTAAGAGAGAAGGTTATAGCAATACAATCCTACCTTAAGAAACAGGAAACATCTCGAATAAACAACCTAACCTTGCACATAAAGCAATTAGAGGAAGAAGAACAAAAAAATCCCAAAGTTAGCAGAAGGAAAGAAATAATAAAAATCAGATAAGAAATAAATGAAAAAGAAATGAAGGAAACGATAGCAAAGATCAATAAAACTAAAAGCTGGTTCTTTGAGAAGATAAACAAAATTGATAAACCATTACGCAGACTCATCAAGAAAAAAAGGGAGAAGACTCAAATCAATAGAATTAGAAATGAAAAAGGAGAAGTAACAACTGACACTGCAGAAATACAAAAGATCGTGAGAGATTACTACAAGCAACTCTATGCCAATAAAATGGACAACCTGGAAGAAATGGACAAATTCTTAGAAATGCTCAACCTGCCAAGACTGAATCAGGAAGAAACAGAAAATATAAACAGAACAATCACAAGCAATGATATTGAAACTGTGATTAAAAATCTTCCAACAAACAAAATCCCAGGACCAGAGAGCTTCACAGGCGAATTCTATCAAATATTTAGAGAAGAGCTAACACCTATCCTTCTCAAACTCTTCCAAAATATAGCAGAGGGAGGAACACTCCCAAACTCATTCTACGAGGCCACCATCACCCTGATACCAAAACCAGACAAGGATGTCACAAAGAAAGAAGACTACAGGCCAATATCACTGATGAACATAGGTGCAAAAATCCTCAAAAAAATACTAGCAAACAGAATCCAACAGCACATTAAAAGGATCATACACCATGATCAAGTGGGGTTTATTCCAGGAATGCAAGGATTCTTTAATATATGCAAATCAATCAACGTGATACACCATATTAACAAATTGAAGGAGAAAAACCATATGATCATCTCAATAGATGCAGAGAAAGCTTTCGACAACATTCAACACCCATTTATGATAAAAACCCTACAGAAAGTAGGCATAGAGGGAAATTTCCTCAACATAATAAAGGCCATATATGACAAACCCACAGCCAACATCGTCCTCAATGGTGAAAAACTGAAAGCATTTCCACTAAGATCAGGAACAAGACAAGGTTGCCCACTCTCACCACTCTTATTCAACATAGTTTTGGAAGTTTTGGCCACAGCAATCAGAGAAGAAAAGGAAATAAAAGGAATCCAAACCAGAAAAGAAGAAGTAAAGCTGTCACTGTTTGCAGATGACATGATACTATACATAGAGAATCCTAAAGATGCTACCAGAAAGCTACTAGAGCTAATCAATGAATTTGGTAAAATAGCAGGATACAAAATTAATGCACAGAAATCTCTGGCATTCCTATACACTAATGATGAAAAATCTGAAAGTGAAATCAAGAAAACACTCCCATTTACCATTGCAACAAAAAGAATAAAATATCTAGGAATAAACCTACCTAAGGAGACAAAAAACCTGTACGCAGAAAATTATAAGACACTGATGAAAGAAATTAAAGATGATACAAATAGATGGAGAGATATACCATGTTCTTGGATTGGAAGAATCAACATTGTGAAAATGACTCTACTACCCAAAGCAATCTACAGATTCAATGCAATCCCTATCCAACTACCACTGGCATTTTTCACAGAACTAGAACAAAAAATTTCACAATTTGTATGGAAACACAAAAGACCCCAAATAGCCAAAGCAATCTTGAGAATGAAAAACGGAGCTGGAGGAATCAGGCTCCCTGACTTCGGACTATACTACAAAGCTCCAGTAATCAAGACAGTATGGTACTGGCACAGAAACAGAAAGATAGATCAATGGAACAGGACAGAAAGCCCAGAGATAAACCCACGCACATATGGTCACCTTATCTTTGATAAAGGAGGCAGGAATGTACAGTGGAGAAAGGACAGCCTCTTCAATAAGTGGTGCTGGGAAAACTGGGCAGGTACATGTAAAAGTATGAGATTAGATCACTCCCTAACACCATACACACAAAAAAAGCTCAAAATGGGGCTTCCCTGGTGGCGCAGTGGTTGAGAGTCCGCCTGCCGATGCATGGGACACGGGTTCGTGTCCCGGTCCGGGAGGATCCCACGTGCCGCGGAGTGGCTGGGCCCGTGAGCCATGGCCGCTGAGCCTGCGCGTCTGGAGCCTGTGCTCCGCAACGGGAGAGGCCACAACAGTGAGAGGCCCAAGTACTGCTAAAAAAAAAAAAAAAAAAGCTCAAAATGGATTAAAGACCTAAATGTAAGGCCAGAAACTATCAAACTCTTAGAGGAAAACATAGGAAGAACACTTTATGACATAAATCACAGCAAGATCCTTTTTGACCCACCTCCTAGAGAAATGGAAATAAAAACAAAAATAAACCAATGGGACCTAATGAAACTTCAAAGCTTTTGCACAGCAAAGGAAACCATAAACAAGACCAAAAGACAACCCTCAGAATGGGGGAATATATTTGCAAATGAAGCAACTGACAAAGGATTCATCTCCAAAATTTATAAGCAGCTCATGCAGCTCAATGACAAAAACACAACCCAAGCCAAAACTGGGCAGAAGACCTCAATAAACACTTCTCCAAAGAAGATATACAGACTGCCAACAAACACATGAAAGAATGCTCAACATCATTAATCATTAGAGAAATGCAAATCAAAACTAAAACGAGATATCATCTCACACCAGTCAGAATGGCCATCATCAAAAAATCTAGAAACAATAAATGCTGGAGAGGGTGTGGAGAAAAGAAAACCCTCTTGCACTGTTGGTGGGAATGTAAATTGATATAGCCACTGTGGAGAACAGTATGGAGGTTCCTTAAAAAACTACAAATAGAACTACCATATGACCCAGCAATCCCACTACTGGGCATATACCCTGAGAAAACCATAATTCAAAAAGAGTCATGTACTATGGGCTTCCCTGGTGGCACAGTGGTTGAGAGTCCGCCTGCCGACGCAGGGGACGCGGGTTCGTGCCCCGGTCTGGGAGGATCCCACGTGCTGCGGAGCGACTGGGTCCGTGGGCCGTGGCCGCTGAGCCTGCGCGTCCGGAGCCTGTGCTCCGCAACGGGAGAGGCCACAACAGTGAGAGGCCCGCGTACCACAAAAAAAATAAATAAATAAAAGAGGAGTCATGTACTAAAATGTTCATTGCAGCTCTGTTTTACAATAGCCCAGAGATGGAAACAACCTAAGTGTCCATCATCGGATGAATGGATAAAGAAGATGTGGCACATATATACAATGGAATATTACTCAGCCATAAAAAGAAACTAAATTGAGCTATTTGTAATGAGGTGGATAGACCTAGAGTCTGTCATACAGAGTGAAGTCAGTCAGAAAGAGAAAGACAAATACCGTATGCTAACAGATATATATGGAATTTTAGAAAAAAAAAAGTCATGAAGAACCTAGGGGTGAGACAGGAATAAAGACACAGACCTACTGGAGAATGCACTTGAGGATATGGAGAGGGGGAAGTTTAAGCTGTGACAAAGCGAGAGAGAGGCATGGGCATTTATACACTACCAAATGTAAGGTATATAGCTAGTGGGAAGCAGCCGCATAGCACAGGGAGATCAGCTCGGTGCTTTGTGACCGCCTGGAGGGGTGGGATAGGGAGGGTGGGAGGGAGGGAGACGCAAGAGGGAAGAGATATGGGAACATATGTATATGTATAACTGATTTACTTTGTTATAAAGCAGAAACTAACACACCATTGTAAAGCAATTATACTCCAATAAAGATGTAAAAAAAAAAGTTACAGCTAGAGTCAAGTAAGGAGTTTGAAATAATTAGACCAAATTTAATTTTATAGCTATTTATTCAATTAACTAGTGATTCCCTACATAATCAAGAGTTTATTCTATGGCAAAACTGTACTGTGCTCCAAAGGATGCCTGCTGGCTCCCTAATCCTCAACTTTTCCAAGTATAAGGGCCAGTCCTGGGAACAGAATATATCTTAGTCAGCTCAGGCTGCTATAACAAAATATGACTTTTCATTGTATCCTCACATGGTGGAGAGCAGAGACAGGAAAGAAACTCTCATGTTTCTTCTTATAAGGTCACTCACTAATCCCATTCACGAGGGCTGCACCCTCATGACCTAATTATCTTCCAAACGCCCCACCTCCAAAAACCATCACACTGGGGCATTAGGATTTCAACATATGAATTTTGAGGGGACACATTCAGTCCATAACAGAAGGGCTGTCAACTACCCCATCACCTTCTCCCCCTTAGCCTCCAAAACAAAGTCCAGGAATAGAGTGGTGAGTGTCACTGAAGTTCAGTGCTCAGCCCCTACTTCTGGACTCAGACTTACCAGCCTCCACAGGTGGCTTCACACACTATGTGCTTGGACGACACAGCTATATAACTCACTACTGTCAAGGGGAAAAAAATTAAAAATGGCATTTCCTTCCACATATTGTGTCTTTGATCATGGGATTCCCTCAGCCTGGAATATCCTTCCTTGCATCTTCTTTATCAAATCTCAACTCATTTTTCAAGGCCCAGGTCAAGGGCTAACTCTTCTGTGAAGCTTTCCCTAGTGTCCTCAGGCAGAACTACCTTAACCTTCCTCCATACTTTCAAGTCACTTTACTTAGCACTAATAAGTCTGCCTAGCATGCACTTCATTCTGCTTTGTATTAAATATACTGACATGTTTGTCTCTTCGACTAGATTGCAAACAACTTGAGGTCTGGGAGCAGATGTTAGTTAACCTTTGTTCATGACATGGAATCTCACAGTCCCTATGGCTTTTGGTTCAGAGTGGTCCTCATCCCATGATATTTGGGGAAAAGGTAAATAGTCATTCTTTTTTTTATATATATCTTTATTGGAGTATAATTGCTCTACAATGGTGTGTTAGTTTCTGCTGTATAACAAAGTGAATCAGTTATACATATACGTATGTCCCCATATCTCTTCCCTCTTGCGTCTCCCTCCCTCCCACCCTCCCTATACCACCCCTCTAGGCGGTCACAAAGCACCGAGCTGATCTCCCTGTGCTATGCGGCTGCTTCCCACTAGCTATCTATTTTACATTTCGTAGTGTATATATGTCCATGCCACTCTCTCGCTTTGTCACAGCTTACCCTTCCCCCTCCCCATATCCTCAAGTCCATTCTCTAGTAGGTCTGTGTCTTTATTCCCGTCTTGCCCCTAGGTTCTTCATGACATTTTTTTTCTTATATTCCATATATATGTGTTAGCATACGGTATTTGTCTTTCTCTTTCTGACTTACTTCACTCTGTATGACAGACTCTAGGTCCATCCACCTCATTACAAATAGCTCAATTTCGTTTCTTTTTATGGCTGAGTAATATTCCATTGTATATATGTGCCACATCTTCTTTATCCATTCATCCGATGATGGACACTTAGGTTGTTTCCATCTCCGGGCTATTGTAAATAGAGCTGCAATGAACATTTTAGTACATGACTCTTTTTGAATTATGGTTTTCTCAGGGTATATGCCCAGTAGTGGGATTGCTGGGTCATATGGTAGTTCTGTTTGTAGTTTTTTAAGGAACCTCCATACTGTTCTCCATCCACCACTGATAAATTATGCATTGCAATGAAGTCACAACGTCCTCCCAAGACATAATCCCCTATGAACCAGTGTTACATTTAACAAAAAACCATCGTAAACTCCATCCTGAGGAATGTTTATATTGCAAGAACAGCAAGCCCTCCTTAAGACATACCCCTAGGATTCAACCTGCAGAAAGTATTAGGGAAAGTCTCGACTGTACTCTTTGGAAAACAGGAGCCAACAACCAATAAAAGCTATGTCTATGTCTATTACCCATGCCTCGACATCTGTTCTTACTGTCTCCATAGAAAGGAATTATTTTTAACATACGAAGCATAACTTTACCCATCTTATCAGCCAGTTTCACAATAAACTGGTGTCTAGCCTCAATCCCAGAGGTGAAGTTAGATAAGTAGCCACATATTTCCAACACACAGTTGCTGGGAGGAGCACTATGCTGATCTGGCTCTTACTCTGGTCTCGTAGGACCCAAGGGAGGAACACTCTACTCAATCATCAGTTGGGTTTCCTTCTTTCATTATTGCAGACACATCTGTGCAAATACCAAACTTCTAAAATCAGCACCTTGGATCACAGTTTAGTCTACCATCTGGGCCCAGTTGGGACTCCGGGAACATACATTTCAAAATGAATAACAGGGTATTCACCACTGCAGTCCTTTTGGCTGGATAGGGCCAGAGATTGGCCAGGGAGATGCAGTAATAAGAAAAATGCTCAGCAGTCTCTCTGCTTCTTCTGCCAGGCTACCAGACAGACCTCTGAATCCCCAGAGTGATTCGTACTCCATGACACTGTGTTCTGAGAAGAAAAATTGTTTAAATGTGGTAGGGTAGAAAGATCAGGGGATTTAAAATTTGCTAATTCCTGGCTCCATCATTTATGAGCTATGTGAACTTGGGATAAATCAATTAAACTTCTTGAAGTATATACCTATTTTTTAAAATGTAAAATGAAGTTAATGCCTACCACATAGGATTGGTGTAATGCATAACTGAGATAATGCAGAGCTCAGCACACAGGAAGCATTCATTTAATATTGTCTGTAATCTGTGAGTTGTCAAGAAAAGCTGCAGGGTAACAGGCAGTCCCTTCTGTTGGACATTTGGTACGTGCACAATATTTTTGGACTTTTGCATGTACTAATAGCTCACTTTTTTCTCACAATAACTGTGGAATACTAAATAGGATCTGTCATGTTGACTTCCTCCCAAAAAGCCCCACAGTCTTCACTCAACCCCAGTCTGAAATCTGAAATTCCCTTTAGTTCCAGCTTACAGTTCAGCTAAATTGCAAAGCCTCAAGGACAGCTAAACATTTATGCAGCATTGAAAAAGGTCCTGAAAGCTGGTTTTGATAAAGAAAAAGAAAATGAAAAAAACAATGATGAAGATGGGCCATAGAAGATGGCAAACACCAAAGGGTAGGGATGGGTAAAGCCAGAAAAGGGAACGCTCTTAATATAATAAGTGTGGCCTACATCAAGACTCTTGGAGAAAAATAATAATTATTGAATACTAACTATGTACCAGGCATTGTTCTAAGCCCTTTACATGGAATGCTTTATGTAATACCTGCAATAAACCTCTGAGGTTGTTACATTACTCTTCCCATTTTGCAGAGGAAAATACTGAGGGTCTAAGAGGTTAAGTAATTTTACAAGGTTATTTACTGGCAGAGCCAGGATTTGGGTGCAGTCTGGCTAGCTCTTGAGTTTAACCCATGATTTTAAGCATCATATATGATAGCAGCTGACATTTGGTAAATGTTGATGGTAAAATGTGTGAGACATAGTTCTAAGCACTTCACATGAATTGTAATAATCCTCCAACAACCCTTGGGAGCCAGTGTCATTGTTAACTCCATTTGACAGAATAAGAGACTGTGGTTCAGAAAGTTAAGTTACTTGCCCAAGGTCACATAGCATATAAGTGACAAATAAACCAAGATTCCAACCAAGCACTTTGGTTCTGTGGCCTGCATTCTTTTTTTTTAATTCAAGTATAGTTGATTTATAATATTATATTACTTTCAAGTGTACAGCATAGTGATTGAATATTTTTATAGATTATACTCTCTATTTAAAGTTATTATGAAATATTGGCCATACTCCCTGTGTTGTACATTACATCCTTGTATCTTATTTTATACCTAGTAGTTTGTACCTCTTAATCCCCTTCCCCTATCTTGCCCCTCCTCTCACCCCTCTCCCCACTGGTAACCACTTGTTTGTTCTCTGTATCTGTGAGTCTGTTTCTGTTTTGTTATATTCATTTGTTTCTTTTATTATTTAGATTTGGATCTTGCACTCTTAACGGCTACCTTATACCGCCTCTCCAGGTAAAACAGGTATTACTAACCACATCTAACAGATGAGAAACTGGTGTTCTGTAGTTGAGGTCTCATAGCTACTCAGCAGAAACATCCTAAATCCAGGGTCTCTGAATCTTTGCTTTTACTAGGCCATCTGACCACTTCCCATAGAGACTATTCTATGGCTTGGGATTTAGTTTGCAAGGCCTTTTACAGTTCTGCCCCTCTTAGATGGGTAGCTCAAATGCAGCTTCTCAGGCTTTGGTTATTCCACAACAGTTTGGTAGATTAGTTGCTGTTCTCTTCTGGTGTTCTAAAGCTGAGAATTCCTGAAGAGTTGATCTAAGAAGATTATGAAGAATAGCCCTAGAATGTTCTTTCCTAACCCTCTGCCTCTCTGTCTTCAGGCCTTACAGGAAATACATTGGCAATTATCACAGGAAAACCAATCATTCAGCCAGCACTACCTAACAAATTGCCTTGAAACTATTTTAGAATTGACAGATGAGTACCAGGTCCTGGAAGGCAGATGTTCTTGCTTCCTTAATTGTTGCCTGACTTAAAGCATAAGGCAAATAATATTGAGAATCTTCTCTCTGAAATACACTACCTCCGATGGCAAAAGAAGCTGTACATGTACCTATTAAATAGGCCTACTGAAACCTTGTTTGCTCAATATTAATTAAGAGATGCTAATATAACCCAGCATCTGTGAACAAGGCAAGAAGACATCTGTGGATTACCAGGACAAGTATTTCATATTTTTATAACCTTTTTAATAGCTTAAGTAGCTCAAGGTACTTTTATAAACACTGGAATTTAGCTGTCTAACACCTCTAGGATATGAGAAAAAGGTGAATGTCTAGTTCTTCCTATTTGAATAAAAAAATTGAGATGCAAAGCTATTAAATAAGACAGGTCTCCAGATTCTTAATTCACTGCTATGTCCTTAAACTAGTGGTTCTACATAGCAGTACTTATTCTAGGCAAAAATATGAGGGCAATATTTGTTTTTTGGGTCCTTCTGCATTTTCCTTTATCCACTCAGCAATCTTCATGCCCTTTCTGTAAGGGCATGCCCTTTTGTAATCCTCTCTTCCCCCACTCAAATGGCCTAATGCTAAAAGATTTTTATTATGGCTTCTAATATGGACCAGAGCCATACTCTATGTTCTCCACATTCCCCACTTGAAAAATTACCTGGGTCCCATTCCAATAGGACTTCCTACAAAGTGTAATGTATAAAAGCAATGAGATGACCTCAAAATCCCAGTTCTGGGAAAGTATGTGGCACAAACCAAATGCCAGTAGGTAAGAATAGATGTAGGAAGATGTAAGAGTGGAGTGATTAACTGTCCCAGTTTGCCCATTGCTGAGGAGTTTCCTGGCACATGGGACTTCAGTGTTAAACCCAGGAAAGTCCCAGGTAAACTGAAACAAATTGTTGACCCAAGGAATATGGTTTATAGTAAGCAAACAACTAAAAAAAACCCAAAACACTAAATGTTCATCAGTAGGGTAATGGTTGAGTAAATTAAGGGATGCCATTTTGTAGAATATTATCCAGCTATTGAAAAGAATGAGATAAATCTCTATGTATTGAATAGAAAATATTACTACAAAGAATTATTAAATTAAAAATCAAAGTATACTGTACAATAATATGTCCAGTATGATACCATTTTTGTGAAAGTTTTTTTTTAAAAAGGCAACAAAAGTGGAAAAGTGACATGACCAGATTTGCATATTAGATCCAATCCTAAAAATGAAAAGAAAGTAATTTGGCATTTAAAAATCCAATTTTGTATTGGATAACACAGGGATGATACACACATTTGGAAAGGTCATTAGGGCAATTATTAATAGTCATTGTTACCTCAGGCCTAGGAATTTTGAAAAATGTATCCTAAATACCTGAAAGAATACAGTAAGAATTAATATTATTAAAATCACTATACTACCCAGGGCAATCTATAGGTCCAATGGAATCCCTATCAAAATACCAATAGCATCTTTCACAGAAATAGAACAAATGATTCTCAAATTTATATGGAGGGCTCCCCTGGTGGTGCAGTGGTTAAGAATCTGCCTGCCAACGCAGGGGACACAGGTTTGAGCCCTGGTCCAGGGAGATCCCACATGCCATGGAGCAACTAAGCCTGTGCGCTACAACTACTGAGCCTGTGCTCTAGAGCCTGCAAGCCACAATTACTGAAGCCCACGTGCCTAGGGCCCATGCTCCGCAACAAGAGAGGCCACCACAATGAGAAGCCTGCTCACTGCAACTAGAGAAAGCCCGCTCGCAGCAACGAAGACCTAACACAGCCAAAAATAAAATAATAAATAAATTTTAAAAAATTATATGGAACTACAAAAGACCCAGAATAGGTCCAAAGACCCAAAACAATCTTAAGAAAGAAGAATAAAATAGAAGGTATCATGCGCCCTGATTTCAAACTATACTACAAAGCTACAATAATCAAAACAGTATGGTACTGATACCAAAACTGACAATCGAACAGAATAGAGTACAGAAATGAACCCACACTTATATGGGCAATTAATCTACCACAAAGGAGGCAAGAATATACCATGGGGAAAAGACAACCTCTTCAAAAAATGGTGCTGGGAAAACTGGACAGCTACACGTAAAAGAATCAAAATGGACTACTTTCTTACACCACATACAAAAATAAACCCAAAATGGATTAAAGACATAAATGTAAGACCTGAAACCATAAAACTTCCAGAGCAAAACATAGGCAATACGCTCTTTGACATCAGTCTTAGCAACATTTTTTTAGATATGTCTTCTCAAGCAAGGCAAACAAAAGCAAAAATAAACAAATGGGACTACATCAAACTAAAAAGCTTTTGCACAGTGAAGGAAACTAGCAACAAAATGAAAAGGCCGCCTACTGAAGGGGAGAAAATATTTGCAAATGATATATCCAACAACGGGTTAATATCCAAAAATATACAAAGAACTCATACAACTTGACATCAAAAACCAAACAACCCAATTAGAAAATGGCCAGTGGGGCTTCCCTGGTGGCACAGTGGTTGAGAGTCCGCCTGCCGATGCGGGGGACGTGGGTTCGTGCCCCGGTCCGGGAGGATCCCACATGCCGCGGAGCAGCTGGGCCCGTGAGCCATGGCCGCTGGGCCTGCGCATCCGGAGCCTGTGCTCTGCAACAGGAGAGGCCACAGCAGTGAGAGGCCCGTGTACCGCCAAAAAAAAAAAAAAGAAAAAAGAAAAGGCCAGTGGACCTGAATAGACATTTTTCCAAATAAGACAGATGGCCAAGAAGCACATCAAAACATATTCAAACATCACTAATCAGGGAAACACAAATCAAAACCACGGTGAGATATCACCTCACACCTGCCAGAATGGCTGTTATCAAGGGTCTTCCCTGGTGGTCCAGTGGTTAAGAATCTGCCTTCCAATGCAGGGGATTGTGGGTTCGATCCTTGGCTGGGGAATTAAGATCCCACATGCCGTGGGGCAACTAAGCCCACATGCCGCAACTACAGAGCCCACACACTCTGGAGTCTGCATGCCACAACTAGAGAGAAGCCTGCAGACCACAACGAAGATGCCATGTGCTGCAACTGACCCGACACACCCAAAAATAAATAAATAAAATACATACATATTTTTTTAAAAAAGAATGGCTATCATCAAAAAGACAGCAAATAACAAGTGTCAGCAAGGATGTGGAGAAAAGGGACTCTTCATGCATTGTTGGGGGGAATGTAAATTAGCGAAGCCACTAAGGAAAACTGTATGGAGGTTCCTCAAAAATTAAAAACAGAAATGCCATAGGATCCAGCAATTCCACTCCTAGGTATTTACACAAAGAAAGTGAAAACACTTATTCAAAAAGATATATGCACCCCAATGTTCACTGCACCATTATTTACAATAGCCAATATATGGAAGCAACCTAAGTGCCCAACAATAGACGGAAGGATAAAGAAAATGTGGTAAACGCACACACACTCTGGAATATTACTCAGCCATAAAAAAGAATGAAATCTTGACATTTATGACAACATGGGTGGACCTAGAGGATATTTTGCTAAGTGAAATGTCAGACAGAGAAAGATAAAATACTGTATGATTTCACTTATATGCGGATCTAAAAAAACCAAATGAACAAACATAACCAAACAGAAATAGAGTCGTAGATACAGAGACCAAACAGGTGGTTACCAGAGGGGAGGGGGTTGGAAGGAGGAGAGAAATATGTGAGGGAGATTAAGAGGTACAAACTTCCAGGGACTTCTCTGGCAGTCCAGTGGTTAAGACTCTGTGCTTCCACTGCAGGGGGTGCGGCTTTAATCCCTGGTCAGGGAACTAAGATTCCACATGCCGTGTGGCCAAAAAAAAAGGCACAAACTTCCGTTGCACAATAAATGAGTCACAGGTATGAAATACACATTGTTGTACAGTGACAGATGACAATTAGATTTATCACAGTGATCCTTTTGAAATGTATAGAAATATCAAATCACTGCTGTGTACCAGGAACTAACACAGTGTTGTAGGTCAATTATACTTCAAAAACAAACAAACTCATGGAAAAAGAGATCATATTTGTGACTACCAGAGGTGTGGAATGGAGGGAGGGGAATTGGATGAAGGCAGTCAAAAGGTACAAATTCCCAGTTATAAGATAAATAAGTACTATGGATATAACGTACAACATGATAAAGATAATTAACACTGTGTGTTATGTTATATGTTATATATGAAAGTCAGAGAGTAAATCCTAAGAGTTCTTATCACAAGGAAAACATTTTTTTTCTATTTCTTTAATATTGTACCTATATGAGATGACAGATGTTCTCTAAACCTATTGTGGTCATCATTTCATGATGTATGTAAGTCAAATCATTATGTTGTACAGCTTAAACTTATACAGTGCTGTGTATCAATTATTTCTCAATAAAACTGGGGGGAAAAAGACAACTGAAGTAGAAAAGTGACATAAGTAGATTTGTATATTAGATCCAATCCTAAAAATGGAAAGAAAACACTTGACATTTAAAAATCCAGTTTTGTACTATATAACAGGGATGATCCATGCATTTGGAAAGGTCATTTGGGCAATCATTAATAGTCATTATTACCTCAGGCCTAGGAATTTTGAAAAACTGTATCCTAAATACATGAAAGAATAGAGCAATCTAGAATAATTTAGAATTACAGTGTCACACCAGAAAACATGAATATTCAAAAAGAAATGAACAGAAGAGAAAAGAATAATAGAATGAAAGCAAACAGGCATTATTTTCCATTTTTTTTGAGTGGCCTAAAAAGAAAAGCCAAATGCAATTGCTAGTGATGGAAGTAGATAGAAAGATTAAAAACACATAAGATAATGCTTAGCCAGTAAGTAGAAATTTTTAATAAATAAAGTTTAGAGCTGTTTGAATTTCATGTAGTGTAGATCTTTGATATGAACAAATTCACTATATGATATATATGAAAATAAATAAAAGTGATTAGAAAACTGTTTCATTGAGTGCAATACAGTCACTGCAAAAATTGTGTTTTGTGAGTGAAATATGTTATAGAGGTAGTCAAGACTTTGGGGACTTGTCATTGTCTCAGAACATATTTCATTTGAATGTTAAAGGTCATCAATATACAAAAAGAAAGAAGAGCAGAAATTAACTACACCAAATGTGTAAGGATGATTCTTACTGATTAATATGAATACAGATTTTTTTTTTTTTTTTACGGTACGCGGGTCTCTCACTGTTGCGGCCTCTCCCGTTGCGGAGCACAGGCTCCGGACGCGCAGGCTCAGCGGCCATGGCTCACGGGTCTAGCCGCTCCGCGGCATGTAGGATCTTCCCGGACCGGGGCACGAACCCGTGTCCCCTGCATCGGCAGGCGGGCTCCCAACCACTGCGCCACCAGGGAAGCCCGAATACAGAATATTTTAACTTTAAATACTCTTCTATGTTTTCCAACTTTATCTACAAATGAAATGCAGTCCTTTTATAATCAGAAACAAAAAACATTCGTTATTAGTTTCTATCCATCTCTGGAGGGAGCATGTGGAAAAGGATTGTGCCAATGCAATGTTGGTGGGAGCACAGTGTAGGGGAACAAAATTTGCCACATGTCTCTTTGGAATGCAGATTATTTCCAAACTGAAAACAATCAAGGCCCAAAAGACTCAGGAAGAAGAACCTTTGACCTTCCCCTTAATTGCCTAAAGAATGTAGATAGAGAACCTATTTCAGGAAGGGAGATATTACCATAGATAACTATAGTAGAACTAGGTGTGGTAGATAGGGAGGAACCCAGCAAAGTCTGTTTGTTAAAATTCCTCTCTGGGTCCCATTGTTTCTGTAGGGCCCAGCAAACATTTGCTTATTTTCCATCTCCCTGTGAATTGCCTTCCTCCCCTCTGAAGTACTAAACCCCACCCCCGCAACATCCTCTTTTGTCTTTAGCTGAAGATGGTATTTAAGGTGAGGGCTTCAGCCTTTTTGGCAAGTTACTCAGTTCTCCTAGGTCTCTCCCGTGTATACATGTTATTAAACTTTTGTTTGATTTTCTCCTGTTGATCTGTCTCAGGTCAATTTAATTCACAGACCAGCCAGAAGAACCTAGAAGTGTAGAGGAAAAATTTTTCATCCCCAACATAAACTGGTGACCCCATTTTGGAAGGCAATTAGCTGTATCAATGAAGCGTTTTAGCTTGAATATCTTCAATCCAGCAATTTCACTTTTCTGTGCAGAGATCTGTATATATAAGGACAATCATTGCAGTGTTATAATATCAGAACTTTGAACAACCCAGTGTGCATCCATGGGGTATTGGTTAAATAATTTAAGGTATATATATATTAAGGAATAAAGGGAAGACATTTAAAAGAACAGGTAAATATGTAACTAATGACATGGAAGGCTGTCCATAGTATGTGGTTGAATGACAACAAATTACAGAACAACATACTTGTAACCCTATTCCTTATATGTGTACATGTACACACACACATGTATTTGCATATGCATAGAAAAAGTCTAGAAATATAGAAATGAAACTGTTCTGTTAAAACAGTGGTTACTTCTGTAAAGGTGAGGGGAAGAGCGGAGAGAGACTTCACTTTACATATCTGCATATTGCTTAAGATTTTCTTTTTTAATCATAAGCATGTATTATCTTGTTAAAAAAAGGGTTTTATCCTGAAAAAAAATAATTACACACACACACATAAGCAATCAGATAAATTTTTTCACATTAAAGTGTTAGAAGTCGATTGGAACCATAAAATCTGACCTGAGGGGGCAGACGCAATTTAGCTGAAGGTCTCTAGAGATACAAAATCCTACCACCAAGGAATGAATGAAAGAGTGAATGTATTTTAGATTTGGCACAGTAGGAAGAAGAGAGGAATAGTTTTGGGTGAATTGAGGGCAAGGGGTGTTCCTAGTGTTCCCACATTATATCACAACACATGGGGAGCAACTAGTATATTGTCTCAAATGGTTTAGGGAATCACAGACTATGTTATAAAATTTATCTTCAGGGCTAGTTCCAGGAAACCACTCTAAAGGCTTATGTACTACTTCCAACCAGGTCCGTAAATGATTTCCAGGATGACCAGTAAAGTCTAATAACTTGGCTAAAATTTCCATTGAATTGAACCCAGATATTTGAATTGATAGCCCTATAACCACATGGTTTTTGACATGTACATTCTTCATGGAACATTATGCTGTGAGTTCCTATTAATTAAATTTAACCCAAACAACACTAATCACCCCACCACCTTCACTCTCCCCCACCAAGGAAGAGAAAATGGAAAAGAAAAAAGATGGTTTTAATTTGCTCAGACATCCTGGTTTTGTTGAAATGATTTTAAATCCTTTGTTTCTTAATTCATACTTTTCCCCCAGTAATTAAAGTATGGCAATAAATAAGGATGAAACCTTTTATATTACTTGACAATGACAGGGTCAGGCTCTCAGTCTCATATTCATCAGCCTGAGATGGGAAGCAGCAGCACGATGGGGGAAACCCATCTGTCTTTATTAAGACTTGGCACCAAAGGAGCACAGAATAGAGAAAAGCTCATTTAGTAAATGGCAGTTCCCATTCTACAAAGTGACAGAAAATTTACTGCACTGTCAGCAAGAAAAAAAATAATCCACTCAGAGAAAGTTTTTAAATTAGGGAGATTTAGAGAAAGCATTTTAGAGATATTAGAAAGAATAAAAATTTCTTCCTAATAACACATAACAAATTAGAAAAAAAATCTTCTCCAGGTCATTGTTCATGTTGCCTTTCCCTCCTCTAACACCCTTACCTTCTAGACCTATTCCTATCTTTTCCATCATTTAAAGCCAGAAACAAGCTCCAGGTCCACCTGAAGCATTCCCTAATTTCAATCCAATCTGATTTCATCTTCCTGTTGCCAGATTTTCTAATGGGCATAATTTAGCATACCAACAGTTCAGCACTTTACTATGTATTTTCATCTCTAATTGTTTCACGTACTGGTTTGCTTTGCCCAACTAGGTTTCAAGTTCCTTGTGGACAGAGACTGTCTTAAATACTCTTGGAGCTCCCTTTAGCACTTAGCAGGGGGCTAGGCAAATAAGTGTTCAACAAATGCTTGATAATGGAATTTTTTTCTGATCTAAACCCCATTATCCATGGTGACCATCTTTATCGGACAAGAACCTGAAAAAAACTCAATAGTTCAATTTCTTAAATAATTCAGAGGTATTTATCAAAGTAATACACACACAAGGTTAAAACAGAATACAGGAGGGCTTATGATGCAAAGCAACAGACTTCTGCTCTACCATGTCACATCCCGTATTTATGCCCTCCAGGACAACCCCTTCTACTTATTTAGCTGTTTCTTCTTGTAGTTACCTCCTATAATTTGAAAAGATACATGCACCCCAATGATCACTGCAGCACTATTCACAATAGCTAAGACACAGAAGCAACCTAAATGTCCATCAACAGAGGAATGGATAAAGATGTGGTATACATATACAATGGAATATTACTCAGCCATAAAAAAGAATGAATTAATGCCTTTTGTGCAACATGCATGGACCTACAGATTATCACACTAAGTGAAGTAAGCCAGACAGAGAGACAAATATCAATGAAATTGCTTATATGTAGAATCTAAAAAAACCAAAGACTCATAGACATAGAAAACAACCTCATGGTTACCAAAGGGGAAAGGGGGGGAGGGATAAATTAGGAGGTTGAGATTAACAAATACACACTACGATATATAAGGTAGATAACCAACAAGGACCTAGTGTATAGCACAGGGAACTATACTAAATATTTTGTAATAACCTATAAAAGAAAAGAATCTGAAAAAATACATATATATAAAACTGAATCACTGTGCTGTACACCTGAAACTAGCATGACATTGTAAATCAACTCTACTTCAATTAAAATAAAAGAAGTCCAAAGTCAATATCATTCTCATTTCTTTGTAGGTTATTGTTTTTCTCTCTGGAAGCTTTGAGGATATCTTTACACTTTGTATTCTGAAATTTCATAAGAATATACTCTGAAAAATTCTCTTGTATTATTTCTTTGATAATTCTCTCTACTTTGTTCTCTCTTGAATTCCTATTAGTCAAATGTTGGATCTTCTGTGTTTTCCTTCTATGTGTCATGTTTTATTTTCTATCTCATTTTCCTTCTTTTAGTCTTGTGCTACTTTCTTTGATACTTTCTCAACTCTATATTCCAAATCTTCCCTTGAATTTTATCTCAGCAATCTTTTATTTAAATATCTTTAAATAAATTTAAAATATCTTTTATTTCAAGATATCTTTCTTGTCCTCCTTTTATTTATTTTCAAATATCCTGTTATATAAATGCAATGTTTTCTTAAATCTCTCTTAGTATACTAATTAGGGTGTTTTGCCTCTCCTCTTTTTTTCTCTCTCAAGGGTCCTTGATTTTTTTTTTCTATCTGTTTATCATTCTTTCATGTTGAAAGTTTTCCTTAAATATTTGGTGATCATTGATTTTTTTTGTTCATATGGATGAATGAGGCATTAAAAAAAGTGATTGGGAGCTTCATATACATGAATGGGGAGCTAGTCATTTTGTTGGAGGATTTCCTAAATGTAAAAATGTGGAGGCCTTTTCTCTTGGACCTCTCAATCTCTTTAAAGAATAACACTCCAATTTTTTGGAGCTCATGGAGGATATTTCTGACCACAAGGTATTCTGTTCACCAGATTGGGGGGAATAATGGGGGACTCTATTAAAAATGACTTAATTTATTCCCTCCCCCCTTATGCCTTACGACTCACTCATTCTCTTTTTCAAACAGCATTTATGCAGGGAAGGGTGACTTTCTCTTTCACTGTATTGCCCCTCTGCAAGTATTGTAAACTGTGACTTCTATACTACTTTATCAGTTACTACTGATAGTAACTGTGACTTCTACACTACTCTATCAGTTACTACACCTCCATCTGTTTTCCAGCTTTCATCCAACTTTCATCCACTAATGGCTCCCTTCCCATTCTCTTCATCATCATGAATTTATATCTTTTGTATTCTTTTGCTATCTTGGGGTGTAGAGGTAATATATGCATGTAATCTGTCTGCCATCTTTAACTTATTGAAATACATAAAACTTTTTTTTTTTCCCGGCCATGCAGTGTAGCTTGTGGGATCTTAGTTCCCCGACCAGGGACTGAACCTGGCCTTCAGCAGTGAAATCACCGAGTCCTAACCACTGGACCACCAGGGAACTCCCCATAAACCTGTTTTGACTACAGTTTGAGCTCTCACTTTGTTATTTGTTTAATTTCTTCTGGAAGTATAGCACTAAAGAGCATCATACTCATTACTGTGATGATATCCAACTGATTAGTGACAAAAGCCCATTTTACAGGTTACTGAAACATTAGAACAATGAACTTCAATATACTCCCTTCTTAAGCAGAATTTTCTTTTATTTTTCAGCTTTATTAAGATGTAACTGACATATAACATGTGTAAGTTTAAGGTGTACGATGTGAGATTTTATATATATATATAAATGAGTACCACTATAGGATTAGTTAACACATCCATGACTTTATATAGTTGCTACCTCCCATGGTTACTTTTATTTTTTGTGGTGAGAATTTTAAGATCTACTCTGTTAGCAACTTTTAAGTATACAGACAGAGTATTGTTAACTACAGTCGCCATGCTATACATTACATCTCCAAGACTTATTCATCTTATAAATGGAAGTTTGTACCCTTTGACCCCTTTCACTCACTTCCCTCACCCTCTCCCCACCCAACACGCACTGGCAACTACCATTCTACTCTCTGTTTCTATGACTTTGGGTGTTTTTAGATTCTACTTATAAGTAATATCATCAGCATTTGTCTTTCTCTGTCTGACTTATTTCACTTAGCATAGTGCCCTCAAGGTTCATCTATGCTGTTGCAAATGACAGGGTTTCCTTCTTTATATGGCTGAATAATATTCCTATATATATTATATACATATACACATTCATCCATCAGGGGATACTTAAGTGTTTCCATGTCTTTGTTATTGTAAATAATGTTTCAGTGAACATGGGAGTACAAATCAAGATAGTAATTTCTTTCCCTTTGGATATATACCCAGAAGTGGAGATTTCTGGATCATATGGTAGTTCTATTTTTATTTTATTTTTTGAGGAACTGCCATACTGTTTTCCATAGTTGTTGCACCAATTTACATTCCCAAAAATAATGCACAATGGTTCCATCTTCTCCACATCATTGCTAGTGCTTAGCTGTTGTCTTTTTGATATTAAACATACTAATAGGTGTGAAGTGATATCTCACTTTGGTTTTGATTTGCATTTCCGTGATGATGAGTGATGTTGAGCACCTTTTCATGTACTTGTTGGCCACGTGTATATCTTCTTTGGAAAAATGTCTATTCAGATCCTTTGCCCATTTTTCAATTGGATGATTATGATGATGATGACGATGATGATTTTGCTCTTGAGTTGTATAAGCTCCTTATATATCTTGGATATTAACCCCTTATCCTATTAGATGGCTTGAAAATGTTTTTTCCCATTCTGTAGGTTGTCTTTTTATTTTGCTGATCATTTATCTTGCTGTGCAGAGCTTTTTAGTTTGATGTAGTCCCACTTTTTATTTTTTATTTGGTTGCTTGTGCGTTAGGTGTCATATCCAAAAAGTCATTGCCAAGACCAATGTCAAGGAACTTTTTCCCTGTTTTCTTCTAGGAGTTTTATGGTTTCGGGTCTTACATTTAACTGTTTAATCTATATCGAGTTAATTTTTGTGAGTGGTGTGTGATAGGGGTCCAGTTTCATTCTTTTGCATGTGAATATCCATTTTTCCCCAAACAATTTATTGAAGAAGAATCTGTCTTTTCTCCTTTGAGTATTAATGGCTTCTTCATCAAATATTATTTGACCATATATGTATGGGTTTATTTCTGGGCTCTTGATTCTGCTCCATTGGTCTATGTATCTGTTTTTATGCCAGTATCATACTGTTTTGATTACTATAGCTTTGTAATATAGTTTGAAATCAGGAAGTGTGGTGCCTCCAGCTTTGCTTTTCTTTCTCAAGATTGCTTTGGCTATTCAGGGTCTTTTGTGGTTCCCGATGCATTTTAGGATTGTTTTTTTCTATTTCTGTAAAAAAACAGCAGAATTTCTATGCATAGACCAAGAGTGTCTGATATATTTTTTAAAACAATCAGTTCATTAGGGACCTATCTGTCTATTCCCACAAGGCAGTGGTTCTTAACCTGGGGAGCTTGTTAAAAATGCATATTCTCAGGTTTCAGCCCTGCAGAAGGTCTGGGATATGGCCAAGATTCTGTATTTTGAAAGAGCTCCCTGAGTGACCAAGCACAGCCTGGTTAAGAGCCACTGACCAGTGGAAGGCCAGCAACAGCAAGTCTGGACCATTCCCATTCCCTTTTCCTCCTTACTGCAACCTTTAGTCTTGCTGACTCCAAGAGTGCATGGCAGACGTTAAGGGGGTAGTTGTTGCATGGCTAACCTAGCTTTCTAAACCATGGGGAAAATAAAAATCCACCAAGCAATCAATAAAAAAAATTGACAGATTTAATCTGTGCTCAGTAAACTCATTTGACCAAGGTCATCGGTGTGAGTGATGAAGATCAGAACAGTACTTGGACCAATCACCATATGTAGTCCAAACCAAAGGGTACTATTACTTCATTATAAATCTATAACAATAAGGTAAGAAATTACATTATCACAGTGCTAGGGCTTAGCTACCAGGCGGGGAAAAACCCTTTCCTGTAAGGAAGAAATAAGCAAACTCTGAATTTGAGCAATGCGTGCTAGGCTTTATTGGGTGGAAGGGTTATTTTTAAAAGGGAGAACTAGACTTGTAATCATGACAACCCAACATTATTGATTCACTGTCTTATTTTGAAGGTCTTGCAAGCCCTTCTAGAACTTTGACATTTTCACCCCCAAGGGAATCAGAAGTGAGCCAGAAAGAGCTGCTGACTTGCAAAAAGTAAGAAGCAGATCTTAGACACAGCTTTAGTACCAGGGCAGGAGTATGATACAGTGGTTAGGAGCATAGGTTTATATTCAGGCACACCTGGGTTAAGATTTTAGTCTCCATCACTTACTAGTTGTTGGGAGCCAAGAAGTTTTCGCCATTAGAAGATGGCCGACATCCTGCTTCTCTTCCTGCTTAATGAGATAAAAGACCGCGCACGCAGCACCAATGATAATTTGCCAAGTACTTCCCTTATTCTGGATCCCGCCCCCCTCTCTCTGTACTGTATAAATACAGCTACTGCAACAATAAAGGTTTGAGGCTTGATCAGGATTTTGTCTTGCCTCCATTCTTTCGCGTCTCCTGCCCCTTCTTCTCTTTTCAACCCCTACAGGTTCCTCCTCGGACTCACAAGGATTTGTCCTGCTGGTCGGGACTCCCGGGGACGCCCGGGGCCGAGCACAATTGGCGCCCAACGTGGGGCACGAGGAACGGATCCTAACGGAGGTAGCACGCTTACGAACGCCTGGCCAGGCACCCACTGAGCCGCCGCGAGAGTGAACTCGAAAGTGCGGCTCGATTAGGTCCCCGGAGGACTAGCCGCCCTTCGGCAGTTGTGACCGGTAGAGAGTAAGGTAAGTGGAGCTTAAAAATGGGACAGGAATTGAGTTCCCACGAACTCTTTCTTCAGGGGATCGAGGATTCCCTCAAGATGCGAAAGATTAAGGCTAGAAAAAAAGATTTGCGTGATTTTTTTTTTATATTTTTGTCTGATGTTTGCCCATGGTTCCCACAAGAAGGGACGATAGATAAAAAATGTTGGAATCGTGTAGGAGATTGTTTAAATGATTATTATAAGACTTTTGGGCCTTCTAAAGTACCTGTGACTGCATTTTCATATTGGAATTTAATTAGAGAGATTCTTACGGGTCATTTTTTTGACCCCGATATCCAAAAGGTTGTTGAGACCAGAGAAACAATTCTTAAAGCAGCCCCTATGATTCCAGTGAGGCTCAGGCTGCTTTTCCCCCTGGTCTGTTGGCTCAAATACAAAATGCTGGCCTTAAGGCCTGGCGCCGCCTTCCGCCTAAGGGTTCGGCCACAACTTCCTTGGCGAAAATTCGCCAGGGACCAGAAGAGCCTTATTGTGAGTTTATTAGCCGCCTCACGGACGCCACCGAACGTCTGGTGGGCGACAGTGAAACTGATAACGCCTTTGTTAAACATTTAGCTTATGAAAATGCTAATCCGGCCTGCCAGGCTGCCCTTCGGGCTCATCGTGGTGGTAGCCTTGCTGATTATATTAAATTGTGTTCCGGAATTGGTCCCTCCCATTTTGTTGGCCTTGCAATAGGAGCCGCCCTAAAAGATTTTATTTAAAGACACATCCGCCCTAGACAAACAACAAAAAACTTGCTATAATTGCAAACAACCTGGACACTTTGCCCGGGATTGTCCACTATATAGACAAGGACAGTCATCAAAGGCTAACCCACAACAACCCCAACATCAATCCCGAGCTCCTCCCACCACCGTTTGTCCTCGCTGTAAAAGAGGCAAACATTGGTCTTCGGAATGTTATTCAAAAACGGACATAAATGGCCAAAAAACAGGGAAACTTTTCACGGGGCCAGCCCCTGGCCCCTTCCTTGGAACCGAACCAAGGGGCGATTCGGTTTGTTCCTCAAAAATCTGGACAAGTTCCCCTCACCCAGACGTTGGCTGCCCGAGCGTCTTATTAAACCTATAAATTCTATGAAATAATGAAAATTATCCAGGGCCCTTTTCCCTGAGATTGTATTTCTTTTCCTTTTCAGAAAAAGATGGAGATCCTCTTGGCATTGAAAAGACGACAAAGACAACAAGGACTATCCGTTGTGACCCTGATCCTGTCATCTTTGCTGGTTGTCAGCCAGGCTGAACCCCCTCCACACTTGCCTCAGAATTTAACCTGAAGCAGAACCAAAAGATGATTCTGGCTGCCCCTCCACTGGAGCGGCATGAGACAGAGACATGCCTACCCCCCTCTTTGATGGGAGGGTATGGGTACCGAGTTGAGTGTGACAGCAAAGCATGCACAAGGGAAAACCTTTATACATGAGGTAATCTCTGTTATTCCCTGTGAGTATACCTGAATTATGAAAGAGGTTGGTATCTAAACATTGTTTTTGGCTTCAGTATCTAAGATTATTCTTGGCTCTGCCTCTCCTCCCCAAAAGATACCAAGAGCCAGCAATGGTGGACACACATACATTGTCCACGGGAGGATTCAGGTCACTACTCCCTCACTCGGTTAATGCCCACCTCCTTAAAAGAAATAAAAAGGGAGGAGATGTTGGGAGCCAAGAAGTTTTCGCCATTAGAAGATGGCCGACATCCTGCTTCTCTTCCTGCTTAATGAGATAAAAGCCCGCGCCTAAAAACGAAAGCCCGCGCTTCCAACGAAAGCCCGCGCACGCAGCACCAATGATAATTTGCCAAGTACTTCCCTTATTCTGGATCCCGCCCCCCTTTCTCTGTACTGTATAAATACAGCTACTGCAACAATAAAGGTTTGAGGCTTGATCAGGATTTTGTCTTGCCTCCATTCTTTCGCGTCTCCTGCCCCTTCTTCTCTTTTCAACCCCTACAGGTTCCTCCTCGGACTCACAAGGATTTGTCCTGCTGGTCGGGACTCCCGGGGACGCCCGGGGCCGAGCACAACTAGTTGTGTGATCTTGAGCAAACTATTTAACCTCTGTAAAGTTCAGTTTCCCCTTCTGTAGTTTCTGAAGTGAACAAAGCTCTGTCAAGCTTTGGTGCCTCTGTATAGGCAGCTCCTTCTGCCTTGAATAGCACTCACCTCCTTTAACACTGACCAACTCTTACTCATCCTTCAGGTCTCAAATCAACATTGCCACTTCCAGGAAGTCACGATTCCCTAGAGTATCCTAAGCACATCTTCAATCATAATAAATGTATGGTAATCGGTGGTTTTTTGTTTTTTTGTTTTTTTGCAGTACGCGGGCCTCTCACTGTTGTGGCCTCTCCCGTTGCGGAGCACAGGCTCCGGACGCGCAGGCTCAGCGGCCATGGCTCACGGGCCCAGCCGCTTCCGCGGCATGTGGGATCTTCCCAGACCGGGGCACGAACCCGTGTCCCCTGCATCGGCAGGCGGACTCTCAACCACTGCGCCACCTGGGAAGCCCTAATTGGTGGTTTTTAAAAGTTTGTTTCTTCCACACATAAGGAGCCAGTAAACTAGGGCCCATGGGTTAAATCTGACCCATGACCTCTTTTTGTTTAGACCTCAAGAATGGTTTTGCATTTTTATAGAATTGGTTGAAGAAGGAGGAGTTTACAACAGAGATCTTAAGTGTCCCTCAAAGCCTAAAATATTTACTCTGTGGCCCTTTACAGAAAAAGGTCAGCATTTGCTGACCCCTGCCATAGATCATAAACAATTTGAAGGCAAGGACTATTTTTCATTTCACTGTATGTCCTATTTCTAGCACAATGCCTGGCACATAAAAGCACTCAGATATTCATTGAATGAAGGAATGAATTAATATTTATAAGCAATATTTTTAAAAGTATAATTAATGATGGAATCAAAACACAACTTCATTTTGTCTCCTAATGTGCAAATAAAATATACTCCTTTGGGGTAAAATTTCTCTGACCTTGGATAGAAACTTGGACAAGTCACATAATTTTCCTGTTCATTCCTTCAAGAGTAAACAGTCCTAAAATCACTCAAAGTCACAAAACACAGTCTTGATTCAGTAATCAGAACATATTCAGTCCAAGATATTAATCAAATTCTTTAGGCTTTACTTGGAAATAAGGTCCCCCCTCCCACTCCACACTGAGGCCTGTAGGTGGTGGTTCTCTGCCTTTGGAGAAGTGGGGGATGATAGGTTTTCTTCTTTCTCTCCCCACTTGCCAGCTCCTATTTGGACCCTCACCAGGGTGGAAGCAGGAACAGGTAAGAGAGGTAAAGGGATCGGTCTTTTCTTCCTTGGTAGAAGAAATGGCTTCCCACTCTCTGGGTCTCTGGCTCTTCTCTGGGTTCTTTAAATGTTCCCATCACGGAGGACCCCTCTCCTGCAATTTGGGAGACCTGGGTTTATAATTTATATTCAGGTTGGTAGTTTACAACTCTTTCCTCCACCCCTAGGAATCCAACAGTTATCTCCAGCTTTTTTTTTCTGGGGTCTCTACATCCCTCCAGGTGGCTCTATTGGACAGGGTCTAGTGTGACCCCACCTTGGCTCTCTCTCTTGCATGACACCCTTTTGATTGATTCTCAGGAAACCCTCAAACATCCCTTGCCTGATAAATTCTGGGAATGCTGGCCAATCCCAAAACAGTCAACCCTGTCTTCCTGCCAAGGGCCATGTTAAGCTTTCTCAGAATGAAGTGCAGCTCCAGTTCTCTGCTCCTACTGCAGAGAACAAATGTCAAGCTCTCTGATGGTCTGGTGAAACCCCTCTCACTAGGGTTGAGGTGAAGGAGGTAAAACCTCCACTATTCCAACACTCCTGTAGAAGGTGGAATGGAGTCTTAGCCTGGCAACAGATCTCTACAAAGAAATGTTTTCACAAGTTTTCCCCCCAGTCTCCTCCACAACCTGACTTCTTTTTATTTCTTGGAACCTGTTCTGGAGCATTTCCTTTGCAAACTCTGTATGTCATGATCTGGCTTTGGAATTTCCCATCTACTCTAGGGCATCTATTATGCCTTCCTGGAAACTTGCATTTTAATATCATGTTACCTAAGGCTTCTTTTTCCTAATTAGGTTGGAAACATTAGACTACCCCTAATGAAGTCTCCAGTTATATTCAAGTAGCCTCATTCTCTTTGGACATTTAAAAAATTGAGATGGCAGCATTAACATTTATTGAGCATCTACCATGTAGTGCAGGCTTTAGAGATGTTTTCCCATATAATCCTCATGAAGAGAGTTTTTCCCTCTTTTACAGACGATAAAACTGAGAAATTAGACTTTCTCAAGGTAACCTAGAAAATATAGATCAAAGCTGAGGCTGAAACCTAGGTCTATCTGACTTCAAAATCCATGGTCTTTTTGTTACAACGTGTGACCTTCCAACTTTTTCACCAAAATATCCCAAATGGCAGAATAGAGTCAACACGTACCCCTGGAGAAGTCTGGGTAGCCCAAACAGGCACCACCACAAGTGCAACATTTCTCTGAAGTCTCATGCTTGATTGTAAAAGTGCATACAAAATTTGCATTTTATTCTACAATATGTTTATTGTCATATAAACTATCTTGAAAATTATCACTCAAGTTACCTACGTTCTCCCTATCTGAGATCCTCTAGAAAAATGCATTATGTTTACCCTGTAGTTTCATGAATCTTGAGCATACTACTCCAGTTTGAGAGACCCCAGCATACTCCACAGGGTATTAGACTATGCTGGTGAGGTATTAACAATTTCAAGGAGAGTCTCAACCCACTGTAACCACTAGAATGAGGGAAATGAAAAGTTAAAAGATGCAAGATTTGGGGGCTTCCCTGGTGGCACAGTGGTTGAGAGTCTGCCTGCCGATGCAGGGGACACGGGTTCGTGCCCCGGTCCGGGAAGATCCCACATGCCGCAGAGTGGCTGGGCCCGTGAGCCATGGCCACTGAGCCTGCGCATCCGGAGCCTGTGCTCCACAATGGTAAAGACCACAACAGTGAGAGGCCTGCGTACCGCAAAAAAAAAAAAAAAAAAAAAAAAAGATGCAAGATTTGTTAAAATTTGGGATAAAGGAAAAAGCACTGCAGTAATTTCTTAAAGATTGGCATAATACATTATTATGCTATTATTATTATATACTATTATTAATAATATGGAATTATTAATTTCATACTAAAAATTGTTGATGACCATGAGTTTTTGAACAATGCACTAATAATGTTGTAATATTGGACATGAGGGCGTTCAGCTGTTCTTTTTTTTTTTTGCAGTACGCGGGCCTCTCACTGTTGTGGCCTCTCCCACTGTGGAGCACAGGCTCCGGACGCGCAGGCTCAGCAGCCATGGCTCACGGGCCCAGCCGCTCCGCGGCATGTGGGATCTTCCCGGACCGGGGCACGAACCCGTGTCCCCTGCATCGGCAGGAGGACTCCCAACCACTGCGCCACCAGGGAAGCCCTGTTCAGCTGTTCTTAACCTGGAGGCCATGGAGCATGGAAATTATATGCCTATTTCTGAGGAAGAGGACAATCCATAGCTTTCATTAAGTTCTCAAAGGAATCCAAGACATACCAGAGGTGAAGAACTACTGCTACAGAGAAAAGAGCAGAGACTTTGGGATCACACTGCCTTGTTTTCAAATACTGGCTCCAAGCGTACTAAACTACATGACATGCTTCATCTCTGAGCCTCTGTTTCCTTATTTGTAAAATGAGAATAATAATATACAAGTCACAGCGTTGTTGTGAGGATTAAATGAGATTCTCTACATTAAATGCTTGACACAGAGTAGGCACTCAAGAAATGTTAATCTCCTTCCTCTTGCCACAATATGTAAAACACAGTAATGGCAGTTAAACAAACTACAGTTGGATGAATCATTTTTAATGGCACATGTACCCTGGATAGATATGCCTTCTTCAAAGATATTCTACCTAAAGCTTAGACCCCCAACCAGAAACTCAGACCTAGATTCCAATACTGATGTTAAATCTCCACAAAAAATTCAAAATAAAAGTATTCAGTTGGCGCTTACAAAAAAGTTTCCCCAACATACGCACACATTCTGTTTATAAAGATGGAATTATTTAAATACCACTATATCCTGGCATGTTTGGTTTCAATTCTATGCATATATTACTATAAACCTAAGATGAAAAAGCTCTTGAATTGAGCAGGAGATCTGATCCCCTTAAATGTCATATGAAGAGGCTTTTACAGAAACAGGGAGTCTTCACTAGTCCTACAGATTCATGAAGAAGACTCGAAGGGGTTAAAGTGGACGGCTTATACAAACTTTGCTGCTCAGCTTCTCTCTTACCTCCTCCCTCTCGGCTCCACACCGCTACGACAAGGCAGAGCTGAATCACTACCTTTCCCGCACGCTCTAAACTGTTGCCTGCGAAAGAGGAACTGGGGACTTCACTATTCAGGCTGCTTCCATTCAAGTGTTCCGGATGGTACATACACATCCAAACAGACACTTCTCTCTTTGGAGTTTATAAGAAGCAGGCATCTGAAACTGCACTCTGAAGCTGTAAGTGGCAACTGGAATTTTAAGTAACTGATAGAGGGTGCTTTTCTGTTTTACGCTGGAAAGGTCTGACTCTTCAGGAAGATGAAAGAGAAAGCATATTTGCATGAATATAGTCCTGCTTCTGTGGCAAAACAAGGCTTTCTTTCTATTTTCCAGATATTCCAGAGATGTTCCTGAACAACTTGCCTGCCAATGCATGCTTCAAAAGGGATGCTTAAATGGCTAATCCCATTCATCCTGTGAGCCAGGAAAGGTAAGAGAGATTTGGAAATATTATGATGTTATTTACGGTGAAACGAGCTGCATTTTATTTATCGGCAGGTGTGACAAATAGGCACCATCTGCCGCAGAAGATACAGCAACTCCCACTTGAGAAGCTTGTTACTTAATGGCTCCAGCCATTGAAGAAGCACTTGTGCTGGAATTGTTTTTTCACAGGCTGATGTGGAACTAGATACTCTAACAGCTTCCACCTCCCTTAGTTTTCTTTCCCTCACACGGGACAGATAAATACGAACAGAACGTTAACTCCTCAAAGCTGTTGCAATTGATAGTTTTGACTGTCTCTTCTGAGTCGTTTCTCTGATCATTTTCCTTAGCTATGTGGTGGGATTTCAGCTCTGAAATTATATAGGCAGGTGTCATTCAGAAAAATGTAAAATTACCAGTGAATTGTTTTCAGAACTTTGTCATGTTAAAGTAAAAGTAACTATGGCAAGCTCCTTGAGGATCCAAACAGGGATCAGGTTACATTTATCTCTGTATCCCCAGCACTTTTTCTCTTATTAGAAACAAGTTTCACCCTAGGAATCCCTCTCAGCGTTGATGGATGGAGAAAGCTCCACATTCCCATCTCATTTTAAGGAGCAAAATTCATGGTCCGGGTGTGTATGTTGTTTTGCTTCTGCAAGGTTATATATACTATGCTGACGCTGAACATTACGGGAGACTTGGGATTTCAGTGTTCATACCAAAAACTCAAGAAGTGTTTTTTTGTTTTTTTTACCAAGAGTTTTATTTACCAAGTTAAGGACAAAACATGCAATCAGAAAATCAGAGGTGCATTCACATTGCTTGTGGGTGTTTTGATTTACGTTACAAGTAAACCGGATGTTCAGGCTAATGTTGGACATTGGCCAATTATTATTAAGTTAATCTCTTTCCATTTTCCCTTCCCCCAAACTTCCCTCCCCCTTTCCTTTCTTCGTCTGTTTCCCAATGTTTTCCTGCTTCCGTATCTTCACCTCTATCTCTTAACCACTCATTTCCTCCCACCTCTTATCCACTTCCCACACTCCTCATCACCTTACTTCTCACATTTCCTTCCTTCCCTCGTCCCGTCTTCTCTATCATCCTTTTTTCCTAATTCCTTACCCTTTTTCCTATCCCGCACTCTCCTCCTCGTCCCTCAACAGCTTTCCATCACTTTTACGAAGACTGGAGACTGATTTTCATTTTATTAGCTTTCCAGAAAGAACTGCAGGATACTAAAATCCTACAAGGGTCTTTCCACAAAAACCAGATTCTTTAGAATTAATAGAATTTTGATTTCTTTTGAAATTGCATGGTTGTTTTTCTTTCCAAATGGTCCAGAGCTTTTAATGGAGCAATCACATTATCCGTGCAACTAAGTAGTTAGTTAGCAAAGAGAGCTATGGCAATCCTGTTCCGAAAGCTTTTATGAGAAGTTGTCACAGATGCAGGAGCAGATTAACAAAGAGGACTCCCCAGTATGTAACTTTTCATTTACTCATTTCAAAGTCCTTAAGATTTAAGGAATTAAATTGATAGACTTGTCTGCATTGAACAGGATGTTTGGTGTTCTGCAGACTGCAGAGGTTTTAAGAAGTACATGGCTAGTTAGTTTTCCAAACCCTCAAATGAAATGTTTAAAGAAGTTGACAACTGTACGTGAGATCATTGTTCTCTAAAGCTTCTCTAGGCTTCATAGAATTCTAATAAATATTTAGTAAGTATTTAGACCTTAAGGAAGATTAAGGGTCGACTGTGTAGGAGGCAGTATTATTGTTACTGAAAAGCATTTATAGACACAATTGAACTTTCTAAAACTTAAGGCTGTAAACCCATTCCATGTAGTTTTCCTTTAAAATCATGCAACTGAAATAGTAATTCAAGAGCAAAGTTTCTAACAAAGTGACTGTTCCTTTTTTAAAAAAAAAATTTTGGCTGTGCTGTGCTGTGCAACTTGTGGGATCTTAGTTCCCCCACCAGGGATTGAACCCGGGCCCACAGCAGTGAGAGCACTGAGTCCTAACCACTGGACCACCAGGGAATTCCCACAAAGTGATTATTCCTTAATTCCAGAAGATAATCAGGAATTTAGTCTCGTTTGCACAATAAGAGATAGGGGAGTGGGGGAAGGGAATAAAAATAAAAGGGAGTTTCACGTGCTTCCCCAAGCTATATTAGCTATCAGAACAGAGATAACACTATGCTTCTCTCTAAATTGTCAGTGCTAAGTACATTTCTTCAGTCATACCCATGCATTTGTTCAACAATTATTGAGCAGCTATTGCGAGCACAGTTGTATAAGGGACAGAAGGTTGAAAAAGATCCTCAAGGGGTTTATAAATTACAATTTGGGGGAAAATACAGCAAATAGATACAGTATTAGGTGAATGTAATTTCTCTAGGAGACAGAGAAAGCCTGTGGGAGTTAGGATTTGGATGAGAAATCAAGGTCAGTTTCATGAGCGTAACTATGAAGAATGCTAGCATTTCCCCAAGCAGAGATATGCAAAGATGGAAGAAACTGATCAAACAAAAACATGGAGGCGGGGAAGTAGGTGACAGTGAGCATTACGGCTTGATTGGAAAGGAGGGTAGTGGAAGGAATTAAAGTCAGCCAGGGCTAGGACATTGACAGCCTTGAACGCCAAGCTAAGGAGAATGGAGTAAAGTCCAAAGACAGTAAGGACTCTCAAAGGCAATATGGGCTACCAAATCTTTATTCCTTTTTCATCCTGTAAGATTAATTATAAATAAATCATATAGTAATGGACTGTAGAGTAAAAAGAGCAAATCGAAGATGACGTATTTCTTGACGATTTTTTTATAAAGTTCAAGACAAAAATAAACAACATAGTGTTTAGGCACAGGTGTGTGTGTGTAAATAAAAGCAAGGTAACGACTAACAAAATTCAGAATACTGATAATTTCTGGGGAGGTGTGGGATGAGATAGGGAGGAGCGTAGGTAGATGTCATGTAAATTATTAGTTATTCTCAACCTTACAGTTGGTAGGTGTTTGTTTACAGGTGTTTGTCCATGGGTGTTACTGAGTAAACGAATAAAAGGGACCCTGGATGCACCGATGATGACAATGTACCCAACCAAGAAGCCTGCCTTACCCAAATCTGTGTATTTGGAGGTCCACAGGAGACCAAAAAGATACTATACTACTGTTGAGGCTTTTCACACTTGGATTGCACTAGCAGTGAGTGTTTATTTTCCTTCCACTTGTCTTCTGGAGGCCAGGTGAAAAAGTAATGCCTCTATGTGGGTGGCCCGGGACTGTCAGAGTCCTGACTCTGCAACGCTCTGTTCCATTTGTAGAGTGGTGCTTCTCAGCCCAGGTCACATATCGAAATCACCTGTGGAACTTTAAGCACTACAGCTGTTCATGCCCCACACAAACCTACTGAATCAGAACCTCTGAAGGAAGAACCCAGGTATACATATTTTCAAAGGGTTTCGTAAGTGATCCTGAGGGCAACAGGGACTGGAAACCATTCCTTGCAGAGTGTACTTAAAACTCTAAATGGGTAGCTTGTCACAAATGTAGACTTCAGGGTCCTATCCCGAGAGATTCTGATCTAGGAAGCAAGGAGAAAGGCCCAGAAACCTGCATTTGTAATACAAATCTTCCAGGGACTTCCTTCAGAAACATTGCCCCAAGGGTTCCAAAACCCTAGGGCCTCAGGGTGATTACTCTGTGTATTCGGTTCCTAGGACTGCCATAAACAGAGTACCACAAACTGGGTGGCTTAAAACAGAAATTTATTCTCTTAGGTCTGGAGGCTAGAAGTCTGAAATCAAGGCATCAGCTTGGTCATGCTCCCTTTGCAATCTGTAGGGTAAAATCCTCCCTTGGTTCTTCTAGCTTCTGGTGTTTACTGGCAATCCTTGGCATTCCCTGGTCTGTAGATCCATCACTCCAATCTCTGTCTCTGTCTTCCCCCTGAACGTCTCTGTCTTCTCTTCTTATAAGGACACCAGTCATACTGGATTAGGGCCAACCTAATGACCTCATTTTAACTTGATTACATCTGCAAAGACCCTTTTTTCAAATAAGGTCACAACACATTCACAGGTACTGGGTGTTAGGACTTCAACATATCTTTTGGGGGGGACATAATTCAACCTGTGGCACTCTTTTAATAGTTTTTTAAAGTAGGGTCCCCAAACAACCAATAAGATTAGCTATGTTCTTTAGCTGGGATATCTCGATAGAGAAACTGATAGTTAACTCTCAAAGCTCTACATGCAAAGAATCACATGAAAATCTTGTGCTTAGAATGCATATTCCTGGGCCTTGATCCAAGATATTAGAACTCAGTAGGCCTGGGGAAGGGCCTAGGAGTCTACATTTTAAATCAGGTAAGGGGTTCGTGCATCACACTCTTGAGAAAAACTGGATTTGGGAGGACAAGCAAGGCTAAGAATAGAGTGGTCTGGGGAGAAGGAGCTCCCAAGAGTAGACCCTGCAATCGGCATTTGTAACAAGCTACTCAGGAGAACCATTGCCTTTGGGGCTGGTGTTTCTAGGGAACAAAAGGGTACCTACGTGATTATCTTTTCCACTTGTTAGTGAATCAGAAATCAAAATAGATGTACCTCTAAGTATTGCAAAAATGTTTCCTAGACCATAGCTCAAAGACAGTAGAAAGAGACCCTGTCTCTTTGTTTGCTCTTGTTTCTTGAGAACCACATGGGTGGTAGGGGAATTAGATAGGTAGGCTAAGGATCATGCAGATTACAGAAAGTATAGTACCACAGGTTAGTGAACATAAACTTTAAGCTGAAATGCTCCCAAGCTGGGCGCACAATTCAAGATTATAGGAAGAGTAATGTAATTGTTGGAGCTGTTCCTATTAACGCTCCTTGGGCATGTTAACAAGCGACAGAACTGGGCTACATTATCAGCTCTCTGACACTACTGCACATAGAAGTTTGACAGGTGATGGTGGTTTATGTTGTTTTTATAGTCACCCATATTAAAAATTCATGTTCTGAAAAACAAGCTAAATCATTTTGGAAGCCTTCAACAGTAAATAGTTGACCCTATTTACACACTTGAATATTTTTGTGAATAAAGACAAGGTTCTGGGGCTTCCCTGGTGGCACAGTGGTTGAGAGTCCGCCTGCCGATGCAGGGGACACGGGTTCGTGCCCCGGTCCGGGAAGATCCCACATGCCGCGCGGAGTGGCTGGGCCCGTGAGCCATGGCCGCTAAGCCTGCGCGTCCAGAGCCTGTGCTCCGCAACGGGAGAGGCCACAACAGTGAGAGGCCCGCGTACCGCAAAAAAAAAAAAAATAGACAAGGTTCTGTCTTTACCAATAATGAGTGATGCAGTTATTTGCTCAGAACAAACACACCCTTTCAATTACTTCTGATCTACAAATACTGAGGGAAAAAACTGTATTCTCACCCCACAGACTTAAATGAGAGAGACAGAACACAAAAACGAAATTGGGGGAAGCCTACTTTCCTGAAAATTCCATGATTTGTTAAAGCGACCCATGGCACTGCGACCTGGGGTTTGAAGAAATGAATCCTTAGATTTAGGCCTTTATTTCAATGCTAGGCTTTCCTGCTTAAACTAGGGCAGTGGTTCTCAGTCCTGACTTTACAGTCACTTGTGGAGCTTTTTAAAAATACCAGTGGTTGGACCCCACCCCATACCAATAAAATATGACTCTCTAGAGTGGTGACCAGGCCCCCTACTGTGGAGATTATGATTCAGAAAGTCCAGATGGGGGCCCACGGTCTGTATTTTATTAAGTACTTCAGGTAAATTTTATGACCAGTTAGTCTGGGAAACACTGTCTTAACCTAACCTAGTTATTAGCTGCTGTTCTCTGATCTGAATTTTTCTTTAACCTTGTAATCGGTATTTACCACTTAGGAAAAAAAGCATTCAAAATGATAAAAATTCAGGGTATCATTTTAAGACTAATTTTCCTATAGCAAAACATTTTGCAACATATCAGTTAATTTTTATTTCAAAACAAATTGCCATCTGTTTTTCTTAGACACCCGAACCTTTTGCTGTTGTTTTTGATTTTCAGGAAAATAAATCTGTTGAAGAATTTTAAGAGTCAAATCTTCTGAGCCTAGATCTACTGCTGTCTGCATCTCTGAGACCTCCTCCATCTGAGAATTACCAGGTCTGACAACACTCTCCCTCCAGCCTACAGTGAGGGATGTCAACAGAACTGTAGAAAAGTCACATCCTCTAGACTTCCAACCCTCAAGCTGTGGCAGCTGGAAAGAAACCTTACAAGTGTCATCCCTATGGGGGATTCAGAAAGACAAGAAGGGTAAAAACTCAGATATGCTGAGCCTGAAATATACAAAAGCTTTTAGAAAATGCTGAGCCTGAAATATACAAAAGCTTTTAGAAAGTCTCCCCACAGAAGAATCCAATTAAATTCACATAATTAATGCACACATTTAGATGAGCTGTAGATAAAATAGAGCTCTTTCTCCCTCTACCAAAAGACAGGAAAAGTCCGATTTAATACTCATTCTTGTCTCCATACCAGTATTATAAAGCAGTTTCACCATATTTATTTTAATCAGTATATGAGTAGGACTGTGGAAAGTAAAAGATTTTATTTGTATTTTTAAAAAAGTGATTAAGAAGTTCTGATAAAAACTATTTGGGAGGGGGATGCTTGTGCACTACTGACTTGGCTCTGGTTGTGACTGGTTTGTGTATGAGATTGTTAGAACACCTCCAGCGTATTCAGAGACAGCCTAAGTGACTGTGGAATGCCTCAAGGGCAATAGAAATCAAATAGAAATAGGTACCAACTCAAGTCTTAAGTGATGACGGAGGTGCATTTCAAGTACCATGGGAATCTCACTGGGCGGGCCCATTTCCCCACCCTGGCAACAGAGGTTGACACTACTTCAGAGAAGTATTCCAACCTGTATATGTATGTGGGCTTATTCCTGAGCCTCCTGGCCATTCTCCTCATCCTGCTCTTCACAATGCTCCTTCGGCTCAAACATGTCATCTCACCCATCACCTCCGAGAGCACAGAAAGTGTTCCTCAATTTACAGACGTAGAGATGCAGAGTCGAATCCCCACTCCTTAAAGTCAGGAAGAAAGTGAGCTTTAATGGATCTCAGTGAACACTTGTGTGTTGATGTCCAGGAAAGCTGACTTTGTTGCATGTAGCCTCCCATGTAGGGAATCAACAAGTTGTTCACTTAACAAGTTGTTCATGTTTTCTCTGTGTTATTCTTTTTTTTTTTTTTTTTTTTTTTTGCGGTACGCGGGGCTCTCACTGCTGTGGTCCCTCCCGCTGTGGAGCACAGGCTCCGGACGCCAGCGGCCATGGCTCACGGGCCCAGCCGCTCCTGCGGCATGTGGGATCTTCCCGCACCGGAGCACGAACCCGGGTCCCCTGCATCGGCAGGCGGACTCTCAACCACTGCGCCACCAGGGAAGCCCTCTCTGTGTTATTCTTTATCTTGACTCTGCTTGTGGGATATCTAAGAGGTTTGACTCATTCCTTGCCAGGAATATAGGAAATGGCAGCTGGTTGGGAGGGAGGTTTCCATGGTAACCAAAGAGAGCCTGGGCCTTGAGCAAACCTCAGACTGCAGAAATTCACATGCAGCTGTTGTAAAAAAACACATGACCCTGGAGGCTCCAAGAACAAGGAAAATTTGCCTTTGAAAGGGCTAATTGTTCAAAGAGGGTATCCCAAGAAAGGAACAAGTTTTAATTTAGCAGTTGGACCCTAAAGAATCACCTCTGCTTACATGAAGTTAAATCATGTTGGAGGTTAATGGAAGGGACCACGAGCCCTTTCCCAAAGGAGCAGTGATTTTATCATCTGTGGCCGTCGGGTTTGTCCCAAATGAAAGAAGAGTTCTTAAAAGAAACTGTTTCAATTTAAAGAGCAAGTTTACAAAAAGAAGTTTCTAGTCAACAAACTCATCTAGAGAGGGAAAATGTGCATTTTATATCTGTGTTATTATTATTACTGGACTTTTAAAAACTCAGATAATGGCCGATGTATTACAAAAATCTGGAACAATGAGCTCCCCCCAGACCAAGGGAAAATTAAGTCAAAATGTGCTTATGATAATGAACCTTATATTATACGTGCAGCTTCCTTGCCTTTTTCTCCTTACCCATCATGCTCCAGGATTGAGTTGCACTCAAATATAAGCTTTGTTTAAAGATGCCCTCGGCAGGGCTTACCTGCTGGTGCAGTGGTTGAGAGTCCGCCTGCCGATGCAGGGGACACGGGTTCGTGCCCCGGTCCGGGAAGATCCCACATGCCGCGGAGCGGCTGGGCCCGTGAGCCATGGCCGCTGAGCCTGCGCGTCCGGAGCCTGTGCTCCGCAACGGGAGAGGCTACAACAGTGAGAGGCCCGCATACCGCAAAAAAAAAAAAAAAAAAAAAAAAAAAATGGCCTCGGCAAAGAAGACTCAACTGTACTTTAAAGCAGAAATGAAATAATCTTGGTATTCTGTCGTTGAATGATTGTGCCTTTGGGCAAAACACTCAAGCCTCTAGGTAGCAGGTTTATCTCTCTGAAAAATGATCTGAGGGCTATTTAGTCATCACTAGACTCCTTTTAGATTTGAGTGTAAGAAAAACAAAGAGAGACAAAGGAGGAAAGGACTAAACAACACCCTCCAACAAATCCTTATTGAGATCAGTGTCCTCAAATGTCACATTTGTCTTTCCCAGAAAATGTTCCTCCCTTCCTGATCCCTGCCAAAAGATGAAGTGTTTCACTTATTACCTATAAGAGAAATATATTTTGAAAAATTCCATTCTCGTAAGTAGCCCTAGTATGCCAGTAGTGGAAAAAGAATTTGATTTTTTAATAATTAACGTTCCAAAAGGGAACCAAAGGAAATGAGTACTGTTTACAAATTAGAAGGCTGGTCGTACTCTTGCCACCAAAGAACTGAAACACCCATGTTAAATTCTACCTGCTTAGAAAAAAATCAGTTCTCTCTCACACCTAAAAGGTGGTCATCAAATTTCAACCAAGTGCTCCGTCGGGAATTGCAGCGGCAGTGAGAAAGAAGTGGAATGGATGTTAGGTTAATGGCACCTCTACCAGACATGCAGCTCTCTCTAGTTTGTTACCAATTTAAATTGGCCCCTTTACTCTGATCTAAATCTAGCATGGTGGTGAAATTCCCAAGTGCTTTCTACTTTTATACACAGTCATTTGCCAATACTCCCTCTCCAAGGGGCTGCAAAGTGTGAAATCCCCACATGCAGAGCTTAACTCAGTAGCAAGGCTGACTCTGGCACACCTGTTAACAATAGCGCACTGTAAGAGATGGCAGCTGCATTCTGCACCATTCAGAAGAGATGAGCAGGTAGGCTAAGACTCCATAGGGCATGTGCTTCCCCTTTTGGTATTATAATTTCCAAAATGCAGAGTGATTCATATTATTGCATTTGGTGGTTTAAGTTGTCTTTGTTCAACACCCAGACTCCACGTACCTTTTAAAATGTTAGTTCTTGGCAGCCATACACTCACTTCATCAAAGGCTGCCAATATACCCCAGAACCTCTTAAGGACACACATCTCTCCTCACTCCACACTCTGCCTTTTGTGCTCACAGTATTTGAATGCACTTTACAGTTAAGAAGTCAGTGACTGGATAAATGAAGGAACTGATTACATTTTCAACAGCAGTGAATAGCAAGATACCCAATGCCTTGTTGCTGAATCTGATGAAGAGACAGACTGCAAATCTATTCCCTGCCCACCTGACCTCTCCAACACAGATTTCAGGAGTTTAAACTGCTCCTTAATCTCTGACTTGGAAGAAGATTCCCAATTTATGATTAGGTTAGTCACCTGGAGAACAACCACCCTCTTTCATCACAACTACCCCATGGGATCCAAATCTTCACCGAGCATTAACCAAAGTACACAGCACAGACTGCACTAAAATAGCAGCATAACCTCTGACGATTTCCAATGATAACATAAATGGAGATGTATGTAAGCAGATGTGTCATTATGGTGACTCACATGGTATTTAATCTTTGGGAAAATAAACTGAATGTTTTCATCATAGCAAACCAACTGTAAAGAAAAATTTTCCATTTATATTAAATTTTATGATATCCTCCAGTGTATTAATTAACATATATTACTGCTCAAAGAGGCAGCTAGAGCAATCAATGGGCATAATTTGAATTTATCCATCTATCCAAAATGCTGACTTGGCAATTCCTTCCCTCACCCCCACTCTCCAAAATATTGCATGTTAGCCTAAATGTATCTAAACAGGTACGTTATTTATATATAGATGTACTTTGTTTTAAGGTGAAAGAATGGGTCTTCACTTTTTATTACACTGAATCACATGAAATTGCCCTTTCCATAAATAAAAATGCTGAAATATCAGCAATTTCATAGAATTCAACCAAATAAAAGGACTCACCACATGAATTCTTTAAACAGTAAACTTTCCTAATGTGTTTAAAATAACTCAATATCCAAAAGTGTACTTTGCATACTTTGCATTTCAGAATCATGGGTTGTATAAAACAAGGTTTATCGTAAAAGACTTTTGTATTATGTACTAGGCAGGAAATCTTGAGGTATATCAAGTAAAGACAGGTTCATTCAGCCTAACATTTCCATCTATGCCAAATCTGAAGCTTTGGACTCCTGAGTCTGATGGCTGCAGACCCCACCATGTTTACTAAGTAGGTAAAAGGGATCCATTTAATGCAATTAAGTAGTTATATTTAGTAATACGTCTTATTCACCTGTATTTGTACAAAAGAAGCAATTTTTTTTTTTAACAAAATTGTGTGGAAGAGAAAATTGGGTTTCTTTTGTTTAAAATCATTAATACTTGAAATAGATTCATATTGTGTATATGAAATATAATATTTGAATTAATAGTTAGCATGTCATTTTTGTTCCCTGTAAAATAAATTCTGTTTGGTTTGCTGATAACAGCTATATATTGTCTGAAGAATATAAAGAGTATTAGTCTCTTCATCCCAGTATAAATTGTAACAATTACAAATTTGTGGGATTTATAATTCTGAGGTGTCATTATTTTTTCTTAGTCGCCAGCCTCCCAACTTTTATTTTCTCCCCACTTGCCACCTTATTGGTGTGTTTGTTTCTTTAATAGTAAGATGTGAAAAATGGGTAATGACTACCAGCTGCCAATGAAAGTGACCTGAGGTGAGAGTGAGATAAGGTATCTAAAGTACCGATATCTTGCAACATTCCCCAACATGTGGGATATTTTTATTTATGTATCTTCCATTTCGTACTTTCCTCATTTGTTCCCCTCAGCAACCCTGTGAGTAATGAGTGGAAGTATCATGAAGTCTGTTTCACAAAAGAGGATGTTAGCACAGAGAGACTGGGGAGACATTCATGGTTACACAGAGGCCAAGTCAAGAGTACACTGCCAGTCTTTGGACTCCTAGTTTAGTACTCATCTCAAAAAGTGCTTTGCTTTCTGAGCACTGAATAGATATTCCAGAGTTATTCATTCCATTACACTCCAAGTTCTGCAAAAAACTATTGAGCTCTATAGGTTATTAATTACTCCCTGTGCCGAAATTCAGAACAAATAAGCAGAATTCTGCCATCTATTAAAATCATTTTATAGTTGCAGCAACACATTTAACAGACTGTAGGGAAGTTTACACAAAGGCAGATCCTGCAGCTTTAATTTACATGGAAGAAGGGAAGAGGCAGAAATATAGATGAATTATCAACCCACAATGCAAATTCTAATCCTTTGATCATTTGACTTAATGTTCACAGTCAATGCCAGTTCTTCATATACATGATTGTGATCTTTCCCCTCCTAGAAATGAGAACACCTCCTCTTAGGTAAAAATAGTGCTCTTATTTAAAATTGTATAGTGTTCTAACTGTACACAGCTATTTCATTTGTGCTCTTTAATAAATGCAATGGCATTAAAAGGGAGAGAATTACTGGCTAGAGAAGCTTCCTCTAGCCACAAAGAATGAATTATTGTCCTCGTAGAAAAAGGAGACAAAAATGTGGGACATATGTAGAGTAGGAAAAGGAAATGCACATAATAGATATAGGTGAGGAGGTTTTGAAGAATAACTTGAGTAATTCCAGGAATTTCAATTCATTTTTCACATCAGCTATTTGTTGATTAAATTATACATATACACGTTAGAGAGTAAGAGAGACAGATTACACAGCATACTGAGCTAGGCTCTGTGGGGATCTAAAATTTGCAATCATAAAATCTACAATCTGGTCAAGATGATAAGTACCTATATTCATTCATTCTTTCAACATTTATTCAGCACCTACTGTGTGTGCTACCAGTGAAAACAGAACACACTCTATGCCCTGGTGAAAGTTACAGCCTAGGGGATGGACATCTCCAATCATATAATTACAAGAATATTATGTTACAAAGGAGAAGTATAGGGTGCTTGGGTGCATACAAAGTGGAGGGCATGCTGCTTAGACTGGCCTAGAGTGTCAAGGAAGACTCTACTGAGATGGTATCTAAGCTAAAATCTAATGGAGGAGTAAAAGGAGAGAATAGAGCAAACATTCCATAGAAAGAACAGCATGTACAGAGATTCTGAGGTCAAATAAACTTGGCACACTTGAAGAAGCACAGTGAGTGAAGAGAAGTCTCCAGAAGGCTGGAAAGGTTGACAAGGACAACAACATGCAGGGCCTTGTGGGCAGTGTTATAGATTTTTAACTTTAAGCATAGAGAAGATGAGAACTCTGGTAGCAGTGTGGAGGAGGGATTGAAGAGGGGCAAGAGTGGATGCAGGGAGACCAGTTAAGAGGCTATGGAAGTGGTTCAGGAGAAAAATGATAATACCCTAGACTTAACACCATCCCATCGAGTGGTAGTGGGTAGGGATAAAGAGAAGTAAATAATTCGAGATAGATTTAGGAGATAAAGTTAGCATTACTTGATGACTTGGATAAGTGGGGTAAGAAGGAAGAATCTAGAATGACTTACTGGATTCTGGTTTGAACAAGGGTCTAGTGGCTCTATTCGCTGAGACAAAGAACACTAGAGGAGAATCAGATCAAGGGGGAGATGAATTTCGTTTTGGACATGTTTAGCTTGATGTGCCTTTGAGACATCCAAGTGCAGATGTTGAATAGGCAGTTGAATATACAGGTCTGGAGCTCACAAGAGACGTTAGGGCTGGAGACATAAATTTAAGAGGTGTTAATGTATGAGATTGCCCAGGGAGGGGTTGTAGAGTAGATTGAAGAAAGAATGCCAATAATGTAACACAGAATATGCCCAAATATTTCTCCCTGTTTTTGGAGAATTAGTCACTTGTCAAGCAGGTTGGGAAAGGAGATTAGGTTTAAGGGTCCTCAAACTGAGGTAAATTGCCTGGAAATACTTGGTAGCAGGAGAAGAAGAGTGAGTTAGAGATAAAGTCCTCTGGGGAGAGGGAAGACTCCAACCTGAGGAGACCAAATACAAATATGAAGTACAAAGGTTAGGAGTAGTACCATACATAAGAGGAAAATAGAGCCAATAATTTGAAGCCAGAAACCAAGGAGACAGTGCTGGTACAGGTTAGTAATAGTACAAATAGGGTCCTGAGAGTTTGCAATGAACAGGGGTGGGTTGTCAAACACAGGTATGTGATTGTATTGGTCATGTTCCTGGCAGGAAATAGATGGCATTCTCATAAAGGGTGAGTAAAGAAACTCTAACGAAGGGACTATTTACTAAGGGGTGGGTAGGATTAAGGGGTCAAAAGAGATAGCAAAGCACCCAGAGACTAGCAGCTGTAGGAAGTTACAACCACTCTTAGGCTTGAGGGGGGAAGGGGAGGGAAACGTTTTTGGAATACGGCATGCCCTGTAGCCTGAGAAAGAAACTAACAATCTATGACCTTAGGTAAATAAGCAAAGCCATAGGGGGCTGGAGGATTAAATACTCCAAACACTTTCTCCTCTACCTTCATCTGCTGATGCAGACCACCTGGAAGCCAGAGGGCAAGGAAGCCAGGGGATGCAGTTTGTAAAGGCCAGCTTCCTAGAACTAAGAGCAGGGTGGAGAAGGCTTGTGAGAACGGATCTGGAGAAGACAGAGAATATACAGCACAGAAGGAGGCATGTTGGGATGGCTTGAAGATCCAACTTGAGGTTTACTGAATATGATTCTACCATAGAAAAGATAAAACATACTAGAAATTTTCAAAGGAGGCGTATCATTCAGAGTCCAATCAGAAAAAACAAAACCACTCTAGCTATTTCAAATAGAGGGAATTTAATATAAGGAATTGGCAATGCACGTGATAGAAGACAAATGGGGACGGTGAAACAGGCTCAAGATTAGCAGAAGCAGAAGCCTATCACCAATCCTAGGGTTTGGGAAATAACGGGAAAGGTAATATTACAAGAACCCAGAAGCAGTGACCCTCTTTGGTCCTAGAATCATGGAGGGGCCTGCCAGCAGGAGATGAGACCACAATCAGGGCTACCTGGTGGAATCTGGGACCTTAACAGAAAGAGCTCTTTGGCAGGAGCTACAACCATGGAGAAGAAAGATTTTGAGCCATTTTTGGTAGAGCATGTTGTGATTGATTAACAACATCTTTTATGGTGAAGAGGGTAATGGAGGCATACATGCCACATATCTTTCATTATGGACCTAGATACATTTCTTTATATCATGACTGTGTAGCATGAAGATATAAAATGTTAGTGTAAGATTTAGCTGGGAGCAGAATTTCTCTTAGGAAGAAAACTGTCTTTATCTGGCAAGATACTCTAATAGTTCATCTTAATTGTGGAAATATAATCCTCAGTGTATGGCTGATTTGGGCTGGAAGCAAGAAGAAAAAGATGGATAAACTGTAACATAAGAAATGAACATATATTTGAAGGGTTGTTGGGTATGAACGACAGATGAGAGGTAAAGAATACAGAGTAGACAGAGGACCTAGCAACATGGCAGGAGGCTAGAGGCCAAGAAGAAGAGATAACTAGTCAAGATTCTTCCCTCAGAAGAACTTTGAAGAACAGCAATAGTTAATGTTCTAGACAATCCAGGTAGTCTGGACATATCAGTGCTTTGGTAAGGGAAGGGGCTGTGATGGTATCTTGCATGGTGGCATTTGCAGAAAAGGGACTATACACACAGAAGGCAAAACAGAGCAAAAATGGTAAAGTTGGTAAAAACAGGAACTTGGATCCAAAGGTAAGTCGAAATATAAGGCTTTCCTTTACCCCAAACCTTAGATACTGTAACTCATTAGATGCCTGGAGACCTGCTAATTACACGTCTAAATCAAACCCTTCAAAATTTAACATTTCAAGCTAACAGAATATCCAATACTTATTCACCAATCTATTTGTAGGTGATGCTGAAATCTGCTATCTTATTCTAACACTACTTACACTCTAGAGTTCTAACTTGTGGATAAAGACTGTTCTGGAGAATAAGAGACACTGATTTCTAACTTTTGAAGGATTTCCACATTGACATGGTAGAGACCATCTGTGTAGTTTGAAAGGACAGAACTCAGACCAACAATTAGAATTTAAAGGGAGCAAGGTTTATAGAAAAATAACTTTGGCTCATTGTGTTTCTAGTAATAGAGATTCTCCCAAATAGAGCAGGTTTTCTTGTAGGGTAGAATATTGTTGAAACAGTTCAAGCAGAGGCCGATGGTCATATCTATCAGAGATAATGATGATAATAATAATAATCATTGGCATATTTTGAAGACTTATGTGTTAAACTCTATGCTTAATATTCTACATGCATTCTTATTTAAACTTAACAAAATCCTACAAAATAGGTATGATTACTATCCTCATTTTACCTACAAGAATATTGAGGCATAGAAAGGTTAAATAACTTGCCCCAGGTCACACAGCTAATAAATGACACAGAACTGGGATTCTAAACCATAGCCAACTGACTCCAGAACTCATATGCTGCCATTATGCTATACTGGCTATGTAATGGTATAGAAGTGTCCATAAGTTGGCTAGGAAGATGACCTGGGGAACTTCTAATTCCAATATTCTTTATGTATATGTGTATAAATATGTATATAAAATATATGATCTGTGTGTGTGTACCTGTGTGTATCTATACATCTTCATATATAGAGCACTAGGGAAAGAGACTCTTTAATCCATGGAAAAGATGAGTAAAAGATGGCCCTCTCAATAGAAAAAAAATCGACATAAATTGAAATTGATACAAACTGAGAGGTGGTTTGTAAAATTTTGGTTGACAAGACATAGGAAGTGACCGAGTCCCATGAATTTGACAAGGTAGATAACCTGGAAACTATGACTGGAATGTAATGAAACATCAACCACCTCAATTGTAATGTAACTGGACCATCTGTGATATTGAATTAGAGAGACCTACCTGGCATCTGAAAAAATGGAGACAAAGAATCGGTCATTGTTTATGAAGCAACGGTGCTATTTTAAAATATTTTAAGCCTACAATAAATGCAAAGAAATGTTAGGAAAGATAAACTATTTTACCTATAAACCTGTTACCAAGCTTTGGCAAGTTTTAACTTTTGCTTCAGATTTTTTAAGAGAAATAAAATATTATAGGCAGAGTTGAAGCCCCTGTGTACTTCTCCCTGATCCTATTCCTCTACCCTAGGGTTAACTACTGAGAACCAAAATCATCACTCTCTACTCTCAGTTTGGACACTAAAGACTGAAATTACTTACTCTCCCCCACATATACTTTACTCTCTACATTAATAAGCCTACTCTTCCAGGAGATTCTTATCCAAGCAAATGGCCTGATTGTTCATTATACAATAGTAACTTCCTGAAAGATTCATCAACTTTTCAATGGAAAATGTCAACAGTCTGTGCCCTAAAACTCTGAATACCTTTCCTCAAAATCCTCCCATTGCTGTTTCCACCATTCCTAGACTGTTATATCATGATCCTCATCCAATTGTAAACAAGTCCTCATATTAGAGGACCCACTTTTAACCAAATTTCCAATTCTCAATAAATTCTGCCCTTGCCTTCTCCCTATGAGATACTACCAAAGCTTTGGGGAGGTGGTTTTCTCCCTTTCCATGGTAAACAAATAAAGTCAAGTTGTGTTGGTGATATATGAGGAGCCAGCATTCGACACTACTATTCTCAGCTTGGTATTTATCATTACAATGTATGATTTAATTTGTTTCACTACATATGTATGTATCCATAATGATATATAACATTGTTTTGCAGTGCATGCTTTTAAATTTAATATAAATATATCATAATGTACCTATCCTCCTACAACTTATTATGATGATTATGCTTATTAGGTTCATGATATTTATCATTAATTTTCACTGTTGTATTCCATTGTATAAATATACCACAATTGTTTTATCCAGTTTTCTGGATGAATGCTTTGTCTGATATTATTGATAATAGAGCTGCACCAGCTTTCTTTTGGTTAATATTTACCAGATATATATTTTTCCATCTTTTTACTTGAAGTACACATTTTCTTATATTTTAGATATGTATCTTATAAGTACAATATTAGTTGGGTTTAGCACTTTTATTGAATTTAAAATCTGTATGTTTTAAATGGTATGTTCAGCCCATTTATATTTATTGGGGTTACCAACATATTTGGACTTATTATTATCATTTTGTTATTTCTCTTGGTTTTTGTTTGCTTTTTTTCTCCCTTCCTACATTTCACTCAGTTGCTTAATTTTTTAATTCACTTTTATTCCCTCTATTGATTTTGAAATTAGGTATTCTACTTCTATTCTTTTAGTGCTTGACCGTAAAATACTAAGATATTTTATGATTACTTAATGTAAAGGATAAAGTTTATCAGCAATGTCTAGTCTCCTATTCCGTAATACAAGGACTGAATGGCAGACTTCTTAACATGCAATTTCTTTCCTCTCATCCTCTATATTACTCTCGCTGAGCATTTTATTTCCCTTTTGTTTTATTTTTTTCATTTAATTTTTTAATTAGAATGATGCATGAACTAATTTTAAAATTCTCAAAACATCATGCTGAGCAAAAAAGCCTTAGACAAAGGGAACCTATTTCATGATCACACTTATATTAAATTCTAGAACTGCACTATCCAATATGGTAGTTACTAGCTACAAATTGCTACTGAGCACTTGATATAGGATTAGTCCAAATTGCACACTAGATTTCAAAGACATAATATGAGGAAAATGTGGTATATCTCATCCATAATTTTTATACTGATTACATGTTGAAAATGATAATATTTTGGACATATTGGATTAAATAAAATACATTATTTAAATTAATCACTTCTTCCCTTTTATTTTTTGTAACATGGCTAATGGAAAATTTTAAATTACACGTGGCTCCATTTTTGACTCATATTACATTTCTATTTAACAGTGCTATTCTAGAAAAAGCAAAACTTATCTGTAGTGAAAAAATCTAAACAGTAGTTTCCTTTGGAAAGATGAGGGTGGAGATTGACTGGAAAAGTCAGGAAGAAACTTTCTGTGGTGACAGGTATATTTTATAACTTGGAAGTTAGCATTACACAGGTGATTAATTTGTCAAAATTCAAAATATTAAGCTCTCATTAATCATATGCATGCTGAAGTATTTAGGGTGAATTATACTGATATTTTCAATTATTTTAAAATGCATGAAAAATTAAGATGGTTTGATGGGTGAATAAAGGGATGAATAAATACATAGTTGTATGATAAAACAAATATTGTAAACTGTTAATTGTAGAATCTAGGGAGTGGGTATACATACAATTGTACACTATACAATGCTTTCAACTTTTTGTATGTTTGAAAATGTCCATTATGAAATGATGAATGAAATTATACATGTAGATAATTTTAAAAGCTAAATACATGAGACAATGGTTTTAAAGGCACTGGCCATCAGGCAATGAGGGACACTAGTTTGTAGATATGAGAAACAAATGAGGTGACACCTATGATTGCCCTAGCTATAAGTGATTTTCCAGGCCATGGCATAGGGTGGAGGTATTGAGGCAAAGGTCAGTGGATCCTCTCTGTTGATGTTATGGAGCTGAGAGTCTGGGGAGTCAAATGCAACTAGAGTTAATGAGACAGAAACAAAGTCCCAGAGAGCTGCAGAGGTCTCCCCTCAAGTATTCAGCAGAGTAACTATCAGTGCACATGTGTGAAAAATCTACTTGAGGCCAGAGAGAGAACAAGAAAGGATTAGATTACAAAGAATAGTACCTGACACAGAAGGCCAGAAATAGTGCCTATTCCTACCAGTCAGATTGGGAAAAGTCATAATTCACAGGACGTTGGGTAGGGTACCCAGAAGGTCTGGCCTCAGTGGTGGGAAAAATTAGCCCTAGACTGAGCTCTTCTTTGGACTCACCTAAACCAGAAAAATAAGACCTGAAAGGATCAAATTGTTTCCAGGTAACTTAACTGCATCTAAGAACAAAGCTAACAAAGATTTATAGGAATATAAGTATATCCAGCACCTGACAAGGTAAAATTCATAATGCCTGGCATCCAATCAAAGATTACCAGGTATGTAAAGAAACAGAGATACATAACGTATAATGAAGAGAAAAAAATCAATCAAAACTGACCCCAAATTGACAGAGATATTAGAATTAGCAGACAAGGACATTAAAACAATTATTATAACTTGTATTCCATATGTTCAATAAGTTAAGCAGACATATGAAGAAGACCCAAATTGAACTTCTAGAGGTGAAAACTACAGTTCCTGAGAGGAAAAATTCACTGGGTGGGATTAAAGGCAGACTAGTCACTACAGAAGAAAAGATAAGTGAACTCAAATGCATAGCAATAGAAACTATACAAAATGAAACATACAGAGAAAGAAGAATGCTAAAAAATGAAAGAGCACTAGTGAACTATGTGTGGCTTCATATGTGAGCAACTGGAATATTTGAGAGGATTGGGGGACAGAAAAAACATTTGAAGAAGTTGGAAGAAACTTTCCAACTCTGACATTAATGAAAAATATAAATTCACAGATCCAAAAAGCTCAATGAACCCCAAACAGAAGAAGTATGAAGAAAATTACAGTAAGGCATATCATAATCAAATTGCTCAAAACCAATGATAAAGAGAAAAATCTTAAAAGGAAATAGAGCTGTTACACATGGCTGAATGAAAATAATGACATCAGATCTCTTGTCAGAAACAATGTTATAGAAAAGAGAGTTGACACCTTTAAAGTACTGAAAGGAAAACAAAACAAAACAAAACCCTGTCAAACCAGAAATCTATACCTGGCAATATATATTTCAAAAACAAAATCAAGTCATTTTCAGGCATACAAAAACTGAAAGAAATCATCACTAGCAGACCTGCACTACAGGAAATACTAAAGGACATTCTTCAGGCAGATACCAGATGGAAGTATTGATTTAAACAAAAAGCAAGAAGGAGAGCACCAGAATTGGTAACTATATGGGTAAATATACAAGACTTTTCTCTTATTTCAATTTATTTAAAAAACTGTTTAAACAAAAATAATAAGAATTCATTGTGGGATTTAGAGCATATACAAAACTAAAAAATATGACAACAATAGCATAAAAGTTGGGAGGGGAGAAATGGAAATATATAATTGTAAGGTTGTCATACTATATGTGAAATGGTGTAGTATCACTTGAAGGTATACTGAAACAAGTTAAATGTGCAAAAAAACCCACCTTAAAGCAATCACTAAAATAACAAAACAAAGTGTTATAGCTAATAAGCCAACAAATGAGATAAAATGGGGTCATAAAAAATACCTGATTAATCCAAAAGAAGGCAGAAAAAGAGGAAAAAGTGAACAAAAAAAGGTGGGACAAATAGAAACAAATAACATGATGATAGACTCAAACCTAACCATATCAATAATCACATAAATGTAAATGGTTGAAATATCCAAATTAGAAGGCAGAGATTGTCATATGGAATAAAAAATTAAGACCCACAGGAGACCACATGCTGCCTGCAGGAAACATACTTTAAATACAAAGGCACAAATAAGTTAAAAGTAAAAGGATAGAAAAAGATGTAGCATGCTAACACTAATCAAAAGAAAGCTGGAGTGGTTATATTAATATCAAAGTTGATTTCAGAGCAAAATATTGCCAGGGATAAAGTAATTTATTTCATAATGATAGTGAGGTCAATTAATCAAGAAGACATAACAATCCTAAATGTTTATGCACCAAATAACAGGGCTTCAAAATTCATGAAGCAAAATTTGATAGAACTGCAAGGAAAAACAGACAAACCCACGATTATAACCTAGGCACCGCTATATTCCTCTCTAAAGAATGAATAAAATGTGAGTAGAAAATTAGCAAAGATATAGTAGACTCAAACACCACTTGACCTCATTGACATTTATAGAACACATCACCCAACAACATCAGAATGTAGTTTCTTCTCAAGTGCTCAGGGAATATTTACCAAGATAGACAATAGTCTGGGCCATAAAACAAGTCTCAATAAATTTAGGATTCAAGTCATGCAAAGTTCGTCCTTTGACCACAATGGAATTAAATTAGGAATCAATAACAAAATGATCTTTGGAAATTTCCACAATATTTGCAAATGAAATAACACTTCTAGATAATGAATGTATCAAACAAGAAGTCAAAAGGAAAATTAGAAAATAATTTTAACTAAATGAAAAGTTAAGCACAACATATTAAAAATTGTAGGATGCTACGAAAGCTGTATTTAGGGGCAAATTTATAACATAAGATGGCTATATAAAACAGAAAAATGATCTCAAAGTAATAACACAGTCTTCTACCTTGAGAAACTAAAACAACAACAACAACAAAACCAAATTAAACCTAAAGTAAGCAGAAGAAAGGAAACAGTAAAGATCAAAGCAGAAATCCACGACATAAAAA